>NC_138090.1:46055303-46655303 GCF_964212035.1 Myotis nattereri
GACTGGAAGGAAGGTTAGAGACAAGGGTGGTTCCACACCCATGTGTGTCAAATAAAAATCAGGAGGGCAAAAAAAAAAAAAAAAAAAAAAAGGGAATAAATGTTGCCACCAACTAGATTGCCATCAAAACACAGCAGTCCCGCCCTCACCGGTTTGGCTCAGTGGATAGAGCATCGGTCTGGTCCCGGGTTCGATTCCAGTCAAGGGCATGTACCTTGGTTGCAGGCTCCTCCCCAGCCCAGGCCCTGGTTGGGGTCCCTGCAAGAGGTAACCAATGGATGTGTTTCTCTCACATCGATGTTTCTCTCTGCCTTTCCCTCTCTCTTCCACTCTCCCTAAAAATCAACGGAGAAATATCCTTGGGTGAGAATTAACAAAAACAAAACAAAACAAAAACACAGTAGTCCCTCCTCCCCCCCTCTCCTTTTATCTGCGGTTTTGCTTTCTACAATTTCAGTTACCTTCGTTCCACTTTGGTCCAAAACATTAAATGGAAAATTCTAGAAATGAACAATTGATAAGCTTTAAATTGCACAGCGTCCTGAGCAGTGTGATGAAATCCTCACTACCCTGCTCCCGCCCCGCCCGGACAGGAATCACTCCTTTGTCCATTGTGTCCGCGTCGTGAGTGCTCCCCTTAGTAGCGGGCTCCGTCATCAGATCGACAGTGAGTCATCACAGTGCCTGTGCTCCAGTCACCCAGATTTTACTTAACAATGGCCCCCAAGGGCAAGAACAGTGATGCTGGCAATCAGATATGTCAAAGAGAAGCCGTAAAGTGCTCCCTTTAAGTGAAAAGGTGAGTACAGCGCAACAAAAACTACCTTTCGAGACAGAGAGACTACGTTCACATAACTTTTATTCCACTATATTGTTATAGTTCTACTTTATTAGTTGTTATTGGTCATCTCTTACTATGCCCAACTTATACGTTAAACTCTATCATGGGTATGTCTAGGAAAAGAGTATTTATAGAGTTAGGTACTATCCACCTTTTAGCCACTCACTGGGGATCTTGGACTGCCCCCCCTGCCCCATGTGGAGGACCAATGTAGACTGAGCCCTTCCTCTGAGCCAAGGCCTCACAGTCACCCTCCCCTTTGAGGAATGAAGGAACTGGGCCCCAGCGACATATAGGGACCACACAAATGTGTCTTTGGGGCAGCGGTTCTCAACCTGTGGGCCGCGACCCCTTTGGGGGTCAAACGACCCTTTCACAGGGATCGCCTAAGACCATCGGAAAACACATATATAATTACATATTGTTTTTGTAATGAATCACTATGCTTTAATTATGTTCAATTTGTAATAATGAAAATACATCTTGCATATCAAATATTTACATGACGATTCATAACAGTAGCAAGATTACAGTTATGAAGTAGCAACGAAAGTAATTTTATGGTTGGGGGTCACCACAACATGAGGAGCTGTATTAAAGGGTCGCGACATTAGGAAGGTTGAGAACCACTGCTTTGGGGAATGGCCGCCCAGCAAATCTGCAACTCGTGCCTTTCCCGCCAGGGGGCGATGGCGCCCCAGCAGAGGATGTTTGCTGCGGGGACAGGAGAGCTGCTCTGCCGCGACCCACGCGGGACTAGGCGACCCGGAAAGCGGCGCGCTTCGCTTCTCGTTTTAGTTTCGCAAAAATGCTGCCAAGACCCCGCCGCGTGCGGTTAATGTAACTCTGAGCCTGTTAGATGATGGGGGGGTGGGGGGAGAGTTGCCCTTGGTTCTGCATTTTTTGCAAAGTTTGATTTCTGCGCCCGATTCGCAAATTGCGCTTTCGGATCCTGGATTCGAGTCTTCCCCGCGCGCAGAGTTGAGAGTTCGAGTCTCCCGGAGGCCCGCGTCCTTCTCACGAAGGTTCCAAGCGCAGACTTAGCTGCCACCCCCGCTGCACCCCCAAACCTCCCCCTGATCCCAACTTCAAGTTTGCTCTGCGCCAGGCAGGGGTGCGGAGCGGGTGGAGAATAGGGGGACCTGCGCCGCTAACTCCACCCCAGCGGCTCGGGGCGGGCGGGGAACGGAGAGAGAGGCGCGGGGCCGAAAGCTCTGGAAGCGGGGGCGCGGCGGCCGGCGCGGGGACCGGGCCGCGGTCCCATCATCCCGCCTCTAAACTTAGCCGCGGTGACGCGTGGCCGGGCGATCGCTGCGGGGCCGCGGGCGCAGGGGGGGGCGAGCGGAGGGCGGCCGCCGGGCTCCGCGAGCCTCTATTAATAGCGCCCGGAGCCCGAAATAGCGCGGAGCGGAGCGGCCTGGATGACGCGGGAGCCGCGGGGGCTGACTCACCCGGCCCGAGCGCGGCTCCCGGATCGCGGCCAGTGGAGGCGGCTGGCCCCGACCCCGCGCCTTCCCGGGCACCTCTGCTGCCGAAACGTCCCGAATTTCTCCAGGTCACCACTGTGGATGGATAGAGAGCAAAAAAGGATCTGCAGCGTGAGAGGCTGAGGTTAGATCAGAGGTGGGACTTCCCTCGAAGAGCCCAGAATCTGGGAACGCATTTATACACGAAGAGAGGTTGCGCCCTAGCTGGTTCGGCTCAGTGGATAGAGCGTCGGCCTGAGGACTGAAGGGTCCCGGGTTCCATTCCGGTCAAGGGCATGTGCCTTGGTTGCGGGCACATCCCCAGTGCGGGGTGTGCAGGAGGCAGCTGATGGATGCTTCTCTCTCATCGATGTTTCTAACTCTCTATCCCTCTCCCTTCCTCTCTGTAAAAAACCAATAAAATATATTTTTTTAAAAAGAAAATAAAAAAGAAGAGAGGTTGAGGAGGAGGGGGTTAAGCAGAGAGGCACACCTGCCTCTCACCAGCATCAGGATAGGGGTGTCTTGGGGGCAGGGGGAGGGGCGCAATAACCCGGACAGTTGCCAGGTCGGCGCGCCTCCCTCTCCACTTGCCATGCTGTTCCCACGCTGGAGAATGCCCTTCCCTGCCTCCCAGGCTTACAAACTCGTCCTCTTGCCCGAGCCGGTTTGGCTGAGTCCCGGGTTTGATTCCGGCAAGGGGCGCTTACCTCGGTTGTGGGCTCCATCCCCGGTCCCGGTCGGGGTGCCTGTGGGAGGCCACCAATTGACGTGTCCCTCTCCCATCCACGTTTCTCTTTCTCTGTCTCTCCCTCTCCTTTCCGCTCTCTCTAAAAGCCAATGGGAAAATAACCTCAGGTGAGGTTTAACGAAAACAAAACAAAATACAACAAAAATAACTCCTAGTCTCCAGGGGCCTGGCAGTAGGGGAAACCCCTCACAAATGAACTCTAGGACCCACTGGACTGGCAGCCGCAGGAGGGCAGGGCCAGGCCATCACCATGCCCCCAGCGCTGCCCAGCACAAGACAGGTCTCTGGAGAAATTAATTGCACGAATAAATGTGGGTAATAAAAGAAAATGATGTTTCCCAAATTATAATAGCCATGTTGATTGTGCAAGACTCTGAGACGTGCCTCCTCTGGGTCTCCCTACAGCCCTAGGAGGGAGGTGCTTCTACTATTTTCAAATCATCAGCCCCAAGTTAGAGACACAGCAGCTGAGACTCAGGGGTCACCTCGTGAGTAGTCAGCGACGTCTCTTGAGCCAGGCTGCCTGACCCCAAAGGCGTTCAGCTCCCACTCTAGGCGCTAGAGAACCCAGAGCTAAAAAGGGTTTTCAAAGTGCAGCCCACAGAACCCTGGCTGGGAGGTGCCTGGGTCCCCAGCGCTCCTTCAACAGGTCCCCGAGGTCAAAATGATCATCATCATCATCATATGAAGGCGCTTACCTGCCCTTTTCACTCCCCCTGTTTCCTGAGTGTAGGGTGCAGGCAGCACAAGGTCACAACAGACCCAACACAGAAGCGAGGCGAGGACCCCGTTGTCTTCTGTTGAGCCAGACATTACAGTAATTTGCAAAAATTACTACACTTTTAAATTTAGTAATTAAATTACTAATTTTAGTTCTGGAAAATATGGTTTTTAATTAAGACTATAGCCCTGGCCCTAGCCACTTTGGCTCAGTGGATAGAGCACCAGCCTGTGGACTGAAGGATCCCGGGTTCAATTCCGGTCAAGGGCACCTACCTCAGTGGTAGGCTGGTTCCCTGGCCCCGGTCGGGCATGTGCGGGAGGCAACCAATCAATGTGTCTTTCTCACATCGATGTTTCTCTCTATATATATCTCCCCCTCCCTTCTACTCTCTCTAAAAATAATGGAAAGATATCCTCAGGGAAGGATTAAAACACACAAACTATAGCCCTGGCCAGTGTTGCTCAGTGGTTAGTGGGCCCCGTATACCAAAGGGTCTTGGGTTTGATTCCAGTCAAGGGCACATACCTGGGTTGCAGGTTTGATCCCAGCAGGAGGCAACCAACCAATCAATGTGTCTCTCTCACATCGATGTTTCTCTCTCTCTCCCCTTCCCTCCCTTCCTTGCACTCTCTCTAAAAGTCAATGGAAAACATATCCTCTGGTGAGGATTAACAACAACAACAAACCCTATGGCTTATGGTAACATGAAATTGGTTTTATCTTCTTTTTAAATGAAGTGAGTGTTTCTGAACTACATTAGTTCTCATTGCCAATACAGTGAATATTGATAGATATACTCCACATCTACAAATCTTTTTGGGGTCCTCTTTTAAGAGCAAAAGAGACCCTGTGACCAAAATGCTTAAGAATCAGTGAACTAGTAATCACATAAACCTGACAAGTGCCACAAAGGACAAGAATGTGCGGACAGTATGACAGCATGGAGGGACCTGGAGAACACTATGCTAAGTGCAATAAGCCGTCAGAGAAAGACAAGCACCATATGATTGCACTCATATGTGGAATTTAACGGACAAACTGAACTACCAAGCAAAACAGAGACAGACTCACAGAGAGCAGGCACACAGCTCTGGTGGGTGTGGTGGGGGTAGGTGTGAGGTTGAGGGATCGAGCAAAAAGGAAAGAAAAAAAGGAGAGAGAAGTCATGGACATGGACAACAGGGCGGTGATTGCGGTGGGGAGTGGGGGTGGAGGTGGAAGAGGGCAGAGAGGGGAGAAATATTGATGGAAAAATTAAATTTAATTACATTTAAAATAAGTAAATAAAAGAATGTCTGGACATCATTTTAACTGGGGGGTGGAGAATGGGAGGACAGAAGAGATGTGGTTAATCTCCAAAGTATATAGGGCACTCATACAGCTTAACAAAAAGAAGACGAACAATCCAATTAAAAATGGGCAAACGACCTAAATAGACAATTTTCCAAAGTGGACATACAGATGCCTAAGAGAAATATGAAAAAAATGCTCAGTCACTGACCATCAGAGAGATGCAAATTAAAATGGCAATGAGGTATCACCTCCCAACTGTCAGAATGGCGACCATCAACACATCAACAAACGACAAGTGCTGGCGAGGATGTGGAGAAAAAGGAACCCTCGTGCACTGCTGGTGGGAATGCAGACTGGTGCAGCCACTGTGGAGAACAGTATGGAGTTTCCGCAAAAAATTAAAAATGGGCCCTGACCAGTTTGGCTCAGTGGATGGAGCCTCGGCCTGCGGATTGAAGGGTCCCGGGTTCGATTCCGGTCAGGGGCATGTGCCTTGGCTGCAGGCACATCCCCAGTCGGGGGGGGTGGGGGGGGGCGGCGTGCAGGAGGCAGTTGATCGATGTTTCTCTCTCATGGATGTTTCTGGCTCCCTGTCCCTCTCCCTTCCTCTCTGTGGGAAATCAATAAAATATATTTTTAAAAAATTAAAAATGGAACTGCCATTTGACCCAGTGATCCCACTTCTAGGAATATATCCTAAGAAACCCAAAATACCAATCAGAAAGAATGTATGCACCCCTGTGTATGTCATATACAACGAATATGAACGAATTTCGTTGCTAAGAAGCAATAGCTAAGATCTGGAAACAGCCCAAATGCCCATCAGTAGATGAGTGGATTTAAAAAAACAACAACAAAAAAGCCAAGGTACATTTACACCATGGAATACTGTGCAGCAGTAAAAAAGAACAACCTCGCCGAAACCAGTTTGGCTCAGTGGATAGAGCCTCGGCCTGCGGACTGAAAGGTCCCAGGTTCGATTCGGTCAAGGGCATGTACCTGGGTTGCGGGCACATCCCCAGTAGGGAGTGTGCAGGAGGCAGCTGATGGATGTTTCTCTCTCATCGATGTTTCTAACTCTCTATCTCTCTCCCTTCCTCTCTGTAAAAAATCAATAAAATATATTAAAAAAAAAAAAAAGGACAATCTCTTACCCTTTGAGACAGCATGGAGGGACCTGGAGAGTATCATGCTAAGTGAAATAAGCCAGTCAGAGAAAGACAAGTATCACATGATCTCACTAGTATGTGGAATCTAAGTAACAAAATAAAGTGATGAATGGAGTGGATCCAGAGACACGGAAGCATGGAACAGAGTGCGGATTCTCGAAGGGAAGGCAGGGGAGGGCGGGGGGGTGGGAGGAGATCAACCAAAGACCTTGTATGCATAGATGCGAACCCATGGACACAGACAACAGGGTGGTGAAGGCCTGGGTGGGGAGTGGGGGTGAGCTGGAGGGGGTCAATGGGGGAAAAGGGGACGTATGTAATACTTTCAACAATAAAGAATTATTTAAAAAAATAAATAAATAAACGATATTATATTCCTTGATAAGATTTATTAAAGTTGAAGAATATAGCCTCAAGGAAGCTCTATAACTATTTATCCAATGCCACATTCCTTTATATATATATTTTTAATTGAATTTTTACAGAAAGGAAGGGAGGGGGATAGAGAGTTAGAAATATCAATGAGAGCCCTAACCGGTTTGGCTCAGTGGATAGAGCGTCAGCCTGCGGACTGAAAGGTCCCAGGTTCAATTCTGGCCAAGGGCATGTACCTTGGTTGCGGGCACATCCCCAGTAGGGGGTGTGCAGGAGGCAGCTGATCGATGTTTCTAACTCTCTATCTCTATCCCTTTCTCTCTGTGAAAAATCAATAAAATATATATTTTTTAAAAAAGAATCATCGATGAGAGAAATATTGATCAGTTGCCTCCTGCACACACTCCACTGGGGATGTGCCCGCAACCAAGTTACACGCCCTTGACCGGAATCAGTGGGACCCTTTAGTCCGCAGGCCGATGCTCTGTCCACTGAGCCAAACCGGTCAGGGCACATGCCATATTCTTGATAGAACGTTTTTCTCACGTTGAGTCTAGAATGCTCCGAGTGTTCTGGTAGAATTAGTATTTGGGTCTTTACATGTGGTGTTTGTGAAAGTCACTGTTTTCAATCCATCTCTGTTCTGTATAGGACCTTCAGCATCGCTAGCGATCCTGTGTGTAGAAGAATCTGCCTGGTTTTAGCCTAGTTTGAAATGGACGTAACTCAATAGCCATTACATTCAATTGTGCATCTTAAAATAAGCTAGCTGGAAGCATTTTCCACTGGAAATCTCTTCTCTTCTCTTAAAGATGTCTCTAAAGCTTGGCAGTCAGGCAGATTATAGCAATCCAAGGCTTAGGTGTGGAAAGTTCCTTTTAATATTTGGAGGACACTGCGGCCGTGTTGTCAATGTTTGCACAGCACATGTGCTGCTCTGTTGGGTCTCCGGTCCGGACTGGTGCCCAGTGGGAACTGGTGGGTGGGTCCATCTTCAAAGCCCGTGCTCCCTCAAAATTGCCGTTTGCCCCCAGACATTCAAAAGCACGTCAGCGATGCTCACGTCAGGCATGCGTGACCTTGTAGTGCAGAGGCGCGTGGCCTGGGAAGGCAGTGGTACCCCACCTGCTCTCACCCCAACCTGGCCATGGCGCTAGGGGACTCTCCTGTCGTCACCACCGGCTCCCCAAGAGCAGTGATTCCCGTGATTGCATCGAGGAAGGCGATCAGGTCTAGAGCAGAGAAAGGCCCAGTTCAGGGCGGGTGGGGTCCTCTGCACACGTAGCACATGTGAGCATCCCTGGAGCACAGAGGGAGTGGCGCCGGTTAGTAGCTGACTCGGTGCGGCTTCGGGGCATCACCTGGACACTTGGGCCTCCGTTCCTTCACCTGTGAACTGAGGGGACTTCAACCACGTGGTCTCAATGTCTCCTCACTCTGACTCTTAAAAAAAAAAAAATTAGAGCGGTAGCCCTGGGGAGCTCAATTGGTATCAGTGGTCGGCAAACTGCGGCTCGCGAGCCACATGCGGCCCTTTGGCCCCTCGAGTGTGGCTCTTCCACAAAATACCGACTTCTGCGCACGGGCCACGAAGTTTCGATCGCACTGTCCGTGCGCGCCCACACGTGGTATTTTGTGGAAGAGCCACACTCGAGGGGCCAAAGGGCCGCATGTGGCTCGCGAGCCGCAGTTTGCCGACCACTGGCAGATCATCCTCCCGACATGCCAAGGTTTCCGGGTCAGCCCCCAGTAGGGGCGCACACACAAGTCAGCCAATGAGTGCATGAATAAGAGGAATAACAAATCACTGTCTCCCTCCCTCTGAATTTAAGTTTTGAAGAAGAAGAAGAAGAGATGTACAAGATAACTGGAGGGAGAGCTTTCAAGGCAGCGGGAACAGCTTGTGCAAAGGCCCTGTGGTAGGAAACTGCTAGGTGAGTTTGAGGAACGTAAGGAAGGCCTGTGTAGATGGAGCACAGGGAGTGAGGGAAAAGTGGCAAGAAATGAAGCTGGGCAATAAATAAATAAATAAATAAATAAATAAGTGTGGGGACATATTTTGAGCTGGGGGTGAGGAATGGGAGGGCAGAAGAGCCTTCTCTGTCCGGCCTTACCAGCTCACATAAGGCCTTGAAGGCTGTGGTATTTTTTATTCATTTTATTTTTTTTTAATATATTTTTTCTTTTTTTAAAAAAATGTTTTTACTGATTTTTAGAGAGAGAGGAAGGGAGAGGGATAGAGAAATAGAAACATCAATCAGCTGCCTCCTGCACACCCCTTCCTGGGGATTAAGCCTGCAACCCAGGCATCTGCCCTGACTGGGAATTGAACCGGTGCCTCCTGGTTCATAGGTAGATGCTCAACCACTGAGCTACCCTGACTGGGCTATTTTTTAAAATTGATTGTAGAGAGAGTGGGAGAAAGGAGGGAGGGAGAGAGAGCGAGAGAGAGAAAGAGAGAGACAGATTAATTTATTGTTCCACTTATTTATGCATTCATTGGTTGATTTTTTAAAAATTTATTTTTATTGATTTCAGAGAGGGAGGGAGAGAGAAATAGAAACATCAATGATGACAGAGAATCATTGATCAGCTGCCTCCTGCACACCCCCTACTAGGGACCAAGCCTGAAACACAGGCATGTGCCCTTGACCAGAATTGAACCTGGGACCCTTCAGTCTGCAGGCCAATGCTCTAGCGGCTAGCCACTGGGCCAAACTGGCTAGGGCAATTGGCTCACCCTTGTATGTGCCCTTACCTGGGATCAAACTCAAAACCTTGGTGTATCAGGATGATGCTCTAACCACCTGAGCTATCCGGCCAGGGCTGGTGTTGGTAAGTATTTTAGACTTATTCTGAGTGAAGAATGTAGGTGGTCAAGGATGGAAGCAGGAAGCCCAGGGAAGATCAGATGGCAGTCTGTACTAGAGTGATGGGGAGTCAAGAAGAATTCTTAGCCCTAGACAGTTTGGTTCAGTGGATAGAGCGTCGGCCTGAGGACTGAAAGGTCCCGGGTTCGATTCAGGTCAAGGGCACAAGCCCAGGTTGTGGGCTCAATCCCCAGTGAGGGGCGTGCAGGAGGCAGCCAATCAGTGATTCCCTCTCATCATTGATGTTTCTATCTCTTTCTCCCTCTCCCTTCCTCTCTGAAATTAATAAAAAATATTTTTTAAAAAGAAGAAGAATGCTTAGGTTTGAGGGACTGGTGGTGACTGGAACCAGAAGATCAGACTGGGGAAGAAGGCTGAGAATTCTGACTGAGCGCCTTAGGGTTGGAGACACCTTTGAGAAATTCCAGTGGGAACGTCAAGTAGGCAGGAGGGAGCTGTGGGTCCAAGGTTGAAATCTGAGAGTCACCAATGTACATGCAGATGGTACTTTCCTAGTTTATGAACTCATTTTCTTTCTGCTATAACTTCCAATTGATTCATGCTATTAAATATTGTTGGTTGACCCTCTAACAGGCAATATGGCCAAATTCTCATATTAAAATAGTTTGTTGAGTTTCTTAGGTTTTCCTTGAAAATAGTGGCAGTTTTATCTCTTGCCTTCCGATGCTTACATGCCATTTCTTTTTCTTGTCTTATAACATTGGCAAAGACTTCCAGGACTATGTCCAACGGTAAAGTTGATCAGTTCTCATATACGCCACATCACCGCCTTCTGAGATAACTTATCTCCTATCGCCATTTTATTTCATTATTTTTAAAGTTCTGAATTTTTAAATAAATGTTATTTATTGATTTTAGAGAGAGAGGAAGCGAAAGAGAAAAACATCGATTTGTTGTTCCACTTACTTATACTTTCGGTTGATTCTTGTATCGGTACAACACTCTAACCAATCAAGCTATCCAGCCAGGCCTTATCCCAATGTTATAGAAGGAGAAACTGAGGCACAGAGAGGTTTGTTTCTTGCTCAAAGACACACACCAAGTAAGCAACCAAGACACCAAACCAACCTTGTGTTCTCAACCACTGCCTTAAAATAAAACTCAATAAGCATTCTGTATGTTTTTAAAATTTTTATTGGTTTTAGAGAGAAGGGAAGGGAAAGAGAGAGAGAGAGACATCAATTTGTTGTTCCCCTTTCTTGTGTGAGCCCTGATCAGAGATTAAACCTGAACCTTGATGTATCAGGATAATGCTCTCACCAACTGAGCTACCCGGCCAGCGCTGCATTTTATATTATTTTAATGGGAAAATACCTGCAGGCTTCCACAATGAGCCCTGGATCTCGGATGAGTCTCTGGGGGTCCGAGGTCCGGTTTTGACTCCAGCCCCTTTCCAAGCCTCCCTTTCCTCCTGTGATACGGTATCTGAAAGCCAGAGAAGCTGCCTTCAGGGTGGAGAAGACAGGCCCCTAGATTATATCAGTGTCCTGATTACCACAAACTTGGTGGCTCAGAACAACAGAAATTTATTCTCTCACAGTCTGGCGGCTGGAAATCCGAAATCAAGGTGTCAGCAGGGCCACACTCCCGCCAAGGCTCTAGGGGAGGGTCATTCCTTGCCTCTTCCAGCTTCCGGTGCCTCCAAGTGTTCCTGGCTTGTGGCCGCATCAGCCCAGCCTCCGTGTGTCTGTCTCTATCACCCTCTGCCTTTTCTCTCGTAAGGACGCTTACCATTGAATGCAGGGCTCACTCGGATAACCCAGATTTCACCTCGAGATTCTTACCTCAATCGCATCTGCCAAGACCCTTTTTCCAAATCAGCTCACAGTCACAGGTCTCAGGTGGACATACCTTGGGAGGGGAGGGGCACGCCCTTCAAGACACCACAGATCAAAACAGAGAAATGAAAATGGAAAACACGTGGCAGAGTTCAGACGAGGAGGTGCCCAAAGCTTTTCGCCCACACAGGTCCACCCAGCACAGAATGTTGGCGCACCCGCCCTGGAGAGCCCAGAGGGCTCAGGACGGCCGCCCCCGGGGCTGTTAGAGGTTGCGCGTGCTTCCACGTCTTCCTGGACGTCTCCACGCTGAGGATGTGAAGTTCTGGAGGGAGGTTTTCATTCTTCAACTGTTCGTGTGAATTTAAGAGATTTTTTTCCCCACAAAACTCCAAATAATAATAAAAGCCAGAATTCATACAGCACTTAACAGGTACTAGACCGTGTTCTAAATGTTTAATATCTATGACTTCATTTGCTCACCAAAAAGTACCCCCCTAGCCCTGACTAGTTTTGCTCAGTGGATAGAGCATCGGCCTGTGGACTGAAGGGTCCCAGGTTCGATTCCAGCCAAGGGCATGTACCTTGGCTGCGGGCACATCCCCAGTAGGGAGTGTGCAGGAGGCAGCTGATTGATGTTTCTCTCTCATCGATGTTTCTAACTCCCCATCCCTCTCCCTTCCTCTCTGTAAAATATCAATAAAATATATATTTTTTAAAAAGTACCCCCCTACCCTGGCTGGGTATCTCAGTTGGTTAGATCATCATCCCAATTAGCCAAGGCTGCAGGTTCGATCCCTGGTCAGGGCACATACGAGAATCAACCAATGACGCACAAATAGATGGAGCAACAAATTGATGTCTCTCTCTCTCTCAAAATCAATCAATAAATACAAAATACCTTCTGAGGTCTTGTTGGTGACTCCTTCTTTTATAGAGGAATTAGAGGCCCAGTGCATGAAATTCGTGCACGGGGGGGGGGGTGTCCCTCAGCCCAGCCTGCACCCTCACAATCAGGGGCCCCTCGGGGGATGTCCGACTGCTGGTTTAAACTGGCAGTAGGACATCCCTCTCGCAATTTGGGACTGCTGGCTCCTAACCACTCGCCTGTCTGCCTGATCACCCCTTACTGCTCACCTGCCTGCCTGATCGCCCCTAACCGCCTCTGTCTGCCTTCCCGATTGCCCCTAACTTCTTGCCTGCCTGCCTGATCGCCCCGAACCACCTCTGTCTGCCTTCCTGATTGCCCCTAACTTCTTGCCTGCCTGCCTGATCGCCCCGAACCGCCTCTGTCTCAGCCCCACCACGCTGGCTTCCAGAAGGATGCCCAGAAGGTCGTTCGGCTGTCTGACCTAATTAGCATATTATGCTTTTATTATTATAAACTAAGGTACACAGAGGTTGGGGTTGCAGCTTGGAAGTTCCGCAGCTATATTTGCAGCCTGCAGTCTGGAGTCTAGGGTCTTGGCCTCAAGCCGTGCTGTCTCCAGGAGGCACACTGTCACTTGTAAAAGCTGCACTTTGAGGAACACGCACTCCCAGGTCTGAGGGCAGGCCAGCACCCATGGCTGTGCCACCCAAGCACTTAAAACATGGCTGGCCCAAAAATAGATGTGCCATGAGTGTAAAATCCACACCAGGTTTCCAGGACCTGGTAAGATAAAAAGAATGTAAAATATCTCATAATTGCTGATCCTGAGGACATGTTTATTTTTCTTAAATCTTTTTTTCAAAATATATTTTATTAATTTTTTACAGAGAGGAAGGGAGAGGGATAGAGAGTTAGAAACATCGATGAGAGAGAAACATCGATCAGCTGCCTCCCGCTGGGGATGTGCCCGCAACCAAGGTACATGCCCTTGACCGGAATCGAACCTGGGACCCTTCAGTCCACAGGTCAACGCTCTAACCACTGAGCCAAACCGGTTTCGGCTTCTTAAATCTTTTTATTGATTTTTAGGGAGAGAGGAAGGGAGGGAGAGAGAGAAACATCGATGTGAGAGAGACACATTGATGGCTGCCTCTTGCATGCATTCCAAACAGGGCTGGAGATGGAGCCTGTACCCAAGCCTTGACCGGAATCGAACCCAGGACCCTTCAGTCCTCCAGCTGATGCTCTCTCTATCCACTGAGCCAAACAGGCTAGGGCTGGAATATATCCTTTATTCATAAATTACATACCTGTGTGCTTCTATTGAGAATGTTATAAAATAACTTAGCAACCTGAGACAAACACTCAACATAACTGGATGAGTAGGCAGTGTGAGGTCAGCGCTTCAAGTCCTGACTCTGTGCCCTCCTTAGCCTGACTCCTTCACTGAGTCGCTTGCCTCAGTTTCTTCATACAGAAGCTGGGGTGTTTGTTCCTGTCCTGAGGGTTCTGGGGTAGCTCCATGAGACCGAGCACGCAAAGGAACCAGCACACCCAGCCCAGCAGAGAACCCGTTACACCAACCCGGAGTTCTTGGGAGGAGGGGGCTCAGCTTAGGGGGAGGGAGTCACGCAAGGCTTCTCAGCGGAGGGGATGGTTGAGTTGGACCTTGAAGGACTGAGAAATATTTACTTGGTAGAAAAGTATGAGAAAGGTATTTCAGAGAGAGGGCTTGTAGGCCAGGGACTGGAGCACTGGGGAGCCATAGCAGGCTCTAAGCAGTCTTATGGTTTAGCCAGATTCTTCTAGAGAGGTGGTGGGGCTGGGGCCGGAGACCAGGGAGGTGTAGGACACAGTGAAGTGGGGCTGGGGGATCAAGTAGGGAGGGGAGGAGGGAGAACCTACGACATCTTTAAAAGATAGCCCGGAAAGGAGTGAGGAGCTCTGGGAGGAAAGTGGAGGAAGACAACCAAGAAGAGGCCAGGCCTCGGGTCCAGGAGACACAGCAGTGTGGACACAGCTGTGTGGGACTACGGCTGAACTGGAGAGCGGGGAGGAAGAGGCACAGGAAGGAAGCTGTCGAAGTCAGGGTGAGATCCTGTGGGACATCCAGGGGGAGGCATCCAAGATCTGCTTGACACTTGGGTCTAGCGCGCAGAAGAGACGGCAGAGCTGAGCCTGGGAGGCCTGCAGAGCTCAGACAGTGCTGAAATACTGACGAGGGAGGCAAATGGCGGGTGCAGTAGGGTGAGCCACCACCAGCCAGCGATGACTGTGGGAAGCGGCCTGCCCCAGAGCAGTCTGGGTGCCCGGGTCCTTAGCCCAGCCTGTGCCTGGGGACACAGAGCTGAGCAGACCCAGTGGCTGCCCCGCGGGGGAGCCCAGATGCACACGCAGAGTCCATGACTTCATGGGGCCGCATGTGATGACTGCGGTCTTCGAGTGACCCATTCTCAAGGTCTAGGGCAGGGGTCCTCAAACTGCGGCCCGCGGGTCACATGCAAATACAAATATTGTATTTGTTCCCGTTTTGTTTTTTTACTTCAAAATAAGATATGTGCAGTGTGCATAGGAATTTGTTCATAGTGTTTTTTTTAAACTATAGTCTGGCCCTCCAACGGTCTGAGGGACAGTGAACTGGCCCCCTGTTTAAAAAGTTTGAGGACCCCTGGTGTAGGGCATGGAAAGTGTCAGTTTCTCAGCTTCCAGTGCAAACTTGTTTAGGGAAATGCATTGGCTCACGTTAGAAAAAGATCAGGGGGCCCAGCCGGTGTGGCTCAGTTGGTTGAGCGCTGTCCCATGCACCAAGGGTCACCGGTTTGATTCCCAGGTCACTGGTTTCATTCCCGATCAGGGCACATGTCCGGGTTGTAGTTTTGATCCCCAGTAAGGGGCGTGCAGGAGGCAGCTGATCAATGTTTCTCTCTCTCTCTCCCTCGCCCTTTCTCTCTCTGAAATCAATAAAACGCATATGGGCGGGGGTGGGGGTGGGGGGTGGGGGGTAAGCCAACATCAGTCACAGCGTGATCCAGGAGCTCAGAGATGATAAGAAGGCCCTGCTCAGTCTCTGAGTTCCGTATTTCCCTGATTTTTTTCCCCCTCAGAAAGATTTTCCTTGAGAGAGCAAGATGACAGAGGACGCCAGCAGCTCTGCACTCACACTTTATCCCCTTAATGACTCCAGAGGGAGCAAAGGTCATGCCCACGGTTCCATCACTCATGACCCAAATGAGTCAAACGTCTGCCACCATCAGCAGAGGGCAGAGGACGCTCTGCTGGGCTGGGCCCAGGTCATGTCCCCTCCCTCCCGCGTGCCTAGAGGGAAGGGAGGTGGCCAAACAGATTTCCTGCCCCCGAAATAAACAGGGAGGCAGTGGGGCACGGGACCAGGACCTCAGCTCCTAGGTTTATGGGCGGATTCAGGACAAGGCAGGTTAGCGGACCGCTCCGCACAGGTAGATACATGGTAGCTGTTATTTTAAAAATAGTCACCAATATTACCGCTGCTGCTGATGGGCAGGATCTATATGCTGGACAAGAAGGACCCTGGGAACAGGAAGGGACCAACCCGAAGCTGGACAATCACAGAGTGGACGCTCATGCAACCTGCATTCTGCAAGCTCGGACCCAGCGGGTCCTCTCGGGGCTCTGCCTCCAGATCTGTGAAATGGGATGAAGGGATTGACTTAAACCAAACCTTTCTAATGTTTTTTTTTTATTGTTATTGATTTCAGAGAGGGAGAGAGAAATATCAATGATGAGAGAGAATCATCCATGCCCCACACTGGGCACAGAGCCTACAACCTGGGCATGTGCCCTGACTGGAGTCAAAAGGTAATCTATTCATAGGTCGACGCTCAACCAGTGAGCCACACTGCCTGGGCGAAACCAAGTCTTTTTAGAGCCTGATCTTATCATTCGGTTTACAGTTAAGTGTCACCTCCCTCAGAAAAAGACCCTCCCGACCACTCTTACCAAAATACCCTTTAACACAGTGGCTCTCAACCTTCCTAATGCCGCGACCCTTTAATACAGCTCCTCATGTTGTGGTGACCCCCAATTCCATTGTTACAAATTGAACATAATTAAAGCATAGTGATGAATCACAAAAACAATATGTAATTTTATATGTGTTTTCCTGTGAAAGGGTCGTTCGACCCCCAGAGGGGTCGCGACCCACAGGTTGAGAACCTCTGCTTTAACATGTCATCTACTTTCACTTTACCCTCAGCGCTATCACAAGGTGAAGTCATCTCATGTACTTACTATGTCTCCCCCATCAGAACTTCAGCCCCAAGGGGCAGACCTCTGGGTCTAGTTCCCTGCTGTGTCCCCAGCACTCAGCACAGTGCCTGGCACACAATGGACCCTTGACAAAGATTTGTTGAACGAGGAGATAAATACCACCAATAAAAGGAAACCGTGCCTAGCCCTGGCCGATGTGGCTCGTTTGGATGGGCATCCACCATGAACTGGTTTGGTTCGATTCCCAGGCGGACTGTTGTGGGTTTGATCCCCAGTCAGGGTGCCTACAGGAGGCAATCAATCGATGTTTCTCTCTCACACTGATGTTTCTCTCTCTCCCTTTCCTTTCCTCTCTAAACAAAAATATCAATAAAAACATATTTAAAAAAGAAATAGCCCTGGCCAGGGAGTTCAGCTGGTTAGAGCATCATTCCAATACATCAAGGTTGTGGGCACATACAAGAAGCAACCAATGAATGCACAAATAAGTGGAAGAACAAATCAGTGTTTCTCCCTCCCCCCCACCCCCCGCCTTTCTCTCTCTCTAAAATCAAAAATTTTTAGAGCCCTAGCTGGTTTGGCTCAGCGGACTGAAGGGTCCCAGGTTCGATTCGGGTCAAGGGCACATGCCCGGGTTGCGGGCTCTATCCGCACTGGGGGGTGTGCAGGAGGCGGCCAATCAATGATTCTCTCCCATCATTGATGTTTCCATCTTTCTCCCTCCCCTTTTATGTCTCTCTAAAAGGAAAAAAAAATCAATGAAACATATTTTTTAAAAATTTTTTTCAAAGAAAAAGAAATAGTGGGTGCCCAGTTTTCTGATAGGAAGTAGTGAGTTCCCCATTAAGGGAAGTGTCCAAGCTGAAGCTGAACGATCATACCTGACAATTCAGGCTGCAAGGCCCCAACCAGTTCCTCTCCCAGCCTCAGTTTCCTCGTTTGGAAAATAGGTATGTGGGGAGCCCGTGGGGCGCGCCCCGGCCTGGTGGTCCAGCTCCTGCCCGCGATCCCCGCGGGGGCCACCAGGGGACGCCTCTGCCCCGGAATCCGCCTCTGGGGCCCGGCGGACACGTCCCGAGGTCCCTGGAACATTCTGAGCGCCGCTGGCTGCCAGGCGCCCGGGAACCCCGGAGGCTGCAGCGGATGCGGGGCGCCCGGAGCGCGCGCGGCGTCTCCCCGCCGTGCAGGGGGCGGCGGGAGGCGGTGAGTCAGGCGCGCGCCCGGCCCCCAGCTCCCCCGAGGGGGCGCGCACGGCTTCGGGTACCCGCGCGGCGCCCGCTCCATTTTTACCCGCGCGCAGCTAAAAATAGGCGCCGCGCTCCTAGCCGAGCCCGAAATAGCGGCTTCCAGATAAGGCAGGACGACTCAGCGCTTCCGGGGAGCGGAAGGGGAGGCAGCGTGGGGCGTGCGGGGGGGGGGGGGTCGGGGAGGGGGGAGTGGGGATGGTGCTGGGCTCAGCCGGGCCCCATCCCGTCTGGGCTTTCGCACTGCCCCCAACTGCGACGCCAACCCGCTTCCCGCAGCCTGTCACCGGCCTGGCCTCATCCCTCCCCGGTGCCCGGAGCCCCCAGCCCCTCCACACACCCCGTGTCCCATCTCCTGGCCCCTCACCCTCCATCCCTAATCCGAATATTACCCACTTTCCTATCCTAATCTTCATGTCCAGCCCTGCCCCCACCCCAACTGTGTCCCCGGCCTCCTTACCTCCCTCCCCACCCACAACGCCAATCCTGCATCCCACCCTCGAGGAGGGGAGGAGGGAAGGTCTCAAAACCCGCAAGCAGAGGGCTGGGCTGAGGCTCTGACTTCTTGGCTTGCTTCTGCAGTGGACGGGGTGGGCTTAGGTCTGGGTCTGGCCAGTTTCCCCATCCTGTCACCAGCCTCGGGATTCAGCCTGGGTTTCGGGGTTGGGGCTCAGGCAGCGGACAGACGCAGGTCTGCCCTCACCAAGGTGGGGTCTCTGGGTCACCAGAGCCAGGGCCCAGCCTGTTCACCCCTGTTTGGGTCACCAGCCTCAGTTCCAGGGTGGTTCTCCACTACCTTGCAAGTGAGTGACGGACACAACAGCTCCAGGCCGTGGAAAGGGCCCAAACCCTGCTCCCTCTGGGCCGAGGTCTCCCCTAGCACCTGGGTCCTCTCAGGCACCTTCCCACTCGGATATCCCGTGACTGTCAGTGCCAACACCAAGAATCAGCCTCACAGGTCTTATACTGCATTTTTCTGAGGCCACAGGCAGCACTGTTGCCCTGGCTGGGTAGCTCAGTTGGTTAGAGCATTGACCTAAGACCCCAACGTTGTGGGTTCTATCCCTGGTCAGGGCACATACAAGAAACAACCCATGAATGCATAAATAAGTGGAACAACAAATCGATGTTCTCTCTCTCAAAGCAATAAAATAATAATTTTTAATATATATATATTTATTTATTTCAGAGAGGAAGGGAAAGAGAGATACATACATCAATGATGAGAGAGAATCACCTATAGGCTGCCTCCTGCACGCCCCCCACTGGGGACCAAGCCCACAATCTGGGCATGTGCCCTTAACCAGAATTGAACGTAGGGACCCTTCAGTCCGTAGGCGGACGCTCTATCCACTAAGCCAAACCAGCCAGGGCAATAATAAATTTTTTTTAAAAAAAGGCAACACTGTCAACATCTTCTAGTCTCTGATATATCAGAGGACAGGGGAACTGCCCTGTCCTGTATAGCTCCAGGGAGCAGGGTGTAGTAGACAGATGTGGGTTCAGGCAAAAGTACTTGTGCCCGGCCGGTGTGGCTCAGTGGTTGAGTGTCAACCTATGAACCTTGAGGTCACAGGTTCGATTCCTTGTCAGGGCATACGATCCACTTTCTGGGTTGCAGGCTCAATCCCCAGTATGGGGTGTGCAGGAGGCAGCCAATCAATGATTCTTTCTCATCATTGATGTTTCTATCTCTCTCTCCCTCTTCCTTCCTCTCTGAAATAAATAAACTCAATAAAAATATTTTTTTTAAAAGTGCTTGGCTGTGGGTGGAAGGCCTTCAGTGGTAAGGTCTCCGTCCATAGAGGACACCTATTTTCAGCCAGAAGCACGATTGTTTTGTTGTCTGGATGGCCGAGGGACTCAACCACCCGGCCAGGAGATTGAACTGGAGGGTCCTTTAAGGCAAAAAGAATCAGGTACTTGGGGTCAAGGAAATGGGAGGCTGTAAAAGTCAGCAAGGACCAGAGCAGACTGGGCGGGCCCCCTGGGCTGTGGTGAGAAGCCTGGACCATCCTCCCAAGGGCTCTGGGGAGCCATGACAGGTTCTGAGCAGGAAAGGGACGGGGTTTATGCTTTATAAGACCTTCCTGGCTGCCTCCTGGGGGTAGACTGAGAGAGAGAGCAGGGACCTGGACCTGGGGAGGAGGGGACGCAGGAGGAGCGAGCAGATTTGAGAGACAGTCAGGGGGCAGGAAGGACCAGTCTTGGCTGACTTTGTGGCTGAGAGGCTGTGAGGGGAAGGAGGTACCCGGAATTAGGTACAGGTCTCTGCCCAGGTGGCAGTGTGAATGTGGGGTGACTCTGGAGAGGAGACCCAGGAGGAAGGAGCAGGTGTGGGGGGAGGATGCCTAGGTAAGTTTCAAAGTCTATCCAGAGATCGTAATTTTTATTTTATTTTTTTTATTTTTATTTTTTTTAAATATATTTTATTGATTTTTTACAGAGAGGAAGGGAGAGAGAGAGAGATAGTTAGAAACGTCAATGAGAGAGAAACATCAATCAGCCGCCTCCTGCACACTCCCTACTGGGGATGTGCCCGCAACCCAGGTACATGCCCTCGACCGGAATCGAACCTGGGACCTTTCAGTCCGCAAGCCGACGCTCTATCCACTGAGCCAAACCGGTTTTGGCGTAATTTTTATTTTTTAAAAAATATATTTTATTGATTTTTTACAGAGAGGAAGGGAGAGGGATAGAGAGTTAGAAACATCGATGAGAGAGAAACATCGATCAGCTGCCTCCTGCACACTCCCTACTGGGGATGTGCCCGCAACCAAGGTACATGCCCTTGACCGGAATCGAACCTGGGATCCTTGAGTCCGCAGGCCGACGCTCTATCCACTGAGCCAAACCAGTTAGGGCCAGAGATGGTAATGTTTAAATAATAAAAAAAATAATTTGGGGGAAATACTATATATATATATATATATATATATATATATATATATATCCTTTTGTAAATCCACCCCTCCCCGTTCTGCCTTCTCACTGTTAACCATTTCTTATGCACCATGGCTAATAGGACCATGGTGAGCTCTCTGTGCTAATCTGTCACACCCTGTGCTAATCTGTCACAGAAGTGACCTGGCTCAAATGAACTGTACCCAGTGTGTGCCCATTTTAGAGAAGTGAACACTGAGTCTTGGAGACGTGCAGCCATGTGTTCTCTCCAGGGCTTGGCTTTGAAGGCCTTTCAGAATTAAAGGTATGGGACTGGGTAAGATCAGAGAGGGAAGGTCCAGAATACAGAGCCCAGGGAACTGGAAGTGGGCACTGGGGGATTGAAGGAAGGCTGCCTGGAGGAGGAGTGAGGGTAGCCAGGAAGGTGCCTTCCAAAGCCTTCTGATGAAGGGCTTAAACCAGTCCCTTCGGGGGGCTGAGATACAGTTGACAGGAGGGCAGTGTCCCTCCTCAGGCCCACAGGGCCCCAGAGGTGTTTACTGGAGGGGACTGAGGCTGCCTGCTGGCATCTCAGGGACACGAGGACAGCACAGCTGGCTCCTATGACGTCTGAGTGATTCGCCAACTGCCTCTCACTAGTACAACCAGCATCTCTAGTCATGCCCTGTGGGGGTGGGGGCTGCGGGGAGGAGGAAGTGATGGGCCTCGGAGTGGTGGGGGCGACAGGTATGCAGTCATGCAGAGCCCAGGAACTCGGGAGGTGAGAGATGTGTTCTGCCCCTGCACTAGAGTCCCTGCGTTTGGGGACTGTGCCTAGGGAACGAGGTCTGGGTTCAAGGAGGTGCGGCTGGGATGTAGTCTGTCCCGGGTCAGTCCAGGGGATGCTGCACTTAGGACTCCTGTTTATTTGCTGCTGTGTCCCCATCACCAGGATGGTAACTGGCACACAGAGAGGACCCAGTACATCTTAACTGAAGGAATGAATCAAATGACAGGGGTCAGCACTCTTTGGGACTCAGTCCATCCTCTTGCCTAGACCGTCCGGCTGCTTCAGCCAGCCCCTCCTACCTAGGGTTGCATCCCAGTCCCCCTTCTCCAGGGATTGGGGGTGAGCTGGAAAACGACCTCACAAATCGATCCGAGATCCCGACCCTTGTCCTTCCCTCGGGACAGGGCGTGGAGAGGAACCGGGGAGTCCCGACTCCACCCCTCCCTCCCGGGAGCCTGTTGCTGTTGGTTACATAACCCGACGTCGCGTCCCCGGGGATGTCGCCGGACGTCCTGGCCCGGCCCGGGGACAATGGGCAGTGAGCGCTGATCCCGCCAGGAGCCTGGAAGTGGCAAGGGCACCCCCTCCTCTGAGTCACCCTTGTTTCCGGCCAGTTCGGGCCTCCTCCTCCCCAGGGATCCTTCTCTCCCCGAAACCCCTTTGTACCCCCTACCATTCAGCTCTTTCCCCGACCCTGCGAGTACCTGGCCTCTGCCCCTCCTTAGCCCTACAAAGGCCCTAAAGCGTCCAGCTTCCCGCCTGCCGTCACTCACCCATCCCGGCTCCCTAAAACTACCCGCTTCCCATCCCATCTCCCCCGGGGCTCCCCGCCCCCCCCCCCCCCTCCACGATCTCTGCCTTCCCTAATCCCTCCCCACCGCCCTCTAAGGCTCTTTCTCCTCCCTAATCCCAGCCCCCCAATATCCCGATTGCGTCCCCATTCCACCCCCCGCACCCTCCCCCCGACAGCTGCGGGTCCAGGCCCCTCCCCGCCCCAGGCCCGGGCCAGCCCGAGCCCCTCCCCGTCCGCTCCCACGCCCGGCGCCGGTTCCCAGGCCGCCCGCTCCGGCTGTGGCCCAAAGACCCAGTTTGCGGCGGCAAAACATTGGTCTCCGGGCAACAGGCCCCGCCCACCCCGGGCGGCGGGGTGAGCGTCCCGGGGAGGCTGTGCGGGCTCCGGAGCGGGGCGGGCTCCCGGAACGCAGAGCCCTGCCCGGGCGGCCAGCGGGGCGCCGGAGACCCCGAGACCCCGGGAGAGCAGCGAGGAAGTAGAGAAGCAGGGACCCCCGGGAGCCAGAAACTCTGGGGACATCCGTGTAGGCTGCAGCCACATGGGAGCTGTCTGGGACGCAGTGATTAAGAGAGACCACGAGACCTAGTGAGCCAGGGACTGGGCCCGAAATAAACACGGAGATAGTGACAGACAACCCAGACAACCCAGGCCCGCAGGGGACGCTCCTAAAGGCAGGGTAATCTACCTCGGGTCGGGTTGCCAGGGCCTTCGCTTCTGTCTCGGGAGTTCCCCTGACAGTTTCCCCGTCTGAAACTCTGAAACGTGCCTAGCGCTTAGCAAATAGGGCTGTTGTGACAATAGGGTTGTTATGACTATTCGGTGAATTCACCGACCTAGAGCTTGTAGCACAATGCCTGGCACGTACCACTCGTCATTCATTCTTTCACAGATATCGATTGAGCGCCTACACGTCCCAGGCACCGTGGTAAGTGCTGGGTGTACAACAGCGAACATGATAGCGCTCTCTGTCCGCCTGGGAGCTTTCACTTTGGAAATGGGGGTGGGGGGAAGGTGCTGAACAAATACATCAACATACGAGGAGGCAAGCCCATTATACTGCACTTTGGAAAGTAGTAAGTGCTGGGGAAGCAGAGAGGGAGGGAAAGGTGGAGTTGGCATTTTACATATATTTTTTATTGTATATATTTGCCATTACATATTTTTTATTTTAATCCTTACCCTAGTCTAGGGCCTAGGATATTTTGCCATTGATTTGTAGGGAGAGGGGAAGAGAGAGGGGAAGACAGAAACAGCGACGTGAGAGAAACACATCGATGGGCTGCCTCCTGCAGGAGCCCCAACCAGGGCCCAGGCCAGGGAGGAGCCTGCGACCAAGGTACATGCCCTTGACCAGAATCGAACCCAGGACCCTTTGGTTCATAGGCTCATAGGCTGATGCTCTATCCACTGAGTCAAACCGACTAGGGCTACATTTTTTTTTTAATATGTATTTTATTGATTTTTTACAGAGAGGAAGGGAGAGAGATAGAGTCAGAAACATCGATGAGAGAGAAACATCGATCAGCTGCCTCCTGCACATCTCCTACTGGGGATGTGCTCGCAACCCAGGTACATGCCCTTGACCGGAATCGAACCTGGGACCCTTCAGTCCGCAGGCCGATGCTCTATCCACTGAGCCAAACCGGTTTTGGCTAGGGCTACATATTTTTACTTTAAGATATTATTGTACAGCCTATGTTCATTATATGTCGCATAAGAGAAAAAACTGGCCCTAGCTGGTTTGGCTCAGTGGATAGAGCGTCGGCCTGCGGACTGAAGGATCCCAGGTTCGATTCTGGCCAAGGGCACATGCCTGGGTTGTGGGCATGATCCCCAGTAGGGGGTGTGCAGGAGGCAGCCGATCCATGATTCTCTCTCATCATTGATGTTTCTATCTCTCTCTCCCTCTCCCTTCCTCTCTGAAATCAATAAAAATAAAAATAAAATTAAAAAAAAAGAGAGAGAAAAAACTGGACTTTTGCCCTGGCCAGGTGGTTCAGTTAGCTGGAGCATTGTCCAGTGCACCAAAACGTTGGGGTTCACCCTGGCTGGTCTGGCTCAGTGGATGGCGCATAGGCCTGTGGACTGAAGGGTCCCAGGTTCAATTCCAGTCAAGGGCACATGCCTGGGTTTCAGGCTCAATCCCCAGTAGGGACTGTGCAAGAGGCAGCCGATCAGGGATTCTCTCTCATCATTGATGTTTCTGTCTCTCTCTCCCCTCTCCCCTCCTCTCTGAAATCAAGACAAATATATTTTTTTAAAAATACAAAAGGTTGGGGTTCAATCTCTGGTGAGGGCACATACCCATGTTACGGGTGCAATCCCCAGTCAGGGCATATATGTTGATGTTTCTCTCTCTCTCTTCCTCTCTCTCTCAAAAAAGAAAAAAACCAATAAAAACATACCCTCAGGTGAGGATTAAAAAACAACAACACTGGATTTTCAAGTTGGAAAAATGTATAGATGTTAAGTAATCTGGCAGCATGATTGGGCCCTGAGAAAATACATGCAAATTTGAATGACATGAGCTGACATGCTGGATGTAAAAGTGATGTGATATAAGTATGAAAATCACAATCATTTGGAACAACTTGAAAAGAAGCCCATTCAGGGGTTGCCCTTTTAAACAGGGTGGTCAGGGCAGGCCCACATGAGAGTGGGGTCAGAGAGAGACAAACAGCAAGGCCGGAAGTTGGTAAGGGAGAAGCCATGCAGGTATGTGGACCAGGAGCATCCCAGCCAGAGGGAACAAGCAGCAAGTACAAAGGCCGTGAGGTGGGAACATGCCTGGCACGATGGAGGAACAGGGAGGAGGCGGCTGTGGCTGGAGCAGAGAGATCAAAGGGAGGGGAATGGCAGAACTGAGGTCAGCGAATAAGGACAGACTGTGCAGGACCCTAAGGGGGTCACAGTGAGGCCTTCGACTTTTTAAAAAATATGTTTTTATTGATTTGAAAGAGAGAGGAAGGGAGCAGGAGAGAAAGAGAAACAGCGATTGGCTGCCTCCCGCACACCCCCTGCAAGGAATTGAGCCTGCAACCAGGGCAAGGGCATGCGCCCTGACTGGGAATCGGACCCATGACCGTTTGGTCCATGGGACGACACTCAACCAACTCGGCCACTCCCCCTGGGCAGGCCTTTGACTTTTACTCTGAGTGCATCAGAAGCCATAGGAATGTTTTGAGCAAAAGAGGGACATGAACTGACTTTGATTTTAACAACATCCCTCTGGCGAGACGTGGGAGTCAAGGATGGAGGCCCAGAGACCAGCCAGGAGCCCCAGGCAATGATCCGGCAAGAGAGGATGGTGGCTTGGGCTCGAGGTAACAAAGATCTGATTCTGGAGGTGTCTGAACTTAGAGCTGCAGAATTTGCTGACAAACGCATTCATGGCAAGCCCTCAGGACATGGCAACAGTTGCCATTATGTTTCAGTGATGGCGAACCTATGACACGCGTGTCAGAGGTGACACGCGAACTCATTTTTTTGGTTGATTTTTCTTTGTTAAATGGCATTGAAATATATAAAATAAATATCAAAAATATAAGTCTTTGTTTTACTATGGTTGCAAATATCAAAAAATTTCTATATGTGACACGGCACCAGAGTTAAGTTAGGGTTTTTCAAAATGCTGACACGCCGAGCTCAAAAGGTTCGCCATCACTGTTTAGGTGGTGCTCACAAGCTTCCCATAGAAGTCAATATCATCCCCATTTGACAGATGCAGAAACTGTAGCCCGACCCTGACCGGTTTGGCTCAGTGGATAGAGCGCTGGCCTGCGGACTGAAGGGTCCCAGGTTCGATTCCGGTCAAGGGCATGTACCTGGGTTGCTGGCACATCCCCAGTGGGGGCTGTGCAGGAGGCAGCTGATTGATGTTTCTCTCTCATTGATGTTTCTAACTCTCTCTCCCTCTCCCTTTCTCTCTTTAAAAAAAAATCAAAATATATTTTTAAAAAAATTTTTTTAAACATTAAGTAAAAAAAAAGAAAGAAAAAAACTGTAGCCCAAAGGGGTCACTCTGCTTGCCCAGGGACTCACAGCTCAGTTTGGTTCCAAAGATGGCACCTCTCTATTAGGGTGGCTATTCCCAGGTCAACACTGTCACTGCCTGGAGCTACATCAAACTCACTCGTGTGGGCCCCAGGACCCCTGGATCAGTTTCCTCATCAGCCACACCCAGTGGGTGTAGAAAGCGGTGGCTCAGCAGAAGAATGTTGCCTGACTGGTGCTAAGGTTGTCAGGCAGTCACCCATGCTGGCCCCGGGCACTTGCTTAGAGGCAGGTAGGTACACGTAGAGACGGTTCACCCAGAACTTCCCAGCCCAGCCTCTGCCTGCCACACTTAATACCAGCACTGGACCGGGCACACCCTAGTGTTGCCTGCAGTGACCTGTTAAACACAGTCACACGTTCGCACGCAGACAGGTACGTGGCCCTCCATTGTGAAGGTGCGTTTCAGGTGTGCAGAAAACACACAATTTCTCTATCTCTTTAGGTCTCTGTATCTCTTTGTCTCTATCTCTCCCTGTGTCTGTCTTGTTATCTTTGTCTCTCTCTGATTCCACCCTCACCCAAATCTCTGTCTCTCTCCACACGCAGCACCCTATACCTGCAGTACAAATCACTCAATCCCTGGCTGTGTGTCTCCATGGAAGCTCACCTATTTATGTGGCATTAGAACAACTGTGGAGCAGCCCCAGGCCAGCAGTTCTGGCTGGCTGCTCAGAATCACCCAGGGAGGATCTCACAGCTCATAATCCCTGCCGCCTCTTTCTCTGACATGCTGACCGACCGACAGCCTTGGGGTTCAGGCTAGAGAAACTCACATTTAAAAGCTCCCCGGCCCAGCCTGCATAGCTCAGTAGTTGAGCATCAACCTACGAACCAGGAGGAGGTCACAGTTCGATTCCCGGTCAGGGCACATGCCTGGATTGTAGGCTTGACCAATCAATGATTCTCATTATTTTTTAAAAAATATATTTTATTTATTTCAGAGAGGAATGGAGAGGGATAGAGAGATAGAAACATCAATGATGAGAGAGAATCATTGATCGGCTGCCTCCCGCACGGCCCCCACTGGGGATCAAACCTGCAACCCAGGCATGTGCCCTTGACCAGAATCGAACCCGGGACCTTTCAGTCCACAGGCCGATGCTCTATCCAAACCGGCTAGGGCTCTCACTCATTATTGATGTTTCTATCTCTCTTTCCCTCTCCCATCCTCTCTGAAATCAATAATATATATATATTAAAAGCTTCCCAGAGCCCTGGTCATATTTTATCAGTGATTAGAGCTTTGGCCAGGCAAGGGCACATACTTCAATTGCAGGTTAGACCCTGGGCCGGCCCTGGTGCAATGTGTCTCTACATCAATGTCTCTCTCTTCCTCCTCCCTCCTTTCCACTCTCTCTAAAAATCAATGATGGAAAAAATATCCTCAAGTGAGGATTAAAAAACAATAATTAAAAAACTATAATAATTAAAAAGCTCACCAAATGGGGCAGGGTCTGAGCTGGCTACAAGGGCTCAATGGGGGGGGGCATATATAATACTTTCAACAGTAAAGATTAAAAAAAACAATAAAGATTAAAAAAAATTAAGTTCCCCAGTGATTGGGACCCCTGTGGACTTACAGTAGTTACCCCACCTAACTTTGCAGACTGGGGAGAGCAGAGGCCCCGAAAACAGAGCGCGCACCCCAACACCACGTAGCAGTCAGCCGCACGGGGCTCCATGTTTCCAGATCCTCCTTGGAATCCCTTCAGGAACAAGCTTGGGAGTTAAATTAAATAATAACAGAGAATCGCAAAATATGTATAGAGACTTAGGATCTAGAAATTCAGAGGAATAAAGGAGGTGGGGGAGGAAGAGACCTAGAAAGGGACTCAGGGAAACAGACAGAGAGTGACAGATGGAGACGGACAGACGGGGGTCAGAAAGATGCAGAGTGAAATTGAGACCCCCTAAGAGACGGAGATGGAGAGAGACAGCCATTTGGATGGACAGAGCCTAAGCCAGGCATGTTTTCTTTTCAATGAGAAAGTAGCCCTGGCTGGTTTGGCTCAGTGGATAGAGTGTCGACCTGCGGACTGAAGGGTCCCGGGTTCGATTCTGGTCAAGGGCATGTACCTTGGTTGTGGGCACATCCCCAGGAGTGGGTATGCAGGAGGCAGCTGATTGATGTTTCTCTCTCATCGATGTTTCTGACTCTCTATCCCTCTCCCTTCCTCTCTGTAAGAAACCAATAAAATATTTTTTTTAAAAAATGAGAAAGTATATACATGGCCCATGTTTTATAGGCCCTACTTCCTAAAAGCAGCTGGTGCCCGAGTTTGGCAGTTGCAGGCTGACCAAACCCGGTCCCCTCACGTCCGAAATGTAGGATGCACATTAAACACGTTTATATAACCTGCCCTCTGTACAGAGCCTAGGAGCTTTCCATAGCCCCATGAGTCATGCTGTAGACACAGGCACTGATTGGACATGCCCAGCAAGAGGGAACCCCTGTCCCAGGACTGTTAGTCACCAGGAAGTGACTTTGTGAGATGTGAAGGATCACTGGTTTTACCGAGGAGGAAACAGAGGGTCAGAGAGGGCAAGACTTGGCTGCAGGTCACACAGCCAGGATCCAGGGGGACAAGGACTCCAACCATTTCTGCCTGATTCCATAGCCTTTGCACCCCAAGACTCCAAGAGAGAATGACTGACTGCCCATGTGCTCCTTTACAGAGTGGAGGCAATAATAAAAACACCACTAATAATGCAACAGCTATGTTGCAGTAAGTGCTTTAGTGTGGTGACTGTAATTAATAATATTGTATTGCATATTTCATTCATTCCAAGCATCATCTCATTCATTCCAAAATCCAGTGAGGTAAAGACAGAACTCAGCTATTAAATAACAGTTATACCAGTTATGTACAGAGCACTTACAATGTAGTAAGTGCTTAACAGGATTTCCTACAGTCAGAATTCTGGAGGTGAGTGATGCTATCACCCCCATTTCAGGAAGGAAGGAGGCTCAGAAAAAGGAAGTCACGAGTCAATGTACCAGCGGATATTTGACCCAGGTCTCTTTAGCCGTATTTCTCTGCCACCCATTGCCCTGCGGACGTGCCCACAAGGGCGCGTGCAATCTAATATCTAACACCAGCATCTCAAATACTTTAGTAAAAATACCAGCCACTCCCGCCTCATATTCTTTCCCTGCTGAGGGGGAGGGGACGTTAACCCAGCCTCCAATCCGCTACACCTCCCTGACACCTAGGGAGCGACCCTGTACTCTCCCCTAAACGCCTCTGTCCCGATGAGTAGCGGGAGCCAGATCCAAAATGTTCCTGCGCCCTTAAGACAGCGAACAGTCGGCCGGCGTTGCCCAGCAGCGCCACCACGGTTGCCAGGCAACGTCAACAAACGACGCGGCCGCCGTCTCCGCGCGCCCCCCCACGCCCGCGCAGACGTGGTGACGCGACAGGCTATGGAACGCCGTCGCCTGGCAACAACAAGGCTGTTTGTCCCTGACCCGGCCGCGCGGCCGCACAGGACGCAACCTGAACCCACTCCGGCCGACAGAAGGGCCGACCGGGAGCCCGGGGTGGGGGTGGGGGCTGCGGTGAGGAAAGCCGGGGTCGAGGGGGGAAAACCGGGTCCCCAAATTGCCGGTTTCCCTTTAGACAGCCGCCGTCTGTTTGTCACCCGCTCCTCCTGTCTGACCCCGGACCGCCTCCGCTTGGGTATCTGTCCGTCTGCGCCCCCTCCTCCCCGGCATGTCTGTCCGGCATCTCCCGCGCCGTGGCTGTCTCATATTCCCCCAAAGAATAACAACCGAAACAGACTAAGAACAACTCCCTGGCCTGCCGCTTTTGCCTCAGACTCCCGGATGCGACTGGGGTCCCAAGCAGTGCAGACAGATGCACCGTGAACAACCTGTACCCACACACACACTCAGAGCCACTCCTGTTCCTTTCCCCGCTGCCCTCGGGTTCTCTTTCTGGAGCCTCTGTCATCAGACAAGGCAGCCCGCAGTCCTTCCATCCTGTGTCCGGGACGCTGTCCACAGCTGGGAGGTTCTAATAACCCATCCCCAATACACACCCCCACCACCTCCATCCAGTAGCTTCATGCGATCAGGGCTTGGGCGAAGCTCCAAGCAGAGAGGAGAAATGGGGTGTGTGACAGTGTGAATGGATGTGGCCATAGGGGAGTGACTCTAGCGACAGTGTGCACATCTGGTATTTCCTGTGAGAGCATAATCATGAGGGTTTCCTTTGTGTGAGAGAGCAACTGCCAGACCGACGAGGTGGTTTCCCAAGTTTGCATTTGTGTGTCTGGATGTATGGGTATTTGAAGACCTGCTGGCCATGTGTGTCTGTGTAGTTGTGAATCTCAGTGTGCAACTTTTCCAGTATCTGTGTTTGTCAGCACAATATCTCTGAGTTTTCTTTTTATCACAAGTACAGCATTTATCACACTTTCTAATTATATATTTGTTTGTTTACCGTCTGTCTCCCCCACTGGACTCTGTGCCCCTTGAGGACAGGGCCCAGGGCTATTGTGGTTCCAGCACCCCCTGCACACAGTAGGTACTCAGTAATTATCTGTTGAGTAAATGAATCAATGACTCGTGTGTGTCCAGGTCAAGGGCCCACGTCTGTGTAACTGTGTGGACGGTTCTATGTTTCTGGGTGGTGGTCCTCTGCGTGTGTGCCTTTGTGGGACTAAACACAGGAGGGCGTGATAGCTGTGTCCATCTGTGTAGCTCTCATTTCAGCTCCTGCCTCATGGTGACACATTGCAGGGCTTCAGCCAATATCTGTGGACTTGAACTGTGTGGTTATCTCTGTATTCACACTAGGACCTCTCTGAACCTGTTTTCTCACCTGTCAAATGGGGATAATAATTGTACCCACTCATGGGACAGATATGGGGACTGAATGAGTTCATATAGGGGGCATTTAGAAGTACCTGGCACAAAATAAACAGTTACAAAATCATATTTCTGATTGTTAGAAGTATTCTTAATTCCTCTTTGTATGCCCCTGTATGCATTTGTCCAGAACTCAAGTTATGGATTCAGGTGTCAGCTGTGGGGTCCTGGGCCAATGAGTACCCAACTACTTCTGGGTTTCAGTTTCCTTTCTATAGAATGGGCATGATAACAGACCTCCTCCAGGGTGGCTGTGACCAAATGAAGGCAGGTCTGGAAGTCTAGACCCTGGTGTAAGTACGCAGTGAGCACTCAGTGTCTACAGGGCCCTGTCGTTACAGTCAGGGTGCCGCTCAGGTCTGGGGGAAGGCAGACTAGGGGTGCAGTTTGGGGGTGGAGGGAGGTTCAATTCATCGGATGGGACTGGAGATTCTGAAAGTCAAAAAGAGAAGAAAAAGCAGGTGCTGAAGCAGGCTGGTAGAAGGTCAAATTCCAGGAAGGACTACCTCAAAGGACTGTCTTGGGGCTAAGGATGAAAAGAGGCTGGGGCTGTTTGGAGAGCTGCCTGGAGGAACAGAAACCAGTCTGAGCCTTACAGGCTGGTAGGATTTGAGGCACAGGTAACAATAGCAATAATAATAACACCGTGTACAGACTCTGATGGGTGCTCCTGAGGGATTTCTGCCTGTTCCCAGCTCTGTCCCCACTGTCTACAGTGCCTGACACAGAGGAGGTGCTGAGTAAATGTGTGTGAATAGCTGATTGAATAAATGAATGAGTGAAGTTCATTCCACAGCAACCCGTGAGTCCTGATTTTGGGGGAGGTGGGGAGGGCCTGGTGGGCTGCCGTGGCAAATACCAGGACCCTAGCCTCTGGGACCCGCCTCCAGTCTGTCCCCCAGCCCTCTGGTCTCACTGTTTAGGGCTGTGCAGGGTGTGGAGGGGGCTGGGAAGGGAGCAAGGGAGCGTCAGGTGGCCAGACCGCCACCGCCTGCCCTGGACATAAGCCCAGCCCGTGTCTGCAGGACAGAGAGGGTAGCTCAGGCGTCTGAGTCACCTCGGAGAAACCCCGGCCGCATACCTGGCCGCTGACATCATCCGGTCAGGGCACCCCGGCGGCCCAGACAAGCGAACTGAATCACAGGCAGAATTCGGCCACAGCAGTACGGCACGTGGCCGGCTGTGGCCCTCCCTCCCCCCCCACAACACCCCCGCGTGGCCGTCTGGCTGCCGGGCTGGGCAGGCCGCGTCAGGGTCAGCGAGAGGGCAGGGGGCCTGAGTCAGGAACCCGGTGGCTACCGCTGAGACCATCCAGCCGCAGGGCCTTCAAGGTGCAAGAAGGAGAGTGTGGGGAGGAAAGCCGTCAGGGAGGCCCCTGGCGGAGGGGAGGAAGCCCTTGTGGGTGTGGCCGGGAGGCTGCGGGTTGTGGGCAGTGGCTGGATGACCTGCTGGGGGTGGGATGGGGTCTGGGTGATTGCGCAGAGAGCCACGGGGTGGGGGAACAGTGGGAATCACCATACAGTGTGCGCATGCAGGCACACACGCACACTTAGCACCTCAGAGTGGGGAGGCCCTGCCTCCATCCACCCCAGGACTCTGTTGCCTCACGGCCTGGGTTGGCACCAGGGCCTCCCTCCTTAGCAGCCCACAGGTTGGACAAATTCCCTAGGGGCTCCCGCCTGGGCTTCCTACTCCATTGAGTGGCGGCAACAGAAATCGTTGCTAGCCGAAACCGGTTTGGCTCAGTGGATAGAGCGTCGGCCTGCGGACTGAAAGGTCCCAGGTTCGATTCCGGTCAAGGGCATGTACCTGGGTTGCAGGCACATCCCCAGTAGGAGGTGTGCAGGAGGCGGCTGATCGATGTTTCTCTCCCATCGATGTTTCTAACTCTCTATCTCTCTCCCTTCCTCTCTGTAAAAAATCAATAAAAAATATATTAAAAAAAAAAAAAAAGAAATCGTTGCTGCTCTAATCGCTTACACTTAACAGGGGACATACTTTCCGCCCAGCACCACTCTAGGCATTTTACACATAAATTCATTGATCCCTCAAAACAATGCTAGGAGGAAGATGCTGTTATTATTCCCACTTTATAGATGAGGAAATTGAGGCTCAGAGAAGTTAGCTTGCCCAGGGCTACACAGCTAGCACCTTCCTTATAGGCACTGTTATTGGAAAGGCTAAACGAGAAATATAGATTTGTACACCTGGCACATGGTTCGTTTTCTCAAATGACTGTTCAGCTATATTGTTAATACAACACATATTATTTCATCCTAAATCCAGCTGGGAAGATCTCCAAAACAGTTATCCTCACCACCTTGGTCTGGTCCTTCCACTTAGCATCCCACAGTCTCTCCTGCTTCTACTTCTTTGGTCTTGCATGGCTACGTTAGGGAAAGGGTGCTCTCGGGGATTCCCTGCTTATCTAAAATTTTTCAGGACTCTACAATGGTTGGCCAGACCCCACCTCCACCAGGAAGCCCTCCAGGCTTGCTCCAGCTGCACTGAGCTGAGCAAGTCTGTGAAGGCTCTTCATGCCCATTCGACTGTGGGTGGACCTCTGCACAAATGTAGATACTTAAGAAATTCTAGGAGTCCACAGCTCTGGGGTTCTCAATGTGGCAGCGGGGGTGCCTAGCTCTTCCAGTTGTGTGCGGAGTTGTGTGTCTGTGCAGACAAAGATGTGTGCCTGTTGGTATATGTGTGGGTGTGGTGTGCGTACACCTCTGTGATGTGTATGCACAACAGTATGTGCAATTGAGTGTTCACTTATCTGTGTGTAGGTGCAGGCAAAGGTGAAAGCAAGGTGTGTGGGTGTACATCTGTGTTTGCATCTGACTTTCTTCTCCCCTCGTTTGGATTCCATAAACAAGCCCTTTTCTTCCCACCCGGACAATGTCCATCCCACCCTATTCCACCCCTGGGAAGACCCTCGGTCTCCAACTCAGCTCATTTCCTCCTTGGGAACAGGCAGAAAGAACAAGCAGGCGGGCTGCTCATCAACACCTGGGGCCAGGCCCCAACACCCATGCACAGCCTCCCTGCCTGGTCTATAGCATCTTCCCCTTCAATCGCCGTGACAGCAAGCGACCAGAGAGGTCCAGATAGGTTTCTGTCTGAGACAGTCTATCAGAGTTTATGAAAGAATAAATGAGCCCTAATTGGTTTGGGTCAGTGGATACAGCATTAGCCTGCAGAGCAAAGGGTCCCAGGTTCAATTCCCAACAAGGGCACATACCTCGGTTGCAGGCTCATTCCCAGCCTGGGCCTGGGTCGGGGTTTGTGCAGGAGGCAACCAATCGATGTCTTTCTCTTTCTTTTCCATTCTCTCTAAAAATCAATGGAAAAATATTCTCGGGTGAGGATTTAAAAATAAATAAGTCCTCGAGTGAGGATTAACAAAAATAAGTAAATAAATGAGTGAATGAAGATTTATTTAACCAACAACTGTTTATTGAGCACCTACTGGGTGCCCGGCACGTTGCTAGGGACGTGGCAGTGACCAGGACAGCCTCAGCCCCGTGGGGGAGACAGACCTGTTCCCAGTGATGAACCCAGACAGGCAGAGCTGGGAGGGGAACCTGGGAACTGACCCAGCTTGGAACTGACACATACACCCTGGCTGTCTCTCTCCCAAGATCAAGGGGTTTTGGGAGGAAGGGCTATTGGAGCTGAGTCCTGGAGGAAGAGCGTTTGAGCCGGAGGAAGCAAAAGGAAGAGAGTTCCAGGTAGAGGGAAGAGCACACAGAAAGACCTGGAGACGAAGGAGAGACACCATGGCATCTGGAGCGCTGAGGAGGAGTTGGGAGAGGGGAGCCTGGGTGGTCAGCAGTGGCCAGGATGTGCCAGGCCTGTGGGCCTTGGTGAGTGAGGAGTTTCAATGCAGAATGCCAGGGTATTGGCAAGGCCAAGCTAAGAGTCCCCATTGTGGACGATTCTGCTTTCCTGACACACCACAGACACCCCCTCCAGGAGGCTTCCAGGATTGCTCACTGGGAGCTGGCCCAGCCAGCCAGTAACACTGTTCAATGCTGGGCAGTGAGGAGCCAGTAGTTACTATTAATCAGACTGGTCCTACCCTCACTGAGGTCACAGTGATGACATTCGCAACCTCCCTCCTCTCATGCCTTAGAAACGCTCACAGGCCTTTCTCTCGGAGCCAAAGCCGTGGCATCACCCAGGGCTTGCTGGAAACAACAGACTACACCAGACCTGCAGTTTAACCAGATCCCCAGGCGAGCCATGATCACATTCACAGCTGCGCAGCACTGCTCTGGAGCTGAAATCTCCTTGTGCCTCAGTTTCCTTCTCGGAACCATGGGGCTAATTCCCCATTGATGGGACAGGTGTGGTGAGAATCCGCTGACGTGTGTGTGTGAAAGCGCTGAGCACAGCGGACTAAGTGTTTGCTTTCAGAGGTCCCTCCTCTTCATGTTTATTAAGTTTCAGAGCCCACAGTCCTCTAGCCTTCTTGCTCTCTGGATGGGGAAACTGAGAAATGGGGTAGCAGCGATTTTGCCAAAGGGCGGAAGGACAGACGGAGGCCTGCCTTTGGCAAAGTTGGCCCAGGGCTCTTTACAGGCTGTGCTGAGCACTGTCACCCCGCCTCTCACCTGCGGGGCAGAAGCCTCGGGGTTCTCCTTGCCTGCTCCACACCGAGAGCCAGGGGTTCTGCCCTCTCTCCTTTCCTCAAGTTCTCCTCCTCCTGGAAGCCCCCAAAATTGAGCCCCAGAGAGGAAGACTTGCTTTGCTCACCCCATGCTCTGTGGGTGGGTGTGTATGTCTGTGTGTGTGTTTGAGGAAGAGAGAGAGAGTGTCCAATGCCAACTTTTCCCTTGCACACAGTAGGCACTATGCTAGGGCCCATGACAATCCTAGGGGCCCATGAGAATGTTTGATTTCTTTTAAAATCTGAAGGAAAAACTAAACGTCTAGGGAAAAGAAAGTGCTTTAATATATAATGTTATTTGTCTTTATAGCAATGCAGTTGTGAAATATAATTTAAAAAAATTTTTTTTTAGGAAGAGGCCCACCGAGGTAACAGCGCCAGGGGCCTGTGAAAGTTACCATGCGATTGTGTTTCTCTGCTTCCCATGACGTCTCTAGGAGGCTCTATGTCTGAAAAGGTTAGGGTGGCTTTGTTTTTAACTTTCCTTTTTTAATCCTCACCTGAGGACATGCTCAGAGAGAGGGCGGGAGAGAGAGAGAGAAACATCAATGTGAGAGAGAAAGTGTGTGACAGAGAAACATCGATTGTCTGCCCTCTGCAAGTGCCCTAATCTGGGACCGGACCCACAACCCAGGCATGGGCCCTGATGGGGGATTGAACCAGCTACCTTTCGGTGCACAGGACAACGCTCTGCCAACCGAGCCACTCGGGCCGGGCACAGTGGTTTGGTTTCAATAATAAAACAAATCCCTATAAATGTGCCAGGTGTGTTCTGGGAGCTTTATTGATATTTACGTAACCTTCCCACCAGCCCCAAGATCTGGGCACTATTTTGTCCTCATTGCCAGGTGAGGAAACACTTCCAGACATCACTCGCTCAAGTTCCTCCGGCCACTCACTGGTAGGGCCAGAACGTAAGCTCAGGCTGCCTAGATTCTGGGTCTGCCTCTTGGGGGGCAAACACGCAGTGTCCACATTCGTGTGACCGTCTGGGTGCACCACTATTGACACACATCACTCATTCAACGATCGTTAAAATCACAGCCTCTGAAGCCCTCATGCTTCACGTTTACCCCAGCGCCGCCACTCATTCGCCGTGTGACTCTAGGCAAGGGACTTCAGCTCTCTGGGCCTCCTATTCCTTTGCCTGTAAAATGATCATTCCTACCTCATAGGAGTGTGGTGAGAATGAAATAAGAATTAGCCCTTGGCCCTGGCTGGTTTGGCTCAGTGGATAGAGCGTTGGCCTGTGGACTGAAGGGTCCCAGGTTCGATTCCAGTCAAGGGCATGTACCTGGGTTGTGGGCACATCCCCGGTGGGGGGTGTGCAGGAGGCAGCTGATGGATGTTTCTCTCTCATCGATGTTTCTAACTCTCTATCCCTCTCCCTTCCTCGCTGTAAAATATCAATAAAATATATTAAAAAAAAAAGAATTAGCCCTTGTTATTGTTGAGTGAAGAACACCCATGAGTTCCTGTAGGGAAGGTGTACCTGTCATGTGTGTGTCACGTGTGCTGGTAACCATGTGATGGTGTGTGTTTCTATGTACAGGCATGTGTAATAAAGCTGTTTTTCTGTGTGGCCATGTGTGTTGCTGATTGTGGGAGAATGCCTGAATGCCCCAGTGTGACCCTGGGAGTAGATACCAGTGGCTGTGTGGCTGTGTGGGCCACCCATGTTGGGCGACCGTCTTTGGGTAGCCAGGCGAGGTATTTGTGTGTCTCCTTTATTCCAAGGGAGAGGAGATGAGGGGCCTTGAGGGGACAGGGGATTGAGGGTCACTCCCTGTCTGATGCTGGGGCCGAGTCACGGCCTGCTGGTGGTTGGTGTGTCATTTCCTAGTCCCTGTCCCCACTTCCAGACTGGCAGCCGACAGAGGAGGCGTCGGGGGACGAGGCAGAGGTCAGTCTTGAGGCTGGGCTTTTGTCTGGCAGCATCCACCTCCCCATATTGCCCCCAGTGTCCGTCCAGCCTTCCACATCTCCCTCCCGCTCCCCACTACTGAGCAGAGAATCAAAACTCTCCTGGGAATCCGGGACCACCCCCTCCTGCTCTGCCTGAGATGTGCTGTGTGGCCCAGAGCCAGACCCTCCCCTTCTCTGGGCCTGTAGCGTTCAACAATTTTAAAGTGATTCCCCCGCTGAGCCCAGGGCGGGCCAGGCCCGGGCTTGGCACCTGGAGGGAAGTGCCAGGATCTCAGAATTGTGAAGCCGCTGGTGGGACCCTTTCCAGTGGGTGCTTATGAGTTGGGCCTGTGGCTTCCAAAATATCCGGATTAGACTATCTAACCCCAGTTCCTAACTGGGTGGCCTCAGGTGAGCACTTTACCCCTCTGAGCCCGGGTTACCACAGTGGACACTGTGAGCAGACAGGGCTGGATTTGCAAGGCTTACAGCTCTGGACGACTGGAAGCTGCTGCTACCGCAATTGTCACTTAAACAGTCCCAACACCTAGGGCTTTTCAGGGAATGTCACTGAACCAAGCAGCTCTCAGAAACCAGGAAGAGGGTAGGAACTCTGGCGTTTGACAGTTTTGAGTTTGACTCTTTCGGTGGAACCTTGGGAAAGTTATTTAACCCCTACAAGTATCATTTTCCTCTTTTAGCAAATGAAGATTTTCCTCCCTAAACCCTCAAGAGTTGTTTTAAGGATTACAAATCTTGTATTGAAAGTCTTAGTATAGAAGCTGGCATTTGGTTATTGTTGAATACATAACATCAATCATTATTATTATTATTACTAGAGATCCGATGCACGAAATTCGTGCAAGAATAGGCCTTCCTTCCCCCAGCTGCCAGCACCGGCCTCCCTCTGGCACCCAGGACCCAGGCTTCCCTCGAAGCCCTGGCTTCATCCGGAAGGTCGTCTGGAAGGACGTCTGGTCTAATTAGCATATTACACTTTTATTATTATAGATTATTATTCCCACACACACATTCTTACTGTCTATAGATAATAAATGGATACTTAGAGGTTACCAACACCATTAGCAGAGACGTGTCACCTTGCTTCATTACCCATCCCCTCCAAACCTGCATACCTCCCAAACTGTGGACCTGGGGGGCCAGTGGTGTCCAAGACCCACATCCTTAGTCCAAGCTGAAAAAACTAAAGCTGAAGCTCAAAGAGGGAAAACATTCCCAAGCTCACAGGGCAGGGCAGAAGCTGCGCAGAACTTCGGGACTCCACCCCACCTCCACTTTCACCTGGAGAACCCCAGCCCCTCCCACCCGGCTCGGGACTCCAGCACCCTAGCCGGCGTCTACTTTTGGAGATCTGACCTTCCTCTCGAGGGGGGGGCGCTGCACCGCCGGGAAAGTTGGGAGGCGCTGCCGGAGTGGAGGGGTCTCCCCCGCCAGGGTCTTCCCTGGGACCTTCCCCAAATAGTCTAAGAGCCTATTAATACCAGCCCCCGGGGCGACGCGGCCCTGCGCAGGCGCGAATGGGTTCCGCAAGCGCGCCGTGAGTGCGGGCCAGCGAGCGAGGGATTCCCTCTGACGTAATTGCTAGGTTACCAAACAAACACTCTGCCTAGCCGGCCGAGCTCCTTATATGGTTAATTGCGTCACAGGAACTCGGGGAGGCGGGGCCGGGATCCCCTCCTGCCGAATGCCCTGGAGCGCAGCCCCCGAGATCCCCCGGGGCCGCGAAGGTGTTGCAGGTGACCAGATGGAAGACAGGGCACCCTCCCGCCGGGCGGCGCGGGGTTCAGTACAGCGGGGCCAGAAATCTGGGGAAGTTTTCAGAAAGAGGGGCGGGTGACGTAAGCAGGGAGGCGGGTCCAGGCATATAAATACAGGCTGGCGGCTTTGGGGTTCATTCATAAGACTGAGAGCTACGGCCACCACTGGGACACGCGGAGCTGGGACTTGGGGACTTGATTGTTGTGGTTGTTGGGGCTGCGGAATTCTGTTTATTAGTTTTTCTTCCGGAAACTTTTTGGAAGGATTCTTCTGGAGAATTCTACATTTTACTTTGGAGGACCCACTTACTTTTTTCCGTCCTCTTTATTACTCCCTTTCCCTTGGGGGACCCGCCGGACGCGTGGAGGAGACAGCACCTGAAGCAGATTCTGTACGGCCAGACAGCGCTCTCCGCCTCTGGGGGAGCGATCCCTCCGACCCCACGACCCCACGCCACTGGGTCCTACGGAGCCTGGACTTTCAGGCGGCACAGCGGCATCTTGTGGGGGCCTGAGCACCGCAGAGGAATTGCACCGAAACTTTGCCGTTGTTGGAACGGGACGCTGCCCCCCACCCCGAGGTTCCCCGGACAGCGCACTTTGGGGACGCGCTCGGCTCACCCCGGACTCGCGCCTTTCGTCCCCCACCCGGCCATAGCCTTGGCTTCCCGGCGACCTCAGCGTGGTCACAGGGCCCCCCCTGTGCCCAGGGAAATGTTTCAGGCTTTCCCCGGAGACTACGACTCCGGCTCCAGGTGCAGCTCCTCACCCTCTGCCGAGTCTCAGTATCTGTCTTCGGTGGACTCTTTTGGCAGCCCACCCACCGCCACCGCCTCTCAGGTAAGTTCCAATGAGTTGGGGTACTGCTTTGTGAGGTTTCTTTCTTTTTATCGTTTTTTATTTTTTAGGCAAGGGTGGAACGAGCAATCTCCCCACCCCAAATAAAGACGCGTCAAAACCCGGGATCTGCTAGGGCATAGGCTCACAGCGCACTTTGCAAACTGCAGAGTCGGGACTTGTTGGTCGCGTAAGCGAAGCGCAGGGAGGGACCGCAGAGGGGTACGCTTTGAGAGTGGGAAGAATGTGCCGTTTAGTGAAACGCGCGGTCTGCGGCAGCAGGACTGAGGACTTTTAGGGGGCTCCGGGACTGTCCCCGACCCAGGTCCCCCCTCTAGCGCGGTTAGGCAGGTGGGGGAAATCCCGGGGACGCGTCCAGCAGCCCCCTCCCTTTACCTCCTCCATTGGAGCGCCCACTCGGGCGCTGTAGCTCCCGATGCAGCGGGAAGGTGGGCCGAAATCGCGGCTGCACTGCCTCCGCCTCCTGCGTAGAGACGTAACGGGGGACCCGTGCGTAACGGCTGACGTGCTGGAACCCTCCGTCTGACGCGAGGCACGCACGGCGCGCGGCGCCCCCTCCGTCCGCCCCGCCCCTGACGTCCCGGGAGCGTTCTATTTTGGAACGGCAGGGCCACGTTGCTAGGGAGGGAGCAGCTCGGCGTTCCGATTGGTCGCCGCGCCGCGAGCGTTAGCCAATCAACTTTCCCTTCCTATTTGTATGGTGCCGTTCCCTTCCCACTCCGTCCTTGGAACCGTGGGTTTCTCGGCGCTCCGGTCTCTTTGACGGGCCTCTAGCAGCGGAGCGAGGGAATCGTGTCGCGACAGGAGCAACCCTCTGCGACACGATGGGTCTGCGAGGACCGGCCGGGGATCCGGTCCCTCCGCTCTCAGGGGCAGGGAATGTCTGTTGGTAGGCAGGGGTTTCTTCGGGAGATATGGTGGCCGGCATACCTTCTCCAGGCACAGGCACACTCTATCTCCCTCTGCCCCGGACTCCCGGGCCCTCCGAGGTGTCCAAAGACAGGACTAGAACCGCTAACTCTGGGAGCAGCAGCCAGGTGGTCTCCAGGAGCCCCGCCCCCTCTGGGTTTCCAGGGCGCTGATTGGCCAGCGGGCCAGCCCGTCCCTCACCACGCCCCCTGGGAGAGTAGTTAGCGTGGCGAGCAGTTCTAGGCTACCGTTTGGGGATTGGGGAGATGAGCGCTGCTGGGGTTTGGGGGCTCGGGACCCATGCCCTTCCCTCTCCGCGACAGTCCGAGGGAGCCCGGGTTGTCATTTTTTTCTACCTGGGCGTCCATCGTAACCTGTCACTGTCAGCCTCACTCTGGGGAGAGACCATTACTTGAAACGTTGCTCTGAACTCCTAGGCCCATCTCCCAACACCCTTTTAGCTGGGACCCCCGCCCCTGCGCAAGGGGGGGTCTCACGGACCCTCCAACAGCTCGTCCTCGCATCCAGAGGGGTGTGTGTATGTGCACGAGTGGAGAGGAAGGCTTGGCCTAAGGCCTCTCCCTCTCCCTCCCCTTGCCTCTGGGGTGGGGGTGGGGTGTAGTGGCTGTGTGTGTGGCTGTGACTCTCTCCGGGGCTTCTGTCACCCGGCTGTGTCCAGCCTTCTCCCCACCCCCCCACACCTAAGAGTCACCAACTCGGGGTGTGATTCACCACCCGCTGGAACCGTGCAACCTTTCCCCGAGGAAGAAGGAGGAGGTAGAAGCCAGTTGAGCAGAGATCCTCTCATTAACCACTGCGTCACGGTGTAGTGGAAGGGTGGGTGTTGTGGCTTTTTGCCTGTGACACACACATCCACACCCGCTCACCCTGTGCTCACTCACGGGGCCGGTGTGTATATGTGTGCTGGGTCTGTGTGTGTCGGTGTCTCTGTTTGTGTGTCTACGCCTGTGTGTGTATGTGTCACCCCGTAGGAGTGCGCCGGTCTTGGGGAAATGCCCAGTTCCTTCGTGCCCACGGTCACCGCGATCACAACCAGCCAGGACCTCCAGTGGCTCGTGCAACCCACCCTCATCTCTTCCATGGCTCAGTCCCAGGGACAGCCCCTGGGCTCCCAGCCCCCCGCCGTCGACCCCTATGACATGCCTGGAACCAGTTACTCCACGCCAGGCATAAGTGGCTACAGCAGTGGTGGAGCCAGTGGCAGCGGTGGGCCTTCCACCAGCGGGACCACCAGTGGACCTGGGCCTGCCCGCCCATCCCGAGCCCGGCCTAGGAGACCCCGAGAGGAGACGGTGAGTAAGAGGCCTCAGAACTTCATCTGGGGAGAGGAGACAAGAGAGGCAGGAACTTTCTCATATTGGGGTGAGGGGCCACCGAGGCCTCAGGGCCGCAGGAACCCCAGAGTCCTTGTCACAGCTGGCGAGGACCGGCGGGTGCTGTGCTGGCTCCTGGGGGTTCTGGAAGAAGAGGAGGTGCAGGGTGGGCGGACGAGGTGCACCATGTTCCCAAACCTCATAACCTTTATCTCCCCTACTCAGCTTACCCCTGAGGAGGAGGAGAAGCGAAGGGTGCGCCGGGAAAGGAACAAACTGGCAGCAGCTAAATGCAGGAACCGTCGGAGGGAGCTGACCGACCGACTCCAGGCGGTGAGGATGGCCCCTGATTGGGGGGAGGGGGTGAGGGTACGCTGAAGGGGGGCTCTTTCCCCACCCTCTGTCACCCCCACCTGTGCCCTTATCCTGGGCTGAGAACCAGAGCTTCCACATATGAAACTAGGTCCAGGGGAGGCCAGATAGGGGCCCCCTGTGCCCACACCCAGACCCTCACATACTCAGGTCAACCCCTGGCCACTCACCCCCGTCTATGCCCCCCACCCCCGCCCCCACACACACCACTCTCCTGGCCTTCACTTCTTGCTGAGGTGGCATATGATGGAACTTGAATAGAGGGAGCTGCCAGGCGTCCCTCCCCTTTGGTCTTGGGCAAGCAATAACCCAAGTTTTGCCTCAGTTTCTCCATCTCTTCCACCCCTCGTCAGATCCCCCAGGTCCCTTCTAGCTTTAACATCTCAGAGAGTCTGGGAATTGAACTCCTCCTGTCCGACGTCAACGCCCCACTACCCACCCCAGCCCCGCGTAGCTCCTAGACTGTGGGCAGGTGGCATCCAGCAGTCCCCCTCCCCTGTAACGTCCTCCCTCGACCGGAGAGTGTCCTGCTTTGGGCTGGCAGTGTGACCTGCTGCTCCTAGAGGAACCGGGGAGAGCCTGTCCGTTTCTGGGGGGACAGAGGAGACTGGCCAACAGAGGTAGCATGACAAACATAACCACCGTTCATTCACTCAACAAACCAGACACCCCCATGTGCGCCTGGCCGCTTCCCCACCACCCACTGGGCCGATGGGGAAACTGAGGCTCCTAAAAGGCAAAAGCCCCTGGCCCCGGGTTCCACAGCACCAGGACCCCCACCTCAAGGGGCCTGTGTTCTCAGCCAGAGCTGCCTTCCAGCCCTGGGCCTTCGCAGCAGCAAGTCCAAGGGACAGGGCTTCGGGGCTCCAGCCACCACCCTCCTTCTCTCGTGGCTCATGGTCTTTCTCTTCTCCTTCCTCCCTCTTCTGCATGACCGGCCGCCGGGGGCTCAGGAGACAGATCAGCTGGAGGAGGAAAAGGCGGAGCTGGAGTCAGAGATCGCCGAGCTCCAAAAGGAGAAGGAGCGCCTGGAGTTTGTGCTGGTGGCCCACAAACCGGGCTGCAAGATCCCCTACGAAGAGGGGCCGGGCCCCGGCCCGCTGGCGGAGGTGAGAGATTTGCCGGGGCCAGCGCCCGCTAAGGAAGATGGTTTCGGCTGGCTGCTGCCGCCCCCGCCACCACCGCCCCTGCCCTTCCAGACCGGCCAGGACGCACCCCCCAACCTGACAGCTTCTCTCTTTACACACAGTGAAGTCCAAGTCCTCGGCGACCCCTTCCCCGTTGTTAACCCTTCGTACACTTCTTCGTTTGTCCTCACCTGCCCGGAGGTGTCCGCGTTCGCCAGCGCCCATCGCACCAGCGCCAGCGACCAGCCTTCCGACCCCCTGAACTCGCCCTCCCTTCTCGCTCTGTGAACTCTTGAGACTCAAAACAGACAAACACACGGGGGAGACTTGCAAGAGGAGGAGGAGGAGGAGGAGGAGGAGGAGGGGAGAGGGGGGACGAGGCTGAGCGGGTGCGTGGCTCCCCCGCCTCTCCTGCCGGACTCTGCAGCCCCCGCACCGCACCGCACCGGACAGGAGGGCCTCCTGGGTTTTGCGCTGCCTCTGGTGCCGGTGGCCCCGCGAGGCCAGGAAGCTGGTGACTTTGGGGGCAGGGGGTGGGGAGGGGATGGGGGTGTCCATCCCAGCTGCCTGTTGTTCGTCTCACTTCAACCCGGTCTCTGGGGCTGAGGGGGTGGGGGCGATGCCCGCCTGCGGGCTGGAGGGGGAGGGGTGCCGGCGTGGGCCGGGCTGGCGGGTGGAGAGGCCCAACTAGGACGCGCCCCAGGCCCCTGCCCGGTGTCCCCCAGGCCCGCCCTCAGGGAGCGATCAGGCTGGTCCTCCCTGCTGCCCGCCCTGAGCTGAGTGATCCGCCTGCTCCGGGGTCAGATCCTCCTCTGAATTGAGCCCCCTTTGGAGGGAAGTTGGTGTTCCCCGAGGGGGACCGCCTGCCCCCGACCCAGACTCAGTCTGCAATGTGAGCCTCCCTCCCCGGCCGTCCAGCCGCCCCCTCCCGGCGACACCGCCTCTGATTGGATTTCTCACCCCCCGGGGTGCCCCGCGCTCAGCCCCCCGCCCCGCGTCCGATGACAGTGTTATTCCCGGCCGCGCCCCGTCGGCCTCCCCTCCTGGCCTTCCTGGTTGGGCCTCTCTGATCCGGGCAGCAGGGGGCGCTGTGATGCCTGTCCTGCTGGAGTGTTTATACTGTGAAATGAGCTGGCCTGTTGTGGGGGGAAGGGTGGCGAGGGGAGTCGGGTGGGACCGAGCCCTTGCGGGGGGATTGTGCGCCCCGCTCCCCGAAGCCTCTTCTTGGTTTCTCTCCCCGCTGCCTGCCTCCTTCCTCCCCTCGGCAGTGAGTTAGACTCAAGGGGGTGACAGATTCGAGAGGGGTGACCCCTCCGCCTCTCTCCTCAGGACCCCCAGCCCCCCCGAGATGCGGCCTTTTTCTCCAAGGCCTGTCACCCTACCCCGGCCTAGGACGCCAATTTCTCTCTCCCCTGGGCACCCCCACATCTTACCTAGAAAAGGAGGTTGCCAGGGGGGAACCCCATTATTTTCCCGGAGAAGATTTAAAGGCTGAGGCTTTGGTCCCCATCCCCCCAATATTTTTGGACTGGTGAACTGGAAGGGGCCGGGCTCCCGTGAGCCCAGCTTCCTCTCCCCATCCCCCCAGTCCCAAATCTTGGTTTTGGCTCCCCCCGACCCCACCCCACCTTTTCCTTGTGCTTCACCTCATGAGAATTTTATTGTGAAGCAAAAACTGATATTTTTAAAAATCGGGTGGGCCAGGCCACCCTCGTGCTGCATGGAGAACATTCCACGTGCCCCGTCCTGCGCCTCCCAGACCCCTCCCATAGCTATTTATCCCTTTCCTGGTTTCCGAAAGGCACTTATATCTATTATGTATAAATAAATATATTATATATGGGTGTGTGTGTGCGCGCGCGTGTGAGCGCTTCTGCAACCTCAACCTAGGTCACTTTGGCCCCCAAAGCCATGCCCTCGAATTGGAAACGCTGCTTCTGGAAAATCTGGAGGCAGCCTGTCTCTAGCTGCGTCCTTTCTGACCGGCTCAGCCCCTCTGGTCGTTCCTGGCAGCCTCTGGCTGTCTCTCTCCCGTGTCTCTCCCACTCTGTCTCTTCCCAGCCTGTGTGTCTCTGACCATTTCCACCCATCTCCTCTCTGACCGTCCCTGATCGGCCAGCTGCCTTCTGACTGTGGGTTCGCTGGGGACATGAGATTTTATTTTTGTGAGTAAGCCTGAGGAATCATAGGCTTTCATAGTCTGTATCGTTGAGAATTCTGGGTGCCAGTGTGAGATTGCGAGCAGGGCCTGCCCCTGCCAGCCATGATTTATTGACTCCCCCACCCCATTCTGTATTTGTGATTCTCTTTTTGTATTTTGCACCTGACCCCAGGGGGCTGGGACTGGCTGGCCCTGGGCCACGACCCTCCCCCACATGGTTCTGCACTGTCGCCAATAAAAAAGCTCTTAAAGATGCATCCACCAAGCCTCGGGATCTATTTTCTCCTGACACCCATCACCTGCCTTCCTTTCAACACGAGGGAGTGAAGGTTAGATTGCTGCGGGGACTACACACACACACACACACACACACACACACACACACACAACTCCTGCTAGTGAATCAGCCTACAGCAGGATGGAGGGAGGGTAGATAGTCAAGAGGACTTCCCACACACAGGTTGTGCCTCCTGCTAGAAAAAAAAAAAAAAATAAGCCGAATATTAGCTGTCAAGTGTGTGGTACTAAAGAGCCAGGGAGGTTTCCTTATGAGGAAGGAATATGTGGGACCCTGTCTGCTCTGGGGGTGCTCTGAGCAAAAAACGGCACAAGTAGAGCAGCTTGAAGCATACACCCTGATTCTGGAAGAACATTTAAGTTGGCCTTCGGAAGTCATAAGCACTACAAAAATATAGATGATGAAAAATATGAAGATGAGTTTCCTTTTGCTTTTCGCGTGACTACTTCTGGCTTATGAGCAACCTATCAGGGTCAACCCACGACTGACTAGAGAGGAAACATTGTCACTTTGCCAAAAGATACAGCTGAGCCTTCCCCGTTACAAAACCCAAGCCCTCACTTATTGGCAGAGCAGCAAGCACTCGGGGAATGGGAGTGATGCTCCAGGGGTCATCCGGATGCCCAGTAACTTAAAGGGACAAGCAGAGAAAGTTGTCACGGATTTCATTAGTTACTTTTTACAGTTTTGCTAAGCACCTGCCCTGTACCCAGCCCTGTGCTGTGCCGTGTTGGAGACCCTGCAGGGACGGAGACAGGCCAGGCTCTCCTCTCCTAGAATAGGGTTCACGGTCCAGTGGGGTACACAGTCAGGGATGATCCAAAGTGAACAGGATTGGGAGAGTCCGTGAGCCTGGGGGGGGCCCAGGGGGGGCTTCTAATCTGGTCTGGGAGTCAAGAAAGACTTCTCGGAGAAGGGGACAGCTAGGCTGAGTCCCAGAGGATCCATAGGGGGTGTAGAAGGGAATAAATAGGAAAAGACTGGGGCTGACCCGGGCAGTGAGTACAGAGAGCTGTTGGTGGAGAGAGGGCTCGATACTCACTCTGAGGAAGCTGGAGGGTCACAGTAGCTGGGACAACAGGTACAGAGAAACAGGCTAGCAGGGACCATATCCCGCAGGCATCAATTCCGGACGGAGACTTTAGAGCCAGGGCAGGTTTGGGGGACAAGAAGGGGGGGACAGTTTTATGCTTTAGGAAGACTCCTCTTAGCCTTTCAGGAGAACGGTAGCTGGGGGAGAAAGGGGCAAGAGTCGGGCAGGAGACCGGGGAGGATGCCAAGGTGGGGCACTGGAGTGGGAGGGAGTCTTGGAACAGGGCCAAGGCTGTGGGGGAGAGAGGGGAGGCAAAGGATCTAAAAGTAGTTGAAGAGGTAGAGGAGACAGGACTTGGTGAGGAGCTGGCGTGCAAAAGACGGTACAGAGAAGTGGTCAATAGCATGGTCCCCGGGGTCTGCGAGCTGGACGGGAGGCTGCCAAAGCTGGGTGACCTTGGGCAAGAAACTTCATCTCTCTGAACCTGTTTCTCCTGCTGCATAATGGGCCGGTAGTGAGTGCATACTCCGCCCACCAGTTGGGAGAAGGGAGGATCTATCAGTGAGGAGTCAGTGAGCTCCTGTGACAGCAATTACCACCGTCCCCATCGTCATTGTCCTTATTGAGGCCACCCTGACTCCCACCAGGAATATCTTAACCCCCACCCCCACCCCCCGCTGCTGGCTAATCCCCTCTCATCCTCAGGTTCTGCTCAAATATTACCCTGCGACCCCGCCTACGTCAGCTCTCCGTAATAGATGTCTCATCTACTTTGTACTTTCCTTCTTAGTAGTCACCCACCTTTCTAATTGTTCATCAAAAGTGCAATTAATGATTGTTCAATGTTTGCCTTCTCCACTGGACTGGGAGTACCATGAGGCCAGGGCCGGGGCCGTCGTCACCATCGTGTGCCCAGCACCGCCCAGTACAGGGCCAGGCATGGAACACAGCCTTGATGAATAAGTGAATGAATGAATGAATGAATGAATGAATAAAAATGAGTACATATTTCACTGGTTAATAAAGTGCACGCACAAATGACTGAGTGGGTAAGCGACAGGGAGAAATCCAATATAATTCTGAAGCCAAATATCCTAGCACCGAGAGGGTAGATGAGTTTTTCTCCGTCTTTGAAATTCGCGGGAAAGATGTAACCACCGGAAGAGACCCGCGACGTTTAGGATGCGCGGTGATGCAGAAGCCTGCAGCGACCTCTCCAGGTGCTGGCGCCAATCCGCACGCTCAAGTCCATTTTGGGGAAAGGAAAAAAGAGGGAAACGTGTCGCCCGAAAGGTGGAATTGAACCACTCTGTCGCTAGACAGCTACAGGTTTGAAGCCTGCACCCCAGACCACTGAGGTTCATCCGGGCGAGACACTCCTGCCCATGCCCAGCTATATAAAACACAACAATTCCTGTCACTTTATGGTTATGGTCGTGTAGTTTGGAAGGTTATGGGATTGTTTACTTCAATAACTAAAAGTTCCTGCCAGTTATTTATTGTGGCTGATAGACTTCCAAAATATTATCTTTGCCTCCCATGATAAGCACCATCTTCTCTTTGGAAACCGTTTATTTGCATATCGCGGAGCATTCTGGGAAACGGTTCCCGAGGACGTGGCCCACGCTCCATAGTTGTTAAAGGGCCAGTGCCCCCCCTTTTTTTTTTCCAAGTGAGAAATCCGTTTTTCAAGAGAAGAGACTCGTAATTTGGCCTTCGGAAGTCCCTTTCCTGAAAAATCCGAATTGGAGTGAGTGGGTTTCTGCTGGGGTCTGACTGAAGCAAACCCGGGAGGCTCCGGCAGGCGGCTGTGGGGCTGGGGCGACACCTGCTGTTCTTTTATGGAACTTCAGCGACTTACGAACACCTATGATAATTCAAATATTGGAGCGCCTACTGAGTCCCAGGCACTGTCCTAGGTGCTGGGGATACAGAAATTCTGTCCCCTTTCCGCTCAGCCACTAGAAACCATCAATTTCTGTCCCTGCATTTTATGGCCAGGGAAACTGAGGCTTAGAAACGAACAGTACCCGTAATTCAACGCAGCCCACCCTGTACCTGGGGGAACCCAACCTGTGCCATTGTAATTATTATTACTAAAAAGGTCATCCTTTTATAACCGAAGTCAGTAATCCCCCCCCCGCCCCGCCTTTTTTTAAGTCAGTGATCCTTTATCAACAATATCATTCCCCCACATGAAACCTTCCCATGGCTCCCATCTCAGAGTAAAAGTCAAAGTTCTCATCACGGCTTATAGCCCAGCCCCTTCCACCCCTCTGACCCCACCTATCCCTCTCTCCTCATATACTTGAATTCTGGCATAAAGATTTTCTGCTACACATACCAGGCATGCTCCCTTCTCAGAGACATTGCGTTTGCCAATCCCCCTGCTCGCATCTCCTTTCCTCCACATGCTCACATGACTCCCTGCCTCCCTTCACCCTGGCCTCTGCTCCAATATCACCACTTAATGAGACCTTCCCTGACCAGCCAGTTTAAAATAGCAAGTCCTGTCACTCTATCCCCTTACTCTGCTGGCTTCTTCTCCATCACCCTGCTATATTCTATGTCTATTTGCTTACCATCTGTCTGTTCTGCTAGAATATTGGCTCTATGAAACCATAAACGTCGTTTTGGTTCATTTCTGTGTCTCTGGTGCCTAAAGAGTGCTTGAGCAGGTAGCGGATGATGCTCAGTAAATACTTGTAGGATGAATGAGAGACTATTATTGCTGTCACTAGAGGTCCTTGGCCTGGCCTGCCGGGATCCGGCAGAAACCGGCTCTCCGACATCCCCAGAGGGGTCCCGGATTCTGAGAGGGTGCAAGCCAGGCTGAGGGACCCCACTATGGGCCTCTAGTTTGCATATAAGATATTTAGTTCATCTCTTTCCCCCCTCCCCCCTCCCTCCTTCCCTCTGAGATTCATCGGTCTGCTCCATGTTTCCATGCCTGTGGTTTCCCCTCCTGCTTTGAGTGTCTGCCCCCTGGTGGTCAGTGTGCATCATAGCTACTGGCCGGTCAGCTGGTGGCTTAGGCTTTTATAAATATACACACTAGAGCCCCAGTGCATGAAACTCGTGCAAGAGACTCAGCTCCTGCTCCTGCAGTGGCTGCCTCAGCCCCTGCCACTGCAGCTTCGTCTGGAAGGACATCTGGTCTAATTAGCATACTATACTTTTATTATTATAGATAGACTAGAGGCCCATGCACTTGGGGGGTGGGGTCCCTTAGCCTGGCCTGCACCCTCTTGCAGTTCAGAAGCCCTCAGGGGAGCCCTCAGTTGGACATCCTTAGCACTGCCACGGAGGCAGGAGAGGCTCTTGCCACCGCCACTGTGATCCCCAGCCATGAGTCTGGCTCAGGGCTTCTGGCTGAGCAGTGCTCCCCCTGTGGGAGTGCACTGACCACCAAGGGGCAGCTCCTGCGTTGAGCCTCTGCCCCCTGGTGGTCAGTGCACATCATAGCGAGTGATTGAGTGGCCTTAGCATATCATTAGCATATTATGCTTTGATTGGTCGAATGGCCAACTGGACGACCAGACACTTAACATATTAGGCTTTTATTATATAGGATTCCCTAAGCTTCAGTTTCCCCACCTGGAAAACAAGACGAGTATAACTGATTTCACTGGAGGAATGGTAATGAGCAGATAGACATAAAAATATGGCACAGGGGGTTATGGTGGGATAAGGACGCATATGTAATACCTTAATCAATGAAGAGATTTTAAAAAATATATGGCACAGGACCAGGCAACTAGGAGGCACTCAGTACAGGCTGCTTCAATATCCAGCCTGTGTTCTGCCTCTGGGATGGAGAGTGGGGGTGCCAAGGATGGGCTTGGGACTTCAGCCATTCCTGGACCCTTAATTTATCCCCCCTTGCTTTATTTGTTATATAAACATTCTTTTTAAAAATTATTTATTGTTGAAAGTATCACATATGACCCTCTTTTTCCCCCATTGACCCCCTCCAGCCTGCCCTGGACCCATAATTTTGACCAGTCCTTCTTCCTCCATTCTTTAATACGGACAAATTAACACTTTGTCTTATAGAAAGTGTGAATAAAAGCATCTTTATGAAGTTTTGCTATTGATTTTTAAAATTTGGAAATTTAAAAAGTTGTCTCTGCTTAGTAAATCCAGATTTGAGAAAAGCCTCCACTAAACCCCTTTCTTTTAGTTTGATAGTCATGGTGAGGCAACCCATGTATAACTATTGCTCCTGTAACATCATCTGTCTCCTAAAATGTAACATGTGTTGCTAGAGGCAAGTGAAATGATTTTAGGTTATACATTTTATTTAATTGTTGACAGTATTACAGATGTCTCCCATTTTCTCCCTTTTTTGCCCCCCTCCACCCAACCACTACCCCACCCCAGGATTTCCCCATGATAGTGTCTGTGTCTATCCTATATAACCCTATATAATAAAAGGGTAATATGCAAATTGACCTAACAGTGGAACCACTGGTTGCTATGGTGCTCACTGACCACCAGGGACCAGATGCTCAATGCAGGAGCTGCCCCCTGGTGGTCAGTGTGCTCCCACAGGGGGAGCTCAGCTCAGCCAGAAGCCACCAGGTTCACGGCTGGCAAGTGCAGCGGGCGGCAGCAGGCCTAAGCTGTCAGTGGCACATCCCCTGAGGGCTCCTGAACTACTAGAGGGCACAGGCTGGGCTGAGGAAGCCCCCCTTCTCCCCCCGCACCTCCCCCACACACACACACATGCAAGTGAACAAATTTTGTGCACTAGGCCTCTAGTATGCATATGTGTTCTTTGATTAATCTCTTACTGCCTACCCCCCCAAGATCTGTTATTCTATTACTAACAAACATTTTAAATGTTCATAATTTTGTGTTTATTGTTACTGTTATTGTCTATTTCTGGCAAGTGATACTGACTTCCTTAGCGATGAATTAACATTTCCTTTAAAAGGACATTTGTCTTTTTTTAAAAAAATCTTCCCCAAGCCCAGCTTGTGTTGCTCAGTGGTTGAGCATGGATCTAGGAACCAAGAGGTCACGGTTGGATTCCTAGCAGGGTTGCTGGCTTGATCCCTGGTGGGGGGCCAATTGACGTTCCTCTCTCATTGATGTTTCTATCTTTCTACCCCTCTCCCTCCCTCCATAAAGTAATAAAAACATATTTTAGCCCTGGCCGGTTTGGCTCAGTGGATAGAGCGTCAGCCTGCGGACTCAAGGGTCCCAGGTTCGATTCTGGTCAAGGGCATGTACCTTGGTTGCGGGCGCATCCCCAGTGCGGGATGTGCAGGAGGCACCTGATCGATGTTTCTCTCTCATGGATGTTTCTGACTCTCTATCCCTCTCCCTTCCTCTCTGTAAAAAAAAAAAAAAAAAAATCACTAAAATCTACTTTTTTAAAAAAAACAAGGCAGTGGCTATGTGTCTGGATTTCAGATGAGATGGCTGTGCAGCAGGTAGAGTGTGGGGAATGGCTAGGGGTGCTGCCTTGGGCACAGGTATTGAAAGTGGCTGCCAAGGATTGGTTAGCCCTTGGATGGGCAATCAATCTCTCAGCCTCCTCCCCTCAATCATGTCATCATCTAAACAGATGGTCCAGGGGGCTTCTTCTGCAGAGATGGGGAAGGTTCCTCCTTGAGTGTCGCTTACGTACTTTTTAAAAAAATGTGTATTTTTATTGATTTCAGAGAGGAAGGGAGAGGGAGAGAGAGATAGAAACATCAATGATGAGAGAGAATCATTGATCGGCTGCCTCCTGCACGCCCCACACTGGGGATCGAGCCCGCAACCCAGGCATGTGCCCTTGGCCAGAATCGAACCCGGGACCCTTCAGTCCGCAGGCCGACGCTCTGCTCACTGAGCCAAACCGGCTAGGTCAATGAAATACTTTTTCGTGAAGGAAGGTGAAAGCCGGAGGGGGCTTGAAGAACAAGAAGGCTTGGGTTTCCACAGAAGTCTTTATTACGGTGTAAATCCAAGCTCAGGCCTCCCCTGGGCCCCATGCAAAGCCCCGGCGTGGGCCCAGTAGCGTCCAGAAGACACCAAGCCCTCACGGCGCCTCCAGCGGCGGGGTAAGTGCAGGGCGGGTGCCCTAGCTAGACAACTACAAGTACCAGCAGGACCTCGGCCAAGGTGCCTCGCTTTTCCTGGACTCCTAGAGCAGAGCCTCTTGGGAAATGTAGTCCTGGCCGCTCAGGCAATTGGCGCCTGGTGTGAGTGATCCAGACACCCACCCGGATACGGCTGGGGCTGAGAAGGGAAGAGGGTGGGGATGAATGGGAGACCGAGGGGGACAGGGGGCTGCAGGTGGTGGGGGCAGGCGTCCCGCGGACAGAGACGCCCTTTTCATTCGGCTTTGGCTTTGGATCCGGAGACTGAGGCTGCTGCCGAGGCAAGGGCTCCGGTCCCTGGGATCTTAGCTCGGATCCTGAGGGAGAAACAGGTAGAGGGGTAAGACGCTGAGAATGAAGAATGATCAATTCTGAGAACTAAGGGGAAAGCTGGGTTGGGGGACTAGCTGAGTCCCCAAAGCAAGCCCTGCCCTCCAGCTAATGGCTTGGGTTGGAGTCGTCCAGCACCCTACTTTGAGAAGGGGGCATTCAGCCCCAGGAGATTTAGGGACAGGGAATGAGGAGTTCTCACATTCCCCCCTTCCCCATCTCACCCCTCTCCATCCCATGCCCTTACTTAGCTTTGATGTGGCTCAACTGATTGGTCACCAATCCCACATACTGGTCGATCTGGGCCTGGGGAGACCAAGAAAGGATCAAAGGAGAGATTAGAGGGGGGTTCCTCTTCCTAATTTATGCAGGAGGCTGCTTTCTCCCCCACATCCAAGTCAGGATTTGGGGGGATGACTCCACTTTCAACTTTAAACTTGTGCCCTAACCAGTTTGGCTCAGTGGAGAGAGCGTGGGCCTGCAGACTGAAGGATCCCAGGTTCGATTCCGCTCAAGGGCATGTACCTGGGTTGCGGGCACATCCCCAGTAGAGAGTGTGCAGGAGGCAGCTGATCCATGTTTGATCGATGTTTCTCTCACATTGATGTCTCTAACTCTCTATCCCTCTCCCTTCCTCTCTGTAAAAAATCAAAATATATTTAAAAAATAAAATAAAATAAACTTTAAACCTGATGCCCTGAAAGACAGAAGTTCAAGTTGAAGTGTCAGTCGATTGGGCCACACTCTGTGTGGGGCGTGATGTCACGTAGACTTGCGAATTGGACAGTGAGTCTGTTTCCTGGGACGACTGTTAATCTTTGAGTGAGGGTGTGTGTGTGTGTGTGTGTGTGTGTGTGTGTGTGTGTGTGTGTGTGTGTGTTTAGGGATAGAGTGAAAGTAGAGGCATTGGTGTTAGCTGTCATTGATTTAAATACTCATTTAATCCGTAGTGTCGGTTGACTTTGAGGTCTGGATGATTCCAGCATGTGAAGAAGTTAGGCCTATCTCTGGCAGGGACATGAGTTAACTCTCAGCTGTGCTGGAGGAGGGCATGTCAGTCCCTCTGTCTGTCTCTGGATAGGATGCATGTCAGTTGGCCTTGGTTCTGTTAGCATTCTGGGCAAAAGTCATCCACCCATTCTGCCGGAGACGTCAGTCCCTGGCCACTTTAGGGAGGGAGAGCGTCAGTCGGTCCACCTGTGCTGCCTGGGATGGAGACCATCAGACCCAGAGTACGTGTAAGGATAGATGGCATCGGTTTGTCTGTCTGTCTGCAGCTGGACTATGTGTTTGTCAGTCTCTGGTGGTGTCAGAGGGAGAAGGCATTCATCCGTCTGCCTGTTTCTGGCTAGGATGAGTGTTGTTCCGTGTGAGGCTGTGGCAGGGAAAGAAGACATCAGTTAGACTGACTCTCTGCAGCGAGGACTTGACAGTCAGACCTCGGGCGCATCGTCAGCGAGGAGCATCAGTTAGTCCCCCTGCCTTGGGCTGGGGCATGTCAGTCAAATCCTGGCTCTGTCAGGGGACACCAATCAAAACCCTGTCTCTGGCTGCTTAAATATATTGGTTAGACCAGAGATGGCGAACCTATGACACGCGTGTCAGAGGTGACACACAAACTCATTTTTTTGGTTGATTACTCTTTGTTAAATGGCATTTATATATATATAATAAATATCAAAAATATAAATCTTTGTTTTACTATGGTTGCAAATATCAAAAATTTTCTCTATGTGACACGGCACCAGAGTTAAGTTAGGGTTTTTCAAAAGGCTGACACGCCGAGCTCAGAAGGTTCGCCGTCGCTGGGTTAGACTCTAGCTCTATTGAGGGCAGCAGCCAGAGCACCTGTGCCTGGCTGGGACCTATGTCAGTCAGACCCTGATCCTTTCCGGGGCAGAAACACCAATTGTTCCTCTTGTCTCTGGTTGGGACATCTGTCAATGGAACCCGGACTGTAGAGGAGGGGGGGCAGCCAGACCACCCATATTTGGCTGGGATACCGCCAACCGAGGGCCTGAAAGAGGGCCCGTCACACTCACCTGATGCTGTCGGTACAGCAGGGGGACGGTGAATACGCCAATCACTCCTGTGGGCACAGAGATGGGGGGTCAGGGTTCTCACAAGAGATTAACAATTCCACCGAAACCGGTTTGGCTCAGTGGATAGAGCGTCGGCCTGCGGACTCAAGGGTCCCAGGTTCGATTCTGGTCAAGGGCATGTACCTGGGTTTCGGGCACATCCCCAGTGGGAGATGTGTAGGAGGCAGCTGATGGATGTTTCTCTCTCATCGATGTTTCTAACTCTCTATCTCTCTCCCTTCCTCTCTGTAAAAAATCAATAAAATATATTTAAAAAAAAAGAGATTAACAATTCCATCTAGGTCCCTGTTCCCCTCAATGACCCACCTCCTCACCCAGCCCCCCACAGCCTTGCCCCCCACAGCCTTCCCAGCTCACCCAGAATGAGAAGAGTCAAACCATTGAAGACGGCACCCACGAAGGTCAAGATGTAGAAGAGAAGGGCGAGCTGCGGGTGAGGGTCAGGGTCAGCAGAGCTTGTAAGACACTCCCCAGGGTCTGAACTTACCCAGAAATGGTCCTCTTACCCCCCAGGGGAAGGAAGGCGAATGGTCGGGAACCCAGGAGAGAAGGGGGGCTTTGGGGCACCTTGAGGGAGTCCACGAGGTCTTCTACCAGGAAGAAATGCCGCAGCTGGGTGGCCGCAGACACCACTTTGGAGGCAATCTGCTGGGACAAACGTTCTATCTGCTCCCGAGTCAGGGTCAGGTCCACGTCCAGATAGGCCCTGAGAGGACAAAGGGGTGTGAGGTGACTCAATGGGTGGGTGGGGCTCAGGCTGAGAGGTGTGGCTGGGACAAGGGCAAGAAATGGGGTTTGGAGGAAAGCCGGGTGTAGAGGGCTAAGGTCAAGGTCAGGGTCAGGGTCAGGGTCAGGAGATGGGATCAAGGAGTACAGTTTAGGGCTGCAATGGACAGATCAGAGCATGGTTTAGTCAGGGGCAGGGCCAGGTTGGAGTCAGAGAGAGGAATAGGTTGGGTCAGGACCAGGGTGAGAAGTCGGTGCCTGAACTGAGGTCATCGGTCATGACTTAGGGTCAGCACCGGGGTCTAGAGAGTCAGGGTCAGGGCCGGGGTCCTCACTGGAAGGGGTTGGCACCGTCCCCCCGGTGCACGGCCTGCAGCACTTTTCGGTAAACCCTGAGAGAGATGGTGCCACAGAGCAGCAACAGGGCCACATGGGCAGCCACGGACACGATGCTAAAGTGCAGGAGGCACAACAGGGAGACCATGAGGCCTGTGAAGACCACTCCTGATGTCTTCGTGTCCTTCCAGTACAGCAAGTCCGCCACTGTGGAGGAGGGGAGCAATCAGGCTGGGGTTTGGGCCTGGCCTGGCTGACCTCTTGACCTCCCACCTCCTGTCTCAGGGCTGAACCATGACCCCTTGACGCAGCCATGTCAGCCTTAACCCCAATTTCCAACGTTTTAGTGTCTTCTTTTATTCCATACTAGGGGCCCAGTGCACGAAATTCGTGCACTGGGTGTGTTTGGGGGGTTGTGTCCCCCAGCCCAGCCTGCCCCCTCTCACATACTGGGAGCCCTCAGGCGTTGACCCCCATCACCCTCCAATCGCAGGATCGGCCCCTTGCCCAGGCCTGATGCCTCTGACAGAGGTGTCAGTCTGGGCAGGGGACCCTCATTTCCCCCCATCACTGGTTCTGCCCCCAGCCCAGGCCTGATGCCTCTGGCCCAGGCGTCAGGCCTGGGCAGGGGACCCCCAGACCCCTCTGATTGCTGGCTCTGCCCCTTGCCCAGGCCTGATGCCTCGGCCAGAGGCGTAGACCCCCATCACCTTCCGATCGCCTGATCGGCCCCTTGCCCAGGCCTGACGCCTCCGCCAGAGGTGTCAGGCTTGGACAGGGGACCCCCATCTCCCCCCGATCACTGGCTCTGACCCCCACCCAGGCCTGAGGTCTCTGGCCCAGGAATCATGCCTGGGCAGGGGACCCCATCTCCCTCTGATCGCTTGCTCTACCCCCCGCCCAAGCCTGACGCCTCTGACCCAGGCTTCAGGCCTGGGCAAGGGGACCATCATATCCCCCCAATCCCCGGCTCTGCCCCCCACCCAGGCCTGATGCCTCTGGCCCAGGCATCAGGCCTGGGCAGGGGACCCCCAGCCCCCCACCCAGGCCTGATGCCTCGGCCAGAGGAGTTGACCCTCATCACTCTCCGATCACCAATCACCGGATTGGCCCCTTGACCAGGCCTGAGGCCTCCAGCAGAGGTGTCAGGCCTGGGCAGGGGACCCCCAGCTCCCCGCGGTTGCAGGCTCCGCCCCTGCCCAGGCCTAATGCCTCTGGCCTGGGCGTCCGGCCCAGGCAGTGGGGACCCGCAGCTGCAGTGGCCCCGCGATCGTGGGCTCTGCTTTAGGCCCAGGCAAGGGACCCCTAGCTCCTGGGACTGCCAGCTTCGACCGTGCCCAGCTCCCATCGCTGGCTCCACCCCTACTTCCTGCTATCACTGGCCAGGGCGGCAAAGGCACCTGATTCTCCGATCATGGCTGGGGGGCAGGGCAAAGGCCTTTGCCCTGCCCCCAGCTCTTAGCTCCCCCCTGGGTTTCAGATCACTGTCAGTGGCAGGAGGCTTCTTCCTGCTTTCCCTTTCACCTCCCTGCATTATGCCTACATATGCAAATTAACTGCCATCTTGTTGGCAGTTAACTGCCAATCTTAGTTGGCAGTTAATTTGCATATAGCCCTGATTAGCCAATGAAAACGGTAGCGCCGTACGCCAATTACCATTTTTCTCTTTTATTAGTGTAGATCGCCTCCCCTCTCCCCTTCTTGGGAAACCCAAGTTAACCATCTAGCAAGTCTCTTTATCTTACTCCAAGTATAGATGATGTGTGGACCCAACTTTTGGTCATTATGTATGAAAAATGGAATCGTATATACACACATTTCTGCATCACACGTATCTCGATCTATCTTCCCTCCTAGAATTCCCTGCTAGTCAACTGGAATAGCTCTTAATTCATTCTTTTTACTTAAGAGCGCCACAATACTCTGAAGTGTAGCTTCACTGCCATTCATTTTATTCGATCACATATCTATTGCTGGACCATTCACTGTTCCCTCCCCTCCTTTTCATAACAGTACTGCAAGCACCAGCCTTCTACAGATATTTTTCTCTTTTTTTCTTTTCTTTTTTTACGGAGAGGAAGGGAGAGGGATAGAGAGCTAGAAACATCGATGAGAGAGAAACAACATCGATCAGCTGCCTCCTGCACATCCTCTACTGATGATGTGCCCACAACCAAGGTACATGCTCTTGACCGGAATCGAACCTGGGACCCTTCAGTCTGCAGGTTGATGCTCTATCCACTGAGCCAAACCAGTCAGGGCTCTTCTCTCTGAGAGAGAATCCCAAGGTGGAATGGCTGGGTGGATGTCATAAATACTCCCAGATGCCTGACTAGCAAGACTGTAGCAATTCTCATATCCATGAGCAAATCGAATGGTGATCTTTTCCCAGCATCCTGCCCAGCAGTGGGTGTTACTGTTCTTTATATTTTGGGGCAGCCTGGTAGTGTAAAGTGATAGCTCCTTGATATCCCTACCAGCACATTTTCCTAAGTCCTAAATGTATTAATAACCCACCCTCCTTCCTAAGCATCTCAGCCACATTTCTGACCTCTTTCTGAGACCCACCTCCCAAGTCCTATCAATAATCTCCAGACCAGCCCTAGTCGGTTTGGTTCCGTGGATAGAGCGTTGGCCTGCGGACTGAAAGGTCCAGGGTTCGATTCCCAGTGGGGGGCATGCAGGAGGCAGTCGATCAATGATTCTCTCATCATTAATGTTTCTCTCTCTCCCTCTCCCTTCCTCTCTGAAATCAATAAAGAAATATATTTTTAAAAATTAAAAAAAAATGCTCTAGCTGGTTTGGCTCAATGGATAGAGCGCTGGCCTGTGGACTGAAGGGTCCCAGGTTTGATTCTGGCCAAGGGCACATGCCTGGGTTGCGGGCTCGATCCCCAGTAGGGGATGTGCAGGAGGCAGCCAATCAATGATTCTCTCTCATCATTGATGTTTCTCTCTCTCTCTCTCTCCCTCCCTCTCTCTCTCTCTCTCTCTCTCTCTCTCTCTCTCTCTCTCCCTTTCCCTACCTCTCTAAAATCAATAAAATATATTTTTAAAAAAATTAAAAAAAAATCACCTCCAGCCCTAGCCGGTTTTGCTCAGTGGATAGAGCGTCGGCCTGTGGACTCAAGGGTCTCGGGTTCGATTCCAGTCAAGGGCATGTACCTGGGTTGCGGGCACATCCCCAGTGGGAGGTGTGCAGGTGGCAGCTGATCGATATTTCTCTCTCATCAATGTTTCTAACTCTCTATCCCTCTCCCTTCCTCTCTGTAAAAAACCAATAAAATAAAAAAACAATAACCTCCAGACCCTGTGTTTCATCGCACTCATATACACTGTATCAGCCTCCCCATAATCCGCTAACCAGGAGCCCAGACCCTTCCACTTCTTTCTTCACCCGCTCACCCTCACTCCAATCAAACCCTGATCCATCCCGATGGTTCTTCTCGGAGTCTGACTCCCCTTCGTATCCACCCTGTGCACACCCTCCCATCTACCTTTAACTAGGGCAGGCCACCCCGCACCCCCAGGCGCAGGGGCCTCCCCAGCAGGCTCCCCGAGGCCCGCGCCAGCGGGTGGGGGAGGGGCCGGGTCGCCCGAGGCGGGGGCTAAGTTTAGGCTCGCGGGGGGGAGGGGGCCCGGCCTGCAGCTGTGCTGGCCCATCCAGCTCCTGAGTGACAGCGCCGCCTGGGCCTGAGGCTGGGGGAGGGTGCCTTCCTGCTCTTAGACTCCAAAGCCCTGTCTTGGGGGAGAGGGTACCCCACGCTCCCTCCACGCTCTCCCTCGACACCCCCAAACCACCCCCAGCCTCAGCCTGCAGCTCTGGGGAATCTGGGACCAATAGGAAGCATCCTCCCAGACGTGAGGGCGGTAGCGAATCTGGATCCCTTTCCGCCGCCCCCCAGTCCCGATCCCAGCCCGCCCCGCAGGCCCACCTTTACTCCCCATCTCTGCTCCGCGGGAAAGGCTGCGGGCTCCACCGCTTCTCGGGGCTTTTGCCCACTTCAGGGGAACCCAGAGGGAGGGAGCAGGGGGGGCGGGGCCCCTTTGCGCCCAGCCAATGGCTCTCCACGGAGGTGGGGACAGTTCCCAAAAGGCGTGGTTCTCTTTGTAAACAGCCCCCAGCCGGGGTGTCTGCAAGCAGCCAGCCCTTGGCGGTTCGTGGAGGCTGAGCATATTCTAACGCAGCGTCTGCTGGCCACTGGCTCGCGGCTGTGGTCAGGGGAGAGGAGTTTTTGAAAGGCACAGAGTTTACTTATAACTGTCCCACAGCCACATCCAGAGGAGAGCTTTATTTTTTTCTGGGGTTTGGCCTGTCCACAATCAGCCTCTAGGGGGAGCACTCCAAAAGAGGGATTTATTCATTTTTTACTTTTTAGCAATCAACCAATCCTAATGCTCGAAAAAAAACGGCTAACTTCCCAGTGGAAATCTATATAAAAAGAGCCGATGGCAAAAAAGAAAGAAAGAAAGAAAGAAAGAAAGAAAGAAAGAAAGAAAGAAAGAAAGAAAGAAAGAAAGAAAGAAAGAAAGAAGGAAAGAAGGAAAGAAGGAAAGAAGGAAAGAAAGAAAGAAAGAAAGAAAGAAGGAAAGAAGGAAAGAAGGAAAGAAGGAAAGAAAGAAAGAAAGAAAGAAAGAAAGAAAGAAAGAAAGAAAGAAAAAGAAAAAAAGAGCTGATGGCAATCTTAGGTAACGGGCAGTTAAAGGGCGGCATTCATATGTCCAGCCTCCTCCCTTCACTCTCCATTCCTTGGCGAAGTTGGTCCCTTCAAATTGCAACCCGCCCACCCGCGCTGTGATCCGCAGGAGCACCTTCACTCGAGCAGTTTACCTAGAAGGTGTGGTTCCAGTGTGGATTCTGATTGGTCCGTGCTAACAAGGCACTGCCCCGTGATTGGTTCCCGGTCCAGCTGCCTCCTAGGCTCTTCCTCTTTCTCGTCCAGCGAGGGCTCAGCAGGCCATGAGTTCGAGTCCCGGGATCCGGGCGGGGACGGGGTCCGGGCCTGGGGGGTGCCAGAGCCAGGGCTGGATGGTGGAGTCAAGGCTCCGGGCGGCGAGGACTGAGCGAATTCGAGCTGTAGGTCCAGTTCTGGCGCGTTAGAGAGAGAAGGCCATGAGCTCTCACCTTGGAGGTGCCCTGGGAAGAGACTAACTCCCCGCCGCCCGGTGACTGGTCCCAGCACGTGGGGACATCTCACCTTTCCCAGCCTCTCTGGCCTCCGATCCGTCGGGCTCCTCGTCTTCCAGGGGCGTGGAGCTACTGGTGGCAGAGTCCTCCCCGGACCCCGCTCCCCGGCCCACCCAGTCCAGCTGGTCCAGCCGGAGCCCCAGGTCCTCCGGGGTGCGCTCGGCCTGCGGGGCCGTGTCAGGGTCTCCCCGGCGCACAGGCTCCGGGGATTGGCTCAGGCTGGGGATGCTCTCCAGGCTGTCGCCCAGGCCGGGCTGGGTGGGTGGGTCTCTCGTTTCCGAGACTGAGCGGCCCTGGGGCCGGGGCCGGCGGGCAGCCGAATCCCGGCGCGCTCCGGAGCCCACCCCGCCGTCGAAGGCAATGTAGGAGAAGGTCAGCTCCCGGGGGGTGCCCCAGTCCTGCGACGTGGTCTCTTCCTCATCGTCCTCCGAGAACTCCCGGGCTGTGTGCAGCTCCCGGAAATCCGAGTCGTCGTTCCCTCCTGCAGTGAGCAAAGCAGGCGTGACCACCCTCCTCCCCCTCCTCCCCAGCTGTGAGCTTCTTTCAAGTCACATGTTCACGTCCTCCCCCTCCACTTACCTTCCGTGGAGTCAGGGGTAGACGAGGCCGTAGAGGGAGCTTCTTCTGGGAGAGGGGAGAAAGCAAAGATTCTTAGAAGTTTAGACTGACCACTGAAGGGCGCCAGTCCTGGGAACCTGGATGGTCCGAGCTAAGGAATCTTAGAACATTTGAGTCCCAGGGCCTTTACAACATTTGCACACAGACTGTAAAGCCTAACTCATTTCTTTTTTATTTTTTAAATATATTTTATTGACTTTTTTTACAGAGAGGAAGGGCGAGAGATAGAGAGTTAGAAACATCCATGAGAGAGAAACAACATCGATCAGCTGCCTCCTGCACACTCCCCTACTGGGGCTGTGCCTGCAACCAAGGTACATGCCCTTGACCGGAATCGAACCTGGGACCCTTCAGTCCACAGGCTGACGCTCTATCCACTGAGCCAAACCAGTCAGGGCAACTCATTTCTTTTTTTTAAAAAAAAAAAAAATACATTTTTATTGATTTCAGAAAGGAAGGAAGAGGGAGAGAGAGATAGAAACATTAATGGTAAGAGAGAATCATTAATTGGCTGCCTCCTACACACCCCACTCTGAGGATCAAGCCCGCAGTCCAGGCACGTGCCCTGACCAGCAATGGAACCGTGACCTCCAGGTTCATAGGTTGACACTCAACCACTGAGCCACACTGGCTGGGCAAGTCTAACTCATGTCTATCAGAAGCTCAGTCTTAGAAGTTCAAGTCCAGGAACCCTAATTTCAGACTCTTCAAATTAGGAGTCTTAGGAGGTACTAATTCACTCATTCTTTCAACAACCATTTGGTGAAAGCCCACTATGGGCTGGGCACTGTTTTAACCCCAAGGATACAACTGCGAACAATATAGACAAAACCCCTGCCCTCAAAAGCTTCTAGAGGAGACAGACAATAAACAAGTAAATAAATGAGGTTGGTGCTTTATGTGTGTGGAGAAAAGAGCACGGTGAGAGGGTGCAACTTCAGACAGGGTGGTGAGAAGACTTCTCTGATAAGATGACATTTGAGCAGAGGTCTGAATGAAGCATCCAAGCAGGTATTTAGGGAAGAATCTCCCAGGCAGATGGAAAAGCTCAGTGCAAAGGCCCCGAGGCAGGCACTGTTTGGCAAATTTGAGGAAAAGAGAGGTGCAAATGTGCAATTGGAGCCAAATAACTGAGGGGACGAAGGGTGGGAGATGAGGGATGATAAATAAGGTGGGAGATCATGTAGGGCCACCTTTATAAGCCCAATAAAGACCTTAGAATTTTTGGGATGATACGCTAAAACGTTGAAATAACAAATTCTTAGAATTTTGGCATCTGGGCTTCCCAGACATGCAATTGGCTAGATCTGAGGGTGTGGAAATCCCCAGCTGTCAGAACCACGGGAGTGTGGGACAGAATGCGAGACAGGGACTACAAGAGCCCTGGGCGCAGAGATCGCGAGGGTCAGACAAGGCTTTTTCAGTTGTGGAATCCTGCCCCTCACAGCTACCGAGCTTCGGGCTTTGCCTACAGGAGATGCTCAAAACCCTTTGGAAATTGGACTCAGACTCCTTCCGCTCCCATCTTGTTTCCTTAGCTGGGGCATGGGATGCCAGGAACCAGAGGGCCGGAGCAGAGTGAGTCTCTTCCAGGGTTACCACTAACCAGTGGTAACGCCTGCGAAGGACCCAGGAGTCCTCGCCCCAACCCAGGAATGGCTGCTTCCCAGGGACAGGAGGTTGGACAGTTTGGGCGAGGTCGGGGCTGCCTGTGAGTCAGGGCAGAAAACAGAGGTGGAATGCGAAGGGGGGTGATGGGAGGGGGGGTGGTGTGAGACTTCTCTTTTCCATCCTGATTCTACCCCTCCATTCAACCGCCCTCCCCGCCCGCAGCGGCCAGCACCAGGCATGGGGACAGCTCCCGGCAAACGTCCTCATCCCCGGGGTGAGGCCTGGCCACACACCCCAGCGCCCAGCGCGCCCCCACGCCAGTTATCTCAGTGCCCCCCAACTCCGCCCTGTGTCACTCAAGTCCTCCGGGTCAGGTCGCCCCCGTTGCCGCTAGATCGCGGGGGGAGGGGAGAGCATCCTTTGTCTCCTTCGCCCCCTCCCCCATCCCTGCTCGCCCGCGGCCCGGTGCGGACAGGATACCAGGGAGGAGCCCACCCGGGCCTCTGCGCCCCGCACCAGGCCGGAGCCTGCCCCTACTCACTGCAGTGGGCGAAGACCGGCAGGACCTGCCCCATGGCCCCCCTCGGGCCTGCATCGGGACCCCCGCCCACTCCGGCCACGCCGCCCTGGGCCTGGGGCCGCGGGCACTCATCTCCACCGAGCCCACGACGCCGGCGCCATCCTTGCCGCCTCCTCCTCCCGGGCAGCTCCAGCAGCCGCCACCACCGCCGCCGCCCTTCGCTCGGCTCGGCGGGGCGGGCGGGGCCGCGGCGGGGAAGGCACTGCAGCGCGGAGCTGGGGGCGGGGCCAAAGGGCAGGCGGGGCGGGGCCTGAGGGCGGGCGGGGGCGGGGCAACACCGGGAGGAGGGCGTGGCTTTTGTACTAGAGGAGTGGGGCTAGGTAGGATAGGGTACCGGGCCGACAAGTCGGTAAAAGAAAAGGGCGGAGTCTGGATGGAAGGGGGCGCGGCCTGTAGGGGAAGAGGTGCGGAGCCTAGGGTGGGGTGAGGGGCTCGGGAAAGAACGGTGGGGCCATGGATCTCCGAGGAGCGGAGTTAGGGGTGGCACTGAGGAGAAGCAGGATTTGAGTCTGGATTTTCAGAGGGAGTGGGAAAGGGGGGGGATAGAAAATACCCAGAAAGTTTTGAGACCTGGAGAAGAGCTCAGACAAGGGTGGGGCTTAAGCCGGTTTATAATTACGTATTCCGATAGCTGGGCGGGGTCAGTCAGAGACAGAGGAGCTAGAGGCGAGATATAAAGGGAATAGGAGGCCAGGCACGGGGGGCGTGGCCTAGGAGGTGGGCGTAACCCGCAGAGAGGAGGCGTGTTTTGGCGCAATGTCGGGGCTGGCCTGCAGTGAAGAGGCGGGGCTAGAGGTGGGGCCAGGACGGAGACTATTAAGAGTTTGAGGCTGTGGGATTGCCTGAGTGGCGGGAGCAGGAAAGGAAGCATCCGAAGTCCGGGGTTGACACCCAGAAGTGGAGAGGTCGAACTAAAAAAATAAAGGATTTAAAGATTTAAAAACGGGGGCGAGACCACTGAGCTTGGACGGAGCAGGGCCGGTGGGGACTGAAGCCAAGAATGTAGTGTTGAGAACATGGATTCTACAGTTCGTGTCCCAGCTGGTTCTGCGACTCAGTTTCCTCTTCTGTAAACCGGAAATGATGATGTAAAATAGTGTGTAATACATGGTGAATGTGAATGCTACTTTGCTATTATTTTTCCCTGACCCTGATCCCAAACCTCCCTTTGAAGGTGCGAGACAAAGGAAGACTCATTAGTCAATCTCTTTGAGTGGCTCGACTTGAGTGCAGATCAAGGAGATTTCGTGGTTTAAAATCTCACAGTGGAGGGGATTAATGCAGTGGTGGTGGTGGTGGGGGCAGGTGCAGAGGGTGAAGCCTTCCTGATCCCAAGACTGAAGGGTGGTGGCCCTTGCCCGCCTGCGGAGCGTCTGCTCTGGCCAGCGCAAAAGGAGGAGGGGGCAGAGGAGGAGGAGGGGCGCAGGGCTCCCAACGGGCCTCGCCTTGGTTCCTCTTGGACGCCCCGCGATGCGCTCAGCGGCCGCACGGGGGTGAGGCAGCCTCTTGGGGCCTGCGCTTCGGAGCGAGCGCAGCGCAGATTGGCGCGCGCACATGGAGGACGCGCATTGCGCTTGGCTCGCGTTCCCCGGGCTGCCCCAGGGCTGGGCTTTCTTTGCTGTCCTCGACGGCCAAGGCGGGGCGCGAGCAGCCCTCTTCAGCGCGCGCTACCTGCCCCGGCACATGCTCTTGGCGTGGGACCCTGCGCCTGGCGAGCCAGAGGGCGTGTGCGGGGCGCTTCGCCTGGCTTTCTGGAGCGCAGACGCACGCCTGAGCTCGCTCAGAGCGGCCCCGCGGCGAACCACGCGGCTCCACCGCGGTGGTGTTACTCGTCTCCCCGCGCTTTCTGTACCTGGCACACTGCGGTGACTCTCGCGCGGTGCTGAGCCGCGCTGGAGCTGTTGCCTTCAGCACCGAGGGCCATCGACCCCTCCGGCTCCGGGAACGCGAGCGTATCCGTGTGCTTCTCGGCGCGCAGCTGTTGGATACGTGCCTGTGCAAGGTCCTGGGGTGGGGCTTGGGGCGAGGAGCCTAATGGTTTTAGGGCGGAAGGGCTTTAATGGAGAGGCATGAGTAAAACTAAACAGGAGGTGGAGTTCCACTGAAAGGCTTCTGCTGGAATGGGGCAGGGCCAAAATATGGAGAGGGCAGAGCCGGAGGGCTGCCTTGAAGCAAGATGGAAAAGTGGTACTTGAAGTGCTAAATAAATAGGTGGGAGGGGTTTAAGAGAAAGGGCGTGGTCTTTTGGGTGGGAGGGCCCTGGGTTATAGGAGTGGGTCTTGTTTTTTAATTTAATTTTTATTTATTGATTGTAGAAAGAGAAGAAAAGAGAAAGACATTATTATTCCACTTATACATTCATTGGTTGACTCTTGTATGTGCCCTAACTGGGAATCGAACCCGCAACCTTGGTGTATCAGCACAATGCTCTAACCAAATGAGCTACCCAGTCAGGGCCCAGAGTGTTTCTTTTTTTTTGTTTTTTTTTTTTTTTTTTTTTTTTTTAAGAGAGGGAGAGATGCCGAAACCGGTTTGGCTCAGTGGATAGAGCGTCAGCCTGCGGACTGAAAGGTCCCAGGTTCGATTCCGGTCAAGGGCATGTACCTGGGTTGCAGGCACATCCCTGGTGGGGGATGTGCAGGAGGCGGCTGGTCGATGTTTCTCTTTCATCGATGTTTCTGACTCTATCTCTCTCCCTTCCTCTCTGTAAAAAATCAATAAAATATATTAAAAAAAAAAAGAGAGGGAGAGAGAGATAGAAACATCAATGATCAGAAAGAATCATTGATCGGCTGCCTCCTGCACACCCCCTACTGGGGATCGAGCCCGAAAACAGGGCATGTGCCCTGACGGGGAATTGAACCATGACCTCCTGGTTCATAGATCAGTGTTCAACCACTGAGCCACACAGGCCGGGCGGAGTGGGTCTTGAGGCCTGATTAGGACCAGGAGGCGCAGCTAGAGTGGGAGGAGCTTTGGAGAAGGGGCGTGGTTCTCTTAGCGCCGGCGGGGCTAGACCAGCAAGGGGTGTGGCCTAAGGGATCTGTCCCTGTGAGGTGGCTTGGTTTAGACTGGCAGATGGGCGGGGCTTGAGAGAAATGGGAAGACCCACACCAGAACTCAGGGATTGTTAGGGAGCTCTGCTTCCGAGAGCGTGGGGCCCCGCGCTGGGGCATTCAATCATGTCCCACTACTGTATACTCTCTTTTCTCCACCTTCTTCAGGGCGGCCCGGACAACACGACCTGCATCCTGGTCTGCTTCCCCGGGGGCCCCCAGGCCTTGCGAGGAGGAAGGAGCTAGAGCTGGATGCAGCCCTGGGCCGCAGGGTCGCAGGTGGGCAAGCTCTGGAAGCCCAGCGGGAAGGGTGGTGGCAGGGGCACTCCCATAATCCTTGCCTTCTTCTCAGCGCTGTGTTCCTCTGCCCAGGAGCCCCCCAGCCTGAACAAGGTGTTCAGGACTCTGGCCTCTGAGGACATCCCGGATTTACCTCCTGGGGGAGGGCTGTACTGCATGTGAGTCGGGTGGGAGGGGGTAGGCTGGGGGGTGGGGGGAGGTGGCCAGAGGAGGGTCTCGTCCTGAGGCCCCCCCCCCTCCCCCCACTCTGCTCTCCAGGGCCGCTGTCATCGCTGAAGCTTATTCTCAGCTCTTCCAGGCCTCAGGGCAGCGCTGGGAGGTAAGGACCCTCTGTTCTTGAATGGTTCTCTTGGAAGCATGTAATCCGGCCCCCTCCCCCCGCCCCACACACCTCCTTTAGGGATAGGGAAATTGAGGTCAGAGGGGACAAGGGACTTGCCTGGTATATTAGTACCTTCTCACCCCTGGCTTGAAGCATTGTGCTAGGTATTACGGCGGGGAAGCAGAGCAGAAGAGACTGCGCCCCCGCCAAGAAATGTGCCCCTGCAATGCTCTGTAAAGCCCCATCATTCCAAGCACCACCCCCTCCATCCAGGAATAAGGCAGAAACATTCAAGGAATGTTGTGGACCAGGCCTGGGTGCACTCCGGGCCAAGAGATCCCTGAGGATGGCCTGGGTCTTGGAGAGAGGCTGTGAATTGGGCCCAGGCAGCCTAAGAGAACTGGAGATGTCCAAAGAGGCGGTGGATGGGCCACGTAAAGGCAGGGTGAGGTGGGGCTCCGAGTGGAAATGGGAAGGAGGAAGCCGGGGCCAGAGGCTTCCGCATAGCAGAAAAGAGAGTTTGGTTATTTCCACTTAGAGGAGGGCGGCTGGTGCTAGTGTCTGAGCAGCAGGAGGAGGTATTTGTCAGACTTGTTTTGAGTTGTGAGTGACAAACCGAATTCATTCTGGGAAAGCAAAACAGGGAATTTACTGGGCCATGTCATTGAGGAGTTCGGGGACTTAAGGCATGACTGCGTCCAGTTGTCAGATGATGTCATCAGGAACTGTCTCTTAGTTTTATTTCCTCTGAGTTGGCTTCGTGCCCAGGCAGGGTCTGAGCTCGAGGGAGCAGAGACTTGCAGCTCCAGCCTCACACCCCAGGAGCTTAGCATCCTCCGTGGAAAGAAGGCACCGGTTTCCCAGGAGTGGCAGCAATGGCTCCAGAGCTGGTTTTCATCGGCCGCCCTGGGTCACATGCCTGCCAGTCACTGTGTCTCTGACTGGCCAGACTGTGGTCACAAGCCCACCCCTAGAGCTTAGGGTTGGGGGTCCAGTGCATCCAAACCCGATGGATTGAGAGATGGGGGATGCTGGTCCCCCCAAAGGGAAATAGGAGTGGTAGCTTCTAGAATATAGGGGAGTAGATACTGAGACTAGAAGGGGCGTCTATGCACCATCTCTTATGTTTTATGCTACAGAAGGTGCAGAACGGGGCTGGGAAGGCCACTGGCACCCATTCAAGCTCGGCCTTGGACTTCAGGCCTGACAGCTGTCGTCCTTAGGTGTCCCCCTGTTGTTCTTTGGGGCCCTAAGGGAACTTAGAAACCTCTCCTTCCTCAGCTACAAAGAACAGCGGAAGGAAGAAGAGCTGATGGAGGAACCTCAAAAGGTTTATTTCCCCTTCTCCGACTTCCCTCTCACAAAAAAGTCTTATGAGAGGGGGAATTCCACTCACCATCTAGATGGAAAACACACACCCCAAAACCAAATGTTTAGAGCTGAACGGATCCTGAAGGATCACCCAGTTCAATAACCATCTCTCCCCTTTCCATTTCTCATCTGTTATGGAGGAGCTAGGGGAGATGTTGTTATGAAATTAGAATTACATAATTCAAGATACATTTTTCTTATAGAAAACACACCCTCCCCCCACCCCCAAACACCGTTTGCCCAGTCATTTGGCAAATATATTGGGCACCTGCTCACAGCCATCAGCCAGGGGGCCTCACTGAGATTCCTGTGTATTCTAGGGGCCCACCTCCAAGAGCAGTGGTTCTCAACCTTCTGGCCCTTTAAATACAGTTCCTCATGTTGTGACCCAACCATAAAATGATTTTCGTTGCTACTTCATCACTGTAATGTTGCTCCTGTTATGAATCATCATGTAAATATCTGATATGCAGGATGGTCTTAGGCGACCCCTGTGAAAGGGTCGTTCGACCGCCAAAGGGGTCGCGACCCACAGGTTGAGAACCGTTGTCCTAGTGTGTGTGTGTGGGGGGGGGGGGCAAACAAGGGAACCGATAAACAAGGTCACCTCAGACACTGACAAGTGTCTCAAGGAAAATAAAATAGGGGGATGTGGTAAGAAAGGCTACTTTGGTTTTTTAAAATTGTCATTTATTTTTTTTAATGGTAATAGATCCCTTGGTTCAAATTCAAAGGGTACAAAAAGGTATGAGAAATCTTGCCCTAGCTGGTTTGTCTCAGCAGATAGAGCGTTAGCCTGCAGACCAAAGGGTCCCAGGTTCAATTCCTGCAAAGGGCACATGCCCGGGTTGCAGGCTTGATCCCCAGTGGGGGGAGTGCAGGAGGCAGCCAATCAATGATTCCTTCTTCCATCATGTTTCTATCTTTCTCTCTCCCCCTCCCTTCCTCTCTGAAACCAATAAAAATATATTTTAAATAAATAAATAAATAAATAAAATGAGAAGTCTTTCTCCATCCCCACCCCTCAGCCCCTCGGATTGGATGCTTTAGATGGCGGATCAGTCTGAGGAGGGGACAATGAGCGGAGATCTGACAGAGAAGCAGCCAGCCATATAAACACCCCAAGGAAGTGTCCCAAGGCAGACCAGTGCGAAAGCCTAGAGACAGGATCAAACTTGGTATTTTCTTTTCTTTTTTTTTTTTAAATATATTTTATTGATTTTTCACAGAGAGAAAGGGAGAGAGACAGAGAGCTAGAAACATCAATGAGAGAGAAACACCGATCAGCTGACTCCTGCACACACCCCAGTGGGGATGTGCCCGCAACCCAGGTACATGCCCTTGACCGGAATCGAACCTGGGACCTTTCAGTCCGCAGGCCGACGCTCTATCCATTGAGCCAAACCGGTTTCAGCAAACTTGGTATTTTCTTTAAAAAAAAAAAAAAAAAAGAGTATTGATTTGAGAGAAACATTGATTTTTTTTGTTCCACTTATTAATGCATTTATTGGTTGATGCTTGTATGGGCTCTGATGGGGGATCAAACCCGAAACCTTGGTGTATTGGGACAACCCTCGAACCAACTGAGCCTGGCTAGGGCTGGAACTTGGCATTTTCAGGATGAGGCTTGAGAATGACCATCGAATACTCCACAATCCCATTCCCTATCCTGTTGGTAACCACTGCCATGAGTTGGGAGTGGCTTTTTCCAGACTTTTGATTCTGCACATACACCCATGTATATGGTGTTTCCTTGATCGTTTTCATATCCTCTGTAGCATTTGGCAGTTTGTTTGTTTTTCCACTCAGTGATATGTTGGGGGTAGTTTCATGCCATTTGCACGCCTCATTCTTTTTTTTAATGTATCTTTATTATTTTTTAATTTATTTATTAAGTTATTACATATGTATCCTTATCCACACATTATCCCCCCCGTTCCTCCCTGCACTCCTCATGCTTTTAGCTGCTGCCCAGTGCTTCAGATAAGGGATGTGCAATGGTTTCCCTATCCATCCTCCTCTTTAAAAAAAAGAAAAATTTTATTTATTTTTTACAAAGAGGAAGGGAGAAGGATAGAGAGTTAGACACATCAATCAGCTGCCTCCTGCACACCTCCCACTGGGGATGTGCCTGCAACTAAGGTACATGCCCTTGACCGGAATCGAACCTGGGACCTTTCAGTCCGCAGGCCGATGCTCTAGCCACTGAGCCAAACCGGTTAGGGCTCCAGCCTCCTCTTGGTGGACCTGTAGGCTATTTCCAATTTCCTGCCCTCACATCACTGCTGCCATCAAGATCTTGGTCAGGCTCCTTGTGTACATTTGCAAGGGTTTCTCCAGTGCAGGGAGTCTTAACTACCTGTTTTACACAACACGAGTTAAGAATGGCTTTTACATTTTAAAGGGCTGTAAAAGACACGTCAAAGGGACTCTATGCCTAATACGCCTAAAACACCTACTAGAAAAAGTTTGCTGACTGCAGTGCGGGTGGCACACAGAAGCACCACCCCTCCCATTTCACAGATGGAAAAGCTGAGACCCAGAGAGGAGAAAGGACTTGCCCAAGGTCACACAGAACTGGAGTTCTGACTCAGTTGAATACCTGGGTGTTGAAATGCTGTCCTGGGCCTGGCTGAGTTAGTGAGTCACAGAAATACGAGGAAGTCTACACTTATTCCCAAAGAACTTACAGCCTGAGGAGACACGCAGAGAAACAATTCTAACCCAGGTGGGCCCGGGTTCAAGGGCTGCCACGGTGAGCCGGCGCAGTGACTCGATTCTGCAGAGAAGAAATGATGTCAGCACATGTCCGAGAAGCATGAGGTGAGGTCAGGGCGGCACCGAGGCAGGGGCTGTGGCTTGGACAAAGCCTGGGAAGGTTGATGGGCTCACCTGGTCATCTGGACCCTTGAGTACTGTTCGTTGTACACTTCGCACCAAGCACCCTCAGCTCTGGGGGTTCAGGCAAGAGGCTGATAGCCCAGATATATCCCCTGCCTCCAGGCCTCAGTCTCCCCATGTGTAAACGGCAGACTGATGATTCCCCAGGCTTCTGCCCCCCCGACTGGGGCACCTACCCGGCCAGGTGGCGCCGTGCGGGAGAGGTGGGGCCTCAGGAGTGACGTCACGCGGGCGGGGCCGGCGGGGCCGGCGGGACCCGCTGCGGAAGCTTCGGCGGGTGTTGGGGCTCAGCCCGCAGCCCGCGCGGGGCGGGGGGAAGGGGCTCGCGGGAGCGGGGACCGGGGAGGGTCGCCCCGCCTTCGTGCCCCCCAGTTGCGGGATGATCGTGCCATTCTCCGCGGGCGGGACTGAGTGACGGCGGGGCGTGCGTGGGGAGGGAGCTGGGGGCCTCGTCCCCCTGGAACCGGCGCCTCACCCCCACCCGGTCCCGCCGCACCCCACCCCCCGCGGCTGTGAGTCAGCGGCGGCCGCGCCCCCTCGGCCCACTTCCTCCTCACCTTCCCGGCCGGGCGGGGGGCGGTGCGGGGCGGAGTCCTTCCCACCTTCCCCCCGCCAGTGCCGGGGAGAGGGTGCGCCTTCAGTCACCCCCCAAATTGGCAGAGAAGAGAGACGTTGGGGGGCCAGAGGGGAGGAGTTAAGGGGGAAAATGTGAGGGTCCTCCTCGCCCCCTCCCCAAAGTGAGCAGAGTGCAAAGAAACGGAGAGGTGGATGGGAAGGGCGAGAATGCACGGTGCCCCCCTGAGATCCCCCTGGATTCCCATCGTGGGGAGAACTCGGGTCCCTCCCCCTCCACCGAGCGGCCCCCCCACGTGAGAGTGACCCCGGCAAGCGGCCCCACGCGGCAACGTTGGGGTGTAAGGTTCCGCGTTGCCCTTTTAAGCGCCCTCCGCCCCACCCACCCCGCCGCGGTTGGCTCGCGGCCCCTTTAAGGCGCAGGGAACTGTGGGTACGGGGAGTGGATGTTGGAACGAGCGGCCGGGAGGGAAGTACAGTAGTAAGAGTAGCACTGTAGCCGCCGGCGGCCGCGGGGAGCGCCGCGGAGGGGACGTCGCACCCCCTTCTGTCGCGGGGACCCCGGTCAGACCCCCCCAGAGGGTGGAGGTCGCCCGAGGACCCGCCCCGGCCCCGTCCACGTTTTCCCCAGGAAGCCGGACTCTATGGGGCGGGACCCTGGGGGAGACTGAGCAGAACCCGGAGCCAACCCCGAACCCCTGAACCTCGAGCCCGGGGCGCCCCGTTCTGTGGGTGCGCCGCCCGCCTGCGGAGCAGCCATGAGGTGAGCCTCCAAAGCCTCCAGACCCTGCCCCGCCGGCGCGGCCCCCCGCCCCGCCTTTGTCCCCTCCCCCCAACTCGCTCCGGGCTGGAATTTGGGGACCGGGCGCTGGGAGCCTCGGATTGGCGGCCGAGCCCCCTTGGATGAGCTCCAGATGTCGACCTCTTCCCCCGACTCCCAAGGTCCGCGGTGGTGCCGGGGAGGTTCTCCGGGGAGAACCTCAGATTCGGGGGCGTTCCGAGGACTCCCGAATTTTTAAGACTTTTTCCGGCGGCCGTCCAAGTTGGCAGGTCCTCCCCGCCGGGGGGCCAGGCTTCAGGCAGTTCTCAGGATCCCCCCAAATCTCAACTCGGGCCCCGAGAGGGTTTGTGGGGGCCGGTGTGGGGGTCCCCGGCACCTGGAGCACAGATGGGAGCGCCCACCCTGATTCGCGGGGTTCCCCTTTACGTGCCGCGGGAAAGTCTTCCCGAGCGGGACTCGCTCCTGAACTTCGAGGGCCCGGAAGCCGCCCCGCAGGTGGAGGGGCTCGCCCGGTGCAGGAGGTCGGGACGCCCATCCCCCGGCGCCCGGCGCCTCCGCCTCGAACCCGCCGAGCCCTGCGCCGCGGGACCGCGCACCGAGCTGCGTGCCGAGGGCGGCGCCCCGGCCCGGGGCCAGGCGGGCGGCCCGCTCCCCACCTGCGCGGCTCGGGCCGGAGGGGGCGCGGCGGCTGGGGGAGGGGGCCTTTGTCTGCCTGACTCACCTGTCGAGACAGCTGGTGCGCGTGGGGGAGGGGGCCGGCGCTCCCCGCCCCCCGCCCCCCCCCCCGGCGGCGCCTCCCCTCCCCCCACCTCCCCCTCCGGCCGCCGGACTGCGGGGTTGGAGGAGGGGGCGCCCTGGGAGCGTCAAGGTCACAGCACTCTCCCCGGGGACCCAGCTTCCCAGATCGTCCCAGCCGTCTCCCCTCGAATTTAATCCTGGGGGGGGTGTGCGGGGGGGAGGGGGCCAGGGACCCGGGGGTTTTGTCCTACCCTGGCCTCCCTCAAAACTCCTGGGCTCACCTGAGGGCGGGGCCGTGGGGGCGGGGGCCCGGGCCGGACCCCCCCATTCTCGCTTCCCCTGGAGCCCCATCATGTCTCCCCAGTGGCCTGAGTCAGACAATACTATCTCCCTTCCTCCACTCTCCCAGGGACTTCCTGCCCCAGAGACCCCGGCGTAAGGGGGAGGCCCCTGGGGACAGCTGGGTGTTAACCCCGTGGCGCCCACATCCTCCCGCCCCCCACTCTCCACACGCGCCCCCTGACATCGGGGTGGCGTTCCTTCTTATGACCATTGGGGAACCCACCTCCCGCATTTGTCCCTTCTGATGTGAAAGGGATGGTTGGAAAATTGGGGACCAGGAGGCACCCCCAGATACCCTCAAGGCTTCCTGCCTGCCCTTCCTCCCAGGACAGCAACATCCCTCCAGGTCTGCCCTGGACAGAGGGCAGTTCCGGGGAGCGGGGCTCTCGTCCCTCACCCTCTTCCCCGGGGAGTCCTCTCTCCCACTGGCCCCCGCCCCGCCCCGTGCGCCCCCCCGCCCCCCCGCGTTTCCGGTCCCAGCACCGTGGAAGGCGGATGGCGGATGTCCGAGTTAGTGCTGCCTCACTCGCTGAGACCGTAAAAGGGCAGGAGCAGTGTCTGGGCCGGCCTCCCACCCCCACCCTCACCCCCAAGCCCAGTCCCGAGGCCCTGGCCCGACCACAGCCCCCGCTGCTGGTGGAGGCCCAGCTTCCCACCTTCTGGGGGGTGGGCAGAAGCTGAGCTGGGGGTGTCCCACCAGGGGGTTACTTCCACTTCCTGGGGGGTCTTCCCAGTCAGTGGCCACACCCCACTCTCTGGGCTGTGCCTCTTCTCCAAAGACAGCTAGGATTCAAATGGACCCACCCCCCCTGGATCCAGCTGGGGAAACTGAGGCTCTGGGAGAGCCGGGCCGAGCAAGATGCAGCCAGAGGCAACCTTGAGGGAGAGAGCAGACTAGGATCCTCTGATTTCTGGCTGGTTTGGATGGTGGCAGTCTTGGGGGGCAGTTGGAAGAGAGGATGTTAAGATGGAAAATTACAAGATAAACGCTCTTTTTCCCCCAGTTTGACAAATATTTGTTGAGTGTCTAATGTGTCTTAGACTCTGAGCTGGGATTCTGGGAAAGCGGGGAAGCCGGGCGCAAGTCTGAGCCTCTCAGGGCAGAGGGACGCTAAAGGAGAATTTGGGTTCGGTTCTTTCTCCTCCGATAGCAGTCCTTGCTATTATTTTTATTTTAAAAAATTGTGAGACCATTGGATCAATGATCTACTTTGTGCAGACGCTGTACTAGGTACCTAATTCCGTGTAATCTTCAACAGCAGTTCTAAGAGAGAGATATGTCCTGACTGCCCCACCTCCGAGTTTACAGATGGGGAAACTGAGGCATGGACAAATGAAGCAGATTCCCCAACAGTTTGGAAGTAGGCAAGTCTGAATTTGAACTCAGGACTGTCTCCAGAGTATTATGCTATTAAAGAAAAAGGAAAAGAAAACCTTTAATTTTTTTTTCCGCATATATATTTTTATTGATTTCGGAGAGGAAGGGAGAGGGAGAGAGAATCATTGATCGCTGCTTCCTGCACACCCCACACTGGGGATCGAGCCTGAAATTCGTGCATGTGCCCTGACCGGGAATCAAACCATGACCTCCTGGTTCATAGGTCGATCGATGCTCAACCACTGAGTCACACTGGCTAGGCTTAATGGTCTTTTTTTTTTTTTTTTAATATATTTTATTGATTTTTTACAGAGAGGTAAGGAGAGGGATAGAGAGTTAGAAACATCAATGAGAGAGAAACATCGATCAGCTGCCTCCTGCACACTCCCTACTGGGGATGTGCCCACAACCAAGGTACATGCCCTTGACCGGAATCGAACCTGGGACCCTTCAGTCCGAAGGCTGACGCTCTATCCACTGAGCCAGACCGGTTGGGCGGCTTAATGGTCTTTTAAAAATATATAGGTATAAAGAATTAAAAAAAACAAACATAGGTAACATGCTTTCACTGTATGAACAGTTCATGGAGATACGAAAAACGAAACCCCTGTGGGAACCTTTACTTTCTTGTTCGCTTATAGGAAACAGACTGGTCAGGGGAGAGGGACTGGTGTGAGCCTACACAAGCCCCACAGACAAGAGATCTGGTTCCCTATTACAGGGTTGTTTCAAAAGAGTAGTAGTTTGGAAAGGTTGTGTGTGGGTGCCGGCAGTGTGGATCACAAGTTGTGTGGTGTCAGGCAGCTATAGGGTACGTCTTAGGGTAGAAAAAGGGGCAAGCCTCTGACCTGGAAGGTTTGAGTAAACCAGAGTGACTATGCTTGATTGCCTCCAGTGATGAGAGGCTCTCTCCCCTGTTTTGACCCTCCGCTTCCTTATATGGAGCCTGTGCATGAGCTTCAGGGTTTTTCTTATCTCTTTGAAGCGTTACAGCAAACCACTGAGTGATGGTTCCCAGGGCTGGAGACAGAGGCTCAGAGAGGTGAAGCCACACAGCACCAGGTTGACTTGAGCCCTCTCCCATCCACCACCACTTGCTAGAGTTTTCCAGAAGGTGGGGACCTGTGGGGAAGGGAGGGTCCTGCGCTGGCTGGGAATTAAGGCTCTCTGATGCGGGACTCTAAGAGACGAACCTCAGTCCCAGCTTCCTGGCTGTGGGATTTTCTGCTGCAGGTTTTGCCTGGCTTATAGTTTTAATTTTTGAACATAAGTACTGAATGAGTTTTTTCTTGCTAATACCAGCCTGTGGTGAAAAAAAGAGAGAAAGAAAGAATCAAGCCCTAGCCGGTTTGGCTCAGTGGATAGAGCGTCAGCCTGCGGTCTGAAGGGTCCCGGGTTCAATTCTGGTCAAGGGCACATACCCAGGTTGCGGCCTGATCCCCAGTAGGGGTCGTGCAGGAGGCAGCCCATCGATGATTGTCTCTCATCACTGATGTTTCTCTCTCTCTTCTCTCCCTCTCCCTTCCTATCTGAAATCAATACTAATACTACTAATAAAAAAAGAGTCAAGCAGTTTTAAAAAGTGAAGAGTGCGATGTGTCCGTTTCCTCCTTCCTCAGGTCCGCAGTGCCCGTCCTCGGAGGCAGGCACTGTTAGTCCCTGAGAAGGACCTCTGCAAAAATCACCACTGTGTACGGATGTGTTTGTCTCCTCCCCACCTTCTTTTAAAAACCTCTGACACACACCACTTTAGCCCTTGGCTTCTTCAAGTTTTAGCTTAGCTGTTTCCTCACCTTTAAGTGAGGTGAGGAACTTGGGTGGACTTGGTTTCAAATGCCAGCCCCTCTGCTTACTCGCTGTGTGACCTGGGACAAATGTCTTCACCTCTCTGTGCCCATGGTTCCTCCTCTGTAGTAAGAGTAAGGACCAGAGTCCTTCTCCTGAGGTCCCTGCGAGGTTCTTTGTGGAAACTGCAGCTCAGCAGCACCCAGAACAATGTCTGTAGCCCAGCTGCCGTTGCTGTAAGTTTTCATTTTTTATCGATGGCTGATTTAACAGCTGTTGAACACCTATGTGCTGGACACCATTCTGGGTTCTGGAGACACACATCCCGGCCCTCATGGTCCTGACCTTTTGTAGGACAGATGGGGACTGTCAGGGAGGGAGGGACGCCATGACGTGGGACGTGCGATGAGAGGGAGAGACTTTCCTGTAGTCAGGGGAAGAGGCTGGGGGAGGTGAGGATCCAGGTGGAGGAAGAAGTGCTTCGCCTGAGGCAGGAATGCGCCTGTAGAAGGAACAGCTTGGAGGCCGGAGGGGCTGAAACTGCGAGCTGGGGGCAGGGAAGGGATGAGATCAGAGATCACACAGATCACGGAAGCCACAGAGAGATCTTGGCTTTTTTTCTCCCAGAGAAGGGAAGGGACTCCATCTGACGTGTTTTTGCAGATCCTTCTGCTGTAATGGGGACACTGGGGCCTGGTGAGGGGTAGGACCAGCCTGGGGTCGCTCAGCAGGCGCCCCTGGGCCAGGCCAAAGCCTTGGGCAGGGCAGGGCAGCTTGGGAGAGCAAAGTGCAGCCAGGGTGGGGTAGCAAACACAACCCGGGCTCCCGGCCAGAGCCGGCCCTGTGGGTGGGTGGCAGGTGTGGGCGAGGCCTTCGTCCTGCCCTGCCAGGGGGCAGTGGGAGCCAGAAATGGCCCCTGAGGCCGCACCGGTCTGGAAACAGCACCTGGTGTTTGGGTTGGTTTGGGGCCCACACAGTTCCTGGCGGTTGAGGCTGTGGACTTGGCTGCCAGGTGGCCTGGGTTCAAATCCTCATTCTGCTGCTGACGAGCTCTGTGACCCGGAGCAAGCACACAGCCTCACTGGGCCCCCACTGGCTCCCCGCGTGCGTACTGAGGATGAAGTAGTGCGCATCTTGAAGGAGAATAAAGTGAGTGACCGAGGAGAGGGCTTAGGATGTCCGATGAGCAGACACCCGAGGAAGGAGACGCCACGATTTATGTAAACTTGGGGGTGTCCGGCGTTCAGCCCCGGGCCTAGGAACCCAGAGCTGGGTCTGCTGAGGGGTTTTCCCTGACTCGTCTTGAGCAGCCTGAGCCGCACACCCAGCCCCCAGGCCTGGCTGAGACAGGGCCCTTGTGGGGTATAATTTCTCTCCCCGGAAACCTCTGACCATCCACTTCCTCTTTTCAGGAAAAAGTTTGGTGGGGGTGGGGCGGGGTAGGGACTAGCACTTCCCCAGGTCTGTGTGACCTTGAGCAAGTCACTTCCTGTCTGGGAGCCTGAGTTTCCTCGCTGGGGGAGGGGAGGTTGACCCTCCCCAGAAGGACTGCGGGGGGGGGGGGGGGGCGGGGTAGGGGGGGTGCCTGTGATGTGAGAGATGCTGACAGTTACTAAGTGCTCAGTCCATGCCAAGTACGTGGCTTTACGTGTCCAGACTCATTGCTCCTCCCACTGTCCTGGGCGTGGGGGGTGGGGGTGGGGGGCCTGTCATTTCCCCAGTTTGCAGTTCTCAAGTGGGAGGGTCACTCGCTGAGTCACATGGAGCAGGTGGCTCCGTGGGGATTTGAACCCAGGTCTCTGGATATCAGAGCCTGAACTCTGAACTAGTTTCTTGATACCCCGCCCCGCCCCCCAAGGCTGAGTCAGATGTCACTTGCTCTGGAACTCCTCTGTGACGCCCAGGCCAGGAGGGTGCTCCCGACTGTCTGGGGACTGGACTGTCTCCTGCACTGGAGGGTGGGGCCGCGGCTGTCTGGGTCATTGCCCAAGACATGGGCCTGTGGGAGCAGGGAGTGTCTGCCGATGGCCCGGGGCACTGTGGGGTGATGGGCAGATGGATGGGGTGGCAGCAGGAAAAAGAAGAGGTTAGGGTGTAGCATTGGTCCCCAACTTGCTGCAGGACTACCCTTCCCCTCCCTGGGCTCAGCTTCCTCCTCCTACCGAAGCAGGGAGTGTGTGTGTGTGTGGGGGGGGGGGGGCGGACGGGGCGGGGAGAACCCTGGAAGAGATAGGGAAACTGAGGCTCCAGGAGTGCCAGGCTGATTCCCAGTGCCGCCGCCCAGAGTTCCTGCCCCATCCCCACTGCCCTCCTCCTCCCGGGTCCCCTCCTCCTGCTCTCACTCCGGACTTCTCTCTCTGCCTCTCTGCCCTTTCCATGTGTTCCCCTCACCGTTCCCTTGTCTGTCTCCCCATTGTCAGTCTGACTCTCTCTCTCAGCTCTCTCTCCATGTCAGCCTGTTTGTCCATTCCACTCGGTCTGTCTGTCTGACTTCCTCTCCCTCTCCTTCTCCCCGTCTGTCTCACATCCCCAGTTTGTGTCTTTGTCTCCCCCAGTCTGTCTGTCTGTCTGTCTGTCTGTCTGGCTCAGCCCCGCCTGTGTGTTTTCCTTCCCAATCACTGTCCATCTGGGCGTCTTCAGGGGTCCATCTCCCCCTGCCTTCCCGCGTTTTCTCTCTTCCTCTCACACTGTCCCTGAATCGGAGGGGGACCCAGGTGGAGAAGGTGCCCAGACCTGGAGGGGTGCCTCTTTCCCGCTAACGGCCTCACCCCCTCTCTCCCCATTTCCCGGCAGCGAGACGGTCATCTGCTCCAGCCGGGCCACTGTGATGCTCTATGACGACGGCAACAAGCGGTGGCTGCCTGCGGGCACGGGCCCCCAGACCTTCAGCCGAGTCCAGATCTACCACAACCCCACGGCCAACTCCTTCCGGGTGGTCGGCCGGAAGATGCAGCCAGACCAGCAGGTGAAGCCCGCGGCCGCCCCTTCCCAGGGCCGCGCCCTCCGCCCCTGCACCCCCCTCACCCACCTTTCCCCTCCTGCCAGGTGGTCATCAACTGCGCCATCATCCGGGGTCTCAAGTATAACCAGGCCACCCCCAACTTCCACCAGTGGCGGGACGCCCGCCAGGTCTGGGGCCTCAACTTTGGCAGCAAGGAGGACGCCGCACAGTTCGCCGCGAGCATGGCCAGTGCCCTGGAGGCGTTGGAAGGTCAGAGACAGTGGGCGGAGGGGCCCCTGAGCCCTGCCGTGTGGCCTGGGGCCGCCACTTCACTGCTCGTGGCCTCAGTTTACTCATCTGAAAATGGGGCTGATTCATTGCTACCGTGGACCGTTTTTCTGAGGATTTTGTGTGGGCTCCTGTGTGCCCCTTGTACCCCTGGATTCCTAAGGCTGCAGTTGCCCCATGAATTTTCACATGAACACTCCTGGGTGACCGCCTCCCAGATCAAGGTGTAGCTGTTTCCAGCTCTTGGAAGGCTCCCTCTGCCCTTTGCCGGGTATTGTACTGGCTCATATCATCATCAACTCGTTTTCAGACATCGATATTAAAAAGATCTCCAGGTGGTAGTTCTTTAAAACATAAATAAATTATATATATTTTAATATCTTTTTATTGACTTCAGAGAGGAAGGGAGAGGGAGAGAGAGAGATAGAAACATCAATGATGAGAGAGACTCATTGATGGGCTGCCTCCTGCATACCCCCCACTGGGGATTGAGCCTGCAACCAGACATGTGCCCTGACCAGGAATCGAACTGTGACCTCCTGGTTCATAGGTTGATGCTCAACCACTGAGACACACTGGCCGGGTGGTAGTTCTTTTTTTTAAAATTCATTTTTGAGTGAGAGAGGCTGGGGGTGGGGAGAGAGATGCTGATTTGTTGTTCCGCTTATTTATGTATTCACTAGAGGCCTGGTGCATGAATTCATGCACTGATGGGGTCCCTCGGCCTGGCTGGCGATCGAGGCCTATTGGGGGTGGGGGGGCAGCCAGCTGAGGGAGAGGGGCCACAGGAGGTTGGCCAGGGGGCAGCTCCTGCATTGAGCGTCTGCCCCCTGGTGGTCAGTGCATGTCATACAGTTGTTCCTGTCCGGTCATGACAGTCGCTTAGGCTTTTATATACAGTGGGGCCTTGACTTACGAGTGTCCCGACTAATGAGTTTTTCGAGATACGAGCTGTCTCTCGGCCAATTTTTTGCTTTTGAGTTGCGAGCTAAAATTCGGGTTACCAGCCAGCTTCAGATACCCCACCTCTAGTTGGCGCAGCGAACGTCACAGTGAACACCACATCAGCCCAGCATCACGTGTCTCAGTCGTTCACTTTTTGACTTGACATATGAGTAATTTGAGTTACAAGCTCCGTCACGGAACAAATTAAACTCGTAAGTCAAGGCCCCACTGTATATCGATTGGTTGATTCCTGTATGTGCCCTGACTGAGGACTGAACCTTGGTTCATCAGGACGATGCTTTGAGCTACCGGCCAGGACCAAGGTGGTAGCTCTTAACCTGGACATCTGGGTAAAAGGCAGGTTCCAGTTCAGTTGGGCTGAGGTGGGGCTGAACCTCTGCGTGTCTAGCAAGTGCCTGGCAGTGGCAGCCCCTGGGCAGCGAGGCGTTAGGTGCCGCTGTGCCTCGGGTCAGGTCGCTGCTGGAGAGCTTCAGATCACCAAGGGCAGGGCTGTCTGCTTCCTGGAGCGGCTGCGGTGACAGGGCTTGCTTGTCGGGGCACAGAGAGAACGATGGGGGGTGGAACTTTGTGTCCGACGCCAGAGGCCGGGGGTGGTAAGGAGCAGGCTTTCAGCCTTTTCAGGGTCCTGGGGCTGGGGTCTCCGTGGCTGAGCCCCTGGTTAAGAGTAGATGTGGGAGCCCTGGCCGGTGTTTCAGTGGTTCGAGCGTCAGCCTGCACACCCGAGGGGCACAGGTTCGGTCAGGGGCACGTGCCTGGGTTGCAGGTTCAGTCCCTGCCCCGGGACTGGGAGCTGTGCAGGAGGCCGCCAATCGATCTGTCTTGCACTCCTCTTCCCGCTCCCTTCCACTCTGAAAATCAATGGAAAAATATCCTCGGGTGAGGATTAAAAAAAGAGAGAGAGAGTAGATGTGGGAATCATCCTGAATTTGTCTTGTTTCTGCAAATTCCAGTCTGCAAGTGACTGCCCCTTTGGGCCGTCATTGTCCCCCACCAGTCACTCGGGCATCACCACAGCCTCCACCACCAATCAGCTCAGTCAAGGGAAGCTTGCCCAGGTGCCCACACCAGCCGGAGTGTCGGGAAGTGAGCGGGCACCTCTGGGCAGGAATCCTGCCGGGCCTGGGAGAGCGGAGGGAAAGTGCCCCGAGGCGGGGCCAGGTTCCGGGCTGACGCATCACCGGGTTCCACTCTCGCTTTCCAGGAGGTGGGCCTCCAGCACCGCCGCCACCGCCACCGCCAGCGCAGCCACAGGCGGCCCCGCCCTCCTGGTCGGTCCAGAACGGCCCCGCCCCCGAGGAGGCGGAGCTTCAGAGAAGGTGGGTGGGGTCCCGGTGGGAATCCTACCGCTGCCGCGCCCCCGACGCCTAGAATTCTCACCTCCAACTGCAACTCCCAGCGGCTAGTAGACCGTAGCTTTCAGGCGCTCCTGCCTCCTGCTGGTTTAGAAACCCCTCTCCCTTCCGAGAGTCCAACGCTTGGCTCTTTAAAGCATCTCGCGCGTTTTGTAATTCAGCTGCTGACAGTCTGGTGACTACAGTGCTTGCATCTTGGTCTCACCCTGTCCCTGCTGTCCCCCCCCCCCCCCCCGCTTTCCTGGGCCCCTGGGGAAGGGAGCGGGTGGGAGTTAGGAGCCCGTCTCAGGGTCCTGAGTGACGGCAGCCCCTCCCTCCTCCCCTCCTCAGGCAGCCAGAGCACCTGGAGCGCCGTGTCTCCAATGCAGGTGATTGTTCACATGGTCCCTGGGGGGAGGGGGGCTCCCAGAGGAGGGGGGCCAGCTGGATAACAAGGAGGGAGGCCTCTCTCTCAGCACCCCTCCTTTGTCTGTTTGTTTCAGGAGCCCCCCCTGCTCTCCCAGCTGGGGGACCGCCTCCACCTCCAGGACCTCCCCCGCCTCCGGGTCCCCCCCCACCCTCTGGTCTGCCCCCCTCGGGGGTCTCCGCTGTAGGGCATGGAGCAGGGGGAGGCCCACCCCCTCCACCCCCTCTCCCCACAGCAGCTGGCCCCAGTGGTGGAGGGACTGGGGCCGCCGGCCTGGCTGCAGCCATTGCCGGAGCCAAACTCAGGAAAGTCAGCAAGGTGAGGGGGCCAGACATGGCAGGGTGTGGGGAGACGGGGCCCTGAGGGAATAGTGGGGAATGAGGCCTGAGTTGCCTGGGGACATCAGGAGGCCTGCGCATAAAGCCCCCCTCTCTGTAATTTCTCCAGCAGGAGGAGGCCTCAGGGGGGCCCGCAGCCCCCAAAGCTGAGAGCAGTCGAAGCACAGGGGGCGGGCTCATGGAGGAGATGAACGCCATGCTGGCCCGGAGGTGAGCCCGAGCCCGGACCTCCGTGCGCCTGGGAGGCTCTGGGAACAAACCCTCAGACCAGCGGTTATCACCGGGGCCGGTAGGGCCAGGTGTGGGGCTGGCTGATTCCCGTTGTGTTTGTGTTGTTGTTTCTTTGGATGAAAGTTCCCTCTGTGATAGCCAGGTTTGGGATATAATGCTGCAATTGCCTTCTCCTGAGATGGCTGGGTTTGCAACCACCTGGTAGGCTCTAGATTCAGTGGTTCTCAACCTTCTGGCCCTTTTTAAAAAAATATATATATTTTATTGATTTTTTACAGAGAGGAAGGGAGAGGGACAGAGAGTCAGAAACATCGATGAGAAACATCGATCAGCTGCCTCCTGCACACTCCCCACTGGGGATGTGCCCGCAACCAAGACACATGCCTCTGACCGGAATCGAACCTGGGACCCTTCAGTCCGCAGGCCGATGCTCTATCCACTGAGCCAAACCGGTCAGGGCAACCTTCTGGCCCTTTAAATACAGTTCCTCATGTTGTGACCCAACCATAAAATTATTTTCGTTGCTACTTCATCACTGTCATGTTGCTACTGTTGTGAATCGTAATGTAAATATCTGATATGCAGGATGGTCTTAGGCGACCCCTGTGAAAGGGTCGTTCGACCGCTAAAGGGGTCGCGAACCCACAGGTTGAGAACCGCTGCAAATTCTAGGACCTTAGACATTCCTGCCTCAGAACCTGAAAAGTTGGGTTCCTAGAATTCCAGAGCCCTCGGCCCTTAGAACTTTGTGGTTCCCAAATGTGAAAAACGCAAAATCCCCATCCTACCTCGAGAACAGCACTCTGTAACTTCTAAAATTAAAGTTTTCTTAGCGTTCACAAGTTCCACAACTCTGTACCCTAGAATCCGCCTTTCTGAGCTCTGGGAAGGGGGCTGTTGAGTGGCTGAGGGAGGGCTGGAGCCATCTGTTTTTGCCTTTCCCTCCTGCAGAAGGAAAGCCACACTAGTTGGGGAGAAACCCCCCAAGGATGAATCTGCCAATGTGAGTTAGGGGCTCTTCCTGCCACATACACCTTAGGCTGTCCCGTTGGGGTAGGGATATTGGGGAGGCGGTGTGACAAGGCTGGGCTGGACAGAACCTGGAAGAGGAAAATGCACAGAGGTGTGGCAGGGACTGGCTCATGACAGTTTTATTTCCCACCAGCAGGAGGAGCCAGAAGCCAGAGTCCCAGCCCAAAGCGGTGAGTGATAGCCCAGTCTAGCCACAGGAACTACAAATCCCAGGATGCTTTGTCCTCACACATAAAGCACATTCTTGAAAGGGTCTGTGCAAACAATACTGGGGACTGTAGTCTCCTGAGATGGTTCTTTGCACAGGGGCTGATGAGGCTGTGGGAGGATGGGGGTGGGGGGGGGGCATTCCTCCTCCCTTATCTTTCTGATTTGTTGCCTGTCCCCCAGAACCTGTGCGGAGACCCTGGGAGAAGAACAGCACAACCTTGCCAAGGTGGGTCGTCAGTACTGGGTCCCTCCTGCCCCAAGTAGGTGGATTTGCTGAATCTGTAGGGAGGAACGCCATGCTTGTGGGATGGGCGGCAGGCCCTCTCCAACCTCATGTCTGCCCCAAACCACACCCTCTCTCCCAGGATGAAGTCGTCGTCTTCAGTGACCACTTCCGAGGCCCACCCCGCTACACCCAGCTCCGGCGATGAGTCAGACCTGGAGAGGGTGAAGCAGGTAGCTTGGCCAGGGGACGGGGGGCGAGGTTCGGGGGCTATGAAAGGGGCCACAGGAAGAAGAGAGATCTGGGTCTACATCAGTGATGGCGAACCTATGACACGCGTGTCAGAGGTGACACGCGAACTCATTTTTTTGGTTGATTTTTCTTTGTTAAATGGCATTTAAATATATAAGATGAATATCAAAAATATAAGTCTTTGTTTTACTATGGTTGCAAATATCAAAAAATTTCTACATGTGACACGGCACCAGAGTTAAGTTAGGGTTTTTCAAAATGCTGACACGCCGAGCTCAAAAGGTTCGCCATCACTGGTCTAAATTCTGCCACTGACTTGCCATGTGATTCTAGAAAGGGCCTCGGAGACACACTCTAATCTATCACCGCACGCTTTCCCGGGGAGTACCCAGAGTCCTTTTCAGCACACTGGCCCCAGACGCCCATTACCCACTGGAGTTGGCAGGAGAATAGAATGTATTTGCCATCCCTGGTACTGGATGTTCTCCAGTGCTTTTCTTCTAGCTCAGAGGATCCAGAAATCTCCAGAATTCTCCAGTCCCTCTGCGGCTTTGTCAGTGAGGTCATGGTGTGTGTGTGGCCCTTCAGTCATTAAGAAAGGAGAAATTAGCCCTAGCTGGTTTGGCTCAGTGGATAAAGCATTGGCCTGAGAACTGAAGGGTTCCGGGTTTGATTGTGGTCAAGGGCATATGCCCTGGTTGCAGGCTCGAACCCCAGTAGGGGGCGTGGAGGAGGCAGCTGGTCAAGATCAATGATTCTCTCTCATCATTGATGTTTCTCTCTCTCCCTCTCTGAAGTCAATAAAAATAAAATTAAATAGCCCTAGCTGGTTTGGCTCAGTGGATAGAGCGTCCACCTGTGGACTGAATGATCTCAGGTTCGATTCCAGTCAAAGGCACATGCCCAGATTGCAGGCTCGATCCCCAGCAGGGGGCGTGCAGGAGGCAGCGATCAATGATTCTCTCTCATCATTGATGTTTCTATCTCTCTCCCTTTCCCTTCCTCTCTGAAATCAATAAAAAATATTTTAAAAAATAAAATAAAAATAAATAAATGAATTAAAGAAAGGAGAGACGAGTGTCTGCAAGTCCAGGCACTCTTCCTGATTGGTTGCACCCCATTGCTTTCAGGAGTTTCTGGAAGAGGTGAGGAAGGAATTGCAGAAAGTGAAAGAAGAAATAATTGAAGGTGAGGGGGTTTTGGAGGGATCCTGTCCCTGGGAAAGAGCCCTGTTTTGGAAGGGAAGGGGGAAGAGACTCTGCCCTGACCTCTGACCTTTGTTTCCTTCCAGCCTTTGTCCAGGAGCTGAGGAAGAGGGGTTCCCCCTGACCACAGGGCCCCAGAAGACCCCGTTTCTCCTTTCCGCACACCTTGCCTGTCACCCTGCTTTCCCTGCCTCGACTTGACTTGGAATTGGCTGAAGACTACACAGGAAGCGTCCTCCCCCCTCCTCATCCCACTTGGAAAATTCCAAGGGGGTGTGGCTTCTGCCATGCCCACTCCTATACTGGCTGCTGATTGGCTGGGGAGGCCCCCACCCTCTGCTCCCTTTGGTCCTTCCCCTCGGCCATCCCCTTGGGGCAGGTCCCTCTGCGGGGGATGTACCAGTGAACCCCACAGGGGGAGGAAGGAGGGAACGGCACATTCCCTTGTTCTAGATTTCACTTTATCGCTTAATGCCTTCAAATTTTTGTTTTTTTAAGGAAAAAAATTATATATATATATATATATATATTTAGGTTTTGGGGGGAAGGGAAATTTTTTTCTCTTTGGTTTTGATAAAATGGGGAGTTTTTAAATGCTTTAGCCCCGGGCTTGTCGGATTCCGGGCAGCTATTTAAGGGGGGGGGGTGGTCCCACCAGGCTGGGGGCATCTCCCCTCACCCCAGGGAACATCCTTTCCCTCCGGCTCCTTCCCCTTTTCTATGAGGAATTAAGATGCTGTAACTTTTTGGAACCTCAGTTTTTTGGTTTTTTATTTGGGTAGGTTTTGGGGTCCAGGCCATTTTTACCCCCTTAGGGAAAATAAGATGAGGGAGAAAGGAAAAGGGGAGGAAAGCTTTCCTCCCCTCTCCCACCTTCACCTTCAGCTTCTTGAAAATGGGCCCCCGCGGAATAAATCTGCCAGTTTTTATAAATGCTAAGATTTCTGGAGTGATTGGAAGGGCTGCTCTGATGAGGACGGGAGGGGGTTGCTGTCCTCCGTCCCCAGCAACCCACCTGCTCCTCTGCGTCCTTCTAACCGCCCTGCACCTGTTCCAGTTCCCTCGGGCTCCTTCAGCCAGGGTGGGCTCTGCCGGCTCTGACTTTTCCACAGACCTCCCTCCCTCCCTCCCTCCCTCCGCTCCTTACCAAGGCAGCTTCCTCATTCCTTCCTTTTCCCTCCTCCCCCTCCCTTAGCCAAACCAATCCCCCGGCCTAGAGAAAGCCCGGGGCTGTCCCTCACAGACTGCCGGCCCGGGGCAGGCCCCTTTGCTGCCCGGAGACCTTGTTCCCCATCTGCCCACTTCCCGTCAGAACCTCCCAGCTTCTCCTAATTGTAATGACCCGTGTGTCCTTACCGGCATGCACCATGGCTCTCGGACACACTGAGATGCCCCCATTACCTCGGAGCTCCTTTAATTATAAAAACATTTACAGTCTAAAAAAATAGGAAGCCGCAGAGCTCACGCACACCCCCTGCAGTGGTCCACTGGGTTGGCAGGCAGGCTGCACCGCCTGGTGGAATATTCCCTTGGGATGGGGGCGGGGAGCTTAGGGCCCAGGGGCCAGTGGTCCCGCGGAGGAAGCCTTTGCATGAAGGAGGTTGAGGGGGGACTGGGGGCCAGTCCAAAGGCAGAAAGGGAGAGGGACCCCTGAGTGTTCTGAAGAGCAGGTGTGGATGGAAGGTGGGGTCAGGACCGCTGCCCAGGTAGTAGGAGAACAGGTGGGTCCGGGTGAAAGGCCAGCGGGGAGGATGGTGGGTAAGGACAGCGGTGGGTCCAGAACTGCTGGTGAACGGGGCTTTGGTTACAACAGAACTGTTCAGCCCCCTGGCGGCACCGACTTCTCCAACCTGAAGGGCATGTCCTGCTGGAACAGGTCCCGGGAGCAGGGGACGGGGGAGCCGGTGGAGCTGCTGGGAGGACCCTGCCAGCCTTTCCTGCGGGCGGTGCCCAGACGAAGGTGCTGGTGCCGCTGTTGGGATGATCACTTAGGAGGCGCCCTCAGTAGAGGTGCCAGTGGGGGGCCAAAGTCAGGCACCGCAGTGACCTATTGGAGCCAGAGCTTTCCAAGATCCATCCTATTTCTCACCCCCATAAAGAGCTGAGGTAGACAGATTTCTGCATTTCCCTTACAAGGGTCGCAAAGGAGCGAAGTTTCGGTGTCATGGGGAGGCCCCCTCCGGGTAAGTGGCGGTGTGAGTGACAGAGGGTTAGCCAGGTCTGCGTGTCCTGCTGGCCCCTCTCGTGGGGAAAGTGACCCAAAGCCTGGTTGGATCAGCCCGGGTCTAGGATCCATTCTGCCCCCAAAGGGACCGGTGGTATTAGCTGGACCGGGTCAGGAAGGGACGGGGCGGACGGAAGGCCATATCGGGGAAAGTCACGCTCCAGACTAGGGCCCGGCGGCCTCCTAGTCCTCAGGCTCGGGCGGGGGCTCTTCCTCGGGCTCGGGCTCGGCCTCGGGCGCGTCCGGGTCCTGGGTGCACATGTGGGTGCGCAGATCCTGGATCTCCGCCCGCAGCTCCTCCAGGGCGCTCTGCTTGGGCGCCGCCTGCACCTGCGCCTGCAGCGCCTCCAGCGCCAGCGCCAGCTGCTCCAGCTCGTCCTGCATCTCGCCCCAGGCCACGTCCTGCCGCCGCTCCTTGCGGCGCTGCTGCGACTTCTGGCGCCAGAACTCCAGCAGCAGGCAGCCGCCCGCCACCGCGAAGACCGTGGCCTCGCCCAGCAGCTCGGCGCCCAGCTCGGCGGCCGCCGCCTCGTTCAGCGGCTTCACGGCCTGCGCGTCGAAGCCCAGGAGGCGCATCTTGGCCCGCATCTCCGCCCAGTGGTACACTGCGGGCGAGAGGGGGGTCAGGCACCTTGGGGGGGGGCGCCCCCTCCAGCCCGCCCCTCCACGCCTCCAAGTCCCGTCCGGAGCTACTACGGGGAAGGGCGGCGGAATGTCTGTGGTTGGGGAGTGAGCGCCGCAAAGAAGACCCGCGGGCACCACGCCGCCCAGCACGCGGGGTCGGAGTTAGTTCTTCGGACGGGGCGGCCGGCGGGAGGGCGGCCGGCGGGCGGGCGGGCATCTTTTGAAAACGTCCCGAAGGTTATGGCGAGTAGCCGAGAAAGAAGTGCTGCCCTGGAGGGGGGTTCTTAGTGGGTGGCCCCAGCCCAGAGCCGGGTAAACGTCGCTCCCTCTGGTCCGCCCCCCGTCTCCCCCCCGAAGGGCCAGACAAGCTCCTTTCGGCCTCCCCAGGAGGCGCTGACAGTTGGCCCTTTCCCTGTGCGGGTTCGGGCTGTGGAAGGAGCTCGGGGCTGGGCGAGGCTGCTCTAGCGACGACTCCTTTACCTAATCCTTACTCATGGGCGTGAGGGAAACGTAACATAAACAGGGAGTTGGTGCTGAAACCTGACTCACTCCACGAATATTCATATCCATCCATTGATCTAGGGGCTGCTGGGAAAAACGATAAGCCTCTTTGCCCTCATTAAGGGATGGATTCCTGGAAACGTCGCAGCAGCCGGGCTGATCTGATCGGGCCACATTCCCACAGAAAGGGGCGAGTCGCCAGGGCAGTCCATCGGCCGCCTCCCGCTGTGGTCCCACCCCGCCAAGGTGAACCACTTTTTATCTTTTCTGCATTTTTTCTTCCACTTTAACCCTAGGGTGCCAAATCACAAGCTTATACCTCTAACTCTTGATTTACTCAATTGGATTTTTAAAAATTTTATGACTTGAGCCCTGGCCGATGTGGCTCAGTTGGTTGAGCGTTGTCCCATGCACCAGGAGGCTCCCCCCCCAGTTGGGTTCCCTGTCAGGGCACATGACCGGGTTTCAGGCTCAGTCCGCGGTGGAGAGGGGTGGGGGTGGGAGTGCAGGAGGCAGCCTATTGATGTGTCACTTTCACATCAATGTTTCTCTCCCTCTCCCTCTCAAAATCAATAAAATATTTAAAAACATTATGACTTTACTTTCCACTGCTACCCCCACTTGTGTGAATTTAGCACATTCTGTGTCCTTTCCTCTCCCAAGTTTTGCAAGCGATTTTTATTTTGTCTGTTACTATTTTTTTAAATATATATTTTACTGATTTTTTACAGAGAGGAAGGGAGAGGGATAGAGAGTTAGAAACATCGATCAGCTGCCTCCTGCACACTCCCCACTGGGGATGTGCCAGCAACCAAGGTACATGCCCTTGACCGGAATCGAACCTGGGACCCTTGAGTCCGCAGGCGGACGCTCTGTCCACTGAGCCAAACCGGTTAGGGCTGTCTGTTACCATTAATTGGTAGCCTTTGTGGTTCTAAATAACATGCCTATTGCCTTAACTTCCTGAGGCGCACTTGTAGGCACATTAACTGCTCCTCCCACTCTCTCCTCTCCCCTGCCCTCCATCTCCTGTGGTCTGTCTGCTGTGCTATTATATTTACACTAGAGGCCTGGTGCACGAAATTCATGCAAGAGTAGGCCTTCCTTTCCCCAGCTGCCAGCACGGGCTTCCCTCCGGCACCTGGAACCTGGGCTGGCTTCCCCCAGGTTGCTCGCAGGCACCCGGGACCCGGATGGCAGGAAGGATGTCCGGAATGACATCTGGTCTAATTAGCATATTACACTTTTATTATAGATGCCTTTCTGAGTCATAATAAGTGTTTACTGTTCTTTGCCTACTTTCACACTAGACTAGATGACAGTTTCTAGGCCCAGAATCACCCGTGCAAAATTCCTCAGCCGTTTGGGGCCTGGTTCCATCACTTGTGCCGGCGGAGGGACTTTCTGTCACCCTGTAGCACTGACTGCACCAGGATGGGCTTATGGATGAGTTCCTCCTGTTCCATTCTTTTATACTTTTCTATCCTAAGCTTGTTTTTCTCTTTAGTCCTGGGAATGTTTCTTGTCTGCGCAGTAAAGGATTAACCCTACCCTGCAGCTGGAGCTCTGGCCTTCGCCCTTCTGTCCCGTCCGGAGAGGAAGTCTTTAAGTCCTTGGAATGTCCTGCCTGATAGGAGTGTCTGTTTACTTGGGGCCTGGGCCGTGCCCGAGAGTGGACTCTAGCTCTTCATTTACCGGGAGGGCTTTGGGCCCCGTGGTATCAGCTCACCCCCTGGAGCCAAGCGGCTGACCTAAGGTGGGCCACACAGTTCGGAAACCTGGTCTCTGCGACCCACCCCCCTTAAAGCCCCTGGAGGACATGGCCTGGGCGAGCTTCCCTGGTTGTCACTCATTGCTGCTGGGAGAAGTTAGTGCTGTCCCCGATCCCACTGGGACCACGGGAGCTCTCCTGGATTCTGCCCCACGTACCTCTTCCCGAGGCTGATTTTAACCTGCATCCTCTCTCTAATAAACTGTAACGGGGGGTGTAATAATCAGTGAGTCTTTCCACCAAATTATTGAAATTGGAGGTGGTTTGGGCTCCCTGAACTTGCGGTTGGTTGTAGGGAGTGGCTATAGCAGTGGTTCTCAACCTTCCTAACGCCGCAACCCTTTAATACAGTTCCTCATGTTGTGGTGATCCCCAAACATAAAATTATTTTCGTTGCTACTTCATAACTGTAATTTTGCTACTGTTATGAATCATCATGTAAATATCTGATAGGCAGGATGTATTTTCATTGTTACAAATTGAACATAATTAAAGCATAGTGATTAGTCACAAAAACAATATGTAATTATATCTGTGTTTTCCGATGGTCTTAGGCGGCCCCTGTGAAAGGGTCATTCCACCCCCAAAGGGGTCGCGACCCACAGGTTGAGAACCGCTGGGCTATAGGGTTAAGCCTCAGATTGACCTGTTGGCAAAGCCACAAACAATTCCCAGCTTAGAGGGCACAGCCCTCTTAGCATAATTAGGCTTGACCTTATTGATGTTATCTGGATAGCTAATGAGCTGTGGGAAACTCACTGTAACTATGGTGACCACTACCTTGTTTACTTCTGGCTATAACAGAAGGCTCAGCTTGCCCTCTGGCTCTCTCTGTGGCCTCAGCCAGGCACAGGAGATCCACCTAGACCCAGCTTATTCTCTTTGTCTGTCTTTTCTACAAAGGCTCCCCAAACCTTTGGCTGAGCTGGCCGCGCACAGTTGGTGTCAGAGTGAGGGTGTGCCTGGCGACCCCTCACTGTGCGTGGGATGCATTTCCTCCCCTCCATTTCCCTGTCACTCCTGGAACACTTCCTCGTCTGGAACACGGCCCTGCACTGATCCTTCACCTCTAGACTTTTCTCTCCTGTTTTTCTTTAAAATTGATTTTAGAGAGAGGAAGAAGGGGGAGAAACATCGATGTGAAAGAGAAACGTATATCGGCTGCCTTCCGCATGCGCCCCAACTGGGAACTGAACCCACCAGATGATGCTCCGACCATCGGAGGCACACCAGCCAGGGCTTTCTTTTTTAATTTAATTTTCCTCATCACCATTTATCCCCCTATACCATCCTCCCCCCCCCCCCCCCCCGCCCTGCGCTTCTGTCCTGTTTTCTCCTCCCTCCTCTTTGTTCTACATTCTGGGGCTTTCATTAACTTTTCCTTTCAGAACATCTTTGAGTTTGGGGGATTTTTGCAACCATGCCTGTGATTTTCATTGTCTTTCTTTATTTAAACAATTGTATTAGAAAACATCCAAGCTTAGAGACAAGTTTAGCTTCTCCATGAAGCGTTATCAAATCTACATCTTGAGCCCTGGCTGGTGGCTCAGTGGTTAGAGTGTTGGCCCACACACCAAAGAGTCTTGGGTTTGATTCTTAGTCAAGGGCACCTACCTGGGTTGCAGGTTTGAGGGGGAACCAATCCATGTGTCTCTCTCATATCAATCAATGTCTCTCTCTCTCTCTCTTCCTCAGAGTTTTTTTTATTTTTATTTATTTATTTTATTGCTTAAAGTATTACAAAGGGTATTACATATGTGTCCTTTTTTCCCCTCCGCCCTTGACAATCCCCTGGCCTCCCCTACCCCCCAGTGTCTTATGTCCATTGGTTATGCTTATATGCATGCATACAAGTCCTTCAGTTGATCTCTTACCCCCCTCCCTCCTGCCCCCCAACCCTCCCCGGCCTTCCCGCTGCAGTTTGACAATCTGTTTGAGGCAGCTCTGCCTCTGTATCTATTATTGTTCAAAAGTTTATAATGGTCTTCCTCAGAGTTTTAAATTAGTCCACTTCGTCCACTTATCAGGATGTAGCGTTTTGCCGAAACCGGTTTGGCTCAGTGGATAGAGCCTCGGCCTGTGGACTGAAAGGTCCCGGGTTCGATTCCGGTCAAGGGCATGTACCTGGGTTGTGGGCACATCCCCAGTAGGGGGTGTGCAGGAGGCAGCTGATCAATGTTTCTCTCTCATCGATGTTTCTGACTCTCTATCCCTCTCCCTTCCTCTCTGTAAAAAATCAATAAAATATATTAAAAAAAAAAAAAGATGTAGGGTTTTTTTGTTTATCCTCACCCGAGGACATTTTTCTCATTGTTTTTTAGAGAGAGTGGAAAGGAGGGAGTGGGGATAGAGAGAAACATTGATGTGAGGAACACTGATTGGTTGCCTTTAGTACATGCCCCGAATGGGGACTGAACTGCAACCTTTTGGTGCCCAGGACGATGACACTCCAGTTGGTCTGATTGCCATTCTTTTTTTTATTTATTTATTTAATATATTTTATTGATTTTTTACAGAGAGGAAGGGAGAGGGCTAGAGAGCCAGAAACATCAATGAGAGAGAAACATCGATCAGCTGCCTCCTGCACATTCCCCACTGGGGATGTGCCCACAACCCAGGTACATGCCCCTGACCGGAATCGAACCTGGGACCCTCCAGTCCACAGGCCGACGCTCTATCCACTGAGCCAAACTAGTTAGGGCATGGTTGCCATTCTTTATGCTGTGTCTGTGGACGCTGCCACAGGAATCCAACATCCTATATAATAAAAGGTCAGGGAACATAAGCAGAATGACCAGAATGACTACTTGACCGGTCGCCATGAGGTGCATTGACCACCTCTCAGTCCCCCTGCCCCAGCCCGTGAGCGGTGGCTCACGGTGGCTCACGGCAGCAGCTCATGGCGGTGGGTGGGGTGATGAGTGGCGGCAAGCGGCGGCAAGTTATGTGTGCATGATTTCGTGCACTGGGCCTCTAGTCTATATATATAAAGCCTAAGCAACCGTTATGACTGGTTGACCGAACGACTGGTCAACAGGTCACTGTGATGTGCACTGACCACCAGGGGGCAGATGCTCAATGCAGGAGCTGCCCCCTGGTGGTCAGTGTGCTCCCACAGCCAACCTCCTGCAGCCAGCCAACCTCCCATGGTCCTTCCCCCTGGCCGGCCAGCCTTGATCGGCCCCAACTGGGACTGGGGAAAATGGCCCCAATTGGCCCCAATCAGCCCAGGTCGAGGAACCCCACCCATGCACGAATTCGTGCACTGGGCCTCTAGTCAATTATAACAGGCTCTCTAAGGCATGTGCCTGTCTGGCTATCTCCATTTAGTCTAGGGTGCGGAAATCTTCTAGGATATACAGTTGGATCCACTGGGTGCCGCTTGAGTCCCTACCCTGACAGACCCAGAGGCATGACTAGGATAACTGGTAAACACACAAGGTAAAAACCAGGAGTGGGGAAAGGTTTCCGGAATAAAAAGGTGTTGGGAGTGACTTGACCCAGCAACACCAAAGTCAGTGTGGGCCATTCCCAACTTTTGTAGGCAAAATCATGCTGTTCCTGGCATATCTGGACTGGGGTTCACTAGAGAGCTAAAGGAACCAGTGGTGGTGTGGTGTGGGGTGCCCTCCTCACGGAGGCCATGGCACCTGAACAGCTTAAATGCTTGTGTGTAATTTTTAATTAAAAAAAAAACAACACCTGACTTTAGAGAAAGAGGAAGAGAGAGGGAAAGAGAGAGCAAGAAACATCAATTGGTTGCCTCCTGTTTGGGGATTGAACCTGCAACCTGGCTATGTTCCCTCACTGGGAATCGAACCCACAGTCCTTTGGTGCATGGGACGAGGCTCCCACCGCCTGAGCCACACTGGCCAGGGCCAGAAAGCTTAAATGTTGCTTCAAAGGCAGCTCTCTTTGCTGGTACCTACCCTTCTGTGCGGGTAAAGACCACTTTGAAAAAGTTGGTCCCCGTGTGTGGAAAAAATACAGTGTTGTGTTTCTCCTTTATTCTCACACGAGTCTCCTCACACCACATGTGTGGGCTTCTTTCTCGCACACCGGGCAACTCTCTGAAACACCAGCCCGGTGGCCTACAATTCAATGAATCCAGACACTAACTGCAGTTCATGAGAAGCCCTCCAGCTGAGGGCTCAGCGCCACAGCACGGCCCCCCACTTCAGACTCTAAATACAAACAGCAGGTCTCCAGGTCCCCCACAACTCCTGTCTAACATGGCTACAAACTAGAGCAGTGGTTCTCAACCTTCTGGCCTTTAAATACAGTTCCTCATGTTGTGACCCAACCATGGAATTATTTTCGTTGCTACTTCATCACTGTAATGTTGCTACTGTTATGAATCGTAATGTAAATATGTGATATGCAGGATGGTCTGAGGCGACCCCTGTGAAAGGGTCGTTCGACCGCCAAAGGGGTCGTGACCCACAGGTTGAGAACCGCTGAATTAGAGGTTCCCATTGTTGTGGCAGAATGCACGGGAGGACGATCAGCCAGCACTCTGAGGGAGGGAAGTTTAACTTTTATTTCGAGATCTGCTAATCCAGGGGAATTCCGGGTCCAAAGTCTGAACTGAACTCCTGGGGAGGCTCTGACCTATATCTCCTCCTGTGGCGGGTCCCTGAGGGTCCCTGAGGGTCCCCGCAGCTCCACCCAAGTCAGCTTTGGCGGGACCTTGGGGTTAGGCTCCGCAGCTCAGCCCAAGTCAGTCAGAGTGGGGAAGTAAGACTACAGTTTTAACCAGATACTGAACTAGGTTACAAGCATTCCCCCCACCACCCCCATTTTCCTTTTCACCATGACATTCTCCTTGGATTTGATCATTTGCTAGAACAGCTCACAGATCTCAGGAAAACACGGAAGATAACCAGTTTATCTATATATATAATACCCTAATATGCAAATAGACCGAAAGGCGGAACAAGCGAACAACCAACCGGTGACCATGACGTACGCTGACCACCAGGGGGCACGTGCGGAACATGTCGGGCGTTGGCAGCAGGTGGCAGAGTGTGGAACATGGCGGGCATTGGCTGCAGCAGGATGGTGGAGCAGGTGAGCGGGGGCATCAGACCAAGGCAGGGCACCGGTCGCTGTCATCAGCGCGAGCCTCTGGTGGTTACTGAAAATTCTTTGCTCCTGCACGCTGCGGTCCTGCCGAGCGCTTGCACCCGCTGCAGGCGCCGTTCCCACTTGCACCTGCTGCAGGCGACGGCCCTGCTCATACCCACTGCCAGCACTGTCCCCGCTCACACCTGCAGCTAGCACTGGAGCCACCACTTGCACCTGCTGCCGGTGCCCAGCACTGATCTCGATCATCCCTGAGGCCTTCTCCATCTCCCCCTGCTCCTGAGAGGTGATCAGGGCAGCAGCCGCCTCTTGTACCCGCTGACGGCACTGGCTCCGCTTGTACCTGCTGCTGGTACCGGCCCCAATCGCTTCGTGCCATCAGTGGGTGCGAGTGGGGCTGGCGCCATCAGTGCGTGGGAGAGGCAGCAGTGGGAGCAGGGCTGCCGGCAGACAGGGGACCAGGGGCCACAGTGGGAGGGGCCAGGCTGGGGTGTGGAGGATGGGCTGAGACCCACCTGTATGCCCACTGCAGCCTCACGGCCCACAGTTCCTTCCAAGGTGCATGAGTTCGTGCACTGGGCCCCTAGTTACATATTAAAGGACACGATGGAGAATATGGATAAGCAGAAAGGTCGCGCCCTGTGAGGGTGGGAGCACAGGAGCTCCCTCCTGGTGCAGCTCGTCACCACCTTCCTGGGCCCTGATGTGAGCACCAGGTTCTCTGAACTCCATCATTATGAAGGCATAAATGATTATTAACTCAACCTCCAGACTCTCTTCCCTTCCAGGAAGATGTGGGTGGGGTTAACATGTCAAACTTCTAATCATGGCTGGTGGCCAGCACCCATCCTGAAGCCATCCATGACCCTGCTCAGCATCGCCTCGCTTTCAAAACAAAGGACACTCCTATCACCCAGGAAATTCCAGAGGGTTTAGGAACTCTGTGTAGGAAACCAGGACCAAAGACCCAATGTTACAAAAAAGATGCTCCCAGTGTTTTTATCACTTAGGAAATTACAAAGGGTTCCAGAGGTCTGTGCCAGATTAGATGGATGGATGGATGGATAGATAGATAGACAGATAGATAGATAGAAGGATATTTTTTTCTATTATTTCACAACCTGCCTGACAGAGGTCTTCTGAAAGAGATTTCCCTTGGACCAGGAAGCTTGTGCACGAATATTCATTAGGTATATGCTAAAGCAATTTCTTCACCGATACATCTCCTAGGGCAGCCGTGGGCAAACTACGGCCCGCGGGCCGGATCCAGCCCGTTTGAAATGAATAAAACTAAAAAAAAAAAAAAAAAAAAGACTGTACCCTTTTATGTAATGATGTTTACTTTGAATTTATATTAGTTCACACAAACACTCCATCCATGCTTTTGTTCTGGCCCTCCGGTCCAGTTTAAGAACCCATTGTGGCCCTCGAGTCAAAAAGTTTGCCCACCCCTGTCCTAGGGCAATGGAAACTAAAGAGAAAATAAAAAAATGGGACTACATCAAAATAAAAAGCTTCTGCACAGCAAAAGGAACCATCAACAAAACAACAAGAAAGCCCACTGCATGAGAGAGCATATTTGCCAATGTCATCATCGATAAGGGTTTAATCTCCAACATTTATAGGGAACTCATACAACTTAACAAAAGGAAGATAAACAATCCAATCAAAAAATGGGCAAAGTACCTAAATAGATACTTTTCAAAAGAGGACATTCAGAAAGCCAAGAGACATGTGAAAACATGCTCAAAGTCACTAATAATCCGAGAGATGCAAATCAAAACAACAATGAGGTACCATCTCACGCCTGTCAGAATGGCTATCATCAACAAATAAACAAACGACAAGTGCTGGAGAGGATGCGGAGAAAAAGGAACACTTGTGCACTGCTGGTGGGAATGCAGACTGGTGCAGCCACTGTAGAGAACAGTATGGAGTTTCCTCAAAAAGTTAAAAATGGAACTCCCATTTGACCCATTGATCCCAATGCTAGGAATATATCCCAAGAAACCAGGAACACCAATCAGAAAGGATATATGCACCCCAATGTTCATAGCAGCACAATTTACCATAGCTAAGATTTGGAAACAGCATAAGTTCCCATCAACAGATGAATGGATTAGAAAACTGTGGTACATATACACAATGGAATACTATGCTGCTGTAAAAAAGAAGGAATTCTTACCATTTGCAACAGCATGGATGGAACTGGAAAGCATTATGTTAAGTGAAATAAGCCAGTCGGAGAAAGAGAAATACCACATGATCTCACTCATTTATGGATAATAAAGACCATTATAAACTGATAAAAATTGATACAGAGGCAAAGCAGCATTAAACAGACTGTCAAACTACAGCAGGAAGGCTGGGGAGGGTTGGCGGGGGGGCGGGGGGGTAAGAGATCAACTGAAGGACTTGCATGCATGCATATAAGCATAACCAATGGACACAAGGCACTGGGGGGTAGGGGAGGCTAGGGGAAGGTCAAGGGGGAAAAAAAGGAGACAAATGTACTACCCTTTGTAATATTTTAAGCAATAAAAAAAGCAAAAAAAATATCGATGAGAAAAAAGAAAGAAAGAAAAATATTCATTAGGTCTTCTTACACCATACACAAAGATAAACTCAAAATGGATTAAATACCTTAAATATTAGACTCACAACCATAACAATTCTAGAAGAAAACGTAAACAGGAAAATGTTGGACATTTCTCAAAGCAATATTTTTTTCTGGTATATTTCATTGGGAAACAATCCTATCTAATAATAGAGAAACATGGTAATTAACCATAACTTTGCTACCCTGCCCATTGGCTAATCAGCGATATATGCAAATTAACTGCCTGCCAAGATGGCGGCCAGCAGCCAGGCAGCTGAAGCGAACATGAGGCTTGCTTACTCCAGTGATGGAGGAAGTCAACGTTCCCTGCCTGCCGCAGCTCAGCTCTGAGCTCCGGATGAAGCAATGTTGCAATTATAGAATCTAAACAAACCCCAGATACCTGCTTTCAGCCAGCGCAGTCTCAGAGCTTAGAGCGGCCAGTGATGGCAACAGAGTTTCAATTATAGAATCTAAACAAACCCAGGTACCTGCTTTCAGCCGGTAATGGCCTCAGAGCTGGAGCCTGCTCTCAGCTCCAGTGACAGCTATAGAAGGTAAATTAATCCCAGAATAAAAAGAAAAAAAGAAAAAAGGAGAGGCTGGGAGCTTCAGTCTCCCACCAGCCTGAAAACAGCCCTCAGCCCCTCACCCAGACTGGCCAGGCACCCCGGTGGGGACCCCCACCCTGAAGGGGGTGTGACCAGCTGCAAACAGCCATCATCCCCTCATCCAGGCTGGCCAGGCACCCAAGCGGGACCCCCACCCTGAAGGGGGTGTGACCAGCTGCAAACAGCCATCATCCCCTCAACCAGGCTGACCAGGCACCCAAGCAGGACCCCCACCCTGATCTGGGACACCCTTCAGGGCAAACCAGCCGGCCCCCACCCGTGCACCAGGCCTCTATCCTATATAGTAAACGGGTAATATTGAAACTGACCTTAACAGCAGAAGGACTGGGAATGACTGATCACTATGACACACACTGACCACCAGGGGGCAGACACTCAATGCAGGAGCTGCCCCCGGTGGTCAGGGCGCTCTCACATGGGAGGAGCTCTGCTCAGCCACAAGCCAGGCTGATGGCTGCCAGTACAGCAGTGGTGGTAGTAGCCTCTCCTGCCTCCTCAGCAGCGCTAAGGATGTCCGACTGCAGCTTAGGCCTGCTCCCCGCTGGCAAGTGGACATCCCCCGAGGGCTGCCGGGCTGCCAGAGGGATGTCTGATTGCCATCTTAGGCCCAATCCCCTGGGGAGGAGGCCTAAGCCAGCAGGTGGTCATACCCTGAGGGGTCCCAGACTGTGAGAGGGCACAGGCCGGGCTGAGGGACCCCCCATCCCCTCCAAGTGCACAAATTTTTGTGCACCGGGCCTCTAGTCTATATATATAAAAAGCCAGCGACTATAAAGACCATAACGACTGGTTGCTTTGGGATGAAATGTTCTGAAGATGTCAATTAATTCCATCTGATCTAGTGAATCATTTAGGATTGAAGTTTCTTTGCTGATTTTTTGTTTAGAGGATTTGTCCAATGGTGATAGTGGGGTGTTAAAGTCCCCTACTATGATTGTATTGCTGTCAATCTCTCCCTTGATCCCCTCCAGAAGTTTTCTTATGTATTTGGGTGCTCCTATATTGGGTGCGTATATGTTTACCAGAGTTATTTCTTCTTTGTTGGATTGCTCCCTTTAGTATTATGAAGTGGCCTTCCTTATCTCTTTTTATGTCCTTCACTTTGAGATCTAATTTATCAGATATAAGTATTGCTACCCCAGCTTTTTTTCATTTCCATTCGCCTGAAGAACCTTTTTCCATCCCTTCGCCATCAGTCTGTGTGTGTCTTTTTTTCTGATGTGTGTTTCCTGTAGACAGCAGATATATGGGTCATGTTTTCTTATCCACTCAGTTACCCTATGTCTTTTGATTGGGGCATTTAATCCATTTACATTTAAAGTTATTATTGATAGATACTTGTTTCTCGCCATTTTTATTCTTTACCCATGTGTTCCTTTTTCGTTTCCTATTTTTTCTTAGGACAGGTAATCCTCAGGGTGGTAACAAAGATATTTGGGGGTCAGGCAGAAAAGGGAAGGAGCCTTCTTTCTTGTCTAAATATTCAATATACAATAAATTAAGCTGTGACTTGCAGTCTTTGCCGATCTCCTCGGCGTATACGCTCCCACTGTGACCAATTAAAATCTGCCTTCATTCAATGGATAGAGCGTCGGCCTGTGGGCTGAAGGGTCCCGGGTTCGATTCCGCTCAAGGGCATTTGCCCGGATTGTGGGCTCGATCCCCAGTGGGGTGTGTGAAGGAGGCAGCCAGTCCATTATTCTCTCTCATCATTGATGTTTCTATCTCTCTCTCTCTCCCTCCCTTCATCTATGAAATCAATAAAAATATATTTTAAAAAAACAACAAAACACCATCATGATGTGACTGAACATGAACTGAAAAGCTGCCAGTAGCCCACCAGCATACTCCATTTTGTTACAGAAAACCGGAGAAGAACCAAGCAACTCTTAGAGAGATGGAGTTACATTTATTATTATTATTATTATTATTATTATTATTTGCCGGGAGCCGGTCCATCCTTGCTGTTTCAAGGGACCTGGCATATATGGCATACTGTTCTTAATATGTTTGCTCACCTTCTTGGCACTGTGTGTTTTAACCAAGGTCACCTCTCTGAGAAAGGTTGTTTCCCCAGGTAGGGATTTTCCCCTGAAGTTAGGGAGGGAATAAAACCCCTTAACTAAGTGCCAGGGGGGTAATTAATCACTTTAACTACGAACAATCATGCTTAAGCTACATAATCTTTACTCCCTGGAATGGAGATAAGAAATGCCCTAACCTTTGGAATAGAGATTGATAGGATTGGAATCAACTGGTATAAATACAGATGTAACAAGACAACAGGACACAGAACCTAGACACAGAACCTACACAGAACCTAGAGACAGAGGAACTTCGCTGGAGAGAACATGGCAAAAGATCCTGGACAGAAACTGGAGACAGAACCTAGAGACAGAACCTAGAGACAGAACATGGCAAAAGATCCTGGACAGAAACTGGCCACAGAACCTAGAGACAGAACCTAGCGAGAGAACCTGGCTGAAGAACCTAGAGACAGAACCTAGCTACAGAACCTGGATAGAACATGGCAAGAGAACCTGACTAGAACAGAACTTGGCTGGAGATCCAGACCAGAACTTGGCTGGAGATCCTGGCTAGAGATCCTGGCTAGGCTGCTGATCAACTGAACGCTGTCTCCGTGTCATTCCTTCTTCGCCGACTCCATCCACACCTTTGGAGACCCCTGGACCTGCTGGGGTTGGACCCCAGCAATTATTATTACGCGCATCAGTGCGCGTCATTGCGACTGGTCAACTAGTCATCCGGTTGTTCCGGTTATTCAGTCATACCAGTTGTTTAGGCTTATATATATACTAGAGGTCCGGTGCACAAAAATTTGTGCACTTGGGGGGGGGGGTCCCTCAGCCCGGCCTGTGCCCTCTCGCAGTCTGGGACCCCTTGGGAGATAACGCCCTGCTGGCTTAGGCCTGCTTCTGGGTGTCAGAGGGCAGGCCCAATCCCTAGGTGCAGCCCCTGGTCGGGCTCAGAGCAGGGCCGATTGGGGAGTTGGGGCGCCACCCCCTGTCATGCACAGAGCAGGGGGTGGCGGATTGGGAGGTTGCGATGCCACCCCCAGTCACGCTCAGGGTAGGGCCGATTGGGGGGTTGGGGCACCGCCTGCTTTCACACTCAAGGCAGGGTCGATGGGGAGGTTGCGGCACCACCCCCTGTCACGCACAGAGCAGGGCCAATCAGGGGGTTGGGGCGCCACACGCTGTCGCACACAGAGCCACAGGGCGATCAGGGGCTTGGGGAGCTCCCCCCTATCAGGCACAGAGCAGGGCTGAACAGGGGGTTGGGGCGCCTTCCCCTGTCACAAACAGAGCAGGGCAGATAGGGAGGTTGTGGCCCTGCCCCCTGTCACACACAGAGCCGCAGGGCGATCAGGGGGTTTGGGCGCTGCCCCCTGTCACACTGATCCCGGTGCTGGGAGGCATATTACCCTTTTACTATATAGGATAGAGGCCTGGTTCATGGGTGGGGGCCGGCTGGTTTGCCCTGAAGGGTGTCCTGGATCAGGGTGGGGGTCCCCACTGGGGTGCCTGGCCAGTCTGGATGAGGGGATGATGGCTGTTTGCAGCTGGTCACACACCCTTCAGGGTGGGGGTCCCCACTGGGGTGCCTGGCCAGCCTGGGTGAGGGGATGAGGGGCCATTTTTGCTAATTTTTTGAGCAAATGGCAACGTTCAGTAAAATTACGATAACTGTAGTTTACGTATTTATATGTTACCCGCATTCTACTGCTAGTCTATAAAAAACTTATTAATACGTGTCCCACACTCTACTACCAGTCAACGTAAAACATATAAGTAAAACGTATAAATACGTTTCCCACATACAATGTGTTATTAAAGATCAAGGCTCAAAAGGGAAACAGCCTAAAATTGAGAAGGATTTTATGTCAAAAATCTATAAATCAAGCCATAGTTGTCAAGCACAGTCATTAAGACAAAACAGCAAAAACGGTGAAATCACTCACATTTGTGTGTCTTATAACCTAGCAGTGGCTTATAACCACAGTCATGTTTTTGCCAACTGACTAACAACTCTGAAATATTTCACTGCTAATAAATCTCATGATTTGCAAGGAAAAAAAAAAATAGTCCAGCTGGTGTGGCTCAGTGGTTGAGCATCAACCCATGAACCAGGAGGCGACCAGTTCAATTCCTGGTCAGAGCACATGCCCAAGCTGTGGGATCTATCTCCAGTAAGGGGCGTGCAGGAGGCAGCCAATCGATGTTTCTCCCTCTCCCTTCCTCTCTAAAATTAATAAAAATATATTTTAAAAAAGAATTGTTCATAGTCTCATGTCATTTTAATAATCCTTTTAAATTGTTGCTGTTATCTCTTGAAATATGATTTATTTATTTTTCAAAAATTTTATTGATTTTTTTAGAGAAAGGAAGGAAAAAAAGAGAGAGATAGAAACATCCATGAGAGAGAAAAACACCAATTGTCTGCCTCCTGCACACTCCTACCAGGAATCGGGGATGGAACCCATGACTCAGGCATGTGCCCTGACCAGGAATCTAACCTGTGACCTCTTGGTGCATTAGTAGACACTTAACCACTGAGTCACACTGGCCGGGCTGAAATATGTTTGATTAATTGGTTTATTTATTTATTTTAGGGAGATTTTATATATTTTTTCTTTATTTTTATTGCTGACACCATTACAGATGTCCCTGTTCCCCCTCTCAGCCCCTTCCACTGAAATATGATTTAGATTGCTAATCCCACTCATTCAGGAAATGCCAGGAGATGGTCTGTGGGGAAATGGTGTCTCTATACCAGTGGTTCTCAACCTTGGGTGCACATTAGAATCACCTGGGGATCTTTTTATTTTTATTTTACTTATTTTTAATCTTTATTGTTCAGATTATTGCAGATGTTCCTCTTTTTCCCCCCATACCTCCCCTCTACACATCCCACAGTAGGCTCTCACCACCCCACTGTCCGCATCCGTAGGTACTGCATACGTGCATATATGATCTTTGCTCAGTCTCTTCCCGCACCCTCCCTATGCCCCCTTCCCCCCTGAGAACTGTCAGTCCGCTCCATTTCCATGCCCCTGATTCTATTAGATTCACCAGTTTATTCTGTTCTTCAGAATTTTTATTCATTTGATTTTTAGATTCACTTGTTGATAGATATATATTTGTTGTCACTTTGTTTTTCATAATTTTTTATCTTTACCTTTTTCTTCTTCTTCCTCTTCTTAAGAATACTCTTCAGCATTTCATATAATACTGGTTTGGTTGTGATGAACTCCTTTAGCTTTTTCTTTCTTTCTTTCTTTCTTTCTTTTTTTTTACTTTTTTTTTTTAATTAGATCTTTATTGTTCAGATTATTATTTGTTCCTCTTTTTTCCCCCCATAACTCCCCTCCACCCAGTTCCCACCCCACCCTCCACCCTCACTCCCCACCCACTGTCCTCATCCATAGGTGCACGATTTCTGTCCAGTCTCTTCCAGCATCCCCCTCACCCCTTTCCCCCCCAAGAATAGTCAGTCTATTCCCTTTCTATGCCCCTGATTCTATTATAATCACCAGTTCATTCTGTTCATCAGATTATGTATTCCCTTGATTTTTAGATTCACTTATTGATAGATGTGTATTTTTTGTTCATAATTTGTATCTTTACCTTTTTCTTCTTCTTCCTCTTCTTAAAGGAGACCTTTCAGCATTTCATATAATACTGATTTGGTGGTGATGAACTCCTTTAGCTTTTTCTTATCTGTGAAGCTCTTTATCTGACCTTCAATTTTAAATGATAGCTTTGCTGGATGAAGTAATCTTGGTTGTAGGTTCCTGCTATTCATCACTTTGAATATTTTTTGCCACTCCCTTCTGGCCTGCATGATTTCTGTTGAGAAATCAGCTGACAATCATATGGGTACTCCCTTGTAGGTAACTAACTGTTTTTCTCTTGCTGCTTTTAATATTCTCTCTTTGTCTTTTGCCCTTGGCATTTTAATTATGATGTGTCTTGGTGTGGTCCTCTTTGGATTCCTCTTGTTTGGGTTCTCTATGCTTCCTGGACTTGTAAGTCTATTTCTTTCACCAGGTAGGGAAAGTTTTCTGTCATTATTTCTTCAAATAGGTTTTTAATATCTTGCTCTCTTTCTTCTTCTGGCACTCCCATAATTCAGATGTTGGTACACTTGAAGTATCCCAGAGGCTCCTTACACTATCTTCATATTTTTGGATTCTTTTTTCTTTTTGCTTTTCTGGTTGGGTGTTTTTTGCTTCTTCGTATTTCAAATCTTTAACTTGATTCTTGGGATCCTCTAGTCTGCTGTTGGATCTCTGTATATTATTTTTTATTTCAGTCAGTGTATGCTTAATTTCTGACTGGCCCTTTTCCATTTTTAAAAAAACATATTTTATTGATTTTTTACAGAGAGGAAGGGAGAGGAATAGAGAGTTAGAAACATCGATCAGCTGCCTCCTGCACACTCCCCACTGGGGATGTGCCCGCAACCAAGGTACATGCCCTTGCTGGAATCGAACCTGGGACCTTTCAGTCCACAGGCCGACGCTCTATCTACTGAGCCAAACTGGCCAGGGTGGTTAACAGATTCTTGCTCAAAACAAAAGGAGGGGCCAATAAACCAGACACACCCTTGAAGAGATGCGCAACACCTTAATCATCAGAGAAACACAACTCAAAACCACAACAAGACAATGTTTCACACCCACTAGGATAACTATAATCAGAACAACAAAGAACCCAAGTGCTTTCCAGATTTCTGAGGAAAAGGAACTCTCACATGCCTCTGGTGGAAATGTAAAGCAGTCTGGAAGTTTCTTAAAAGTTAAACATAAAAAAAGAAGTAAAACATAAACTTACCATATGTCCTAACAGTTCCACTTCTAAGTATGTGTATATCCAAGAGAAATAACATGTCCACATGCTTGTGCACAAATGACCACAGAAGCATTATTCACAATAACTAAAAAGTGGGAATCACCCAAATGCCCATGAATTGGTGAACAGATAAACAATCCGGTACATTTACAAGTGGAATATTTTTTGTTGTTGTTAATACTCACCTGAATATTTTTCCCATTGATTTTTAGAGAGAGTGGAAGGGATGGGGAGATACAGAGAGAGAAACTTCAGTTGGTTCCCTCCCGCACACCCTTGATGGGAATCGAATCCTCCCTGATCTATGGGCCAACGTTCTAACCACTGAGCAACTGGCTTCGGCAAAAATGGAGTATTATCCCATCTAATAATAGACAAACATGGTAATTAACCGTAACTTCGCTATCCTTCCCATTGGCTAATCAGGGCGATATGCAAATTAACTGCCAACTAAGATGGCGGTTAACCGCCAACAAATATGACGGCTAATTTGCATACTGAAGGCAGGGCGGGACAGTGCCATCCTGCCTGCCCCACTGCCATCCGGGCCTGCTATTTGCGACCCGGTCTGCAGGCGGCAGGTATGAAAACAGACCCAGGGCTGGCAGTGGGACCGCAGCAATCGGCCACTGGCCACGCCCACAAATGGCCCTCCAGGGGCAATCTGGGCTGGTGGGTGCTAACACACTGATCCGCCACCAGCCACACCCACAAACGTCCATCCTGAGGGGATCCGAGACTGGCGGGTGCTAATGCACCGATCTGCCACTGGCCACGCCCACAAACGGCCCTGGGAGGGGGAATCCCCGCCTGACAAGTGCTAATGCACCAATCTGCCAAAATGCACACCCCTGCTGCCTTTGCCCTGTGCGAACTATGCAGCCGCTGGGAGCAGGGCGGAAACTTCCCGGTGTTTCTGTCAGGCAGCCCATAGCAGAGTGCAAACTATCCCTGCTGGTAGCTGCTTGCTCATTCACTTACTTGCTCATTCATTCACTCACTCACTCACTCACTCAGCAAACCCTCTCAGGTCCCTGGCACCAGGCCAGGCACTGAAGTTGAAGCAGGATAACACAGAGCTATGTCCTCAAGATGTTAGTAATTCAGCATGCAGCCAGGAGAGGGGACCCAGGCCGCTGGGAACAGGGAGGAACTTTCCCAGGGTGGGCTCCAGGGAGCTGGGAGTGAGGCCGGAACTTCTGCCGTGTTGCCATGGCAACAAGTTCCTGCCCCTTAGCTGCTTATTCATTCACTCATTCACTCACTCACTCAGCAAACCCTCTCAGGTCCCAGGCACCAGGGCAGGCACTGAAGGTGAAGCAGGATAAGACGGAGCTATGTCCTCAAGATGTCAGTAATTCAGTAGGGCGAAGCAGGCACATGAACGAGGCAGTTGTATGCACAGATGCAGTGTACTGGGTTCGGTGAGGGCTGTAACTAATGCCGACTTTGTTCTCTTGATAAAATGGGGCCTCGGGAGCCAGGCCGCCCCAGGCCTGTAGGCCTGTGCCTAGGCCAGGAGTGGCCGGGGTCCCAGAACATGACAGAAGGTGCAGGTCGGGCTGAGGGGTCTGGCCCCACGCCTCACCCTCACCCCGGAGTGCACAAATTTTTGTGCACCGGACTACTAGTCTATATATATAAAAGGCTAAGTGTCTATCCATCCAACCAGTAGCTATGATGTGCACTGACTACCAGGGGGCAGACGCTCAATGCAGGAGCTGCCATGATGCGCACTGGCCGTTTACTAGTAAAACAAATGGCATCACGGACCTGGCACCAACAAACCAACACTTGGCTTCCCCCAAGTGGGACACAGGCCCTGCCACCACCCCGGGCGACACCCCACCAAATCGCAGCCAATGCTGCCAAGACCCCATGGCACAAAATTCGGCCCACAGCCCAGCCCAGTCCGGAAATGGTGGCTGTGGGCGCCGAGTAATGACGCCACATAGCAACTCCCGGCTTCTTCTACCTAGCAACTAGCCCCCTTGGAGTTTCTTCAGCCCAGGAACCCTACTTGCTTTATAGCCAGGTGCAAACATTTTACAGTTTGGTGTTTTTTTTTGGCCTTTGAAATTGTCTTTATTTCTGAACATTCCTTTACAACCATCCACCCCAGGATTAACTCCCACAGATGCACCTTGAGCCCCAATCCCCACCCCTCCTCAAGCAAATCAGATGCATGTTTCTGATTGTAGGACACTTTTTGCCTTTGTGGTCCCTCAAACTCCCCAACCTTTGCCCGCCCCTGCAATCCTGTTCCCGAGCTGGGTCCCTCCCTTTCCCCATTCACACTGAGCATGAACCTGAAACATGAGTGGCCCCTGCATACTGCACCCCAGTCCGAGGTTTTAGCTTCCGGGGTCCTAGAAGGAAGCCCTTGTTAGGGGCACCTGGTGAGCAGGGTCACTACAGGGGCACATCACGGGCTCCATGTCATGAAAATGCCACGTGATAAAACTCCCTATGTCTACAGTGCTTGGTGGCAAGCAGGATTCTCCTGGGTCGTCCTAACTCCCTCAGTATCCCCGTGAGCTCAGCCTGGATCAGGGCAACTCTCTCCTGGTCCACAGTCCCCCGGGTCCTGTAACACTCCAGGGGGACGGGGTACAGCTCGAGCTCCAAACTGCGCAGCCCGGCTGTGTGGCGCAGCTTCGCCACGGTGGCCACGGGGAAGTTGTTTATCGAGATGGAGAAGAGGCTGAGCTGGTGGCTGCGGCTCAGGGCAGGCAGGATGGCCTCGACTTGGGAGCCCGCCATCCCACAGTCATCCAGACCCAGGTCCTGGAGGGTGGGTGCCACTGCCTCCAGCAGAGCTCGCAGGGGCTCGGGACTGAAATCCGCAAGGCTGAGGCTAAATAGATGCAGGATCTTCAGCTGCCTGAGGTTCGGGCACTGGAACAGGTGTTTCAGGTCTGAATGCGTCAGCCGCTGGCCAAGTGTTATGGAGAGTTTGTCCAAGGGGGTCTGCAGGCACCTGAGCATCTGGTCCAGACGGCCTCGGAGGAAGGAGGGAGAACGCATGTCGAGCTCCCGGAGGTGCTGCAGCCTGAGCATCTGAGAGAGGAATTGGGAAAAGGACCACTGCTCTTCCTGCTCCTGCCTTTCCACCTCCTGCTCCTCTGCCTCCTCCCACTCCTGCTCCTCCCTCTCTAACTCCCCTTCCTCCTCCCACTCCTGCTCCTCTTCCTGTTGTTCTTCTTCCTCGTCCTCCTCCTCCTGCTCTTCATCCTCATCCTCCTCAGGCAACAATTGGATGTGGGGGAGAGAGAGTCTCTGCAGGTTACTCATCTGACCCAGGTGGAGAGCAAATGTCCCCAGGGTGGTCAGGTCCCAGGTGCAGTGCACTTCCGCCTCCTGGATGCAGTCCAGCTGCACCCTATCCAGGACCCTCCTGACCCTCTGGAAGGGCATCTCAGAAATCCTCACTGCCTTGCAGCACAGGTGTAGCAACCTTTCCCTCTGCTGGGCCCATTGGATGATGTGCATGGAAAACTCATCCCCGTTCCTTTCATTGAAGTTAAGGTCTAGGAACACCTCCAAGGGAGCCAGGGGATGCTCCACGTTGGGGCTGGAGCTGTGCACAGTCACTGGTCCTGTCAGTGAGCAATGCCAGGCGTTGTCTCTACACAATGTATTCCAGAAGTTGGCACCCGTGTTCCTTAAATCCAGCACCCGCAGTTTGCACCTCCTGGGCCGAATCTCCTGTGCAAGCAGAACGTCAAGCGCATCAAACACGGCTTTTAAGCCCATGGCTCTGGTTGGGGCGTGATCAGGGGGACGCTGCATCAGGACCCCCAGAGGGAGGACAGTGAAGGGCCAGGCTTGGGCCATCACCTTCAGGAGCTGGCGGTGGTGTCCACTATGGCAGGCCAGGACGAACAGGTCCGGGAAGAGCTCGGCGGGCAGGTACTCCAGAACTGCGATGGCCGAGGCCTGGTCCCTCAGCAGGAGCTTTGCTGCCAGCTCCAGGAGTGTGGGTGGCATCTGGATGCTCATCTTCAAGGCTCTCAGAAAGGAATCCTGCAGAAACGTCTGCTGTGACCGGGTTGGCTGGGGCTCAGATCTCAGACCTGGTGGAGAACCACCGCACTGACTGCAGAGCTGGAGGACTCTGAATCTCTCCTCTGGTGCCTGAGGTTTTTATACACCTTCTCAAATGCTAACATCCAATTAGAACCCCTGGTCTAAACCCCATAATCCTAATGGGATTTATGTGTTTCTCCCTATTAGTTGATTGACCCAGATATCCATTTAGGAAAGAGAAAGTTAGGGAGGGGCAAGGTTGAAGACTGGCTCATTGATTCCTTCCAAAGGCACTGACTGAGGTGGATGGATGGCCCATAGCTATCATACTTGATGTGAGAGAGTAAAGGGTGTAATGGGTCAACATTTTACAGTTTAACCAAATGTCTGTGAAGCATTTTCCCGCGCCTCATCTCATTTGATCCTCACAGAAGTCCTGGAGTAGGTAGATAGGAGACTCGGTAGAATCCTATTTTCTTTTCATTAGCAAGACGCAAATAGCGATATTAAAATAACTTCTAATTAATTCCTTTTAATGTGCACAAATCCATGCACCAGGACACTAGTTAGTACATAAAAGGGAATGAAGCACTGACACATACTACAACATGGATGCATCTTGAAACATCATACTAAGTGAAAGAAGCCAGACACCAAAGGTTTCAAGTATATGATTCCTTTTATATGAAACTAGAGGCCCAGTGCATGACATTTGCACCCTCTCCAATCAGGGAGCCCTCAGGGGAGCCCTCTCCAATCCGGGAGTTTCTGTCTGTCTTTGCAATCATATGAGCAAATTGTCTGAGACCCCAACTCAGTTTGGTTTGTTGCTCACAGAACAATAGAGGCATTTTTTTTCTTGGCTTCATTGGTGGAGATTTCCTGGAAGTTTTAGGATATCTTCCCTTTAATTTTTCCTAGACATTCTGATTTTACTTATGTCTCTCACCTTTGCTTTCCCTCCATCCCCCACCACAACAGTAACTTGCTCCAGGATCACTTTGCTCTAGTGTCTAGGACAGTGGTCAGCAAACTCATTAGTCAACAGAGCCAAATATCAACAGTAGAATGATTGAAATTTCTTTTGAGAGCCAAATTTTTTAAACTTAAACTATATAGGTAGGTACATTGTTATTAGCTTAATTAGGGTACTCCTAAGCTGGCTTTGCTAAAAACGTCCTCCATCTGATTGAGGTACGTTTGCTGAGGTCGACCCCTTCCAACTCTACCATCCACACTCATCTTGTATACTTGTTTCGTCTATCTCCTTTCCGAAAACCGACTTCTGGGCATGGGCCACGAAGTTTCAATCACACTGTATGTGCGCACCCACACGTGGTATTTTGTGGAAGAGCCACCCTCAAGGGGCCAAAGAGCCGCATGTGGCTCGCGAGCCGCAGTTTGCCGACCACTGGTCTAGGAGATCCGTCTGTCACCAGAGCTATGATTCCCAGCATTCCTGGTGCTCCCCACTCTCTGGGCTTCCACTTCCGGTCCTGGGGCTGCCACCAGAACTACTATTCCCAGAATTCCTGGTGTTCCCTGGGCTCTTGGTTTTCCCTTCCTGCCGGAAGCTGGTCCACCCTTGCAGCTTGACACAGTTGCTGCAGGGAAGAAACATCTGCACAGCTTATGTTTCAAGGGACCTGGCATATATGGCATATGTTTGCTCCCCCTCTTAGCGCTATGTGTTTTAACCAACCAGGACCACCTCCCCGAGAAAGGTTGTTTCCCCAGGTGGGGATTTTTCCCTGGAGTTAGGGATTAACAGGACTAAGGAAGGGAATAAATCAGTAAAACCCCTTAACTAAGTGCCAGGCGGGTAGTTAATCACTTTAACTATGAACAATCAGGCTTAAGATACATAATCTTTACTTAGGATAATCTCCTTCAGTTACTTTCTTGTAGCTTAACAGAACAATAGAGTAGGGACCTTGGAATGGAGATAACAAACGCCCTAACCTTTGGAATAGAATGGATAGGATTAAAATCAACTGGTATAAATACAGATGTAACAGGAGAATAAAGACAGAACCTGGCTAGAACCTTGCTAGAGAACCTGGCTAGGCTGCTGATCAACTGAACGCTGTCTCCATGTCATTCCTTCTTCACTGACTCCATCCACACCTTTGGGAACCCCTGGACCTCCTGGGGCTGGACCCCAACACCTTCCTGCTCTGTCTCCTACCCCATGGCCTCCCACTCTGCCAAGTCCTCCAAGCCACCAGCTCTCCCTCTCTGCTCTTCATCTGGGGCTTGGGGAGCCAAGTTCCCCAAGCCGCTCCACTCTCCGCCGGCTCTCCCACTCTGCTCTCTGCCTGGCGCCTATGTATGCAAATCAACCCACCATCTTTGTTGGGTAAATTTGCATACTCACTCTTGATTGGCTGGTGGGCATTGAGGTCAATTTACATGTTTCTCTTTTATTATTATATAGGATGTCCAGAATAGAAAAATCTATGGAGACAGAAAATAGATTAGTGGTTGCAGGGGTGGAGCTGAGTGGAGGGAGGAATGTAGAGTGATTACTAATGGACACAAGGGATCCTTTTATTATTTATTTAATGTTTTTATTGATTTTTAGAGAGAGAGGAAGAGAGAAAGAGAAACATCAATTGATCACTTGCTTCCCGTACACACCCAGGGGATCAAACCACAACCTAGGTATGGGCCCTGATGGGGAATTGAACCTGCAACCTTTTGGTGTACAAGACAATGCTCCAACCAACCGAGCCACCCCCTCCCGCTCCCCCACTTCACCCTTCCCAAGGACACTTCCTTGACTGCACAGGCTTACTCAATAGTCTGGCTATTATCAGAAACTGAGATCATTATCTCTAGGAAGAATGTGGCAGTTTTAAAATGCAAGTGGCTAGAGGCCTGGGAACAGACTGCAGGGCCTGCTCCCTCCTCGCCCTGCATTTTCTCCAGCCTCATGTACCTACACATAATTTTCCAAAGTCTTTATTAACTTAAAGACTTTGGAGCATTGCTGTGCTAAACAATACTGAAACAATGATGTATACTTTCTTGAAAGTAAGAGAAATACTTAATGGAAGGTCTGAGGCATGGTTATGCATTTTTTTAAAAAATATATTTTATTGATTTCTTACAGAGAGGAAGGGAGAGGGATAGAGAGTTAGAAACATCCATGAGAGAGAAACATCCATCAGCTGCCTCCTGCACACCTCCTACTGGGGATGTGCCCGCAACCCAGGTACATGCCCTTGACCGGAATTGAACCTGGGACTCTTCAGTCCACAGGCTGACGCTCTAGCCACTGAGCCAAACTGGTCAGGGCTGGTAATGCATTTTTGAAGGACATTAGAAAGAAGGTTTGAAGGCTAATTTGAAAGTGTGAAATTTGTGAAGGTTGTGTATGTGATGAGAAGGAAGGAGGGAAGGAGGGAGGGAAGGAGGGAGGGAAGGAAGGAAGGAAGGAGTTCTAAATTAACTATTTATAAGAATTATAAAAGGGCCATTTTACTCTGAGCAAGAAAGTGAGGTTTCAGTCTCCAAGCCTGGCAGGAAGGTTGCTGGACACTTCTTAAGCTAAACCAGAATATTCAGAAAAACAGCAAGGATCAAGGTTCAGTAAAAATAAGAAGTTAAGCCAGCACAGTGTCTTACTTCTTATGCAACCATCCAGGTCCCCGGCTTCCACTGCTCCTTTCCTTCCTATTCTCTTTTCCCTTGGATAACAGCCCATTCTAACGTTCCCTCCCACTTTCACTGCAATACCTTCCTCTCTCAGGCTCACCGAGTGCCTCCCACCATCCCTGAAGAAGACTCAGCAGCACCATCCAGGACCTGATGGCCCATCACTCCTCACAGGCTCTTACCTGGCAAGGGACCCTCCAATTTTTAGTTCTCAGGTTTCGAATTCCTTTTTATATGTCTCATCTCCTCACCATAATCCTCCTACAGGCAGCTAGCAATGAGTGCACCAATGAAGGTTTTTGGTCTTTTTAGGTGAAACGGACTTGGGATGATGAGGGAGTCATCAATTCTACTATAATTGTCTTTATCAAAAACTATATTAATCCCCAACCTATCCCTCCCCCACTAAAGGACATTCTCTCTCGCCCTGCAGACCCCGAACCTACTCCTTTGCCCACCCTCATCAACACAACTTTCCACCTACTCTCTAACATCAATCCCTCCTTCTCCACATCCTGCTGGAGTTGTCTGTCACTGGCTCGAACCCTCATCATAGCCACTCCAATCCCAACCTATTGGACCACTAACTTAACTCTTACCTATACCAGACCTCAACGCACCCCATACAACATCTCTCTCTTTAATACGGAAAACACTACCTGTTTAACAAACACCTCTCAAACCACTACCTCAACTACTCCTACACCTTACTACTGTGCACAATCTATAAGTTTACCCCCTCCCTTAGCCTGCCCTCCACCAGTATTTTTCTCCTCTGTGGGACTACAGCCTACACCTGAGTCCCCCAGGACCTGTCACACTCGCTCTGCCTTTATGTCTTCCTAACCCCCAACCTTTCTATCAGAACAGAGGGAGAACTCGAATCCTCTCTTGGTCTTCTCAGGTCTCGCCACAATAGGGTGGCCCTTGTTCCCCTCTTAGTGGGTACGAGAGTTCGCACTGCAGTAGGGACAGGCGTAGGAGGCATTTCCTCCTCTGTTCATTTCTACCACAAATTGTCTGCTGAATTTTCAGAAGATATCTCCATCATTAGCAGTTCCCTTGAATCCCTTCAAAGGCAGGTAGACTCCTCAGCAGCAGTAGCCCTATAGAACCAGCGTGCTTTAGATCTCTTGACAGCAGAAAAAGGAGGTACCTGTGTCTCTCTTGGGGAAGAATGCTGCTACTTTGTAAATGAATCAGGAATTGTCAAAGATCACATTAAATCCCTCCGGGACAGAATTGACCAAAGGACATAATCAGCTAGAAGGGGGGTATGCCATCTTTGGCTCATTTACTCCATGGCTCCTCCCACTATTAGGCCCACCGGTGTTTATTCTTTTGATTTTGCTCTTTGGCCCCTGTCTCATGTGCTGTTTTACTAGTATTTTGCAGAACAGAATGCAGGCGTTTGCCAACGAGAAGGTGAGATAGATCTATCTGGCCTTGAATTCAGAACCTAGAGACACCTATGTCACCGGAATCTTTGAGACCCCGGGTAGATGCCCCTGACAACACCCCCTCTCAGCAGGAAGTAGCTACAGAAGACAGACCTTCACCCCCTGACCTTGCCCGGACTCTCAATTTTTTTACTATTACCAAAAGCCTGGAATAATAGATCCTCCCTTCCCCCAACTGGTGGGCAGAGTATGACGTAACCTGTAGCCTGTAAATACCTGAGTGACTAATCATGTACCTTATAAGGACTATACATTGGACCACTAATCCACACCTGCCAAATATCCTAAGCCAGAGGTCCTCAAACTTTTTAAACAGGGGGCCAGTTCACTGTCCCTCAGACATTCCACACATGCGCACTGCAGGGCCAGGACGAGTCGGCTGCTACACAGGACAGGCAGCGGCGGCAAAAACACCCGGCAGGCCAGATAAATGTTTTCGGCGGGCCGGAGTTTGAGGACGCCTGCCCTAAGCCCTTGTCCTATATGGACAAGGCAGTAAGCCACCAATCAGTGTGCGCTGAGTACACTAAGCCCCCCACCCCTTCCCATCCGCCCGTCAAAAGGCGTGCCCACCCCTGCACGTGCTGCTGTCCTCCCCTTGCGAGACAGCTCTTGCAGGTCCTTCTCCTCTAATAAAGCCTGTAGTCCTGGTTTTCGGCCTCTGTCTGATCTTTCAGAAACCACGGGGTATCATGAATACACATGGAGTAGATTTCCCTGCATGTCAGATGCGGCCACCCTCCATGCAGGGACTCACATGCCCCTGGCTGGCTGCGGGCCCTGCCTGATGAAACTGGGGTCCCTCTGACGGAGAAGCTGGGAGGGCGGTGACTGGTGAGGAACCAGAGCGTCTGCCAAGACGAGTGCTGCTGGCAGGACCTCACCTCTTCTCCACAGCCACCCAGCAGGCTGCTGCTCTCCCACCGGCAACCAGCTCTCAGGCCGGCGGGACAGGCTGATCGTCTTACTCCCTCTCTGGACCTGAAATCTCAAGCAAGGCTTCGAGGTCACAAGGAGGGCCTAGGAGTCATGCAGGAGAGGGGGTAGCAGGTTCAGGGCAGATGTGGGGGTGCTCCCCGCGGTGCTGACAGCCCTCTGACCTCAGGGAGTCCATCAGTGCCTCAGGCTCAGCCTAGCGTAGACTCCATGCTCTGAAGTGTCGGCCCAGACAGGGACTACATTTCCCAGTGCCCCTTGCAGTTAGGTGAGGTCCGGGCATTGAGTGCTGGCAAGGCGAACTGAGCTGACGTGAACTGGGTGCCACCCTCAGCCTGGTCCATAAGAGCCTGTGCTGTGCTCCCTCACTCTTCACCTGCCTCTGGCTGGAGTAGGCATGACCCCCAGCGCGACCTTGAAATGCACATGCTGAAGGTGGTGGGGCCGCATCAGCCTGGGTCCTGAGTGACCGAGTGCTGGAGGGCTGCCCTGCAAACTCTGCCCCTGCCAGTACTGCAGGACCAGCAAGAACTAAACTCCATTTCCAGGCACCAGGACACATTTCAGGTCTCTTGGCGACCACACTGGTTCTGAACAACACACCTCCACGATTCCTGCCCCTACTCTTGGCCTTGGCCTGCGGCGAGCCAGCTGATAGCCAACCAATGTATTGTTTCTCTGCTCTGACAATGCGGAAGGATGACAGAATGCCACATTTTGCAACTGTGTGCTGGGCACAAGGGTACCTTGTTAGATGTTTTGTTTGTTTTCCTTCCTGGGTGTCTTGAACGTTTCCAAGGCGTGTGTGATGCCATTGTCATAACAGTGCCACAAAGGAAGTTCTGTCCCCAGACTCCAGTGACTTCCACCAGCTCACCCAGCTCACCCAGCCAGCGTGAGGCGCCGCACACCGAGCAGTCGCCGTGGCTCTAGGCTTGAGTACAGGACTGGAGCCAGCCCACTCTTCTCCAGGATGCTCACTGCCCTCCAGCCAGACTCCCTAAGCTTTAAACCAGCGGTTCTCAACCTGTGGGTCGCGAACCCTTTGGGGGTCGAATGACCCTTTCACAGGGGTCGTTGGAAAATACATCCTGCATATCAGATATTTCCATTACGATTCATAACAGTAGCAAAATTACAGTTATGAAGTAGCAACGAGAATAATTTTATGGTTGGCGGTCACCACAACATGAGGAACTGTATTAAAGGGTCGCGGCATTAGGAAGGTTGAGAACCACTGCTTTAAATGGACTGCAAACCACATGCCTGTCCATACAGCACTATTCACAATCGCCAAGAGGTGGAAACAACCCAAATTCCATCAACTGATGAACGGATAAACAAACTGTGGTCTGTCTGTACAGTGGAATGTTATTTAGCCACCAAAAGCAATGAGCACTGATCCATTGCACAACACGGATAAACCTTGAAAGGACTGTTGAGTGTAAGACGCCAGACATGAAAGGCAACATATTGCATGATTCTATTCCTATGAAATATCCAGAATCCGTAGAGACAGGCATCAGATTGGAATTTTCCAGGGGCTAGAGAGGGAGGGTATGTGTTATGCCCAGATTTCAAGATCCCCAAAGAACCACCAGGGAGTGCCGAGTCCGATGCCGAAGCAAAAGAGCCTTTATTCAAGCTCGAGCCAGGTCCCTCCGCTCTACTGATGCGGTGGCAGCATGCAAAGAGCCCCGAGTCTCAAGAGAACAAAGATTTTATAGGGCTTGGGGTTGGGAGGTGAGGGCATACTTCTAATTGGTTGGGTGAGGGCTAGGGGCTAGAGATGCAAAGGCAGGGTGTGGCTAGGGTCTGGTTACACAAAGACAGGGGGTGGTCAGCATACTTTTGGCCTTGTATTAGTTCCCCTTGCATTCCCATTGGCTGATTTAAGGGCAGGCTGGGTAACTGACACATTCTGTGGTTTGTTTCTTGGAAGAGGGGTTAGGGACACAGCTATCAGTCCCATTCTGTCCTTTCATATGGAGGTTCTGGTTAATGGGTACCACGTTTTACTTTGGGAATGATGAACATGTTTTGGAACCAGATAGGGGTAATGGTTGTACAATGTTGTGAATATACTAAATGCCACTTCATTGTTCATCATAAACTGGTCACTGTGGCGTTATGTAAATTTCACATCAACAACACACACACACACACACACACACACACACACACACAACTGCAAGGCCACCACGAGACTGCAAAGCGGCCTCACGTGGAACCGGGGGTGGTGGGTAGGGGCTCTGGAGCCAGGGCAGGGCCAGCCCTTTCCCTTGCCCATGACTGTCCTAGTCCGCAGGGCACCCTCGGCCAAGAGCTCTGGCTCCTCTCATTCCTGCAAGGGACCAAAGAGAAGACAAGTGGAGGGATGATCCGGCTTCATCCACCAGCCCTGCACCCTGCTTCTGAGAGAGCCCATCCGTGGTTGCTTGGGGGAGGGGAGAGTGCAGAGGGGAAGCAGGGGGGAGGGGAAGTGCTGGGGGTTCATGGGCACGCACGTATGTCAAAACATCAAGTTACACACTACCTACATGTACATTCCATGTGTCACTTATACTGCAAGAAAGCTGCTTTGGAGAAAACTCGAGATAAGGCAGGACCAGCACCTTGGAAACAGAGGGACAGGACCGAAAGTCCGTGGCAGGAGACAGGGCACAGGATGCGAGCTGCTACTTTAAAAAAATTAATTTATTATTGAGTTCAGAGAGGAAGGGAGAGGGAGAGAGAGAAACAGTGATCGGCTGCCTCCTTCCTGCACACCCCCTACTGGGGACTGAGCCCACAACCCAGGCATGTGCCCTTGGCCGGAATTGAACCCGGGATCCTTCAGTCCACAGGCAGATGCTCTATCTGAGCCAAACCAGCTGGGGCGCGAGCTGCTACTTTTTACTATAAACATTATGGAGTGGTTTTTAAAGTCTTTAAAATGAAAATGAAAACCCACTTAACGTAATTACACAGTATTTGTGGGGCCCGAGCACTATCTTGAAGCCTCGTCTCCTCATCTGACTAGTTACTGGGTCTGTAACATTATTACAGTTTAGTTATAAGAACCACAGGGAGGGTGAGGGGGCAGGGAGCTCCCACTCTTTCCCGTAAATCAGCTCCTGCCGGGAAATCAGCCTGTCCCCCGAGAAACCTGCCAGAGGGGCCTCATCGGCCTGTCCCTGAGGCCAGTGGGTTTCCTGCTCCTGACTAGAAGGTCACCTGTGGCTGTGATTCCCGAATGGAACCAGAACCTCCATGAAGAATGATCCCCTTTGAAAGGTCATGAAACGCAGATACCTGAAATTTGGTGAAGTAGAGAGAAATCTTGAAGCTAGAGCTGTACAATCTTTCCCTTTTAAAAGTTACAAAAGTCAACTTTTTCTTTAATTGCTTTAAACAGAAAATCATGATTCCCGCCCCCTCCCCCCCACAGAAACAAACTAACAGACTTTTCTTTACATCCTCATCTGATTCTAGAGTGAGAGGAGGGAAGAGGGGGAGAGAGAGAGACGTCTATGTGAGAGAAACATCCCTACCTGGGATGGAACCTGCAGCCTGGGTATGTGCCCTGATGGGGAATCGAACCCTTTGGCACATGGGACGATGCTTCAACTAACTGAGCCACCCGGCCAGGGCAACAGTCTTGCTTTGCATTTTTATGTTTCAATATTTTTTTTATTGATTTCAGAGAGTAAGGAAGAGGGAGAGAGATAGAAACATCAATGATGAGAGAGAATCAGTGATTGGCTGCCTCCTGCACACCCCTTACTGGGGATGGAGCCCGCAACCCAAGCATGTGCTCTTGATCGGAATCGAACCCGGGACCCTTCAGTCTGCAGGCCAACGTTCTATCCACAGAGCCAAACCAGGTAGGCCTAGACTTGCTTTTTATTCATTAGTTTTCTCATCTCCCATCGCAGGCTAATGCCCAGGTGTGGGGTCTTGACCAGATATGCCAGAGGTTAAAGGCCCACTCGCCATACGCATGTGTGCAGGCAATGACAAGGACATGCTATGTTAAAGACCCTTTGCCTTACGCATGCGCGGGGGCAATGACTTAGCAGTAGCGCTATATGTGCTGCACAGGCACACCCTTATATAACCTTATATCACTGTAGCACAGATGTCACTAATCGGCACGAGGCCTCTGGTTTAAGCAAGCGTGTATATAAGATGCCACTGACCAGCCAGTTGTGCTTTCATAACAAAACATGTCCCACCACCCTGGCTGGTTTTGCTCAGTGGATAGAGCATCAGCCTATGGACTGAAGGGTCCTGGGTTCAATTCCAGTCAAGGTCACATGCCCGGGTTGCAGGATCGATCCCCAATAGGGGGTGTGCAGGAAGCAGCTGATCAATGATTCCCTCTCATCATTGATGTTTCTATCTCTCTCCCTCTCCCTTCCTCTCTTAAATAAAAAATATATTTCAAAACAAAACATGTTCCACCTCCCTATGGCCACTCGTGTATTCTTCCAATTTCTGACATGCAGAGGGGTCAAGTCCCCGGCTGAGGAACTTGCACCCGACACCAGGGTGGATTGTAGGTTGTAGGTAGAATGTAGGTTGTAGGTTGTAGTCTGTCTGTTCTATTCTCAGTTATCCACTAAATCAAGCATGCCACATGCTGGAGGATATACATCTAAATGGCTTACATTAGGCCTGGCCAAGTGGTTCAGTTGGTTGGAGCCTTGTTCTGTACACCAAAAAGATTTCGGGTTCCATTCCTGGTCAGGGTGCATACCTAGGTTTCTGGTTCCATCCCTGGTTGGAACACATATGGGAGGCAACTAATTGATGTTTCTCTCTCTCTTTCTCTCTCTCTCTCTCTCTCTCTCTCTCTCTCTCTCTCTCTCTCAAAAAACAGTAAACAGCCTGACCAGCATACCTCAATGGTTGAACATCAACCTATGATGCTCATCATTGATGTTTCTATCTCTCTCTCCCTCTCCCTTCCTCTCTGAAATCAATAAAAATATATATTTAAAAATAAAAAATCCATAAACATATCCTCAGGTGAGGATAAAAATAAAGAAAATAAATGGCTCATATTAAAAGGGCACTTGTTTTTTTTAATATATATATTTATTGATTTTTTACAGAGAGGAAGGGAGAGAGATAGAGAGTTAGAAACATCGATGAGAGAGAAACATTGATCAACTACCTCCTGCACACTCCCTACTGGGGATGTGCCCGCAACCAAGGTACATGCCCTTGACCGGAATTGAACCTGGGACCCTTCAGGCCACAGGCTGACGCTCTATCCACTGAGCCAAACCAGCCAGGGCAAGGGCACTTGTTTTTTTTTTTTTTTTTAATATATTTTTTATTGATTTTTCACAGAGAGGAAGGGAGAGAGATAGAAAGTTAGAAACATCGATGAGAGAGAAACATCGATCAGCTGCCTCCTGCACATCTCCCACTGGGGATGTGCCCGCAACCCAGGTACATGCCCTTGACCGGAATCGAACCTGGGACCTTTCAGTCCGCAGGCCGACGCTCTATCCACTGAGCCAAACCGGTTTCGGCACACTTGTTTTTTATCATCTCCTGCTCTCTCTCCCTACTTTTTCAGCTCCTCCTCTGCTTCCCCCCTCCCCACATTTTCAGCGCCCTCACTTAACCCTTTGAGTGACAGCCATTATCCTAGGAACTATGCTAAAATTGCCAAGGCATTTTTTGCTGATTTTATAGCAGTTTAGGAAAAAAATTATGAATCGCAAGTAAATGAAGTTACATATTCAAAAACTTAAGGAAACCTTTACTACATTTGTTTTCATCTTTGACATATATTGTTTGCTGATTGTATTATAAAATACTAGAGGCCCAGTGCACAAAAATTTGTGCACTGGGCGGGGGGGGAGGGGGGTCCCTCAGCCTGGCCTGTGCCCTCTTGCAGTCTGGGACCCCTCGGGAGATAACGACCTGCTGCTCCCGGGTGGCAGAGGGCAGGCCCAATCCCTAGGTGCATCCCCTGGTCGGGCTCAGAGCAGGGCCGATTGGGGAGTTGGGGCGCCTTCCCCTGTCATGCACAGAGCAGGGCAGGTTGGGAGGTTGCGATGCCACCCTCAGTCACGCTCAGGGTAGGGCCGATTGGGGGGTTGGGGCACCGCCCGCTGTCACACTCAAGGCAGGGTCGATGGGGAGGTTGCGGCGCCACGCCCTGTCACGCACAGAGCAGGGCCCATCAGGGGGGTTGGGGCTCCATACCCTGTCATGCACAGAGCAGGGCCGATAGGGGAGTTGGGGCACCGCCCCCTGTCACACACAGAGCAGGGCGGATCAGGGGGTTGGGGCGCCGCCACTGTCACACTCAGGGCAGGGCCAATGGGGAGGTTATGGCTCTACCCCATCACACACAGAGCAGGGCCTGTGGAGGGGCGGGGATTGGGGAGCCGCACCCTGTCACACACACAGCTGCAGGGCGATCAGGGGGTTTGGGCGCTGCCCCCTGTCACGCTGATCCCGGTGCTGGGAGGCATATTACCCTTTTACTATATAGGATAGAGGCCTGGTGCATGGGTGGGGCTGGCTGGTTTGCCCTGAAGGGTGTCCTGGATGAGGGTGGGGGTCCCCACTGGGGTGCCTGGCCAGTCTGGGTGAGGGGATGAGGGCTGTTTTCAGGCAGGGACTGAAGCTCCCAACCGCTCCTTTTTTTCTTTTTTCTTTTTTTTTTTTTATATATTTTATTGATTTCTTACAGAGAGGAAGGGAGAGGGATAGAGAGCCAGAAACATCCATGAGAGAGAAACATGGATCAGCTGCCTCCTGCACGGCCCCCCACCGGGGATGTGCCCGCAACCAAGGCACATGCCCCTGACCGGAACCGAACCGGGGACCCCCGAGTCCGCAGGCCGAAGCTTTATCCACTGAGCTAAACCGGTACTGGCCTTTTTTTCTTTTTTTATTCTGGGCCAACTTTAGCTCTGAGGCCTCGGCTGCGGTCCGGCTGGCTGAAGCTCCACTGAGTAAAGCAGGTTTCTGGGGTTTTTTTAGCTTCTTTATTCGCAACGTAGTTGCTTAGAGTTGCAGCTGAGAGGCCAGCAAGTCAGGCGGGACGTTGGAGTTCTCCCTCACTGAAGCAAGCAAGCCTCCCCTTTCGCATCAGCTGCCTGGCTGCTGGCTGCCATCTTGGCTGCCAGTTAATTTGCATATCTCGGCCCTACTCTGTGAGTGACAGGGGGATTAGCCAATGGGAAGGGTAGTGGTCGTACACCAATTACCATGTTTCTCTTTTATTAGTGTAGACTAGTAGAAAAAAATTTGAACAAAACATATAATGTTAAAATAAATAGAGGGACACCCTTCTCCAATATCTTCCACAAAATCGTCATCTTCACAGCAAGGATTGACATATTTAGCAATGTCATCATCACTAATAAAAGCAGACTTAGAAGTGGACGCCACTTCGAAGCTTTAGGGCTACAAAATCTGAGTAAACTTCATAAAATCGTAACCTGTAAAAAATTAGGCAGATAAATGCCAGTGGTCAATTTTAGAACTACAAACATTCGGCATCATAAGTAACCTGCACTTAGATGCCATCTGTCAATACAGAGTGAACTCCTAGCATCGAATAGCGACACTGCAGGCGGAGCCTGAGAGCACTCCCGGCACTTTTGGCGAAAGACAGGAGAAGCGCGATCGCGCTCCCCGGCACTCTAGGGGTTAAAGTATTTGAGCTAAATCAATTTCCCCCACCTGTCCATGTAAGGTAAAACAAAACACAAACTTGCAGTGTGTTTGGAAACCAGGCATGACGCAGGTTGTCAACAAACAGTGATAAAATCATTCAATCACCAGGTGATTGAACCAATCCAGAGCCACACCATCCCAAGTTAGGAAATCTAATATACTGCCACCTCTTTCTGATGACTAAGCCCCAACCCAAATCACCTCATTAACATTAACATAGGGTATATAAACTGTCTTCTCCCAAATGCTGTGGCCTCCACAACATGCATCCACCAGGAGCAGCCAGATCCAGGCCAGGACCCAGCGGGAGGGAGTCCAGACTCCTTATCTTCTCAGGTAAGGGCCTCCCACCACCCAAGGTACCAGGGTAAGGGCCTCCCATCACCCACCTCCTCCAGCTGGGACCCCAACCCTCACACCTCTCTCCCCTGCAGTCCTCTTCTTCCCGCTGTTCCCATTGGTGCCTGGAGGACTCCAAACCTCCCAAGGTGAGCATGGGTGTGAGGACAGGGAAGCCTGGCCCCACTGGTGCCTGGCAGTAGTGAGGGTGCAACTTCCACCTGTGCTCCTGTTCAGCAGAAATGCCAGCCTCAGGGAGGAGTTCAGACCCACCTCCTACCAGGGCCCTGGGGGCCAGCCCCTGTGAGCAACCCCACATCCCCATGGCCTCTCCTTGTGCTGAATGTGGTGCAGGGCAGGGTGGAGGGAGAGCCCCTGGGGAGGGAGCAGAAATGGGGACATGGGAGAAGGGAGTGATCTGCTGAGTCAAGAGCCAAAGTCAAGGGCCTCCTCCCACCACAGGCCGGAGGTGAGCTCTTCTATTAAAACTCCCTTCAATCAGCCCCACTCCTCACCAGCAGTCTGTGTGACACCCCCACGAAGCAGAAGAGACTCTTTTAGAAATGGAAAAAGTGGGGGCTCAGAGAGGTGAAGTTCATTGCCCGAAGCCACACAGCAGGTGAAGGGAAGGATGGCCTTGAACCCTGACTTGGCTGAGGAGTCCTCTGTCTTCTACTTTTCTAAGCAAACTCCTAACATGAGGTGCCATGAGTTTCAGCCCTGGAAGGAGCCCAAGACCAGGGAAGGGCAGTAAGGGGGTGAGGGATGGAAGGAATGTGGGAGTGAGTGAGGAGGAGGTGACCCAGCTCCTGACAGTGTGAGGCAGGAATGGAGGGCAGAGACCAGGGTCTCTGAGCCTGTGAAGCTCCCCCTGCCCCCACTCCCATCCTCCCCTCCCAAATCCCTACCCCTCTACCCCAGCTTTGCTGCCTGAAGATGCTGACCTCGCCCTGGCCACTGGTTGGGGCACCTGCAGCAGGTAGCCCATCAATGTTTCCCTGTTTCTCTCTCACATTGATGTTTCTCTCTCACACCCTCCTCTCTCTAAAATAAAGTAAAATAAATAAATAATAGATAAATAAATGGGGGAAAAGACAGATTTTTTTTTAAGATGCTGACCTCCTGCCTGCGCTGCCCAATCTGCTCTCCCTCCAGTGCCCATGCCCAGCATCCACTTAGTCAGTTGGCCAGTCTCATGGGTAGACAGGGCATCTCACTGGCCTGAGTGAGGCTGAGCATCACTTCCAAGGGCCACAGCCTGTGACCCGGGTGGCACCCAAGGTGGGCGGTGGAAGCCCCGCTCACAAGGTCAGGTCAGGAGCCCATGGGGTGTGAGAGCTCAGTGAGGACCCCACCCGTGGGCTGGACAGAGGCCACTGGACATGGGACCTGGGTGCTGGGGGAAGATGAATGGATGCGGGAGAGATAAGGCCCAGGAGGAGGGCAGGCCCCCACCCAGGACCCGCCAGGCCTTATGCTGAGCTGTCTGGCCCCAGGCGAGGTGCTGCTGGTGAGAAAGGAGAAGTGGCGACTCTGTGGCAGCGTGGCCCTGGCCCCCAAGGACTCCACGTGGAGCTGTTGCAGAGACATGTACCCCTTCCACCGCCCCACACAGAGGTGCTGCCAGACCTCGGGGATATTCGTCATCCCCAAGGACTGCAACAAGTCAGAGGCTGAAGACTGTGGGATGTACACCCAGCGGACCCCAGGTAGGGCCTGGCCGCTTCGCCTTCTGCTCCTCCTGTGCTGGGGAGCCACAGGGTCCCTTCTTTCTCGCCCTCCTTTCTTCCCTCCTTCCTTCCCTCCTTCCTAGAAGCTCTGCCCTCCATGGAGGGGCCCCAGCTGCTACTGGGCAGGGGTCTGTGCCATTAACTTAGCTGTGTCCTAACTTCCTGCCAGAGTCCTGCCCTCCCTGGGCCCAGTCTATCTGACCCCAGGTGAGGGGGGAGGAGTAAGTGTGCACAAGTAGTTCTCACCCAAAGAGCGAGGCTGGGGCTCTTCTGGTCCCTTCCCACAGCTCCCACAGTGACTCATCTGTAAATCATCAGGCCTCTCTGCCTTTGGCCTCTGCCAAGCCCCTCCCCCTCCCCTGCCCCTGCCCCAAATCCCTGTGTGTGATGGGCAGCCCCCTGGGTGTGTGTACCACAGAACATATGCAGGGGAGGGATGGGGCAAAGGAAAGAGGCTCCTCTCCTGGTTGGAAGTCATGACCAGGTGGGGATCTCATGAGGGTCCCCATGCAGCAGTGGCACCTGCAGCCCCTTCACAGGTCGCACAGAGGCGCTCACAAGGTCAGGGGAGCTGGGCCGCCCTGGGCTGGTGGTGACCTGAATGTCTGGTTTTCTCTTCTCTATAAACTCGGATGAAAAGTAAATCCTACTGGTAATAGGCTAGTCATGTGCATCTTTCCCCTCCCCCCTTCTTCCCCCACAGGCATTCATCCAAATTCTAAGGGACCTCAGGAGATTTGCAAGGAGGGGAGCAATGGACAGGGACAGGTGCACCCAGGCTGACCCCTGAACCTGTCTCCAGGTCCCCATTTCCTGCCCTGCCGGCGTGGCTCGGTGGTTGAGCGTGGCCCTATGAACCAGGAGGGCACCTGCCTGGGTTGTGGTTTCCATCCCCAGTGTGGAGCGTGCAGGAGGCAGCAGATCCAGGATTTGCTCTCATCATTGATGTTTCTATGGACAGAAACATCTATGGGCAGTCCCCTGGGTGCCCTCTCCCTCTCCCTTCCTCTCTGACATCAATAAAAATATTTGCTTCTCAAAAGGAAAAAGGCATCCTAACTGGTTAGGCTCAGTGGATAGAGCATCAACCTGTGGACTCAAGGGTCCCAGGTTCAATTCTGGTCAAGGACATGTACCTTGGTTTTGGGCACATCCCCAGTAGGGGGCATGCAGGAGGCAGCTGATTGATGTTTCTAACTCTCTATCCCTCTCCCTTGCTCTCTGTAAAAAATCATTAAATATATTTTTAAAAAAAAAGAAAAAAAGAAAGGAAAAAAGCCCCCTTTTCCTCAAGCAGCCCCGCCCAATCTCATTTCTTTCCTACATAACATTTTCAGAGACCAGAGCAGCCCCGCCTGGGTGTCCCCTTGCTTCTCCTATGCTAAGCCTTCCTGCCTCACTGTCCCCAGCTTTCATACACACACTCTCCCCCTGGCCCCTGTGACTCAGTTGGTTGAGCGACCGGTGGGCGAGTGCACCAGACCAGTGGGTCCTTGGGTTGGACTCCTATGGTGACATTTTTCCTGCAAGAAGTCAAGAACCCACACATCTCTGGCTGCCCTGCAGACCCGCCCAGGGCTGGGTCCCTGCCTGGTACCACTGCTGACTGATTCAGTTTTAAATGAGCAGGCTTTACAGAAGCAGAAAGGAACTTTTCCTGGGACTGCGCCCTGCCCGCCTGCTCAGGCGCAGGCGGAGGCACTGGACAACCAGGGAGTGACTCAATTTGTCAGGTATGAGCTCAGTTCCCCAGGTCATTTACCTATGTCTCCAGAGCCCCACCTCCCAAAGAGTCAGGTATTTCAATATCTCGCCATCTCTTTCTGTGATTAAGCACCAATCCAAATCAACTCATTAGCATAAAATAGGATATAAAAACTGTCTTTCTCCCAAATGCTGTGGCCTCCACAACATGCATCCACCAGGAGCAGCCAGATGCAGGCCAGGACCCAGCGGGAGGGAGTCCAGACTCCTTATCTGCTCAGGTGCGGGCCTCCCATCACCCAAGGTACCAGGGTAAGAGCCTCCCACCACCCACCTCCTCCAGCTGGGACCCCAACCCTCACACCTCTCTCCCCTGCAGTCCTCTTCTTCCTGCTGTTCCCATTGGTGCATGGAGGACACCAAAACTCCCAAGGTGAGCATGGGTGTGGGGGAGGGAAGCCTGACCCTCCAGGTGCCTGACAGCCATGAGGGTGCAACTTCCACCTGAGCTCCTGCTCAGCGGAAATGCCAGCCTCAGGGAGGAGTTCAGACCCCCCCCCCCTCCCCAGGGCCCTGGGGGCCAGCCCCTGTGAGCATCCCCCATCCCCCTGCCCTCTCCTTGTGCTGAATGTGGGGCAGGGCAGGGTGGAGGGAGAACCCCTGGGGAGGGAGCAGAAATGGGGAGTCGGGAGCAGGGAGTGATCTGCTGAGTCAAGAGCCAAAGTCAAGGGCCTCCTCCCACCACAGGCCGGAGGTGAGCTCTTCTATTAAAACTCCCTTCAATCAGCCCCACTCCTCACCAGCAGTCTGTGTGACACCCCCACGAAGCAGAAGAGACTCTTTTAGAAATGGAAAAAGTGGGGGCTCAGAGAGGTGAAGTTCATTGCCCGAAGCCACACAGCAGGTGAAGGGAAGGATGGCCTTGAACCCTGACTTGGCTGAGGAGTCCTCTGTCTTCTACTTTTCTAAGCAAACTCCTAACATGAGGTGCCATGAGTTTCAGCCCTGGAAGGAGCCCAAGGACCAGGGAAGGGCAGTGAGGGGGTGAGGGATGGAAGGAATGTGGGAGTGAGCGAGGAGGAGGTGACCCAGCTCCTGACAGTGTGAGGCAAGAATGGAGGGCAGAGACCAGGGTCTCTGAGCCTGTGAAGCTCCCAGTCCCCATTCCATCTCCCCCCCTTCCCAGGCTTTGCTGCCTGAAGATGCTGACCTCGCCCTGGCCACTGGTTGGGGCACCTGCAGCAGGTAGCCCATCAATGTTTCCCTGTTTCTCTCTCACATTGATGTTTCTCTCTCACACCCTCCTCTCCCAAAAATAAAGTAAAATAAATAAATAAATAAGGAGAAAAGACAGATTTTTTTTTTAAAGATGCTGACCTCCTGCCTGCGCTGCCCAATCTGCTCTCCCTCCAGTGCCCATGCCCAGCATCCACTTAGTCAGTTGGCCAGTCTCATGGGTAGACAGGGCATCTCACTGGCCTGAGTGAGGCTGAGCATCACTTCCAAGGGCCACAGCCTATGACCTGGGTGGCACCCAAGGTGGGCGGTGGAAGCCCCGCTCACAAGGTCAGGTCAGGAGCCCATGGGGTGTGAGAGCTCAGTGAGGACCCCACCCGTGGGCTGGACAGAGGCCACTGGACATGGGACCTGGGTGCTGGGGGAAGATGAATGGATGCGGGAGAGATAAGGCCCAGGAGGAGGGCAGGCCCCCACCCAGGACCCGCCAGGCCTTATGCTGAGCTGTCTGGCCCCAGGCGAGGTGCTGCTGGTGAGAAAGGAGAAGTGGCGACTCTGTGGCAGCGTGGCCCTGGCCCCCAAGGACTCCACGTGGAGCTGTTGCAGAGACATGTACCCCTTCCACCGCCCCACACAGAGGTGCTGCCAGACCTCGGGGATATTCGTCATCCCCAAGGACTGCAACAAGTCAGAGGCTGAAGACTGTAAAACATACACCCAGCGGACCCCAGGTAGGTCCTGGCCACTTCCCCTTCTGCTCCTCCTGTGCTCGGAAGCCACAGGGACCCTTCCTTCCTTCCCTCCTCCCGGAAGCTCTGCCCTCCATGGACGGGACCGCCTGCTACTGGACAGGGGTCTGTGCCATTAACTTAGCTGTGTTCTAACTTCCTGCCAGAATCCTGCCCTCCCTGGGCCCAGTCTATCTGACCCCAGGTGAGGGGGAGGAGTAAATGTGCACAAGAAGTTCTCACCCAAAGAGCGAGGCTGGGGCTCTTCTGGTCCCTTCCCACAGCTCCCACAGTGACTCATCTGTAAATCATCAGGCCTCCCTCCATTTGGCCTCTTCTAAGCCCCTCCCCCTCCCCAGCCCCTGCCCCAAATCCCTGTGTGTGATGGGCAGCCCCCTGGGTGTGTGTACCACAGAACATATGCAGGGCAGGGATGGGGGCAAAGGAAAGAGGCTCATCTTCTGGTTGGAAGTCATGACCAGGTGGGGATCTCACGAGGGTCCCCATGCAGCAGTGGCACCTGCAGCCCCTTCAGGGTCGCACAGAGGCGCTCACAAGGTCAGGGGAGCTGGGCCGCCCTGGGCTGGTGGTGACCTGAATGTCTGGTTTTCTCTTCTCTATAAACTCGGATGAAAAGTAAGTCCTACTAGTAATAGGCTAGTCATGTGCATCTTTCCCCTCCCCCTTTGTCCCCCACAGGCATTCATCCAAATTCTAAGGGACCTCAGGAGATTTGCAAGAAGGGGCGCAATGGTCAGGGGCAGGTGCACCCAGGCTGACCCCTGAACCTGTCTCCAGGCCCCGTTTTCCTGCCCTGCCAGCGGGCTCAGTGGTTGAGCGTGGACCTATGAACCAGGAGGGCACCTGCCTGGGTTGTGGTCTCAATCCCCAGTGTGGAGCGTGCAGGAGGCAGCAGATCCACGATTCTCTGTCATCATTGATGTTTCTATGGACAGAAACATCTATGGGCAGTCCCCTGGGTGCCCTCTCCCTCTCCCTTCCTCTCTGACATCAATAAAAATGTTTGTTTTTAAAAAAGGAAAAAGGCCCCCTTTTCCTCAAGCAGCCCCCCCCAGGCTCATGTCTTTCCTACAGAACATTTTCAGAGACCAGAGCAGCCCCGCCTGGGTGTCCCCTTGTTTCTTCTGTGCTAAGCCTTCCTGCCTCACTGTCCCAGCTTTCATACACACACTCTCCCTCTGGCCCCTGTGGCTCAGCTGGGGGCCTCCCCAGTGCACCAGACCAGTGGTTCCCGAGGTTGGATTCCTGGTCAGGGCACACGCCCTGTTTGGGGATGGATCCCCAGTAGGAGGCGTGCAGGAAGCAGCAAATCAGTGTTTCTCTCCTTTGCCCTTCCTCTCTCTGAAATCAGTGAAAACACAGTTAAACATGTACATACACAAAATAAACGTACTTTCAAAACCACCCTGGACTCGTATGGTGACATTTTTCCCGCAAGGATTCAAGCACCCACACAGCGCCGGCTGCCCCAGGCAGACCCACCCATGGCCGGGTCCCTGCCAGTACCACCCAGGCTGATCCGGTTTCAAAGGAGCAGACCTATAGACGTGGGAAGAAGCAGGCGCCATCTCCTTCGGAGAAGCACAGCCCCGCGGTCCAAAGCAAACCCCTCAAGCGGGAGGAGACGCGGGTCCCGCCAGCTCAGGCGCCGCATTCCGCCGCGCTGATGTGAGGCCGCGGGCGGAGGCTGGGCATCAACACTCAGCGCAAGGGTGACGGTCAGGTTGGGCTGCCGCCCGGGGGGCTGAGGTGAGCGGGTGGTGTGGGGGTTCTGCTTTCACATTACCCTGGAAAGCTGCGGACGAGGGACTGCGGCGATTCTCTCTGCCCCCAGCCCCCCTCTGCACTCTGCCCGCCGAGGCTGAGCGCTGGGCATGTCATCCCTGACGCCCGCCCTCAGTATTGGGGTGGGCAGTGGCCGGGAAGGAGGAAGGGATGGGGGAAGGGGAGGTGAGCTTGTCCCCCGCCCGCTCCTAGGCTGGCCCTCAGCGCTGTGCACCTGCGCATCTGAAACCTGCTCCTGGCGCCCTGGGGTCTGAGGGTGGGATCAGCCCTGCTGTGTCCACTCTCAGGGGCCTCGACTGTCCCTGGATCCCTCCATCCTCCCTGCGCCCGCCCACGCCGCCATCCTGCAGGGCACAGGGGTCTCTTAGCTCACCCCTCGAGATCCTGCACAAACCCCCCTCCCAGCTACCCGCCCCCTCCTGCTCAGCCCTGCCTCTCCTGCCATGTCCTGGGGCAGCCAGGTCTTTGCACCTGCTGTGCCCGCCCTCCCTTAAGGAACCGCCTCTTAAGCTGAAGCTGGGCAGGTGCCCTCTCCTCCGAGACCCTTTACTGATCGTCTAAGAGACGGATACAGAACACTTACCAGATGATTGCCGCTTTGTACATATGAATACATCCAACACATATAACTTTGTTCTCTATACACAAACATTTAGGACAGGAAACACAGCTGACAGGTGTGGCCCCAAGCCTTGGGTGATCTGGTCACCATGGGAATCGAACCATCGACCTCTTGGTTCCTGGGTCAACGCTCAGCCACTGAGCCACACTGGCTGAACACCAACTTGGGTTCTGTGCACCCTAAGCTCTAGGGCTGGGACATTAAAACTTTTCTTTTGCACAAGCCCTTCTCACTCTCACCTCTGGGCCTTCGCACATGCTGTTCCCACTGCACCCAGGCTCCCCTGGACTCACTCCAGGTGCCTTTCCTGTTTGTTGATTTTAATCTGCATCCTTTCCCTGTATAAACTGTAACCATCTGTATTCAGCTCTTCTAAATCTGTGAGTCCTTCTAGCCCAGCGGTTCTCAACCTGTGGGTCGCGACCTCTTTGGGGGTCGAACGACCCTTTCACAGGGGTCGCCTAAGACCATCCTGCATATCAGGTATTTACATTACGATTCATAACAGTAGCAACATTACAGTTATGAAGTAGCAACGAAAATAATTTTATGGTTGGGTGACAACATGAGGAACTGTATTTAAAGGACCAGAAGGTTGAGAACCACTGCTCTGGCCAATCGTGGAGCCTGGGGTGGTTTGTGGACCCAACACAAGGAGATTCAAGGATTCAATGATATAACTTATGTAAAACCCTTCACACAAGCTGCTTTCTTTTTCATCCTAGTGGATAAGGAAAGGGAGCGGGTCCTGGAATGAACTTCTGCTTTTGACTTACAACAGCCTCCGAATAAGAATAAGTGCTACCTTGTGACCAGCCCCCGAGAGCAGGAGCTGCAGGCTGCCTTGTCCCAGCTGCTGTTTCTATTTGTTTTGATGCAAAGAGGCCAAGTTAGGAGACCTCATTTGGTCCAGAAGACCCTCCCAGAAGGAGCAGCATAGGGCGGGCCTGCCTTTCATTTGCTCTTGCCCTCTCCTTTGTGGTTGTGGGGCCAGGATGCAGTTAGCTCTGTGACGGGAAAGGGACAGAGGAATAGCCTTTGGGTTTGGGCTGGAACATGTTCTCAACACCAGTGGTTCTCAACCTTGGCTGCACATTAGAGACACCTGGGAATCTTTTTAAAATCCTGATTTCTGGGGACCCACCCCATAACAAAACAAAAAAAACCCAGAATTTCCGGAGGATGAGGCCCAGAAATCAGGATTTTAACAAGATTCCCAGGTGATTCTAATGTGCAGCCAAGGTTGAGGACCACTGCTCAACACCAAGCCTTTCATGATGGTCCTCCTCAGCATCTTTAGAATTCTTCCTCTTTGGGGACTGGTGCTTCTACAGAGCAGAGTCCACAGGGAAAAGGTAGGGCACTCTCCACTGGGCCTGGCTGGAGCCCCTGCCTTGTCCCTGACTCAGGAGCGGCTAGACCAGCATGTCAAACTCATGGCCCGCGGGCCTCATGCGGCCCACAACGAACAGTTTTGCATCCCAGCCAATATAACAGTATGTAAGAAACGTTTTAATAAAAATTTCATAAGTTAATTTTTACAGCATCCTGTTATACTTAATTATTAATAACAAACTACTACGTTCGCTAATGACTGATTACTATCATCGTGTTGCATTCATTTCCCTTATGTGCAGGCGCACTATTTCTCTCACTAATACTGGCAGCGAATATGTCAGCAGCCGACTGCCTCGTCATTAGTCTTGGACTGACTTGTTTGGTGTGTGCAACAGGAAATATTTCGCTTTTGGAGAACAAGAAAAATAGGTTTATTTGTGTTACACTTATTAATTTGTGCAGTTATTCAGTGTCTGGTAAGTTAATGTGCAAGAAAAAATATTAATTTTTATTAAAATGTTCTATTATTTTATGTTAATGATGACTCATTCATTTCAGCCCTTTGTATTCAGCATGGCTGTCAAAATAAACCTATGTTTCTATGAAAATTGAAGCTTTTATTTTGGGGGGCCCACATACACCTTGTTTTACACCTTGTTTATTTGGCCTTTGAGTTTGACACGCTTGTGCTAGAGACTAGCCCAGTGATGGCGAACCTTTTGATCTCAGCGTGTCAGCATTTTGAAAAACCCTAACTTAACTCTGGTGCCGTGTCACATATAGAAATTTTTTGATATTTGCAACCATAGTAAAACAAAGACTTATATTTTTGATATTCATCTTATATATTTAAATGCCATTTAACAAAGAAAAATCAACCAAAAAAATGAGTTCGCGTGTCACCTCTGACACGCGTGTCATGGGTTCGCCATCACTGGACTAGACGAAGCCCCTGGCAAGCAGCAGAGGAAGCCACGGGTCCCCGGGCATCCCATGGGGTACAGGCTGGAGTAGCACCAGCGCTCAGCTGGGGCGGGTGGGCAGCCCAGGGAGAACTGCACGATGGGGGCCCATGGTGAGGCTGGTGAGGCCCTTGGCCAACGTGGAAGGCCTCTCACAGGCCCCCGGCCTATGCAGACCCTGGACTTTCCTCTGAGACCAAACCAGGTTGCCTACCAGCTAGTCAGAGCCACTGTGGTTGACCGCCGGCAACTTCACCTAGCTGCTCCCACCTACAGGGAAACGAATACGGAGCTGTCTGCGACAAAGTCATTTCCAAACCACCCACATCCATGGCGAAGAGAAATGGGAAGAGCTGTCGGTGCTCACTGGATCCCAATGGGGAGTCATTGTAACCTTCCTATGGAGCACCAGGCTTCACAGGTCATCGTCCTGCTTATGTCACAATAACCTGCTCATTACTCCACAGAGAAAGCTCTCCGGCGTCTCACAGGCTAGGAATTGGCCTGGCTGGGGGCACAAGGGGCAGAGGCTGCACTTAGGAAGCTTAAAGGGCCTGGTAGGAGGACACATCATGCTGAGGCCTGGGTCTGACTTCATGCTGGGCCTGCCTGCTGTGCAAGTCCAGTCTGGCTCTGGGCATGGGTCTCGGGGGAGCCGGGCTTGCTGCCTTGGGAGGCTTGGAGCTCCACCTTGGACTGTAACTCTTTTCTACTCCTCTGCTGTATTGAAGTGGGGAACTGGGCTGTGTCACAAATAAATCATTTTCTTGTTAAATTAAAAAAAAAAAATCCTTCACACAGTGCCTGGAACGCAGGAAATGTGAAATGGACCAGATTCATTTCCCCTGAGCCCCAGTCCCCTCCTCTGCACTCTTGGGGTCGGGGTGCTTGTAACTTGGGGTGAAGAAGCTCTTCCCGAACAAGGGAGGAAGAGGAAGAGCCGTAAAGGAGGAGATGAGGTTTATTAAAACGGAAAAACATTTGTAGGACAGAAGACACCACAAACGGGCTTTAAGGACGGGTACAGCAGGCATTACACACAGGAATTCTAATGTCCACCAACAGCTGAGAACACGCCGAGCCCACGAGGGATCCTCAGGGAAGCGCAGCCCACACTCCCCCATGCCAGTCTTCACACCCCACACCTCCCGACAGCAGCTTGCCAGGAAGTATGCCCATCTCAAACAAGGTTTGCCAGGAAGTATCCCCATCTCAAACAAAGGGGCGGCTCACAGGTCCTGGGAAGACCACCTGCAATTGCTGGGAGAAAGACTGAAAGCCTAAAAAAGTGGATGTGAGAGAACCTGAGATGGCGGCATAGGGAAACACCTGAAATTGCTGCCTCGCACAACCACTTCAAAACTACAACTAAAAGACAAAGCGGACATCATCCAGAACCACAGGAAGGCTGGCTGAGTGGAAATTCTACAACTAGAAGGAAAGAGAAAAGCACACTGAGACTCAGAGGAGGTGCGGAAGTAAAGTGCAGAGGTGCGGAGGCGCACACAGAGAGGGCTGGCAACAGAGGACAAGGTTGTCTTTTTCAATTGGGAGGGAGATACAGATCCCAACTGCTCTGAACTCCAGCTTTGGGCAAGTCTCTGGGGACCCAGACTCATACGGGGAGAAACTGGATTGTCTGGCATTGGGTGGAACTCGAGAGCAGCTTTCTCTCAGAGGTGCTTGCAGCGATTACTGCAGGACACTGAGACCCAAGGCCTCTTAGGGCAGGACTAAGGATCAGACATAGCTGTTTGCTCCACCCTGTTGATTCCCTGAGACCCTGCCCCACCCAAGCTGTGAGCAGAGGCTTTTGCATATGAATGGCCTGGCCCTTTTGCAATCTAAAATTACCTAACAAACTGCAGCTGGGTCAGAGAGACCCAGAACTTCCAAAAGAAGGCCCAAGGCCCCACAGCAGCTTGCATTGCTTCACAGCTGGGCCTCATCAGGGCACCTCCAAACCCCAAACAAGGAAGAAGAATCTTCAGATCTCTCCATAGCTCCTGCTGGGTAGCCTCAGGCAGAGGCTAAATTAGCAGCTAGAGCCAGTGTACCCAGTGATCAGAGTGGGACCATCCAGATTACAACTCCTCAGATCCATAAGGGACACACTCAGGGGGCAGACTCAGTGAGCACCAAAGCCCCACTGAAGCAAGTCTTGCCCCATATGGGTGTCTCCAGCACAGAAGTTCTCCCACTGTAGACACAGCTGATTCTCACAGCCAATTGGCCTGGAGAACAATTCCTCCCAGTGATACCAACTACAATCAAGGCTTAACTACAACAAGACTGTGCACAAAGCCCACCAAGGGGTGCACCAAGAGTGTCCACCTCAGGTAATTGGGGAGGCTGAGCCACTGGGCCCAATAGGACACCTAGCACAGAAAGCCACTCTATCAACACAGGGAAGCATAAAAAATGCAGAGACAAAGAAACAGGTCACAAATGACAGAAATGGAGGAAAGCAAACTACTGGATATAGAGTTCAAAATCACAGTTATAAGGTTTTTCAAGAATTTTCTAGAAACCACTGATAAATTTAGTGAGACCCTTGAGGATATGAAAAAGGACCAACTAGAAATTAAGCATACACTGACTGAAATTAAGAATAATATACAGAGTTCCAACAGCAGACTAGAGGATCACAAGAATCAAGTCAAAGATTTGAAATACGAAGAAGCAAAAAACACCCAGCCAGAAAAGCAAAAAGAAAAAAGAATCCAAAAATATAAAGATAGTGTAAGGAGCTTCTGGGACAACTTCAAGCATACCAACATCCGAATTATAGGGGTGCCAGAAGAAGAGAGAGAACAAGATATTGAAAACCTATTTGAAGAAATAATGATAGAAAACTTCCCCTACCTGGTAAAAGAAATAGACTTATAAGTCCAAGAAGCACAGAGAACCCCAAACAAAAGGAATCCAAAGAGGACCACACCAAGCTACTTCATAATTAAATGCCAAGAGCAAAAGACAAAGAGAGAATCTTAAAAGCAGCAAGAGAAAAAAAGTCAGTTACCTACAAGGGAATACCCATACGATTGTCAGCTGATTTCTCAACAGAAACTATACAGGCCAGAAGGGAGTAGCAAGAAATATTCAAAGTGATGAATAGCAAGAACCTACAACCAAGATTACCCAGCAAAGCTATCATTCAGAATTGAAGGTCAGATAAAGAGCTTCACAGATTAGAAAAAGCTAAAGGAGTTCATCACCACCAAACCAGTATTATATGAAATGCTGAAAGGTATTCTTTAAGAAGAGGAAGAAGAAGAAAAAGGTAAAGATAAAAATTATGAACAACAAATACATATCTATCAACACGTGAATCTAAAAATCAAGTGAATAAAAAATCTGGTGCTCACTTCAGCCGCACATATACTAAAATTGGAATGATACAGAGAAGATTAGCATGGCCCCTGCGCAAGGATGACACACAAATTTGTGAAACGTTCCATATTTTTTCAGAAAGGATATATGCACTCCTATGTTCATAGCAGCACAATTTACAATAGCTAAGATTTGGAAACAGCCTAAGTGCCCATCAGCAGATGAATGGATTAAAAAACTTTGGCACATCTACGTAATGGAATACTAGGCTGCTGTAAAAAGGAAGGAACTCCTACCATTTGCAACAGCATGGATGGAGCTGGAGAGCATTATGCTAAGTGAAATAAGTCAAGCAGAGAAAGATAAATATCACATGCTCTCACTCATTTGTGGATTATAATGAACAACATAAACTGATGAACAAAAACAGATGTAGAGACAGAGAAGCATCGATCAGATGCTCAAAACTCAGAGGGAAGGTAGGGGAGGGTGGGGGTGAGGGGGAGAGATCAACCAAAGGACTTGTATGCATGCATATAAGCATAAGCGATGGATGTGGACAACAGGGGGTGAGGGTGAGGGCAGGATTAGGGGGATGAGGGGACATTGGGGGGATAAGAACACATCTGTAGTATCTTAATCAATAAAGGGGAAAAAATCTGATGAACAGAATAAACTGGTGAATATAATAGAATCAGGGGCATAGAAAGGGAGTGGACTGACAATTCTTGGGGGAAAAGGGATGTGGGGGTGCGGGAAGAAACTGGACAAAAATCATACACCTATGGATGAGGTCAGTAGGGGAGGGGTAAGGGCAGAAGGTGGGGTATGGGAACTGGGTGGAGGGGAGCTATAGTGGGGAAAAAGAGGAACAACTGTAATAATCTGAACAATAAAGATTTAATAAAGGCCCTCTGAAAACTCAAAAAAAAGAAAAAAAAGAAAGTGGATGTGGTGCATTAAATGATGGTCCCCACATATGTCCACATTGCAACCCCCAAACTGGCCAATCTTACTTGACACGGCAAAAGGACTTTGCAGATGTGATGAACTTAAGGATTTTGAAATGGGGAGCTTTTCCTGGATTCTCCATCCAGCTGGGCCCTAAATGCCACCCACGGTGTCCTCACTGCAGGGAGGCGGGGGAGCTGATCACTGTATCAGGTGGAAAGATGGCGCTGGAGAAAGAATTCCACACCCTAATCCCTGGAACACGTGTTGCCTAATTTGGCAAGAGGGTCTTTGCAGATGTCTTCAATTTAAGGAACTAAAGATAAGCCCATCCAGGCCCTGGCTGGGTAGCTCAGTTGATTAGACCGTCGTCCCCGTATGCCAAGGTTGTGCGTTCGACCCCTGGTCAGGGCATATCCAAGAATCAACTAATGAGTGAATAAATTAAATTTGTGTTTCTCTCTCTCAATTAAAAAGAAAAGATGAGTCCAGCTGGTGTGGCTCGGTGGTTGAGCAACGATCTATGAATCAGGAGGTCACCGTTCAATTCCCAGTCAGGACATGTGGCCAAGTTGTGGGCTCAATCCCCAGTGTGGGGCGTGCCGGAGGCAGCCGGTCAATGATTCTCTCTCATCATTGATGTTTCTCTTTGTCTTCTTCTTCCTTCCTGTCTGAAGTAAATTTTTTTTTAAATATATTTTATTGATTTTTTACAGAGAGGAAGGGAGAGAGCTAGAAAGTTAGAAACATTGATGAGAGAGAAACATCGATCAGCTGCCTCCTGCACATCTCCCACTGGGGATGTGCCCGCAACCCAGGTACATGCCCTTGACCGGAATCGAAACCGGGACCTTTCAGTCCGCAGGCCGATGCTCTATCCACTGAGCCAAACTGGTTTTGGCGCGAAGTAAATTTTTTAAAAAAAATTTTTAACGATGAGATCAGCCTGCATTATTCAGGTGTCCTTAAAAGAGACTGAAGAGAAGACACAGATACACAGAGGAGAAGGTATGTGAAGATGGAGACAGAGATTACAGCGATGCAGTCACAAGCCCAGGAATGTGTGGAGCCATCAGAATCTGTGAGACAAGGAAAATCCCCCCCTGAACCTCTGGAGGGAGGCCAACAGTGCCACATCTTGGTTTGCAGCCCGGAACTGCAAGTGAATACATGCGTATTGTCTTAGCCACCACGGCTGGGGTAATTTGTCAACAGCAGCCACAGGAAACTAATACAATGGATAAGAGACTTGAACAGATATAATTAGTATCTTTGCCAAACAAAACAATAAGAATAGCCAATAAGCACATACAAAGATGCTCGACATCACTGTTCATCGGAGAAAGACAAAAACACAACGAGATACCACTGCCTACTTACCAGAATGGTCAAAATTCCAAAGAAAGAGAAGAAAATAAGTTGACTGTCCATATGGAGCGTTGTCAGGACAGGGAGCTACCGGGACTTGCATGCTTGGTGCTTGGGAGGGGAGGGGAGGGGAGGGAGGGAGGAGGAGGAGAATGTCATCGAACTCACTTCAAAAGGCATGGGCAGTTTCTCCTAAGATAACACCTTATTGTCCTATGACTCACGCCTATTCTCAGGGAAACAAGTGCAGCGCATGCTGATACCCACAATGCCTGTGGAGACTGGCTGGGCAGCGAGGTAAGGTCATCGCTGCAGTGATGATGAAGTAGCCTACCCTTGTCCGTGTTGGCAGGGCGAAGCAGAAGTCCTGATTCCTATGCACAGCAACCACTCCCCATGATTTCTTAAAGTGACTGCTTTTCCCCTTTGTAATCAATTTGAACGCTATGCTGGCAAAGTGGATCGCGTGAAACCAAAGGTGGTCAACCCACTATTTGCTATTCGGCTGCTTTTCTTTTTCCCCTCCCTTTGCTTTCCTGTCCTCCTATACAATAGCAATAGGTATACCCTTCAGGTTTCTGTCTCCTCCTGGCCTCTTTCCTGTTTTTGTAAAACAGAGAAAATAATTGTACCTATTTTACAAGACTGCTGAGAGGACAGTGAGATAGATAATCCACAGGGAAGAGCTTGGTAAAGTGGAAAAACGACAACAAATGCAACACCCACCACAGCCTTCTGCCAGGATGGTCCTAGCAGCTTTGTTCATAACAGCCAAGCCTGGGGACCACCTGCGTGCAGATCATTCAGCCGGTAAAACAGTGTGTGTGGTCAGCAGTGGAATACTACACAGCAACAAAAAAGAATACTTGATTGCTACACAGAACACAGATGGATCTCTCAGATATTATACTGAGCAAAAGAAGCCATGCCCCCCCCCCCCACGCAAATAAAAAAGACCATTCCATCCCCGGCTCAGTTGATTGGAGTGTCGTCCCATACAGGTTCAATCCCCAGTCAGGGTGAGTACAGGAAGCAACCAATTGATGTTTCTCTCTCCCTCCCTCCCCCTTTTCTCTCTCTCCCTCTTCTTGTCTCTCTAAAAATCAATTTAAAGCCCTAGCCAGTTTGGCTCAGTGGATAGAGAATTGGCCCCCACACTGAAGGGTCCTGGATTCGATTCCAGTCAAGGGCACATACCTTGATTGCAGGCTTGATCCCTGGAAACAAAACATATCCTTGGGTGAGGATTCAAACAAAACAAAACAAAACCACATTCCATACGAGTCTGTTGATAATAAGTCCAGGACCAGGCAAATGTTATCTACAGATAGATTTCAGAATAGTGGTTTACGTGGGAAGGGTGCCGTCTGGGAAAAAGCAGGCGGCAGCTTCTGGGCCCTGGAATGCCCTCCGTCTCCACCTGGGTGCTGGTTACACGTGTTTTACCCCTTTGTGAGGAATCACTGAGCCACATCCAGTGCAGTTTACACACTTCACTGTATTGTTTTTTAATATATTTTTATTGATTTCAGAGAGGAAGGGAGAGGGAGAGAGAGATAGAAACATCAATGATGAGAGGGAATCATTGATTGGCTGCCTCCTGCACGCCTCCTACTGGGCATTGAGCCCACAACCCGGGCATATGTACTTTACCAGAATTGAACCCGGAACCCTTCAGTCCACAGGCCGACACTCTATTCACTGATCCAAACCGGCTAGGTCTATCTGTAGTTTTTCTTTATGAAACGAAATGTAATAAAAATAGGAAATAGACTGCACATATTAAGGGATTTAGTGAAACTTCTATTCTAATGATATATATAAACACATACAACATATAATGTACAATGTGATGTTACATATTACACAAAATATATTTTTATAGTCCATTATATACTACTAGAGGCCCGGTGCATGAAATTCATGCACTGGGGTTGGGGGGTGGTGTCCCTCAGTCCAAACCTGCACCCTCTCCAATCTAGGACCCCTCGGGGAATGTCTGACTGCTGGTTTAGGCCCCCTGTGGGATCAGGACTAAACCAGCAGCTGCACATCCCTCTCAGAATCTGGGACTGCTGGTTCCCAACCACTCGCCTGACTGCCTGCCGGATCACCCCCTAACCACTCCCCTGCCAGCTTGATCAAAAACTAACTGCTCCCCTGCTGGCCTGGTCCCCCCCAACTGCCCTCCCCTGCTGACCTGGTCACCTCCAACTGCCCTCCCCTGCCGGCCTGGTCGCCCCTAATTATTTTCTCCTGTAGGACTGGTTGCCCCCAATTTCCCTCCCCTGCTGGCCTGGTTGCCCCCAACTGCCCTCCCCTGCAGGCCCGGTCGCTCCTAACTGCCCTCCCCTGCAGGCCTGGTCACCCACAGCTGCCCTCCTCTGCTGGCCATCTTGTGCCCACATGGAGGCAGCCATCTTGTGTGAGGGCATGATGGCCAATTTGCATATTACCTCTTTATTATATAAGATGTCACATAATGCACTAATTATGCAGTGTTGGAAATGCATATTGAGTGAAAACTGTGAATTATATAAAAATTGCACATATGGCCCTGGCCGGTTTGGCTCAGTGGATGGAGCGTCGGCCTGCGGACTGAAGGGTCCCAGGTTCGATTCTGGTCAAGGGCATGTACCTTGGTTGCAGACACATCCCCAGTGGGGGGTGTGCAGGAGGCAGCTGATGGATGTTTCTCTCTCATTGATGTTTCTAACTCTCTATCTCTCGCCCTTCCCGTTAAAAAAAAAATCAATAAAATATATTTTTTAAAAAACTGTGCATATGTGTGGATTATATAACTGGTTCCTGGAAATGGAGATGGAGTGTGTGCAGTGGGTGTACCTTGGAGCCTCTGGGGACAGCTCCTGTGGGTGGGGCTGAAGGAGGCAGGACTGGGCAGGGAGAGCTGAGGTGAATGCAGTCCCAACAGTCTATCTGATGGGGCACCTAGAGCTGGCATGACCTCCAGTTGTGCCAAGGGGGCTGGCTTTTGTGCTCTGACCCCCTCACTCATCCCCCTCTCCCCTTACTTCCTCTTTTCCAGGGGTCGGTAAACTCTTTATGTAAAGGGCTAGATAGTAAATATTTTTGTCTTTCAGGCCATATGATATCTAGAGCAAATACTCAACTCTGCCATTGAAAAATATATAAACGAATGAGCGTGGCTGTGGACACTGGATTTGGCCTCAGGGCCTTGGTCCACTAACCCCTGCTCTATCCCGGTAACAGAACCTCCTGCTGTTCCAGGAACAGGCCAATCCCACACCTGCCTCAGGGCCTCCGTCCATACTAATAGCCCTTTCTGACTCTCAGGCAGCTGCCTTTGGGCTCATCTCAAATGTGGCTTCCTCCAAGACCCCCTCATCTGAATTGGCCATCCCCATTACTCCTGAACTCTGACACTGGGTTAGTTCTTGACTTCTTTACTGTCCCTTTCCCCGCACCAGATGTCAGCCCATAATGGTGAAAGGATTTGAGAATCGGGAGAGGCAGGTTAGGGGAAGGGGGTCCACAGGAGAGGAATGCATACGTGATGGGCAGAGACAGCCCCAAGGCCCCGATTGTTTACAAGAATGTTACAAGATAAGGAAGAAGGAGAGGGGGGTGCCCGCTGAGCTTTGAAACTTTGAAACTGAGCCCATGCAGGGAAAGGGGGAACGTGACCAATTAGGAAAGCTCGGGGGACATAAAATAAGGAAGGGTCCAATTAGAAAGTGGAATGAACGGAAGAAGAAGCTCCCAGCATTTATAAACTGGTACACAAAGAGATGAAAGGGACTAGGTTCTCCCATTGTAGAGAGAGCAGGTTTTCTCCATTTGGGGAGTCTCCCCAGGGGGAGTTTGTATGCCCTCGCCATGAACTTCCACATTTTTGCTTAAAATCTTTTAGTCCGCGAATTTATTCTTCAAGCTTCATGAGAGGAGAACCATGCAATGAGAGACCGAGCCTGCCATTCCACGTGTCAACGGCGGGGACTTTGTCTTGTTCTCCATTAATTCTCAGCGGCTGGAATGGGGCGTGGTAGGTGCTCAGTAAACATTTGTTTAATGTGAGGGTAGATTTCTCCTCTCTGTCCTTGGGGCTGAGGGGCCCGGCCTAGCCACTCAGCGTCACAGTGGCTCGTACAGGGATGGCAGGGGCCTCCTGAAGTCCATTTGCTCCTGGGGTGGCCCTCTCCGCTGGACAAAAAAACCAACATGGGATGGACAGGGCCTGCCGGGAGCTGGGAGAGACAGAGGCTCCGGCACGTTCTGAGGCTTTTGTGAGCCAGTGTGCATGAGTTTCTGTTCTTTCCTCCCTAAAGCGCCGAGTACCTCTGGAGGGAGGAATCTGGATCCAGCCTGATTGCCAAGTAACCAGAGACAGGGCAGGTAACACTTGGGGGGGGGGGGGGGAGGAGTCTGTATGTACGTCTGTCTCCCCACTGGACTGTGAGTCCTGTGAGGGAGGGGGAGGCTGTCCCAGTCACCGCTGGGACCCACATGGCACAGAACAGGCAGGACGCATAATGGGCACCTGGGTGACAGTGTCTTAAATGAAAGAATAAATGAAGGACAGTTTTGCTAAGGTTAACAGGGATTTTTCAAATACGGGAAAAAAGCAGCAATTTGAACACAACCAACTTGAATTACAAATTTATTCTAACCCCTCTCTCCCCAAGTCGCAAATGCATACAAAATTTCTGTAGTAAGTTGGAGCGATGAACCATCCATCCTCCGGCCTCGTGTATTTTGAGAGGGCGCTCTTCCCACCTGCACACACCCTGATCCCACCCCCACCCGGTGGGTGAAGCTGTTGCATCCCACAGGTCTGGCCACGTCAACACACACAGGGGCTGTTTTCTTTTTCTTAAACATATTTTATTGATTTCAGAGAGGAAGGGACAGGGAGAGATAGAAACATCAATGATGAGAATCGTGATTGGCTGCTTCTTGCCCACCCCCTATTGGGGATCCAGCCCACAACCCAGGCGTGTGCCCTTGACTGCAATCGAACCCGGGACCTTTCAGTCCACAGGCTGACGCTCTATCCACTGAGCCAAATTGGCCAGGGCAGGGGCTGTTTTCAGTCTCACACGTGAGCACAGCGCTACCTCGGGGCCAGGGGCTTAGGCTCCCACCTCCTCCTCTTTCCTGCCTGTGTGACCTTGGGCAGGTGACTTTCCCTCTCTGTGCCTCAGCTTCTTCATGAATGAAGAAAATGTCGCTGGGATTACGTAAAGCACTTAGAACAGTGCCTGACACCCACCCAGAGCTGAATGGGTTCCACCTGACTGCTGTTTACTAACATGATGGAGAGGGGTTTGCAGTCAAGATCCCTGGCATCCAGCAACCCGTCCTCCAGAGATGTGACGGGGCCAGAGTGAATCCTCTCAGGGGTAACCATGGAAACCAGGCACTGAGCCTGCCCACCTGGCTCCTCGGTCCACCACCCTTCCATGCACTGGTATCTCTTGCCTTCTTCCCCTCATCATTTAACCCACTCGGGTCACTCCTACTGTAGAAACACCCCACCCATGACCCATCTCTGCGCCCTCTACACCAGCCTCTCCCTTTCTTCTATAAAGAATTGATGTAGCCGAAACCGGTTTGGCTCAGTGGATAGAGCGTCGGCCTGCGGACTGAAAGGTCCCAGGTTCGATTCCGGTCAAGGGCATGTACCTGGGTTGCGGGCACATCCCCAGTGGGAGATGTGCAGGAGGCAGCTGATTGATGTTTCTCTCTCATCGATGTTTCTAACTTTCTATCTCTTTCCCTTCCTCTCTGTGAAAAATCAATAAAATATATTAAAAAAAAAAAAAAAGAATTGATGTTTCACTAACCCAGTTTACTGGGTTTCTACCAGGTCTTGTGGCCAGGTGTTTTTAACCACCTGGGGGAAGTGGAAGAAAACGTGCCCCACCCATTTCCTGGTCTATGACTCCGCCCATTCACTGAATGCCAACGTCTTGGGTGGCTGTGATTGGGGATGGAGGGCCACCCACTCTTAGCACCGCTCTGGGACCTCTGTGGAGATTCCCACCCCTCCCCCAGTGATCGGCCTCCCCCTCATCTCCCTTCTGGCCCCCCACCTGTTCCCTCAAGCACCCTGCACCCAGGGTGACCTGGGCTCCCGTTTCCCTCCCAGTGCCACTGGCTCCCATCCCTCATGGGCTTCATAGCCCTGGGCAAGTCCCTTGGCTTCCCGAGCCTCAGTTTCCCCATCTGGGACAGTTCATAGGATGACTCTAGACCAGCCGTGGGCAAACTACGGCCCGCGGGCCGTAGTTTGCCCACGGGCCAGATCCGGCCCGTTTGAAATGAATAAAACTAAAAAAAAAAAAAAAAAAATCAGATCGTACCCTTTTATGTAATGATGTTTACTTTGAATTTATATTAGTTCACACAAACACTCCATCTTCTGGCCCTCCGGTCCAGTTTAAGAACCCATTGTGGCCCTCGAGTCAAAAAGTTTGCCCACCCCTGCTCTAGACTCAGCCCCATCAGATCTCTCAGCTTCTCTCCTAATTTTAATGAGCTTTGTACCCATTTTGGAGATCCATATAATGGTTCTCAAACAGTCCTTTAATTAGGAAACACCTACAGTCTGAAAAATAGGAGCTCTCCTTGGACTGTTCCTCTCGCATGTGGGAAAGGTCAAATGTCCCAAAGGTCAAATGTCCCATGGGGTCGGCAGGAGTCCCAGCACACTCTTGGGGTGGGGAGGTGGAGCGAGGTGATGGAACTTGTGAATGTGAGCTTATTTGGGAAAAGGGCCTTTCCTAGAGTTAGGGTGGCCCTAAGTCCAATGGCCAGGTGTCTTTATAAGAGACAGAAGAGAAGGCCACGTGAGGATGGAGGCGGAGACTGGAGAGAATGCAGCCGCAAGCCAAGGAGCCTGGAGACACCAGAAGCTGGACGAGACAAGGATCCCCCACTCAAGCCTTCGGAGGCAGTGCCGACAGCTGACTTTGGATCTGCGGCCTCTAGGACTGGGAGAGAATAAATTCTGGTTGTCCTAAGCCACCAAGTTTGTGGTAATTTGTTAGGCAGCCCTAGGAAACGACTAAAGAAGGTAAGACCAACTAGGGGCCCACACCAGGGAGATGGAGGTGGCACTTGGGGCTACGGAGGCAGGAGGTACCAGTGCATGAAGAGGGACTGCTGGACCAGTCCGGAGCCCCAGGGGAGGGGGCAGGAGCCCACAGATCAGCATTTAAAGGAAACATGGGGGATGTGATCATCTAATCCATGGCCAGGGTTGCCTGAGAGAGGCCCCTGGGGAAGGTAGGAAAGGACAGCCAGGAAAGCCCCAGGGACTCTGACGACAGGTAACAGGAAGCTGAGGCTGAAAGGCAAGTTGATTAGCCCTGGGCAAAATCAAAGTCCACCACATCAAGGGGGTTGGGAGGGCACTGCCTGAGAAGACCAGCCATTCCAGTGGGTGGTGCCACAGACTGAAGGAGGAGGGGGCTCTGTTGGAGTATTCCACTTGAGGACTCAGGAGAAGGTCTCACAGATCAGGTTAAGGAAAAGATATTCGGTGGATCGATTGCAAGCCAGGATCCTTTTCCCCCCTCTTAAGATAAGGGGGACAGAAGTCCAGGGAAAGACACTGCATTCCTTACAACGGTCTGTACCAACTGATCAAAAGAAGGGGGTGTTCAGTGTAATGGCCGAGTGTCCCAGGGAAGGTAGCACTGACCAGGCAAATGGGGAGCTTGACAGGCTGATTCAGCTGAGGTCCAGGTTCCATGTTTTCCTTCTGCCAGAAGAGTGAGCATGTCGTCCTGCTGGCTGGGACCTAGAAGGCCGGTGAGGTTTGGGATGGGGTGGAGAGGTGAGCACTGCGGGCTGTACCAATGAGGTAAGGAAGGGGCTATGTTGGAACGCTTCACAGTCCCAGTGCAGGGTACTACCGCTGGTCAGCAGGGGGTGACCAACAGCCAAGTTCATCAAAATCTCAGTGGCTTCCGCTGGGCCAGCACATTAGGGCGCACATGGCCACACCCAAGTTCAGGTTTCAGCAGCCTATTTCTCGGACGTGGGCGCTGCCTTGGGCGTGGACTTGGACCGCGCCTCCGCGTCCCGGGTGTAGAGTTCAGCGCGCACCTCTTGCATCTGCGCCTGCAGCTCCTCCAGGGCTCTCGGCGCCTCCTGTGCCTGCACCTGCGCCTGCAGCGCCTGCAGCGCCAGCGCCAGGCGGCCCACCTCGTCCTGCATCTCGATCCAGGCGGCGCGCTGCTCCTCCTCCTTGCGGCGCTGCTGCGCCTGGTGGCGCGAGTACTCCAGCACCATGCAGGCGCCGCCCACGATGAAGATGGTGGCCTCGCCCAGGAGCTCGGCGCCCAGCTCGGCGGCCGCCTCCTCGTTCAGCGGCTTGATGGCTGTGCCCCGGAAGCCCATAATGCGCATCTTGGTCCGCATCTCCACCCAGTGGTACACTGCAGGGGAAGAGAGGGGTCAGCCCGTGCTCTGCGAGCCCCCGCCAGCCCCGCCCAGCACGCCTGTGTCCAGGTGGGAGCGATGGAGACACAGCAAACAGAATCGCCAGGGGGCGCTTGAAACAAACCCGAACCGGCCTCGCCCAGAGAAGGCCGAGTCACCTGGCCTGGGGTAACCCCGTGGGCATCTTTTTAAATCGCCCAGAAGATTCTGGCAAGCAGCCAGGAAAGAGAAACCCTGCCCAGGAGAGGGCTGTGCCCCTGAAGGGTCACCAGAAGCTCCCAGAGCACCAAGTCCCCGGAAGCTGTGAAGGCTCCATTGGCAGGCGCTTAGCTCCCTCTGCTCCCCCCCACCCCCACCCCCAAGCCATCCGGGCCAGCCCGTCCTCCTCCCCTGGCACTGTCATCCCATCTGCTTCCCAGGAGAAAGGGCGACCCCCTTTCTTTTCAAATCTTCCCAGAATGCAGTGTCAGGGCTGAGGCAGAGGGTGACCCACTGGATCCAAGGAAAGGGCAGCTGAAATGTGAGATGCGGTTAAGCCTTGAACCTGTGAAAAGCGGGTAACAGGGCTGGTGGCTCCCGAACAGCCCCACAGCCCGAAGCGGGAGCTGACAGTTGCGGGCTCTCCATGGCGGGTGTAGAAACACACCTTGGAAGGGGCTTAAGAGTTGACTGGTGCTGCTGGCACAGAAACTGCCTTGCCTGGCCGCTTCTGTGAGGAAAACTTCCAGCCCTTCTGAGCCTTAAAAGCCAAGGCAGGATTGATGCGAACCCTGACTCACCCCTGTAATAATGCATCTTCATCCAAGAGCACGTGGAATTAATGCGGGTGCCCTGTCTAGCTTATTTGGAGATTCATTTCCAACATATTTTACTTTTTTTTTTTTTTTTTAAAATATTTTATTGATTTTTTACAGAGAAGAAGGGAGAGTGATAGAGAGCCAGAAACATCGATGAGAGAGATCGATCAGCTGCCTCCTGCACGCCCCCCACTGGGGACGTGCCTGCAACCAAGGTACATGCCCTTGACCGGAATCGAACCTGGGACCCTTCAGTCCAAAGGCCAATGCTCTATCCACTGAGCCAAACCGGTCTGGCATATTTTACTTTTTTTGTTGTTAATCCTCACCTGTGGATATTTCTTCCACTGCTTTTCAGAGAGAATGGAAGGGAGGGAAGGAGGGGAAGAGAGAGAAATAGACTGGTTGCTAATAGCTGCCTCCCGCACTCCCCAAGGGGGAGGAAATAGGATGGGGGGGGCAGCTTGACTGGAAGGGAACCCAGGACCCTTCGGTGCTCAGCTGGAGCTCCAACCATTGAACAACACCGGCCAGGGCCAACATATTTTACTTTCAATGTTTAATACTTATGAAAATACATGAAACATGAAATGTTTTATATTATTTGTGCACTAGCAAAAATTTAAAAGTAATTCAATCCAGAAGAAAATATTTTAACATTTGGAACCTTATAGTCACAGGAAACTAAATAAAATTAAAGCCGAAACCGGTTTGGCTCAGTGGATAGAGCGTCGGCCTGCGGACTGAGGGGTCCCAGGTTCGATCAAGGGCATGTACCTGGGTTGCGGGCACATCCCCAGTGGGGGATGTGCAGGAGGCGGCTGATCGATGTTTCTGACTCTCTATCTCTCTCCCTTCCTCTCTGTAAAAAAATCAATAAAATATATATTTAAAATAAATAAATAAGTAAATAAATAAATAAAATTAAAAATTTAGTTTCTGTATATATTTTGGTTGATAATACCTAATTCATGAGGCAGAATTCTGTCCAGAGGGAGCTCCAAGTTAAGGTCAAGGACAAAGAGGAAGAATGTAAAATTCCTGACAGTAAAAGAAGAGTTTGTTCTTTTTGAAACGGGGCACTGGCTAGCGCCAAATCACCAGCGCAGGTGGATGGCATTAGATGTGTCAAAGGAAGGACGCGCCACTCTGCTGGAATATGTCAATGTTCACATCACAAGTTATATCCTTTGCAACTACTTGAACTTTCAGAGAGTTTAGTGTCAACTTGAAAATGCACTAGAGAGTAATCTGTCGATTGTTTTAAGGGGCAGGGTAGCGCTCTGCCACGGTGGCTGCCACCTTCTGCCGCTCGGGGGGCTGCTTGTGGTCGGTGGGTGCTCAGTGGACCTGGCACCTCTTTTGTGAAGCCGCGGCTGAGGAGACTCGGGTGTTCACCAAGGCCAAGGGAAAGCCCCAGAAGGAGCCCAGAGTGAGAATAATGATCATATTAATCTGAGGGGCAGGGGGCAGGATGGTTTGCGATGCGCTTTAAGACTAAGAGGCAATACACCTCTTAGTAAACGCATGGAAGTCTATTGTGACTAGCAGGTTTGCCAATGAGGTGGATCAGATTTCGATTTGACGGGCAGCCAATCAATGCAACAGACACAGCTGCACAGCTAAACACGTGTCTGGAACAGTCCAGCAGCAGAGGGAGTGTCTACTCACTGAGACGGGAACCTGCTACTCCGCACCGCAATGTGCCTCCACCACACCCAGGCTACCACAGTAGCTTTCTCTCTTCTTTCACTTCCCCCTTCCCCATTCTTTTATTATACATCAGGTAACTGATGTATGTGTGCAGAATTTGCATTTTTAAAAATTAAAGGCCAATGGTGGGTTTTGATTGACATCAAATGGAGATGGGATAGAGACAAACACTGGTTTTCCATTAGTGGGTGCTCATTTCAGCTCTTACCTTTCTATTCCAGGAAGTTATTTGGCTCTCACTGTTTAACAAAAAAAAGAGCACATAGTGGTTGAGCATCAACCTATGAACCAGGAGGGGAAGGTTCGATTCCCAGTCAGGGCACATACCTATGTCAGTTTGCTCTCGGCTGGACAATGATTTTCTAGAATTCTTGGTTTCCACTCACATGGTATTTCTCAAACGGGTTTGGGGTTTTTTGCTGGCTGTTCGTCATTTTCCACTTGGTAACAGTTTGTGGCTTGCCATAAGAAGTGGCGGCTCTCTCAACTTCCTTTTATGGTGACGTCACCTGTTTATCTATAAAACCACCACTTCTGCTTGCTGTGGGGTGCCTAGTCTATGGGTGGGGTGGGGCGGAGGGGAGGGGCAGAACAGGGGTGGGGGGTTAGGGGCTGATGGTGGCTACTTGGAATGGGGGCCCTGCACTGGCTTTGCCAGGCAGGCTGCCTGGCTGTTTCCTGGAGGCTCCCTGAGCCAGGTGGAGGCTGGAGAGACTGAGAGCTCTGGAGATTCCGACATTGTGACTGTGATTGAAAATGGACTTCCTGAAAAAGAAGCTCGCCCACCAGTGACGAGTCGGCCTTAGGGAGACCTGTGTGATGGGGGATCGGTTCCCCAGGACACTCAGTGTTTCCACAGGAGCTTAAAACTGCAGATTTTGTCTTGTAAGCGGGTAATGAAATCAATTTAGTTGCACAGATCTATTTAGTTCCATTAAAAACATGATGGAGATACAACAGAAAATATGGAAGCCAATCTGAAGTAGTAAGGGTAAGTAGTGTTTCATAAAACTTTTGTTCTTGGGAGTGTGTGTGTGTGTGTGTGTGTGTGTGTGTGTGACTGAGTAATCAGAACACCGTTGAAAGGTTGAAAGCCATTGTCCTAGATTTGGGTTGGAATCCATTGAGTCTACAGAGTATTTTCAGGACACTGTCATCTTCCCAATAATGTCTTTGAAGCCACAAACGCAGCATCTCTCTACATTCATTCTCTAATTTTCTCTGCATGTCGTGTACTTCTTCGATTATATTTAGTCCTGGGTCCTGATATTTTTGACATGATTATTTATAGTATTTTACATTCCATTTTCAATTTGGTTGGGGCTGATATATAGAAATACAATGGAGTTAATGATATGTAGAAATACAAATCATTATGTAAATGCTTTTCTATCCAGTGAACTCACTAAATTCATTCTTTTTTATCTTTTTAACAAAATATAATTTTCATGAAGCTCCATGACTTTTTACATTTGCATATGCTAGGGTTCTCAGGGACAATTTTGCTCCCTGCCAGAAGCACCTCCCATGTTTTGACAACCAAAATGTCTTCAGACGTTGCTAATGTCCTCAGGTAGCAAGGGAGTGGGGCCTGTTGCATATGCATATGCAACTGCATCATTTATACAAATGACCATCCTTTCCTCACTGAGCTGTGGTATCTTTGTTAGAAATCAACATACATACTACATACTAATTACATACCCATTACTCATGCAGCCCAGGATGGTGAAAGGGTGCTCAATATGGCATAACTGGTAACAGGATTGTTTAATTACTGAGAGGGGGTGTTGTTGTTTTTATATGGGAGGAGAGTAAAAGCATGAAATTTTTATCTTCCATATTAGGAAGTCAACAGGTAATAAAAAAGGGGGGGGTGTCTTTAAGAACTAGGAGTATACATGCCTTACTTAGAAATAAGGTGGCAGCCCTAGCTGGTTTGGCTCAGGGGATAAATCGTCAGCCTGCAGACTGTAGGGTCCCGGGTTCAAATCTGATCAAGGGCACACACCCGGGTTTCGGGCTCGATCCCCAGTAGGGGGCATGCAGGAGGCAGCTGATTAATGATTTTCTCTCGTCATTTGATATTTCTATCTCTCCCTCTCCCTTCCTCTCTGAAATCAATTTTTAAAAATATATATTAGAAATATTATAATAATGTGGCAAATGTCCCCAAACAGCCAGGAGAGCCAATGGGACCAAGAGCCTGCTCCGCTTGGAGGACCTGGTTCCTCACCTACTCAGGTACTGCTCCCAGGGCCCCTCACCCAGTCCCCTCTGCACCCAGCCCCTCACCCAGGGTCCCCTGCACCCAGCCCTCACTCTCTTCTCTCCCTTGAAGCCTTCTGCCTCCTATTGTGGCCATTCTCTAATGGAATGCCTGTGCCTACCTCGCCCTCCTGGAGCCAAGAACCCAGAGGTGAGAATGGGTATGAGGATCTTCCGAGGGAGGCAAATATGAGAGGTGGGTTGGCAGTAACACAGCTTTCCAAGTGGGAGTTTTTAAACTTCAGGTCTATGATCTTAAGTGGCAAAATCAATTTGGTGTGTTACGACCAGCATTTCTTTCATTCTTTTTTAAAAATACTTTTATTGATTTCAGAGAAGAAGAAAGAGGGAGAGAGAGATAGAAACATCAATGATGAGAGAATCACTGATCAAGTGCCTCCTACATGCCCCACACTGGGGATTAAGCCTGCAACCTGGGCATGTGCCCTTGTCCGGAATCGAACCCGGGACCCTTCAGTCCGCAGGCCAACGCTCTATCCACTGAGCCAAACTGGCTAGGGCCAGCATTTCTTTAAAGAAAAAAAAAGTTAAGTACATACTGTATAATTCCATTTATAAAAATTCTAGAAAATGCAGACATCTAGCAGACCAGTGGTTGCCTGGGGATCCAGAAGTTGCCTGGGATTTCAAGGAGCATGAAGATACTTTGGGGCTAATGGATATGTTTGTTCTCTAGATCACGAGGATGGTTGGGTGGCCATGTCTATTGAAACTTATCTGATTGTATATTTTAAATAAACCCGACAGACTAAGTCACGCAGGAAGGAAGAGGAAGGAGTAGGCGTTAGGTGGAGTGATAAGCATCACAGGAGATAAAGGGCAGTCCCCAGAAGGGAGGTAGGAGCTGAACTGGAATGAGGAGGGAGGACCCATCTCCCAGCCCTGCCCAGGCCCAGGCTGAGCTGTTTCTGGTTCCCAGGCAAGGCCCTAGCGGAGGGTTGGAGGCGCTGTGGCAACGTGGTCCTGGACCCAAAGGACAGCAAGTGGAGCTGCTGTGGGCTCCACTCCCCCTTCCACCGGGGCTCCCAGAGGTGCTGCTCGACCTACATGAAGGAGTTCCGGGTCATTCCCAAGGACAACAGCAAGTCGGAATACGAGGACTGCAGGACCTACAACAACAGGAAGGACCTCTAGGCTCCAGGAAGGCACGCTTCCCCACCTGACTCCCCCAGCACCGGCCCTTTCCTCCTAAGCTTTCAACAAGAGTCTAAGCTATGGGCCACAGGTTCCCACCGTGTGATGTTAGGAAGTCACCTCGTATTTCTGGGCCGTAGGCTCCAAAACAGACTGAATTGGAGAGGCTTCCAGCGCTGGCTGGGGGAAAGGATGATGGCCCAATGGCCAGGGAAGATGGGCCTGCAGTTCTGGAATCCCTTTCCCAAGTGCTCCTTGGGTCAGGGGAGATTTCTTGCTGTTAACAAGTGAACAGGCTGAGCTGAAGGCCCCAGATTGCTCAGTTCACCCCAAAGTGGTGCAAGAACTTCTCTCTGTCCCTTCCCCTTCCTAGCAATTCTCCTGAGCTGCAGGCCTCTCCCTGGGGCATCTTCCCAGCACCTGAGAGGCAACAGTCCCAAGAGGGGAAGCTGGGCACTCGAGGACGCTCTCCCCGGTGAGGAGAGGGTGAGAAGTGGGAAAGCCACCTGCCAGAACATTCCCAGGTCGTGCACATGACCGTCCCTGTGACTGGGCCTTCCCGCATCATGAGGCTGCGACACTCTAAAGCAGTGGTTCCCCACGTGGGGCACATGCCCCACAGGGGGGCAATTTGATTTAGGGGGGCCAATTTGAAAATGAGCTATTAACAGTGAATTTTTTGCATTTCTTATGGTTCTAGGGATCTCCTATACAGTATATAAATATATATTATGACATATTTATGCATTTCAGTTCTCTATTATATGTTTTGAAACTTTATTTGCTATTTTTTCATATCACTTCATATTATTATTATTTACAATTTCTTAGTGATTTCTTCCTCAGCTCTTCAACTGTCCTTTTGTTCTTTTATTTTTCTCTTTCGTGGATGCCGTGTTCTTTGGAAGCTTGTTTAGACGAAGTTAATATCCTTTTAGGCTTCCTCCACGTGAATAGGAGCTCACTTTTTTTTTTTTAATATATTTTATTGATTTTTTTACAGAGAGGAAGGGAGAGGGATAGAGAGTTAGAAACATCGATGAGAGAGAAACATCGATCAGCTGCCTCCCACACATCTTCTATTGGGGATGTGCCCGCAACCCAGGTACATGCCCTTGACCGGAATCGAACCTGGGACCTTTCAGTCCGCAAGCCGACGCTCTACTCACTGAGCCAAACCGGTTTCGGCAAGGAGCTCACTTTTTGAATAATAAGAATTCTATGTCACGGGGGCATCAGGATTTTAGAGACGCTTAGGTGGGGCACGGCCAAACAAGGTTGGGAACCACTGCTCTGAAGGCTACTTCCCTGACTGCCCTGCCACACAGACCCCGGATGTGAGCTAGTCAGCCAATGAGGAGTGAGACAGGGCCCCAAACTGTAGTTTTGGTTCTGTGGTGTTGGTCCCAGACCCAGCCAAGAGCTGCTTTACCCAGCCCTCCCAGTGACTGTGCCCGCCTCAGCCTTTGTATTAAGTGCCTCCTGAAATGCATAAAGAGTGAGAGAGAAGGATGGATGGGCAGAGGGGTGGACCAATGGATGCAAGTGTCATCAAGCAAATACGGTAAAATATTAGCGGGAGTATCTTCGTGTGGGTGTTTGGCTGTGTTTCAATGTAAAATTCTTTCAATGTTGCTGTATGTTTGATGTTCCTAATAAAATGTTGAGGGGAAAATTCCTTCTTTCTTGAAAAAAAAAAACCTCACCCAAAGACATGCTCATTGATTTGAGAAAGAGAGAGAGAGAGAGAAAGAGAGAGAGAGAGAGAGAGAGAGAGAGAGAGAGAGAGAACATTGATTGGTTGCCTTCTGTATATGCCCCAACCAGGGATTAAACCCACAACCTGAGTATTAACTACAAAGAGAAAAACAGTGGGCAAACCTAGCACACATCATGCTAAATATGTGACCAAGGTCGCATGATCTGAGATAACACATACTGAAGTCATGAGCCCCTGATGGGCACAACATCATTTCTGTGGTATTCCTGTCAAAAAGGGAGAACCTCTCTCCAATCAAGAGAGAACATCAGACAACCCAAATCGGAGGACAGTCTAGACCAGTGATGGCGAACCTTTTGAGCTCGGCGTGCCAGCATTTTGAAAAACCCTAACTTAACTCTGGTGCTGTGTCACATATAGAAATTCCTTGATATTTGCAACCATAGTAAAACAAAGACTTATATTTTTGATATTTATTTTATATATTTAAATGCCATTTAACAAAGAAAAATCATCCAAAAAAATGAGTTCACGTGTCACCTCTGACACGCGTGTCATAGGTTCGCCATCACTGGTCTATACAATAATTAACCAGGACTCTTCAGGGGGTCAAGGTCACGAAAGACGAAGAAAGACTGAGAAACTGTCACCGACTGAAGGGGACGAAAGCTATATGACAATAGCTGAGCCACAGGACCCTGGGACAGAAAAAGCCATTGGCGGGAAACCTCTGAATGAGGTCTGGAGTTGCACTAGTAGCTCTGCATGCATGTGCATTTCCTGGGTTTGCACTGAACTATTTAAGATGCTATCGCAGGGGAAGCTGAGTGAAAGGTATGCAGGAACCTTCTGCACTGTTTTTCCAACACTCCTGTAAATCTAATCTTAGTCCAAAGAAAGAAGATAAAAACAGAACTCGCCTTCAGGTGGCGAGGCTGTGAGGAAGGGGGGCCCTCCCAAACACTGCTGCTGCCTCCGGGCCGTAATCCTGCTTGGGGAAACGGATGCCAGATTTACCCCACGGGTGTGAAAGGCTGCTCACCGCCGTTAATCCTGCAGCATCAGCATCGCTTAACAGTGGTTCTCAACCTTCTGGCCCTTTAAATACAGTTCCTCATGTTGTGACCCAACCATAAAATTATTTTCATTGCAACTTCATAACTGTCATGTTGCTACTGTTATGAATCGTAATGTAAATATCTGATATGCAGGATGGTTTTAGGCGACCCCTGTGAAAGGGTCGTTCGACCGCCAAAGGGGTCGCGACCCACAGGTTGAGAACCGCTGGTTTATAATAACAATGAAAAAAGCCAGGAGGGGCCCTGCAAGACTATCTACAGCAGCGGTTCTCAACCTGTGGGTCGCCACCCCTTTGGCGGTCGAACGACCCTTTCACAGGGGTCGCCTAGGACCATCGGGAAACACATCTATAATTATATTTTTTGTGTGATTAATCACTATGCTTTAATTATGTTCAATTTGTAACAATGAAATTGGGGTCAGCACAACATGAGGAACTGTATTAAAGGGTCGCGGCATTAGGAAGGTTGACAACCACTGATCTACAGTCTCCTAAATTACAGTAATTCTGGCAGCAGCTGAAATAAAGAGTACGGAAGGTTTTTATGTGCTGAGAGGTCATTCTCTGCAGTCCGGCATGGTCAGTGGAAGCAGTGAGGACTAGCACAATGTATACTGTTAGCTACATTCATGGAACATTCAAAAAGGGAGGGTGGGGTGAGGTGGAATTGCATATTGGCATTTGTTTGGAAATGCAGCTTTTAAAAAGTTACAAACTGTGAACATAAAAGGGGCTACATACATGGCAGGCCTGACAGGTTCAGTGACCAGGATGGTCTGATCATAAATTCCTAGCTGGGCAGGTCACGGTGGGCAGTCATGTCCCAGGCCTCTAGCTTCTATTTTTTTTTAATTTTATTTTATTGTTTAAAGTATTACAAATAGTAGTACATATGTCTCCTTTTTTCCCCATTGACCTCCCCGCTCCCATCCTCTGGCACAAGCCCCCACCCTAGCTTCTTTAGCACACTAAGGTCAGTCTTTACCTTAATGAGCCTGTTGTTCTTATGCATCAGATACCACCTTTGAAAGGTCAGAGTAACTTTCTTTCCCTGTCAAGAGCACATGGACTGAACACCTCTTTGTTACCTGGTTGCCCACATCCCATCTCCAGTTACTACACGTGTTAAATGTTAACTATCCTGTCCCCGCCAACGTGAAGGAAGTATGGATCTCTCCATTTTGTTTTGTATCCAATCGCTTTGCTTTCTCCATCTTCCTCGACCTACCACAAATGGATGTCATGTAACCTGCCTTACATTTTCTCCCTTGATTCTAACTTCACAACATGAACTGCAAAACTGCCATTTTTTGGAGCATCTTCTCAATTTGTTAAGATCTTGCTTCCAGGCATCTACAGTTTGGCTCAAATAAACTGTTATAAATTTTTTCTATAGGTTTGGATGTTCTTTTGTAGACATGAGAAAGAAAGAAAGACAGATCCCTACCTCACACCTAACACCCAAAATAAATTCCAGATGCATCAAAGATTCAACACACATACAAATGTAAAACTGTAAAATTACTATAAGAAAACATAAGATAAATCACTTATAATCTAGAAACAGTCTTTCTAAAGATGACACAAAACCTAAAAGTCATAAAAGAAAAGATGAATACATTTGACTAAATTATTTTTTTTTTAAAGTTTTTAGCCCTTGCCCTGACCAGTTTGGCTCAGTGGATGGAGCGTTGGCCTGCAGACTCAAGGGTCCCGGGTTCGATTCTGGTCAAGGGCATGTACCTTGGTTGAGGGCCCATCCCTGGTGGTGAATGTGCAGGAGGCAGCTGATCGATGTTTCTCTCTCACCGATGTTTCTAACTCTCCATTCCTCTCCCTTCCTCTCTGTAAAAAATCAATAAAATATATTTTTTTTAAAAAAGGTTTTAACCCTACCTAGTTTGGCTCAGTGGATAAAGCGAGCATCAGCCTGTGGACTGAAGGGTCCTGGATTCGATTCCAGTCAAGAGCACATGTGCGGTTGCAGACTCAATCCCCAGTGTGGAGCGTGCAGGAGGCAGCCGATCAATGATTCTCTCTCATCACTGATGTTTCTCTCTCTCTCTTCCTCTCTGAAATCAATAAAAATATATTTTTTAACATGTTAAGAGCCCAGCCTGTTTTGTCTTCTGGACAGAAAGTATAGTGTCAGTCACCAGTGACTGACTGGGCGCTTGAGGTGTTAAAAAATGATACATCAACCAGCTCTTTTGTAACAGTGTTTGCATCATTCCTTGTTCTCCTTGAAGTTCAAACTATATTTTACTCTCTCTACAAAATTTTATACTAACAGAACATATTTAATGCTCAAATGTCCTATTATATTTTTCTGAAACACAAAAAAATGTGTCTATGAGTGAAAGTCAAAATTTTCATTTCTTGTGACCTTAGCTAAAAATGTTTTTAGGCTGCATTACAATTACAGATACTATTAGTACATCACTGATCAGAGCAGCATATATTACACAATATGATGCATAATATTAAACATAAAAAGTAACGTCCTGGCTGAGGTGCATGCCTTAATAAGGGGGCTGGGGGAAGCCTTCCTGCGGTCAATATTTCAAGTGTTCCTCTGTGAGCCCGGAGACTTTTACACCCGGAGCATCATCGTACGACCAGAAAGAGGGACAGGTTTGTCTTTTCCCCCCACACTTCTCCCATAATTTCTTTTCCTGGGAGTAGAGCCAAGCAAAGACCCAACAGATTCCTCAGGCAAGTCCAGTGAAGCTGGAGATCGTGCAGGTGTGTGTGTGGGGGGGTGGATGTGGGGCACATGTACCTCAGCATTAAGGCTGCCTGCCAAGTGCCACGTAGACTGGAATACCGATGGCAGCATTCTCTGGGAGAATATAACCCAGAAGTAACCTAAATGTCCACCAACAGGGGCCTGGGCTCTCCACACTGTGCGGACTGCTATGAAAAAGAACGTGGGAGCTCTTGCCCTGGCCGGTGTGGCTCAGTAGATAGAGCCGAAGACTGAAGGGTCCCAGGTTCGATTCCGGTCAAGGGCAAGTACCTCGGTTGCAGGCCTGATCCCTGGCCCTGGTCAGGGTGCGTGTAGGAGGCAACCAATTGATGTGTTTCTCTCTGTGTATCTCTCCCTTTCCCTTCCACTCTCTCTGAAAATCAATGGGAAAATATCCTCGGGTGAGGATTAACAACAACAAAAAACACACACACAAAAAAAAAAACCCAAAGAAAGAAAGAATGTGGGAGCTCTGAATGTGTGCTACAGACGGATTTTCAAGGTATACTGCTAAGCGGGAAAAACTGGGCACAAAACAGAGTGAACAGTAAACTATATATGTGATTACCCATACACATGCGTAGGATATGCTTGATTATACACAGAACACTTCTGGAAGGTGGCTGGGGGGAGAGGGGGTGACTTTGGTAGCTCCCCCTCTGACAGCTGACCTACGTTACCACTCACCCCCTGCCCTAGCCACCCACAGAGGCTAGGCCTCCTCACCATTCCTGGAACCCAGTGGGCATTTTCTAGCCTCGGGGCCTTTGCACTCACTGTATCTTATGCCTAAAACGCTTTCCTCAAATATCCACACTTCCTCACCTTACACAAGTCTCTAATCAAACATTTATCTCCTCAGAGAGGCCTTCCTAAACCTAATGCATGTGCCTTCCTATTACATCTATCCTTCCTCCTTGCTTCATTTTTCTTCAGTACTTATTACTACCTAACACAAAATATATTTTGCTTTCTTGACTTGTTTATTATCTGTCTCCCATCAGGAAAACCTCAACTTCATATGGGAAACCAACTTAGGTCTCTTTTTAAACAGTTGTATCCCCATGCCCTAGCCCAGTGGTCAGCAAACTCATTAGTCAACAGAGCCAAATATCAACAGTACAACGATTGAAATTTCTTTTGGGAGCCAAATTTGTTTAACTTAAACTATATAGGTAGGTACATTGTTATTAACTTAATTGGGTACTCCTAAGCTGGCCTTTGCTAAAAACGTCCTCAATCTGATTGAGGTCCGTTCGCTGAGGTCGACCCCTTCCAATTCTCCCATCCACACTTGACTTGTATACTTGCTTCAGATAGACGAGTGTGGATGGGAGAGTTGGAAGGGGTCGACCTCAGCTACCATACCTCAAAACAATGTACCTCCCCCGCGCTGCGTCTCCCGTTAGCCGACCGACCGACACCCCCCACTTCTTCTAACGCCACTTCTTCAAAATAGACTCGCCCAGGCCGAAAACAGACTTCTGCCCACAGGCCACGAAGTTTCAATCACACTGTATGTGCGCACCCGCACGTGGTATTTTGTGGAAGAGCCACGCTCAAGGGGCCAAAGAGCCGCATGTGGCTTGCGAGCCGTGGTTTGCTGACCAGTGCCCTAGCCGGTGTGCTCAACTGTTAGAGGGTAGGCCGGCACACCGAAGGGGCTCAAGTTTGATTCCAGGTCAAGGGATATACCTGGTTGCAGGATCAAACCAGGCCCAGTGGGGGGGTGTGCAGGAGGCAACCAATCTATGTGTCTTTCTCACATAGATGTTTCTCTCTCTCCCCCCCTTCCCTTCCACTCTCTGAAAAAAACAAATAACCAAAAAACACAGTGTATCCCCAGTGCCTGGCAAGCAGCAGACATTTAGTAAATATTTCTTAAGGAATAAAGAAAAGAAGAAAGACAGATAGGCAGGCAGGAGTGAGAAACATATGTACTCTTCACCATATTTGCTTTCATACCAACTGAATTTTCCCCCCATATGCATTATCACTGACAATAGAATTAAATTAAAAATCAATAACAATGAAGAATGTAAAAACGGCCCAATATTGGAAATGAGACAACACACCATGGCTCAAAGAAGAGACCACAAGTGAGACCAGAAAATATACAGAACTGAATGACAATGAAGAGACAACATTCAGGTTTTATGAGAAACATCTAAAGCACTGTCTAGAGGAAAAGTTGTATTTCAATGCTTATATAAAAAAAAGAAGAGAAACCAAGATGGCGGCATAGGTAAACACCGGAGATTGCTGCCTCGCACAACCACTTCAAAAATACAACTAAAAGACCGAACAGACATCACCCAGAACCACAGGAAGGCTGGCTGAGTGGAAATTCTACAACTAGAAGGAAAGAGAAAAGCATACCGAGACTCAGAGGAGGTGCAGTGCGGAAGTAAAATACTAAGGTGCAGAGGTGCATGTGGAGCCGGCTGGCGGCTGAGGGCGCGGTTGTCTTTTTCAATCGGGAGGGAGTCTCAGGCTCTGAGCTCCAGCTCCGGGCGAGTCTCTGGGGACCCAGACTCAAACGGGAGAAGCGGGACTGTCTGGCATTGGTCGGAACTCGAGGACAGCTTTCTCTCCGAGGTACTTGCAGCAATTGCTGGCACAGTGAGAAACAGAGCGTCTGAAGGCAGGACTGAGAGCAGCCTAACTGCTCGCTCCACCCGCCCTGTTGATCCCCTTCGACCCGCCCCGCCCAAGCCTTGCATGGAGGCATTTGCTGGATAGCCTCAGGCAGGGGCTAGATTAGCACCTCCCTAGAGATCATGATAGAAGTTCTCCCACTGCAGACACAGCTGATTCTCACAGCCAATTGGCCTGGAGGTCAAATCCCCCCCAGTGTTACCTACAACAATCAAGGCTTAACTACAACAAGACTGTGCACAAAGACCACAAGGGGGTGCACCAAGAAAGCATAAAAAATGCGGAGACAAAGAAACAGGACACAAATGACAGAAATGGAGGAAAGCAAACTGCTGGATATAGAGTTGAAAACCACACTTTTAAGGTGTTTCAAGAACTGTCTAGAAGCCGCTGATAAATTTAGTAAGGCCCTCGAAAACACTGGTGAGACCGCCGATAAATGTACTGAGATCCTCAAGAAATCTAGTGAGGCCCTTAATGTTGTGATAAAGGACCAACTAGAAATTAAGCATACACTGACTGAAATAAAGAATATTATACAGAGAAACTAAGATGGCGGCATAGATAAACACCGGGAAATAGTCGCCTCCCACAACAATTGAAAATTAGCCCAAAGGACGGAGCAAACATCGTCCAAAACAACAGGAAGGCTGACTGAGTGTAATTTCTACAACTAGAAGAAAAGAAAAGCACGCTGAGAGCCAGAGGAGCTGCGGAGGCTGAGTGCAGAGGTACGCGACGGCTCGCGCGCGCGCGGAAAGGGGGTGGCACCTGAGGACGCGGCTGTCTTTTTGAATCACAAGCTCCCGACTGCTCTGATCTCCGGTTCCGGGAAGTCTCTGGGGACCCAGGTCTCATACGGGGAGAGGCTGCTCTCTCAGGCGGCAGCGGGCGAACTTGGGGGCAGATTTCCCTCGGAGGTGCTTGCAGCCATTGCCAGGACACTGAGACGCGCGACTCCGGGCACGGAGAATCAGCCATAGCTTCTTTCTCCGCCCTTTGACTCCCTGAGACCCCGCCCCACCCGGGCTGCGGCAGAGGCTTTTGCATGTGAATGCCCCAGAACTTTGCAACCTGATAATTACCTAACTGCAGCCGGGCCAGCCAGACCCGGAACTTCCAAGAGAAGGCCCAAGGCCCCGCAGCGGCTTGCATTGCTTCACAGCTGAGCCTCTTCATAGTTCCTGCTGTGTGGCCTCAGGCAGGGGCTGAATTAGCACCTCCTTAGATCCAGGAGCCACTGTACCCAGTGGTCAGAGGGGGTCCATTCTCCCACTTCAGACACAGCTGCTTCCCACAGCCAATTGGCCTGGAGGTCAATTCCTCCCAGTGATCCTACAACAAGCGAGGCACCAAGAGTGCACCAAGAGTGTCCACCCCAGGTAACTGGGGAGGCTGAGCTACTGGGCCCTACAGGACACCTGGCATGCAGGGCCACTCTATCAACACAGGGAAGCAGCCAAAATGCGGAGACAAAGAAACAGGTCACAATTGGCAGAAACGGAGGAGGCCAGACGACTGGATATAGAGTTCAAGGCCACGTTTATAAGGTTTGTCAAGAATTTTATGGAAACCGCCGATAAATTTAATGAATCCCTCAAGGAGTATGGTGAGACCATGGAGGTCATGAAAAAGGACCAATTAGAAATTATGCATACACTGACTGAAATAAAGAATACTTTACAGAGCTCCAACAGCAGACAAGAGGATCCCAAGAATCAAGTCAAAGATTTGAAATGCAAAGAAACAAAAAATACCCAACCGAAAAAGAAAAAAGAAAAGAGATTCAAAAAATATGAAGACAGTGTAAGGAACCTCTGGGACAACTTCAAGCGTACCAACATCAGAATTATAGGGGTACCAGAAGGAGAGAGAGGGCAAGATATTGAAAACATTTTTGAAGAAATAATGACAGAAAACTTCCCCCACCTGGTGAAAGAAATGGACTTACAAGTCCAGGAAGCGCAGAGAACTCCAAACAAAAGGAATCCAAAGAGGACCACACCAAGACACATCATAATTAAAATGCCAAGAGCAAAAGATAAAGAGAGAATCTTAAAAGCAGCAAGAGAAAGACAGTCAGTTACCTACAAGGGAGTACCCATCCGACTGTCAGCTGATTTCTCAACAGAAACCATGCAGGCCAGAAGAGAGTGGCAAGAAATATTCAAAGAGATGAATAGCAAGAACCTGCAACCAAGATTACTTTACCCAGCAAAGCTATCATTCAGAATGGAAGGTCAGATAAAGAGCTTCACGGATAAGAATAAGCTAAAGGAGTTCATCACCACCAAACCAGCATTATATGAAAAGCTGAAAGGTATTCTTTAAGAAGAGGAAGAAGAAAAAGGAACTCTTACCATTTGCCACAGCTTGGATGGAACTGGAGAGCGGATAAATACCACAAGATCTCACTTATTTGTGGAATATAATGAACAACATAAACTGATGAACAAGGACTGATCCAGAGACGGAGAGGCATTGATTGGACTGTCGGGCCTTGGAGGGAAGGTAGGGGAGGGTGGGGGCAAGGGGGAAAGATCAACCAAAGGACTTATATGCAAGCATATAGGCCTAACCAATGGACACGGACAACGGGGGGGGTGAGGGGGTGAGCGGGGAGAGGGGGGGTAGAGGGTACACATATGTAATATCTTAATCAATAAAAAATATTAAAAAAAAAAAAGAATATTATACAGACTCCCAACAGCAGATCAGAGGATCGCAAGAATCAAGTCAAAGATTTGAAATACGAAGAAGCAAAAAACACCCAACTGGAAAAGCAAAATGAAAAAAGAATCCAAAAATACGAAGATAGTGTAAGGAGCCTCTAGGACAGCTTCAATCATACCAACATCCAAATTATAGGGGTGCCAGAAGAAGGGAGGGAGCAAGATATTGAAAACCTATTTGAAGAAATAATGACAGAAAACTTCCCCCACCTGGTGAAAGAAATAGACTTACAGGTCCAGGAAGCGCAGAGAACCCCAAACAAAAGGAATCCAAAGAGGACCACACCAAGACACATGACAATTAAAATGCCAAGAGCAAAAGACAAAGAGAGAATCTTAAAAGTAGCAAGAGAAAGAAAGTCAGTTACCTACAACGGAGTACCCATACGACTGTCAGCTGATTTCTCAACAGAAACTATACAGGCCAGAAGGGAGTGGCAAGAAATATTCAAAGTGATGAATAGGAAGAACCTACAACCAAGATTACTTTACCCAGCAAAGCTATCATTCAGAATTGAAGGTCAGATAAAGAGCTTCACAGATAAGAAAAAGCTAAAGGAGTTCATCACCACCAAACCAGTATTATATGAAATGCTGAAAGGTATTCTTTAAGAAGAGGAAGAAGAAGAAAAAGGTAAAGATACAAATTATGAACAACAAATACACATCTATCAACAAGTGAATCTAAAAATTAAGGGAATACATAATCTGATGAACAGAATGAACTGGTAATTATAATAGAATCAGGGACATAGAAAGGGAGTGGACTGACTATTCTTGGGGGGGAAAGGGGTGAGGGGGATGCGGGAAGAGACTGGACAAAAATTGCGCACCTATGGATGAGGACAGTGGGTGGGGAGTGAGGGCGGAGGGTGGGGTGGGAACTGGGTGGAGAGTAGTTGTGAGGGTAAAAAAGAGGAACAAATGTAATAATCTGAACAATAAAGATTTAATTTTAAAAAATAATAAAATAAAAAAAGAAGAAAGAGCCTGGCCAGTGTGGTTCAGTGGTTGAGCATCGACCTATGAACCAGGAGGTCACTGTTTGATTCCCTGTCAGACTCAATCCCCAGTAGAGGGCAAGCAGAAGGCAGCCAATCAATGATTCTCTCTCATCATTGATGTTTCTATCTCCTCCCTTCTAAAATCAATGAAAATATTTTTTTTAAAATATATTTTATTGATTTTTTACAGAGAGGAAGGGAGAGAGATAGAGAGTTAGAAACATCGATGAGAGAGAATCATCGATCAGCTGCCTCCTGCACATCTCCCACTGGGGATATGCCCGCAACCCAGGTACATGCCCTTGACCGGAATCGAACCTGGGACCTCTCAGTCCGCAGGCCGACGCTCTATCCACTGAGCCAAACCGGTTTCGGCGAAAATATTTTTTTTTAAAAAGAAAGATTTAAAAGCAATAATATGAGATTCTACCTTATTAAAAAGTAGCACATTAAACCCAAAGTAAATGGAAGGAAATAATAAGGATAAGAGTAGAAACCAATGAAATAGGAAACAGACAAATGAGAGAAAAATAACAAAGCCAAAGGGTGATCCTTTGGAAGATATATTGATAAACTACTACCAGGACTAGTGATCAAGAATAAAGAAAAGAGAAAACATAAATTACCATTATTTAGAAATTAAAGAAAAGACATCACTACATATCTTACAAATATTAAGAAGATGCCAAAGGAATATTACAAACAACTTTATACCAATAAAGTCATCAACTTATATGAAATGACATGTACCTTAAAAAACAACTTGTGAAAATTGACAGAAGAAATAGAAAATCTGAATAGTCCAATAACTACTAAGGAAACTGACTCCATTATTAAAAACTACAAGCCTAAATGGGCATTTATGTCAAATATTTAAGGGGAAAAATTCAATTTTATACAAAATCTTACAGAAAGTAAAGGATGAGGGAACATTTTCCCAACTGTTTTATGAGGTTAGCAAAACCATGATATTAAAACCTAACAAAGACACTGCAAGAAAAAAATTACAGAATATGTCACTTGTGACCACTGGAAAAACCTTTAGGAAAATATTAGCACATCAAAGTAGGAGTTATCTAGAAATATAAACTGGTTTAATATTCTTTTTTAAAAAGCAATCAGTTTGCTATGGCCAGTGTTGCTCAGTGGTTTGAGTGTGGGCCCTTGAGAAGGGTCTTGGGTTTTTTGTTTGTTTGTTTGTTTTTTGGGGGGGGGTCTTGAGCTTGATTCCTGGTCAAGGGTGCAGTTGTGGGGTTGCTCCTGGCCCCCCATTGGGGCACATGCAGAGGCAACAAATTGATGTGTCCCTCTCACATCAGTGTTTCTCTCTCTCTTTTTCTCTCTTTCTCCCTTCCTCCCTCCCTCTCTTCCACTCTCTCTTTAAAAAAAAATCCATCATTTAATTCATAGCGGTAATAGAATTGTGGTAAGCCAGCCTCCAAGATGGCCTCCAACAATCCCTGTCTCCGGTATTCACTCCCGTGCGTAGTTCCTTCCTTCATGATGTTACAGTTGGTCTGCACGACCAATAATAGAATGCGGCACAAGTGCAGTATGTCACTCCCAAAATTACGTTATAAAGACACGGTCTCTTCAGCTTTGGTCACTTTCCTTCTTGGATCACTCTCTTTGGGGGGAGCCAGCTGCCAGGACGTGAGTAGCCTAAGGAGAGGTCTATGTGGAGAGTAACCAAACCACACTTTTAAGGTTTTTCAAGAATTTTCTAGAAACTGCTGATAAACTTAATGAGATCTACAAGAAATCTAATGAGACCCTCAAGGTTGTGATAAAGGACCAACTAGAAATTAAGCATACACTGACTGAAATAAAGAATATTATACAGACTCCCAACAGCAGACTAGAGGATTGTAAGAATCAAGTCAACGATTTGAAATATGAAGAAGCAAAAAACACCCAACCAGAAAAGCAAAATGAAAAAAAGAATCCAAAAATACAGAGATAGTGTAAGGAGCCTCTGGGACAGCTTCAAGCGTACCAACATCTGAATTATCGGGGTGCCAGAAGAAGAGAGAGAGCAAGATATTGAAAACCTATTTGGCGCCGAAACCGGTTTGGCTCAGTGGATAGAGCATCGGCCTGCGGACTGAAAGGTCCCAGGTTCGATTCTGGTCAAGGGCATGTACCTGGTTGCGGGCATATCCCCAGTGGGAGATGTGCAGGAGGCAGCTGATCGATGTTTCTCTCACATCGATGTTTCTGACTCTCTGTCTCTCTCCCTTCCTCTTTGTGAAAAATCAATAAAATATATTTTAAAAAAAAGAAAAAAGAAAAAAAAAGAAAACCTATTTGGAGTCATTACAGAAGGCATTTCTGTTTTAAGGATGGCCTCAACCTTGCAGCATGGAGTGACAAAGAAAAGGCTTACCCTCCAGGAGATCTCGGTACGGCTGTGCTATTTTTTACTGCGTTTACGTGCTACCTGAGCAGCAAGCACATAGGAGGACAGAGATGAATACAACCAGCTTTACATTGCCACAAGTGACCATACCATCTCCAGTTATAGCCCTCCATGAGATCTCTGAAATTGTATTTATGGACTGGTAATTTATTAAAAGCTTAAGGCTCTTCTGAAAAATCAAAAAAGAAAAAAAGAAAAAAGAAAACCTATTTGAAGAAATAATGACAGAAAAGTTCCCCTACCTGGGAAAGAAATAGACTTACAAGTCCAAGAAGCGCAGAGAACCCCAAACAAAAGGAATCCAAAGAGGACCACACCAAGACACATCATAATTAAAATGCCAAGAGCAAAAGACAAAGAGAGAATCTTAAAAGCAGCAAGAGAAAGAAAGTCAGTTACATACAACGGAGTACCCATACGACTGTCAGCTGATTTCTCAACAGAAACTATACAGGCCAGAAGGGAGTGGCAAGAAATATTCAAAGTGATGAATAGGAAGAACCTACAACCAAGATTACTTTACCCAGCAAAGCTATCATTCAGAATTGAAGGTCAGATAAAGAGCTTCACAGATAAGAAAAAGCTAAAGGAGTTCATCACCACCAAACCAGTATTATATGAAATGCTGAAAGGTATTCTTTAAGAAGAGGAAGAAGAAGAAAAAGGTAAAGATACAAATTATGAACAACAAATACACATCTATCAACAAGTGAATCTAAAAATCAAGGGAATACATAATCTGATGAACAGAATGAACTGGTGATTATAATAGAATCAGGGGCATAGAAAGGGAATGGACTGCCTATTCTTGGGGGGGAAAGGGGGGAGGGGGATGCGGGAAGAGACTGGACAAAAATCGTGCACCTATGGATGAGGACAGTGGATGGGGAGTGAGGGAGGACGGTGGGGTGGGAACTGGGTGGAGGGGAGTTATGGGGGGAAAAAAGAGGAACAAATGTAATAATATGAACAATAAAGATTTAATTAAGAAAACAAAAATATATCCTCAAGTGAAGATTACAACAACAAAAACAAAAAACAGGATCATAAACCCTGGCTTGTAGGGACGTTGCCACATTCAAGGCTCGTGCATAAACTGACGTCTAGTAGGAGACACAGTTTAGCTGCCTACGGAGACCAGGAATGGAGGTGAAACCGTGGGTGCAAACCGGAATTAGATCTGGTTCTAACTCTCTCACTTAGCACCTGGGTGCCCTCGGGCAGGTTACCTAACACTCCATTCCGTTTCTTCAACCATTAAGGCAGTGTTAATGATGGTAATCTACCTCATAGGAAATGCTAAGAACAAATTAGCTTATGTAAAGACTACAACAGCTTTAGTGCTTATGATGATTAACACTATATTATTCTCTACTGTATTATTTACTCTCTTGTCATTAGACTCTAGACTTGATATTTAACAGTCTGACCTCCCATATAGCAGAGGAAGTATGTGACTCAATTCTCACCCATTAGCAGTGAGAAGAGTCTCCTGGGGGCTTCTGGGAAAATATTTTTCTCCTTGAAGAGCTCTCTCATTTCCCTGTCCCCGCTGCCACACACACATTCTCCCTTTGGAAACTGTAGTATAAAGACACGATGCCTGGTGCTCTAGCAGCCCTTGTGAGGCCTTGAGGAAAGCTATGGCCTGAAAGAAAGATAGTAGAGACAGAAAGAGTCCTCAGGTCCCTAATGGCATCACCAAACCACCAAACCGATCACAGAGCCACCTTTCTCCACCAACAATAAACATGCTTTTGATTTAGGTTTGGTTAAGATTTATTGGCTGGGTTTTCAGTTAGTCACAGATAAACACAAACTGATTTGTGTCTTGTTCTTTCTTTCACAATAAGCATATATTACTTCTGTAAATTTAGTAAGTCCCCCCCAAAGTACTTCAGAGTGAAAAACCCAAAAGTAAAATAAAATTTGATTTGATTTTAAAAAGAAGAGATAAAAATTGGCATCACACTCAGCAAAGGCGTGCTGAGCCCGCAGCAGAGGGCAGCTGCTACAGACCCAGGCGGCCTACAAGCCGGAGGATGGCTCGCTAGAGGGCAGTGAGGGAGCTCTGAGCACATCACCAGTCATAAGGAGGCTCAGAGGTCTGAGGTGGGGTCAGCAAGAGCCTGAGCACCAGGAAAAGAGGAGCCAAGAAGCTGGAGGTGGTGGTAAGACCCCATTTAGGGGCAGAGGCATCAGGGTAGGCCTGGGGGAGTCCAAGACATTGGGGTAGGCCTCTAAGGCACTGACCACGGAGTCTCAAGGAGCAGTGAACAAAGAGGGTGGACAAGGTGTTTCTTTGGGGCATAGGAAGCAAATATCAGAATTTCTGGTTAAGTTTATATTTTGAAGGAGAAGGGAAGGGAAAGAAGAGAAAGAAAAAAGGAAGAAGGGGGGAGGGGGAGGAGGAGGAAGAGGAGGAGGAGGAGGAGAAATTAAGCTTTACTGGCCATATACAGAGCTGTATAGAGGTCAACTACAGAGATGGTCTCTAGCGCCTCTCAGCTCGCAGGTGCCACCATCTGAAGGTGCTGGAGCTGGACCCAGAGGCTGAAAGGGTGACACGGGCGCCCTCTCCTGTCCGCTTAATGCAGTGGTTCTCAACCTTCCTAATGCCGCGATCCTTTAATACAGTTCCTCGTGTTGTGGTAAACCCCAACCATAAAATTATTTTCATTGCTACTTCCTAACTGTAATTTTGCTACTGTTATGAATCGTAATGTAAATATCTGATATGCAGGATGTATTTTCATTGTTACAAATTGAACATAATTAAAGCATAGTGATTAATCACAAAAACAACATGTGCCCTAGCCGGTTTGGCTCAGTGGATAGAGCGTCAGCCTGCGGACTCAAGGGTCCCGGGTTCGATTCCGGTCAAGGGCATGTACCTTGGTTGCGGGCACATCCCCAGTAGGGGGTGTGCAGGAGGCAGCTGATCGATGTTTCTCTCTCATCGATGTTTCTAACTCTCTATCCCTCTCCCTTCCTCTCTGTAAAAAATCAATAAAATATAGTTTAAAAAAAGCAAACAACAAAAAAACAACAACATGTAATTATATATGTGTTTTCGGATGGTCTTAGGCGACCCCTGTGAAAGGGTCGTTCGACTCCCAAAGGGGTCTCGACCCACAGGTTGAGAACCGCTGGCTTAATGTCATGCAGCCAGGGCAAATAGATTCCTGAGAAAAGTCTCAGGTTGCAAAGCAACCAGCCCTCACACAGGGGCTTCTTAAAGACTCCTGCTCAGAAACCTCCACTGAAGATTTACAATGTGAGCACAAGCAAATTCTAGCAAATGTCTCCGCATATAAAGGGGTAGGACTGAAAAATGAGCAGCGGGATTAAATGTAGCTGATGGCACACTGCTCTCACTGGATTTCTGTGCCTTAGTTGGGTCTTTGCAGCTGTGACAACCATACATAAAGAATGTCAAAACTAGGCTCTCACCAAGAGTTTCCAAATGCATTAACAGGGTCTGTATAAGAAAACATTTTTATTCTATATAAAGTATGTTTTCATTGTTTTTAAAGAGAGGAAGGGAGAGGAAGAGAGAGACCGGTTGCTTCCACATGCATCCTGAGGGCTGAACCCGCAACCTGACCAGAAATCGAACTAGTGATCTTTCAGTGCACAGAACAACACGCAACCACTGAGTCACACTGGCCAGGGCAAAGGAAACATTTTTAGGGAGAGCAAAAATATTTGAGGGGCCATGAATACATAAAATTTTTATTTTAAAAATATTAATTTCAACCCTTCTAATCTTCATGTTTTTTAAAAATATATATTTGATTTTTTTACAGAGAGGAAGGGAGAGGGATAGAGAGTTAGAAACATCTATGAGAGAGAAACATTGATCAGCTGCCTCCTGCACACTCCCTACTGGCGATGTGCCTGCAACCAAGGTATATGCCCTTGACCGGACTTGAACCTGGGACCCTTCATTCCATAGGCCAACGTTCTATCCACTGAGCCAAACCAGCTAGGGCTAATCTTTATGTTTTTAGGTGCACATAATATATCTATACTATTATATATTAGCACTATATATGATTGTAAATAACTAATAACTACACACACACACACACACACACACACACACACACACACGCCGCGCACAGGGGAGAATGTTAAAAAATGTTTCCTTAACAGGAGAACATAATAAAACTGTTCGGAGGTCACCGGCAGCAGCCTGGATGTCCTGTAACATAACCGACGTGGTGCCCTGGAGATTATAAATAGATTCCAGGGCAGTGATTTCAAACACTCATACACACAGGAATCCTCTCTGGAGAATGTTAAAAATAAAAACGTCCAGCCCTTCCCCAGATGGAGCCCAACAGGGCCTGCAGGTGGCACTCCTGGGCAGCTAAGGGATGCACCCCACAAAGCTGGCTTTTTCCCTTCAGATGGGCTATCTTTCAGCTTATCAATCTTCTAAGCAGCTGTATTTAATCTGGTGTTTGTCTAGAGCAGTGGTTCTCAACCTTGGCTGCACATTAGAATCACCTGGGAATCTTTTTAAAATCCTGATTTCTGGGCCTCATCCTCCGGAAATTCTGTTTCTCTGTTATGGGGTGGAAACAGAATTTCCGGAGGATGAGGCCCAGAAATCAGGATTTTAAGAAGATTCCCAGGTGATTCTAATGTGCCGCCAAGGTTGAGAACCACTGGCCTAGGCCTTCGACGGAGCTCTGAACATCAACTGCTGTATTTGTCATTTCTCGGTGTTCTACTTGGTTCTTTTTCTAACTTCCTGGTAACTTTTTATTTTACTTATGTTTTATATTCCTCCTATTTTATCCTTTTCAGATACAAACATAGGTATCTGATGTCCACATCTTCATTCCAATGCCCCCAGTGTCTGCAGGTCTGGACCTGCCATGTTTTGTGTCTGCTGACTCTCCCTCATGGTGCCCGCTTGTCCGTACAGCGCGTACTTTTTTATCATGAGCTCCTATGTGCCAGATCTCTACCTGAAGGCATTCTCCAAGGCGCAGGCACAGGTGGCGCGCCTACAGAGAGGGTTTGCTTGTCCTTGCCAGGAGCTTAGGGGCACAGTCCCGGATTCCCTCTCAGCCTGCTGTCTCCAGGACTTTTCAAAGAGTGCAATTCAGGCCCAAACCCACATGAGAGACAGCTCAGTGGCCACAAATTCTCAGAGGAGACCCTTTCAGTCTCCACCTAGATCTGAGGCTGTGTGCCTCTGCAAGGTGGGTTTTCTCTAGTTCACCTTTAAGCCCCCCTGCCCAGCTTTCCCACAGCACAGCCCCTGTCCCCAAGGCCACGGGAAACCGAATGTCCCTAGAGGATCAGGCAGCTGCAAGGCTCAGTCCCTTCCTCCCCAGCTTGTTGCTGCTGCTTTCTCCTTGCTCTGGGAAGAGCCCTTTTCTTCCTTGCAGGTACAAGCACTCATTTCAAAGGATGCTTTAAATATTTCATGAAGCATTAGGTAGTGGGAGGCTCTCTACTCAGCCACACGGCCCTCCCTCTGGTCGACTTTGTCACATTTCTTCACTTAGAAATATAACTCCCATATGATCAGACAAACATAGTAAGTGCCCCATGCTGGTTGGCCCAGACCTTTCTGCCTGTGGTAATACGCCTGTTAGGGCTGACAGGAAGAGGGGCAACATGATCCAGAGGCTTGAAGTACTGACTGCTCAGCTGTTACAGGCGACTTGGGAGTACACACTGAGTGAGAAGGATCGCACTAACAGGGGTGGGCAAACTTTTTGACTCGAGGGCCACAATGGGTTCTTAAACTGGACCGGAGGGCCGGAACAAAAGCATGGATGGAGTGTTTGTGTGAACTAATATAAATTCAAAGTAAACATCATTACATAAAAGGGTGCGGTCTTTTTTTTCAATAGTTTTATTCATTTCAAACGGGCTGATCCGGCCCGCAGGCCGTAGTTTGCCCACGGCTGCACTAGAAGGTTTAGCATTAGATGATGATGATGATAAGGAAGATAATAACGGTGTCTTGACGGTCAACAAACATTTATGCAGCACTAAGGGCCAGGCAGCGCTGAATGCTGTATGGATTGTTAACGTACAGAATCAACATGAACAATCCAATTTACAGACAATGACACTGAGGCGTAGAGGTCACAGAGAAGGCGGCAGGACTGGCATTCACACCCAGGCGGCTCCAGAGGCCGGGTTCTCGGCCACTTGGCCACACAGCTGTTTACTGAACTTAGTACGTGCCAGGCCTGTGCGAAAGGTGTCGGCCCACGCAACAGACCCAACCGTCAAGCATATGAGGTGAGCGCTATTCTTCACAGTGGGGGAAACAGGTGACCTGCCCAGGACACACACCAAGTAAATGGCAGGGCAAAAAGCCTTTATCTAGAAGCAGAGTTTTTAAGTAACTTTTTTTGGTGTGCATGTTTTTTTATAAAAAACAATTTTATTGATTTCAGAGACTAAGGGAGAGGGAGAGACAGAAAGACCAATGATAAAAAAGAATCATTGACCAGCTGCCTCCTACACGCCCCACACTGAGGATCAAGCCCGAGACCTGGGCATGTGCCCTGACCAGGAATCGAACCGTGACCTCCTGCTTCATAGGTCAACACTCAACCACTGAGCAGTGCCAGCCGGGTTAGAAGCAGCGTCTTTATCATCTGAGCAGTAATGCCCGCGTACAATAAGCACAAATTCTGTAAGTTCTCGTAGCCAGTATTAATCAGATATGCACACTTTGGTCCAGGCTTCAATACTCACTGTCATCTGCATCCTCACAAGAATTCCAGCAGATGAGCTCTATTATTAACCTTTTTTGATAAATATGGAAACAGAGGCTCAGAGAGATCCAGCTACTTGCCCAAAGTCACACAGCTAATAAGTGGTGTCAAGATTCAGACCCAAGAGTGTCCACTCTGTAGTAGACTGCCTGCCTGTGGTGACGCCGCATATCACACCCTGTGCAGCCCCTCCACCCTCACTATGCCAAGGTCGCCTTGACCAACTGAGTGTGCAGTGCCAGGTCTTGCCCTTAAATGGCTGCAGCTTCTTACTTCTTCCCTCCTGGAAACCTGGCTTTTGGGAGCCCTGAGTAACCAAGTGGGAAATTCTGCTACCTGCTGGAGAGGCCGTGTGGAGAAGAGAGGCCCTGAGACAACACTGAGAGGGAAGAGGGAACTGGCCATTTCAACGTCCCAGTCGAGCCTCCTGATAACCTCAGTTCCAGCTGCCCTTTGACCACAATCCCAGGAAGACCACTCAGCAAAACCAGCAGAACTGCCCAGCTGAGCCCAGCCAGCTCACAGAACTAAGAAAAAGAATTAAAGGGTCACTGGTTGTTTTTTTTAGTTTCTTTTTCATCCTCACCCAAGGATATTTTTCCATCGATTTTTAGACAGAGGGAAAGAGAGAGAGAAATATCAGTGTGAGAGAAACACATTGATTGGTTGCCTCCTGCACGAGTACCGACCAGAGCCCGGGCCAGGGAGGAGCCTGCAACCAAGATACATGCCCTTGACCGGAACCGAACCAAGAACTCTTCGTCCGCAGGCTGACGTTCTATCCACTGAGCCAAACTGGCTAGGGAAAAGGGGTCACTGTTTTAAGCCACTAAGCTTTGGGTCAGATTGCTATGTAGCAACAGAAAAATTGAAACCAACTCCAAGGCCGGGTGGCTAAGTTCATTGGAGTGTCGTTCTGATATGCCAATATTGCAGGTTTGATCCCTGGTCAGGGCACATACAAGAATCAACCAATGAATGCATAAATAAGTGGAATAATAAATATCTCCCTCTCTCCCCCGCCCCCTTTCTCTTTCTCTCTTAAAAAAAAGAAAAGAAAATCAGTTTTAAAAAAATGGGATGACTACACAAAGTTAAGCACTTCTAAAAATATTACCCAGCAACCTGAATGAGTTATCATGTGGTGTATTACTTTCCTGTTGTTTCTGTAACAAAAGACCACAAACACGGTGGCTTAAAACAACACATTGATTATCTATGGTTCCTGAGAATATAAGGTCAGAATGGGTCTCACTGGGCTGAACCCAAGGTGTCAGCAGGGGACGTTCCTTCCAGAGGCTGGAGGGGAGAAGCCACTTCCTTGCCTTTTCCAGCCTCTCCAGCCGCCTGCATTACTTGGCTCGTGGCCCCTCCTCCATCTCCAAGGCCAGCAGTGTAGCACCTTCAAATGTTCCCTTCCCTGCCTTCCTCCTTCATTTCTAAGGACCTGGTGATTACAGGGGGCCCAGGCGGATACCCCAGGATAATCTCCCTACCCCCAATCCTTGATTTCATCACATCCGTGAAGTCCCCTTGGCCATGTAAGGTGAACACATCGGAATTAACAGGTTAGGGATTAAGATGCGGCCATCTTTGGGGGGGACCATTACTGTGCCTACTGTGAGCAGTAAACTAGGAAAATGACCAGCATATTCCAAAGGAGTAGGCAGAAACACTGGGATCTTCCCTCTGCCCAGAGACATCCCACGGCTCCCCTGAAGTATCAGCAGTGCGCTTGGCGAGAGTGGCCTCAATCCGCCTGGCATCACCAACCTTTAGTATTCTTTTTCTTGCCCAGAATTCTTTGTTTAAAAAGATCCTTGCTCCCCAACATAGTGCATCATCGATGAGTTATGCTTCTGGCATTTACTGTTCTTTTCTCAGGCAGACACACCTACCACTCCAGCCTCTCTGCTGAGTCAGAGGCAGCCCGGCCAAAGGCACAGACACTGGATGCATAGGTCAGTTCCAGGCCTGACCTGAGAGGACGCAAAGCTGCTACTGGGAATTCTAATCGCACAATCAGGGGGCCAGAGTGATGGGCAATTAGCAATGTGAAGACAGAAACAACATAAGAAGAGTAAAGATGAAAGTCAGTGCACTTTAACAGTATCTAATAGCATCTCCAGCTAAACCTGTCCCAGGCTGAGCTCCTGGGCCTTTCTGTGCAACCCGCCCCTCCTCCAGGCTGCACGTCACACCCAATCCACAGGAAATCCTGCTGGCTCCACCTTCCAAACAAATCCACTGGTTATTCATTAGTCAGGGGAAAAGGAAAGGTTCTTGGGGTGGTCACCCCCTTAACCAAGGGCTCCAAGTTACCATCACAAATGACGGAAGAACAGACATCAGTAGCCCCCTGAGGTGATGTCCTCAGGACACACCGTCATGCCTGTGATAGTCCTGCCAAAGATGCTCAGTGTAACCAAATCAGAGGGAATGATCAGAAAACTCGAGGTTGGGGGACATTCCATGGAACTCTTGGACTCTTCCAAATGTCAATGTTATGAAAAACAAGGAAGAACAGGAATGCTGTTATAGAGCTGGGTCAGCAAACATTTTCCATAAAAGGCCAACGAATAAGTATTTTAGATTTGTGGGCCATACAAACCCACCTTTGCAGCTACAGACCAAATGCAAACAAATGTGTGTGGCTGTGTTCTAATAAAACTTTATGAAGACAGGCAGTGGGCCAATTGCAGAGTCCTGTTGTAGACTAAAGGTTACTAAAGAGACATGATAATGAAATACAGTGCTTGATCCTAAGCAGATCCTAGATTAAAAATAATAATAAACATACCCTAACCGGTTTGGCTCAGTGGATAGAGCGTTGGCCTGCGGACTGAAAGGTCCCAGATTAGATTCTGGTCAAGGGCATGTACCTTGGTTGCGGGCAAATCCCCAGTAGGGTGTGTGCAGGAGGCAGCTGATCGATGTTTCTAACTCTCTATCCCTCTCCCTCCTCTCTGTAAAAAATCAATAAAATATATTAAAAATAATGATAATAATAATAATAAACAATGCATATAAGCAAAACCCATGGAGGGGGGTGAGGGCATGTGAGGGCATGGGCTGGGGAGAAGTCAATGGAGGAAAAAGGAGACATATGTAATACTTTAAGCAATAAAGAATTTAAATTTAAAAATAATAATAAAGAGAAGCAGTAGCCCTGTAAGTTGCTTGGTGTTAATAATAATAATAATAATAATAATAATAAAGAGTAAATAAAAGGGTTTGGGGGGCAATTGGAGAAATCAGAATATAAGCTATATATTAATATTATTATCAATATTATTATCAGTATTAAAATTCTCAGGTATGATATCGACACTGTTATATAGAATGTTTTTGTTCTTAAGAGATACAGGCTGAAATATTTAGGTGTGAAGTGTTACATCCATCCACAACCTATTTTCAAAGTGTTCAGGGGGGAAAATGTGTATACATACATACACGTATACAGATGAAAGCAAAGACACAGCAAATTTGTTGAAGGCTAATAATGGATGAAATAGGTAGTAGCAGGTATGTAACCAATGACTACACCATTCTTTCTTTCAACTTTTCTGTGGGTTTGGCAATTTTAAATGAAGAGTTGGGGAGAAATTTCTCCAGAATCTGACTTCTCCTCCTCACTCACCTCCCACCTGGACTACTGTGTTGCCTCCTCCCTATATCCACGCGTCATCCTATGATTGCCAAATGACTGCTATCTATATAAATATAAAAGGCTAATATGCAAAGTGTCCCCTCGGGAGTTCAACCGGGAGTTCAATCACTCACTATGACATGCGCTGACGACCAGGGGGTGGCGTGGAACAAAGGAAGACCCCAGCCAGCAGTCAGAGGCCCTGATCGGCCCTGATCACAAGCCAAGCCTAGGGACCCTACCCATGCATGAATTCCGTGCACCGGGCCTCTAGTTAAAATATAAGGCAGAGCCTTGGCCCGGTGGCTCAGTTGGATAGAGCATTGTCCTGATACACCAAGGTTGTGGGTTCAAACCCAGGTCAGGGCACATACGAGTACCAACCAATGAATACATAAATAAGTGGAACAACAAATCAATGTGTGTCTCTGCCTCTCAAATCAATAAATTAATTTAAAATTATATATATATTTCACAGATCCTGTCCTTCCTCTGCTCAGACCCTCCAGTGAGTCCCACCCACTCAGAGTAAAGCCAAAGCATTTGCAGTGACCCACAGGCCCTGCACAGTCTGCCCACCTTTCCCAGCACCAACAGTTTCCCCTCAGCCCTCAGTCTCCACTTGATCTGTCTGCTCAGCCGCACTTGCCTTGCTGTTCATCCAACATGCCAGGTACACTCTCACCTCAGGGCCTTTGCATGTGCAGAACCTTTGGGCTAGAATGTTCTCCCCCCGACACCTGTACTGTTCGTTCCCTCCTGAGTATTTTCAGTGAGGTCTCCCTAATAATCCTATCTATACTTACAACCTGCCCCAAATACTCCTCCTTCTGCATCCCAGGTGTTTTCTCTAGAACAGTTATTGCTATCTAATACACTTCATATGTTAAATATTGATTTTATTTATTGTCTGGCTTCCCCCCAGAATGTAAGGTCCCTGAGGACAGGATTTTTTGCATTTTCTTCTCTGCTGTATTCACATCTACACAAATACATCTGTGAACCACTGACTTAACATTGTATATCCATTTACTCCTCACAACACGTATTATACATAGCATAAATTCGTATATAGTACACAAAATGGGAATAATAATAGTATACACATCTCATAATAATGTGTGAGAATTGAATGTCAGAAGGCCTGTGAAGTGCTCAGCACACTGCCTAGCACAAAGTGAGGGCGCATTAAATGTTGTGATTATAAAATACCCACAGAAGAGGAGACTGAAGCTCTGATTGGTTAGATGACCAGCCCAAAGCTACCTGGCCGGGAAGGCGTAGGGCCCAGAATGGAACCCATGACAGCCTAACTCAAGAAGCCACCTTCTAAACCACAATGCGAAGACATACCAGTGTTTGGGAGAAAGGCAGTGGCAGGAACAGAAACCAGCACAGTCCAGGATTTAGGTCCTGCCTTTGGCACAAACTCATGTGTGACCGCAGCAGTTCACTTCTGCTCTCGGGGTCTCCATTTTTTCCTTCTATAAACTGGGAGAAGTCATTTCCCAACCCTGACATAGGGACAAAATAGTGTGAAACTCAAGTAAGATAAGCTGATAGGAGAGTACTTGGTAACTGTGCGATCCAACACTTTTCCAGGCTAAGATCTGCAGCTGTGGCAAAGGGCCCACCAAAAACACCAATGGACTAAGAATTGTAGGCTCCAGAATGCAAAAAGCACCCAAACTTATAAGAAAAAAAAAAATGGTATGTGTTCCTCTTAACCACTTGGCCTTTGCCCATGCTTCGCCCGCTCCCTCGACATCATCCCTGCCCCCCATGTTGTTGGTGAGGTTCTCCTCACCCTGAAGCCATCCCTGAACCCCAAGCCAGGTCAGGCACCCAGTGGGCAATCCCATCCCAACTCTGCCCATCTGGTTGTCACTCTTGCAGAATGGGTCGGTCCCGACTGGACGGAGCTCCTTGAGGGCACAGATTGGGCTGACTTGGTCCCTGCTGTCTCACCAACACTGCCCAGCACAAGGCCAGGCACAGAGTCGATGCTCAGAAAATACTAGCCAAATGAAGCAATGGATGGATAGATGGATGAGCCAACAAACTACGTCAATTTCCTTATTCTGTGCTCCCATAGGCCTATTCATCTAGTTCATCTTTTTAAAGTAGCTTGTATTTTGAGTGTTTACGATGCCCTTTAGATCTCAGCTCGGGCTGCCCTCGTCTAGACACCATGACCCTGGATCAGGTGGCCTCTCTGAGCTCCGGAGTTCCCGCCACCCTGACCACTTGGGGGTGACACTGACGGGTCATGAGTGTCTCTCCCAGTAGCCAGCACAAAGCCAGCATGGGCTGTCTCTTCAATAAATGGACGAGCAAACACGGCGTATCGGTGTATTAAGGGACAGACGGATGAGTGTCTGCCAGATTCTCAGGCCACCTCCCCAGACCGCAACTTAACTTTGCCCCGAGACACGCTTCTAACCCATTCCTGTTTCCCAGAGTATTAACCGGGGCAAACCGCTGTCCTAAACGAATGACATACAAACACCTTTAACTCCCAAGACAAGAGGAAAACTGAGGCACGAGATGGAGTTTTGGAAGCCAAGATGCCCAAGGATGGCTGGGCAAATCACTCCGCCTAGTTCCTCCTCCGCTGGCCCCGGAGGGCCCGGCCCAAATTACTCTCGTCCCACACTATTGGCTCGCCCAGACATCAGTCGCCACGCGCTCTCTTACTCTATTGGCTGGTATTTTCAACTCGGGAGCTAGCGCCCTGCCCCGCCCCTTAGCCCACGCCCGCCCTTGCAATTGGACTCGCCGCAAGCCCTTATCCCAGAGACCCTCCCTATTGGCTGCAAAACTTTGCCGGTTCGGGCTGTGATTGGTCGTGAACAGAAGTCCAGCCCCTGAACAACCACCTGAGAGGAGTTGGAGAATGGAAAGGTTGGAGGGACCGTGGGGTCAGACTCACGCTGAGCCGGCGGGAGGCAGACATAGGTCTTGAAGAACTCGCTTCGGCGGGCGCCCGCCTTAATGCGGTTGGCAAGCGGCTTGCTGATCTGCCGGACGCCCAAGTATAGCAGCTTCGCCATGGGGAACGCACCCACCACCATCTTGGCGGTCGCACGAGGGACGCGTAACCCTCCTGACTGGGCGGGGCGCTTCCAACCTCTCCCTCCTCCGCCGCCCGCTCGTCGCTGTGCGTGCGTGCGTGCGTGCGTGCGTGCCTACGCTCGGGGGGAACTGCATGGGCGCTCCCTGACGTCACCGCGTCGCGCTTACGCGCCGACATCGTTCGCTGAATATGCAAATGCACGGCGGAAGCGAGGCGGTCAGGGGGCAGGGTTGTTAAACGGCTGATTGCGGGAGCGTGGATGGGTCCCCACTTCCGCGTCGGGTGGTGTTGCCGCGCTCTTTCGTGACGTTACGTACCTAGGTGGTCGCTCGGCCCCAATGAGGCTCTCAATTAGTCCTAATTGGGTTAATGAATCCCAAATACACCTGCCCCCGCAGGTTAGGGCTGTCACTGGGATTAAGAGAAAACTGGCTGTGTAGTCATACAGACCTGGTTTGAGAGCCCAGCTCCGTCATTCATTCATTTGCTGTGTGATATATTACGCGAGTGACTTAACCTCTCTGGGCATCAGTAGTCGCGTCTACAAAACGTGATTCATGATAGCTCTTACTGGGTTGCATGTGCATCTGAGTGTAAAAATATAACGAACTCTGTTAAGTGCTTAGAACGGTGCCAGTCGCATAGTAACTTAATAAGCATTTAATAAACAGCCCTTATTACTATACACGTATTCGTGTCATCATTGCTAACTCTAGTGGGAGGCTGCATTTCATCGCCAGAGGCAGCTAATCCAGCCCTCTCCCAAGCAACAGAGAAGGGCAGGGGGCTGGCACAAGGTCCCTCAGCCGGCAGAGGTTGAGAGCCCAGCATTTTGGCCAGTAAAACCGTACCCTGTCTCAAGCAGCCCCACTGCCTCCATCGCGGGGCGAAGGTCCCCAGGGAGCTGGCTCAGGAAGGAGTTTAAGGACATGTTCCAGCCTGTCCTCCCTTACCCAGCAGGGAGCAAAATCATATAAACAGGGTCAGGAAGGGGTTGAGAGAAATTTCTGGGTGGTGGAGTGCTGATGGGTAATTGAGAGGCTCCAGGGGCGGCAGAGGGAGACGAAGAGAGGAGCAGAGGAGTGGGGTGCAAGAGGGCACAAACCTTCAGCACGTAGAGTCGGGAGACCCTGGGCTTTCCTTGCATCCACTCTGACTCCCTGACCATCCTTTGTCAAGTCCCAGGCGCTGGTGTTCCTGTTTCTTCATCTGTAATAATGATGGCACTGACATGTGTGAACCCAGATATTCTAAATCATGTAGTAAGCGTGACAAGACCATAAAGCAAACCTCCCCTGGGATCCCTTCTGGACAAAGTGTGAGGGAGCTTGGAGCCTATCCAAGGTCCATATCCACGAGGGACCAACCCCCTCCCCATTTTACAGACTGGCTAACGGAGGCCAGAGAATGAAAACAGTCATCAGGATGGAGCTGAAGGCTGGGATTTCACTCCCTTTCTTTAAAATGTGATTTTGTTTTTTAAAATATGTTTTTATTGATTTGAGAGTGAGAGAAAGAGAGAGAGAGAAACATTGATGTGAGAAACATTGATCCACTGCCTCCACACACACCCCAACTGGGGATTGAACCCGCAACCTGGGCATGTGCCCTGACCGGGAATCAAACCCAGAGATCTTTGATTGCACAGGACTATGCCCAACCGACTGAGCCACACTGGCCAGGGCGAGGCTTGGATTTCTTGAGTCCCACCCCCAGAGTCTTCTCCTGGAGCCCAAGGACCTACTGGGGGGACTTAGGTAACTTCCAAACTTGTACATGACTTTTTTCTGTATAAGTCACTGCTGTTTCCTCAGCTCCTAGAACAGTGCCGGGCACATAGTGGGTACTCAATAAATATTTATTGAATGCAAATGAGCATTTGGTGGAGGGTAATGTGCAGGCTTTCGTCTCATCCTCTGAGGAGACTGTGTTCAAAATATCTGACCCCCTGCAACTCCATCCCAATAGCTTTATGGTGGTGAGACAGGATGGGAAAATTACCAGAGCCCCCAGATCCTAGACCCCCCCCTTTTCTTTCCCAACACCAAAGCCCCAACTTCCTGCATCTCAGTAACCCCCGCCCCTGCAAAACCATTTTCTTCATTAAGTTCTTTTTTCCCCCCTCATTCCCGTCCTCCCTCCTCTTCCTTTCTCTAAGAAGGGTTTCCAGGAACCTCTTCTGGGAACTTCTGGGGCAAGGGTGTGTGTGGAGAGAGGTGGGGGTCGTCACAGCTCATCAGGAGCATGAAGCCTGTTAGGTAACCAAGAAAGGTAACCTACCAGAATGGGTGAGGCCGGCCCAGGGGCAGGTGCGTCCTCCTGTTCTCCAGCCTGGCTATAGGAGGACCATTCCTGGTGACCTCCGGGGGCTGAGAGAGGGAGGGAGAGACCAGCCAGAGCCGGCAGCCTTGGCCACTCTGGGGCGTGGGAACAGAGGCAGCGACCGGGAGGGGAGAGGGAGCCCAGGATGGCCCCAGGCTGACTCACCGGCTGTGCGACTCCAGGCTACTCTCTTGGCCTCTCCAGTGACCACCCCGGAACAGGGCCTGGGATCGCTCCCAGAGGTCCTTCCAACTCAGGCTCTCCGTCACCGTTTTCCCAGGATGGGCAAGAGGCTCATGCTACACAATCCCACAGCCCCCAGCTTCTTCCCTCATTGTGTTTCTTCAAAGTAAAAACCCCAAAGCAAGCGCAGCACTGTTCCTTGCTCACTCCACCGCCCACCTCACCTCGGTCCCCCTGCCAGCATCTCCCACCTGGGCTACTACACGCTTCACCGGCTCCCAGCTCCCGCCCTAACTTCCCCTATTCTGTTCCTCACTCAGCAACCAGCGGGATCCGGTTAACATTGAAGTCAAATCACATCCCTCCTCTTATGGCTTCCATTTACCTCAGAGTAAAAGGCAAAGTCCTCAGCAGGACTTTGCAAGCCCCGAAAGATGGGCCTCTGTCCCCTTGCCAGTCTCACTCCCACATCTGTCACCCCCCATCTGCTGTAGGCATACCGTGGTCCTAGTGCGCCTCAGAATTCAGGCATCTCTGACTCCAGGGCTTTCCACTTGCTGTTCCCTCTGCCTGTGATGCTCTTCTCCCCCCCCCCAACCCCCCACCCCCGGCAGCCACAGGGGCCCCCTCCCCTCCTCCAGGACTTTGCTCAAATGCCACCTTCTCAGTGAGCCCTCCCCTGACCTCGTCTAGCTCAGACTCCATGTCCCTCTGTCCCCTTGTGTGGCTTTATTTTTACCCAATATACTTATCAGTTCCAAACTTTGTATTTATTTTGATTTACTCCCTTCCTGGGCGCCCCTCGATGGTGGCTCCGGGCCTGTCTTGGTCACCACTGTGTCCCCAGCCCCAGCCCGCACAGGGCCGATGAGAGGTACAAATAAACCTGTTGACTGAACGACTCCTCCGGCCAGTCTTCCTTGATTGCCCTCCACTTGGGTTTGGACATTCTCCCTCTTCTTCCTCAGTCCTGACTTGGAGAATGTTAATCTGAAAACTCAGAAGTGCTCTGTCCTGCTCACTCTCCCCTACATGACGGGGGCTTCCCTACAGCAAAAGTGATCACTCCACACTCAGTGGGTTTCTCCTTCCGCCTTCCCCTTGAGTCACCCCCTCATTGGAAATCATCCTCATGTTTCTTTTTTTTTTTTTTTTGTCTTCACCTCTGGAAACTTCACGTACTGGTCTCCTCCTCCAGGAAGCCCTCCCTGTCCCCCAGACTGGGTCAGATGCCCTTTGGGGTTCCCCCAGACCCTGGCCTCTCCTGCCTGAGCCCTGCCCCCCTGGATCATCACTGCCCAGGGGCAGATCTGTCTCCCCCATTGGAGTGGGAGCCCTGAGGGCCGGGCCAGGTCTGTCACTCATCACCCCTATGTCGCTAACTGCCCCGGGCAAGGCCAGGCACCCTTCAGCTGGACTATTAAGGGGCCGTGACAGGGGATGACAACTGACCAGCGACACCCCAACCTTGCTGTTTTCCTCTTTTCTTATATTCACATGCTTAGTCACATGGCCTTATTTACATACAATCGGCATACACCAGAGCAAGAGGAGCCAGGGTGTGGGATGAATTTAGGGGGGGGAGGGGGTGCGTCTCTGTGCGATCTGAAGTTCATTGCGCCACCGGAGGCAGCATCTTCAGCTGCACCTGGTCCTCCTGGGAGGGCGGAGCTGCCGCCCAGCCGGCGGCCGTGACCCTGGCCACGTTGCTCCTCTTGGAAGTGAGCGGGGTCTCCAGGGTGAGGGAGGCGCTGGCCATCTCCTGGGGCTTGTCGCTGGCCAGGAAGTGCAGCAGGTCGTGCAGGGCCCTGGCGACGTCGCTGCGGGTGCCCTCGTTGACCAGGCAGTAGAGGATGGGGTCGGCCACGCAGTTGAGGCTGGTGAAGGCCAGCGAGCTGTGGTAGGCGGGGAACACGCGCTCCTCGAAGCCGCAGTCCCGGGGCCGGCCCAGGTGCACGGCGCTGCGGGACAGCAGGAGCACGTGGTAGGGCGCGAAGCAGACCAGCACGATGGCGATGAGGCTGAGGGCCAGCCGCTTTATCTTGCTCTTCTCCTGGCGCTCGGTGGACACGCTGCCCCGCACGGCGCGCAGGATGCCGCGGTAGGACAGCAGCATGAGGGCCCAGGGGAACAGGAAGCCCACGAAGACCCGGTAGAGGTTCATCCAGGCCACCCAGCTCTCCATGGGGAACTTCTCGAAGCAGAAGGTGTGGTTGTAGCGGTCGCGGAAGAGCTCGTCATGGAACAGGGGCGCCGAGTTGGCGCCCAGCTCCGTGGCCCAGACCACCGAGCTCACGGCCACGGCCGTCTTGACGCGGCGCAGGCGGGCGAAGCGCAGCGGGTGGGCCACGGCCAGGTAGCGGTCCACCGAGATGCAGCACAGGAAGGCGATGCTGATGTAGATGTTGGTGTAGAAAACGAAGCCGAAGAGCTTGCACGAGCCGGGCCCGTGGATCCAGTTGTCGTGGTGCAGGAAGTAGTCGACCCAGAGCGGCAGCGTGCAGATGTACAGCAGGTCGGCGATGCTCAGGTTCATCAGGTACACGCCCAGCTCGTTGCGCTGGCGCACCTGGCGGTAGGCGGCCCACAGCGCCAGGCAGTTGGTGGGCAGCCCCACGCCGATGACGAAGATGTAGAGCGAGGGCGGGAAGAGGTGGTCCATGCGCGAGTCCACGTGGCAGCCCTCCCAGCTGCCGTTGCCCATCCTCGGCGCCGCCGGGCCTTTCAGGGGCTTCCCATGGCCCCCGGGGGCTGCGGGGCCGCGGGGGGCGGGAGGCCATGGGGCTCCCTGAGCCCCCTCCCTGGAGGCTCAGGGGGACATTGGTGGGAGGCGGTGTCCCCGGGGAGGAGAGGGGGGTGGCTGTGGACGGGAAAGGCTGGAGCTTGAGAGGGGAAAGTTGGGGGGAGGGCTGAATCAACACAAGAGGGAATTGGGGGTGGGGGGTGAGGGGGAAGGGCCAAGGGCTTTGTCAAGGAGGTGTTTAGACGCAGTCAGAGCGCCAATGGGGGAGGAACGGGGTGACCCAGAAAGTGGCCGAGGGGCGTGTTTATGGAGGAGATGCAGGCGTCGGTGGGCCCTGGCGGGGACTCTGTACAGGATGGACGGTGCACGTGGGGCTGAGCCGGAGTAAAGGTGGGAGGAATGTACCAGAAGACACAGGAAACATACAGGAAGGTGTTGAGACAGGACGGGCTACAAGCAGGGAGTGAACAGACCAGGCGATGCGGGTGTGGGAGCTGGCATTTCCCGGGAAAAGGAGGTGTGGGGGGGTGGAGGGGCGGGGGTACAGGGCGGAGGAAGGGCTCAGCCTGGGGATGTGGGAACTGGAACAGGAAGGAGGTGAGTAAAGGCCAGATCAGAGGCGGATTGTAGATGGAAGGGGCAATGGGAAGGGGGCAGGGGAGGCTGCGGCCTGTCCTTCCTGTGGGAGCTGAGCAGTGAGATGAGGCGGCCCCACCTGCCGGTTCTGCGCGCTGGCCTCGCAGTGCCTGTGGGGAGAGGCCTGAGTGAGGGGCGTGGCTGTGACACACCTGGCAGAGACCCCCCCGGAGGCCGCAGAGGGGGGACACCCAGATCATGCCTCTTTGACCCCCATGCTAGACAACCGCTCTCTGAAAACACAGATCTGAGGCGCCAGATATATTTTCCCCTAATAGATGTTAAAATAATGACCCTACTTAGATTTTAGAACATTCTTCCAGAAACCACATAAAGCTGGCACAGGAGTCTATCCTGCTTTGGGGAAAGCTGGATGAGGTTTACGCCGTCATTTCACAGGCAGGGGGGAGGGGCTCAGAGAGGCTGGGTCACGCCCCTCAAGGACGCACAACAAGGTAGTGACGGAACCGGAACCAGAACCAGAAATGGAACCAGAACCAGCCTCTCATTCCTAACCCAGGGCACCCCATTCTTTTTTCTTTCTTTTTTAGCTTATTTATAATTTTATCCTCTCCTGAGGATATTTTTTCATTGATTTTTAGAGGGAGTGGAAGAGAGAAAGACAGAGAGAAACATTGATATGAGAGAGACACATCAATTGGCTGCCTCCTGCACCCGCCCTCACCAGGGCCCGGGCCAGGGAGAAGCCTACAACTTAGGTACATGCCCTTAACTGGAATTGAACCTGGGACCTTTCGGTCCGAAGGCCGATGCTCTATCCACTGAGCCAAACCAGCTGGGGCCAGGGCACCCCATTCTTGATAGTGATGATGATGAGGAGGATATTCACAGCTAAAGATTGTGAGTCCTGCTACATAGCAAACCTTGTTCTAAGCACTTTTATGGGTGTTAATTCTTTTTTTTTTTCTCTTGGTTTCATGCTTTATTTTCACCTTCTTGAAATTCTTTTTTTTTTTTTAGAAGTTTAAAAGTATATATATATTTATTTATTTATTTATTTTTTTATTGCTTAAAGTATTACAAAGAGTATTACATATGTCTCCTTTTTTTCCCCCGCCCTTGACAATCCCCTGGCCTCCCCTACCCCCCAGTGTCTTATGTCCATTGGTTATGCTTATATGCATGGGTGTTAATTCTTTAAAATGTCAAGAACCCCATTGAAAGTACTATTATTCCTGCTATTGGACAAACTGAGGCACAGACCGGTTCAGAGACCTGTCCAAGGTACTGATGATGAGAGAGGAGGAACCTCGGCTCTCGCCCCCTTTGCTCCAGCCTGTGCTTCAGGTTCCTCTGGAAAATAACTGGACAGAAAGAGGCCTGGACAGCAGGGGCTGGGAGCCACAGCTGCAGGGGGCTGGGGTGAGGGCTGAGCGCAGAGGCTGCTGGATCCGATCAAGGTCAGGGAGCAGGGCCAGCAGGCCGTCCCCTCCCTCAGGGACCACACCCTCATTGCCTCCTTTCTGACTTTCCCCGAGTGAGAACCCTGGGCCGGGCACCTCCTTGGTCCTGGGAAGACCTGCAAGCAGGGCCAGAGGGCAGTCATGGACCGAGCCACTCCCTGAGCGCGGTCAGCCCCAGAGAGAAGGGGAGCGAAGCCCGAATCCCAGGCATTTTCAGAGACTCCATTCAGGGGTTCGCACAGGTTTCATTTCCTGGGCTTTTTAGAAACAGGAAAGGTCTTAAGTGGAAACCCCACGTAAGATAGTGAAAAGGGAAGGCTGCTCTGTGCTCTGGATGGAATAAGGAGGCGGGACACCTCTGAGGAATCCCCCGACACACTTAGAAAACCATGGGCCAAGCCAATGGGCCAGATGACAAAACGGAGGCCAGAGAGGGGAAGGGAGGAGCCCTAACTCCCACAGCAGGCCTTGGCCACCTCCCAGGTGCCTGCGCGTCCTTCCACGGGACACCCCTCCGGTTCCGCCCCCTCCACGACCCGCCCTGAGTCCCTGCGGGTCTCTAAGCCCCTCCGCTGCCTGCTCTGTGCCTCCATCACGGCTCCCCTGCTGGGACCCCGCAGTAGCCTGCCCCCTGCTTTCTGGCTGCCATTCTGATGTCCTTCGCCTCGTTTCCCACGCTGCAGCCAGAGAGGTCTCTCCACCATGGAAACCAGCTCTGGTGGCTCCTCTGCTCCTAGCCCTCCAATGGCCTCCCAACGAACTGGGGGTAAAATCCCAGCTCCCTGCCCCCGGTGCCAAGGCGCTGCCTGACTTCCTTGCCCACCGCCCCTTCCCCCTCTCAGCGGGTGCAAGGCCAGTACCTCCTTCCCAGCTGGAAAGGTGTGCCCCGCCGCCCAGACTGCTCTTTTTTTTTTTTTTAATTCCTCACCCAAGGATATGTTTCCATTGATATTTTTTTTAGGGAGAGTGGGAGAGAGAGGGAACGACAGAGAGAAATCTCGATGTGAGAGAAACACATTGACTGGTTGCCTCCTGCATGCACCCTGACCAGAGCCAGGGCCGGGGAGGAGCCTGCAACCAAGGTGTGAGCCCTTGACGGGAATCAAACCCAGGACCCTTTGGTCCGCAGGCCGACGCTCTATCCATTGAGCCAACCCGGCCAGGGCTGCCTGGACCGGGCGCTCTTCCAGATCTTGGTAGAGCCAGCTTCCTCGCCTCCCTCACTTCCTCAAGGGGCCCTTCCCACCCAGAGTCCCGCCCACCACCATCCCCAGGACTATTCCCTCACCTCACCTTGTATCTTGTTTTTGTCTGTCTGTCTGTCTAGAGTGGAAGTCCCAGGAGGGCAGGGGCATTGCGTTGACTGCTAAAGCTCCAACATACAGTAGGTGCTCAATAAATGACTGTTGACTAGAGGAGCACACATTGGCCAGCCTATCCCCAAGGCAGGCTCCCTTGAGGTGCCCCACCCCACCACACACACACACACACACACACACACACACACACACACACTTCTGGCTCAAACAAGCCCCTGTGGGGTCCCAGAGAAAGAGGTGGGGTGTGTGTGTGAAAAGGGCAGGATCTATCCGCTACGGAACCGACTTTGAAAGGTCAGGGCTGAGTCCTGCTTGGTAAGTCCTACCCCCTGCGGGGTCCTCGCCACAGGGCGCCTGCCCTCACCCCAGACTCAGGCGGAGGCTGGATCCTGTGGAGAAAGGATGCAGGGGGCTTGCTCCCTGCTGCCCCAGTGCACTCCAGTCCCTCCAAATCAGAACCTGCCCCTGCCCAGACCAAGTTACCCAACCCTCGCCCCCCTGCCCCCGGCTCTCTGTCCCTTGGTCTCTCTCTGCCCTCTGACTCTCCTTCTGCCTTTTGTAATATCAAGGGAATTACTTCTTTTTCAGGAGCATCAGTTTCCCCTTCTTATAAAAGGAGGGACACAACTTGTATTTATACTTGTCACATCACAGATCCAAACATCCTTGTTGGTATCACCTTATCAATTATTGAACAATAATTGTTATTCTACCGCCGCTGGAGAGCTGAGACCAGAAGCCAGTGTGCAGCGGGCGGAGGCCCCCAGAGCCGGGATTTCCCGCTGCCCCGGCCTCCGGAGACCCCCTGGGTTCAGCCGCAGCGGCACCGGCACCGGCTGGAGACTAATTCCTTGCAGCCACAGGAAATACGCTTCTCCTTGCTAATCTCCTCAAGGGGAACCAGTGGGACGCTCACCCCTTCCTGCTCCCGCCCCTCCACCTCAGCCCACCTGCTTCCAGGGAGCGCTGGGCATGGGGGAGGGGCACTCAGACAGCCCCGTCTCCCCCAGATCTGCCCACCACGGGGCCCCGAAAGACAGCACAGTGTGTGACAACTGGGGTGCGAGGCTTTTTCTGACCTCTGCCTGCCCAGATGGGGAAACTGAGGCCGGGGGGGGGGGGGCAAGGCAGTTCTCTAAGGCACATGAGGTGCCACCACTGGGCAGATGTGTCCCCCTTAACTGAAGAGCTTCCCTGCCTGGATGCTGTCTCTCACTCCCCGCACCCCGGGAACTCCCCCTCAAGACTCGCTGGGGTTCTCAGACCCTCGGAGAATCTGCTGGAAGACACACCGACTTTCTCACTGTAAGAAAGCAAGAGGCCTGGCCGACGTGGCTCAGCGGTTGAGCTTCGACCAGTGGATCAGGAGGTCGCGACTAGACTCCCTGTCAGGACACATGCCCGGGTTGCGGGCTCGATCCCCAGTGGGGGGCGTGCAGGAGGCAGCCAATCAATGATTCTTTCTCATCATTGATGTTTCTCTCTCTCTCTCTCTCTCCCTTCTTCTCTGAAATCAATAAAAATATATTGAAAGAAAGAACGAAAGAAAGAAAGGAAGAAAGAAAGGAAGGAAGGAAGGAAGGAAGGAAGGAAGGAAGGAAGGAAGGAAGGGCTTGTAGTGTCTTGGCCATCCCTTCATCAGCCCCCCTTGTCCAGCTCCCCACCCCTCCCCCCAGTGTTGACCCTCTTCAGTTGGGATCTAAGTGGCCTCCCCTACTCAGACTTTGTTGGGAGCTCGCCCCCCAAATCTCTCAGCCCCCACAAGAAGCTCCCCCTGTCCCACAGGCCCCCTCCCCGTTTTGGTCCCTAAAACCCCTCCCCAGGGGAGCAGGAAGAGAGAGAAGCCCAAGTGTGGAGTGATAGTGGGGGGACGAGAAGGATTGATCAGACCCCGGCCCCCACTTTATGCCTCAGCTTTGCAGGCCAGATTAGTGCCTAGGTCTGCCAGCCACCCCTGAACCCAGCGAGGATGAAGGACTGGGGTGGGGGTGAGAGGACAGAGGGAGACGTGGAGCCACAGGCTACCTCCCCCCACTTCCCTCCTCTGTGGGCTCTGCCCCCCACCTTTCCTCACCCCCCCTCCCCGGCTCCCCATCCCCTGGCAGCCCCAGGGGACCAGCCAGCTCCGGTCTGCTCATTAGGGGACGAAATGTGATCACCGCTCGGCTCCTCGCTCCCCACCTGGTGCCCTGGTGGCAGGCGGAAGCCAGGGGACAGTCAGGCTGCGCTGACCGCCCTGCTGTGCCTCGGTTTACCCTTTTCTACCAAAGGGGTCCTCACGTCCCCCAAGGCCCACGCCGCCAGGAAGGGACAGCAGGGTCACCAGCCTTATCCCTCTGATGTTGTAAGTTCCAGCGTTCTCAGGCCTCAGGTGCTATTGTTAGTCCGCCCATGGTTGGCTGTTCTATTATTGTAACATCCTAGAGCCTTACCTTCGCTCCGTCCTCTTATTATCATCCTCACAGCTTTCCATGCCCTCGCCCAATGTGCCAGGAGGCTCGCATTCCAACATTCGAAAGTTCTATTGTTAGAACGCGCTCTGATTTTTTTTTTTTTGGTAACATTCTACGACTTTCATAATCTATTATTAACCTCTCGGTGATTATTATCTTTGCCAAGCAAAACCATGAATGCGTATTTCCCTTTTTTTTTTTTTACAGAAATGGGAACATACTGCATGTACGGTGAACCCCGCTTCCTTTCCCCCCTTATCTATTCCGTTTCTTTAATGTTCCAGCAGCCTGAAGTTCAACGTTAGGCAGAATTCTCAGATACTAAGGACTCCTGGGGAGGGGGGTTAGTCACCACCTCCCTAGTCCCTAAATTCTCACGTGGGGGGGAGGCAGGCCCTAGGAGCCCAGGCTGCCTCCCTACTCCTCGCTCAGAGGGTTTAGAATCAGCCCTCCCGCTGGCTCACACCAGCTGAGTTATTATTTGTCTAGACACAAACCAAATTATAGGCCCTGTCCCAGGGGAGCAGTGGGCTTCATGGGGAGGGTCAAGAGACAGAACCAGGCAGGAACTGATCCTGCCTCCCCACTTTGCCTCCTCTCCCCCTCGAACCAGCCCTTGTCCCCTCTCCCTTGCCACCACCCTGGCTTTAGAAATATTTTCTCTTCTCTGCTTCTAAAACGCTCCTCTGGGCTCCAGCCATTCCTACTCACCCGGGCCTTCTTCCCTCCTCCCAGTGAAGACTCCCTTCTCCAAGTTAATGCACTGAGCAGAAGAAGCCAGGGCTTCCGTGGAACTAGACCCCCAGCCCCCAGACCGGCACTGACTCGCTGTGGGGACTTCTGCCCTCGGGCCTCAGTTTCCCCATCTGTAAAGTGGGTGCTTGGCCCAGATGGTTCTGGAAGCCCTTTGGAGCCCACAGCTGGGAACGCTGAAGACGGCCAAGATTCCAGCAGGAATCTCTTTGGATTGAAGGGTTCAAATATCTTGAGACCTTCGACTTGAAGGTTGCACGGAGCATTCATTCCCAGTTCTCCCCTCCGATCATTCCCACGTTCTAGGTCTTTCCACTCGAAGACTTCACAGTCAAGGCTTCTTGAATATACGATTCCCAGAACCTGGCAGCCCCCATGGGTCTCTGTCATCTCATCCTAATCGAACTCCCTCCGAAAGGAAAGGCTCCCCATCCTCATCCCAAATATGAATTGGAGTTGAGGGGTGCCCTTTGGGGGGGTGTCAGGAGGAATGAGGCTGGTGGGGGGGCCTGGAGGGGGCATTGGAGGGTGTAGCCCCCATCATCTCCATCTGTGCCTCCAAACAAACCCCCAGCACACATCCTGCGTGGGCGCACACAGATAACCCCCAACGGACGCCCCACCGAAACCCCAGAGCTGCCCCTCAGCCTGGTTTGGTTGGGGGGTGGGGTGTCCAGTTCAAAGAGGGGGATGAAATGGAGGTAGGAAGGAGTTAACGGTGACCAGCCAAATCCCGGAAGGGAGGAAGTGTGAAAGGAAGTCCCCCCACACCCCCACCCCCGCCAGGAATTCCTGAAATTGGAGGGTGGGGTGGGTGGGAACTCGGGAGCCGCGGGTGGCTGTGTGAAAAGAGCGCTGGGGCCACAATGTCACTCAGAGGCCACCTGGCCCAGGTAGCAGCCCTGCGCCCCCCCTCCCCCACACACAGCCCAGGAGCGGGTTTGGGGGTGGGCGAGGATTTGGAGTGAGATGAGGACGGGGCCTAAAACACAGGGAAACAGCGAGTGAGGCAGAGACAGGAGGGAAAGGGCAGAGAGAGGCACGGACAGAGGGAGGCGGAGGCGGAGGCAGAGATGGAGAGTTCCGCCAGAGACGGGGATAGAGGCGCACAGCGACCCGGAGAGAGAAGGGGTGCCGAGGCCGAGAGAGAGGGACAGGGGGACAGAGACGGGCAAAGAAAGGGACACAGACACCCAGAGGTGCAGAGGGAGGCACGCCCAGAGGGAGAGGGCCCGCGGTACCGAGAGAATCGGAGGCAGGCGGGGAGATGGAGGCAGATCCGAGACAAAGTCAACCGCGGAGGCGTCGGGAGAGCCCGCAGCGGAGAGGGGCGGGGGCCAGACGGCGCGGGACACCGGGGCAGCCGGCCGAGGGGCGCTCAGCCCCCGAGGGGCGCGGGGAGCAGCGCCCCGCGGCGGCCGGACGCCGGGCGGGCGCGGACCGGGGAGGGATGCGCACCTACCTGCGCGCGCCGGCTCCACGGAGGCGGGCGGCGGCGGCGGTCCCGGCGGGGTCTGGGCTCGACGGTGGCCCGGGACCCAGCGGCGACTCCTCCCGGCCGAGGCCCCGCCCCGGCCAGGCCCGCCCCCCCGGTAACCCCTCCTTTGTCGCTCCCCTTAACCCCTTTAAGCCTCCGCCCCACTGGAGACTTCCAGCGCCAGGAGAACCGCACCTGCTGCTCGAACCCCTCCCCCGCACACCCGTCCCGCAGAGCCACCTGCCGGGGTGCCCGCAGGTCCTTAGCCCCTTGGCTCACCCTCCCTCCAGCCCACACCTCCGGTGTGATCAAGCCCCCAGCTGGGGGGCAGGCGGGCTCCCCTTTGGGCTCTCCTAGAGCTGAGCCATGTGCTCGCTTGGAGACCCCACGCCTGGGAGGTCACAGGCCCCCCAGGGACAGGACACGGGGCTCTGCTCGGTCCCCACTGCCCGGGCCTGGCCGCCCCCGGAAGGAGTTCGGGGCTGGCGGTCCCGCCCTGCCTCTGGATCGGACCTCAGCCGGGGACCTCTCGGCACCTGTTTCCTCTCCCGCCATTATGGTCGCAGGGTAGTCCCCTGTCACGGGGATGTCATTTGGAGGTGTCAGCACCATCACGTTTGTAGAACATGCCCCCAGCTCCCATTCCTCCTTGCTTTGCTTACCCTTCCTCCCGTAACTGTCACCGTCCGATGTCCCATGCGTCTCATTTATTTTCTCCTAATGATCCGCCTCCCCCAGGAGGAGTGTAACCTGTCATTTTGGTGGCTGATTTGCATACGGTGGTGTCTGTTGCCTAGAAGCCCCTCCCCTACCTCTCCCACCTCCCCTACCTCCCCCACCTCCCCTACCTCCCCCACTCTCCCCCCCCCCACCCCCCGCACGTGGTAGGTGTGCAATGCGCATGGTGTTCAGGGAGCAAATACGTGAATGGTGAGCGGGCCCAACAGGTTTGCTTGTTTTTATGATTCTCGTCACCACCAACTGGTCGTGAGAATTCATTCTAGGTCAAAGCATTCCGCACAGACCTGTGATGTCGGACTCAAAAATAGCAGCTATTGGGTTTGCAAATTCTTTTTTGCTTATTTGTTGTTGTTTTTTTTTTAATAAAAAGAATGCCCGGATCTTAAGTACAATGAGTTGTGACCCACAGATACACCCATGTGACTAAGCATTCAACTCAAGACGGAGAACATTTCCATCACCCAGGACGTGGCTCTGCCCCCCTTTCCAGGCATTGCTCACCGGCTGCTCCCCCCCACCCCCCCACCCCCAGAGGCACCTCTGTGCTTCCTTTTCTCACGGGAGATTCGTGTTGCCTATTCTAGAACTTCATATAAATGAAGTGACTCAGTTGTTGTTTTAAAGGTCGCTATTTCGGTCATTTGCTGTGTGGCTTTGGACAAGTGACTACACCTCTCTGAGCCGTATCACTGCCTTCTTCCCAGGGCTCTTGAGGGAAACAAAAAGTGAGAATTAACCAAGGACCTAAGTGACCTGCAACACACGCATCATAAAGGCTGTTTCCTTCTACCCTCCCTCCAGGGACAGTCAGGGACAGATCCAAGGAAGGTGTCCTGAAGGCTTTTAGCCCCTCCCCCAAAATAACCCCATATACATCCTGTCAGCTGCAGGACAAGTCCCACATAGCCCTCCTCAGCCCCGTGGCCACCCCAAGCTCTTCCTAAAGAGAAATTCTGGGCCTCACTGGTAGCCAAGTGTCCCCCATTTTCTCCTGGGCTCGCCCTGAGTTTATGCTGTGATTCAGTCAGGTTCCTGGCAGGAAACAGGTGGCCACTCAAAGAGTTTAAGTGGCAGCACTTATATCTATTTTTATTATTGATTTGAGAAAGTAACATTGATCTGTTGTTCCACGTGTTGATGCATCCATTGGTTGATCCTTGTGTGTGCCCTGATGGAACCCTCAACCAACCGAGCTGCCCCGCCAGGGCTAAGTGGCAGCACTTACGAAGGGATGTTTTCGAGGGATGGCCAGAGTGTAGGACCCCGCAGAGGATGGTGTGTTACCAGGGGCCCAGCCTCAGGGAAAGCCAAGCCATTGCTACCCTTTGGACAGAAAGTTAGAATTTGGAGGAGCTGTGGCTGTAGGTACAGGAACTCGGCCACTGCAAGAAGGGCAGGGATGCAGAGGCCGGAAAAGAAACACTCCCACCTCCGCCTGCTACCCTCGGGTTTCCGGTCAGTGCCTCTGAGAGGCAGAACCCAAGGCAGAAGGCGGAGGGCAGGGGACCCTCGTGGGCGGAGTCCGCACAGGATAGTCTCCCAGGGCCCTGGGGTGGGGGGGACACGTGGAGAATTCCCAGCAGGATCCCCGCAGAACTTTCTAGGCACATTTTTTTTCCGTGCAGGTTTGAGGCTGGGCACAAGGGGGCGACAATGCCCTAAGAGACCCAATGAAGAGGATGCTTCAGAAGCACTGGCGACTTCCCCAGAACTTGAACTACCAGGAGAGGGCTTGCAGGAGTTCCTTCCCCCGGGAAGAGGGGGGCTTGGTAAGCTGTCCCCGTGGAACCGCGAGGCCCTGAGCTTTTTTTTATCCTCTGTAGCGGGGACAAAATGACTACGTACTGTTCTGTCCGGGGAAACCCGACGTTTGCTATCTTATTCTATTTCCATTAGAGCAGAGGTTCTCAAACTGTGGTCCCTGATGGGGCTTGGGGGCGCTGCATTGCCAGCATCACAAGGCCTGCAGGCGATTCTCATGTTCCTTCAAGTTTGGGAACTACTCAACTAGTGAAAAAAAATCTGCCTCAAACATAAAAAGAAATATAGAGATGCAATTAGATAGCATCAGTCAGTTATCTTGGCTACAAAAGATAAAATCAGAATAACTCAATCCCCATCCCTACATATATTTGCCCCTATGGTGTGGTAAGTCAGGGTAGTGGTTACCAGGGGTGGGCAATGACTAGGAGGGGACACAAGAGGGCTTGGCGGGGGGGTGGGGGGGTGGGGGGGGTGAGGGGGGGGTGCGGGGGGGGGGGCTTGTGATATTTCTCCAGCTGGGAGCTGGCTGCATGGATGGGTTGTGAATCCAGCAGACTAGTTTATGAGTGCATGTCTCTGCTGTTTGTTGAACACCAATAAAAAGTTAAATATTTGCTCAAGGTTACAGATACTGACTTGAGAAATTCCTGATGACATTTGAGCTGGTCCAGCTGGGTCCCTCCTAGGCTACCCAGTTCCAGGACCTAGCAACTTTTTATTGTTTAATGCTGGGTGGAGTTGAGTTTCTGTCTCTTGCCACCCAGAGTCCTCATACCCTAACTCACAGCACCTTTTGTCATAGGCCCAGTTCTCTGAAATCTGAAAACATTTCTTGCCTTATTTCAATCCTGTGAAATAAGTGGAGGCTACCATGGTTTTATACTACCCCACCTCCCTGATCACAATCATTGGTCTAGGACTGGTACTTCACCCAAGTGGAGCCAATCACAATAGACCATCCAACAAGTCAGTTTGATTGATCTGTAGATGGGCCAATCATAATCTTTCCCTGGGATTTTTTTGGCCTTGGGGACCAAGGCTGGTTGATGTGAGCTTTGCAGCTGCTGGGTGCAATGTTTCTGTGGTGTGGAGAATGCTGACCCCAGAGACAAATGATGACTGGCAGGTAAGAGAAGGTATAATGGGAGTGTCCCGGTGGCCCTCAAATTCTTGGTTCAATGTCCCTGAAGCCCAGAGGCACTTACTTGTTTATTTGAGGGTCAATTGAGTTCTCTTTTGGCTTAAGTTAGAACAAGCTTGGTTTCTGTCACTTGTATACAATAAAGACTTAAGTAATAACGGTCCCTCATCAAACACTGTAATCCATGCACACACACATCCCTCATTCACACCGGCCTGTAGACACAATCCATGACACGCCACCTCAGTGCACATGTCTTTATTTCTGGATGATATAAAAGAATAAACTTAAAAAACACCCCAAACCAAGCACCCTAATGGCTCCCCCAAAACAATGTGACCCCCTCTTCCCACCCTGATAAATAGAGACTTCTGTCTGTCGGTCCGCCCTCCCAACACCATAACCCTCTCTGCTATAGACATACTCTGGGTATATATTACTCTACTCGGCAATAGACATCTCCCGAAAATAGAATTCCAGCCCTGCCACCTGACTCTCCCTCGGCCCCATGTCTCTGGGACCCCTCCGCACCCCCACTTCAGACCACCCGCCACTGCAGTATGCTGGTGTCCTTGCCCCCTGTGGTCAGGGCCATGCTGTCATCCCACAAGAAGGCCACGTTTGTCACGTGGCTGCTGTGTCCACCGTATTTGTGGCTGTGGGCCTGCGATAGGGAAAAAAGGAAGTGAAAGGTGAAAAGGGGCAATGCCACCCCAAGTTCTCCCAAGCTAACCCTCTTCTCTTCTGCTTAGTAACACCCCCGCCCCCCCCTAAGAACAAGGGCAACTGATCTGATTCCTTCAACAGGCCAACGGCGCACACAAAAACGAGTATGCACGTAGGGGGCGCTGTTCTGTATGACAAGACACGAGACACAAGCAAATGCAATGTCCGGACCTTAATTCAAACAAACCAAGTGTAGAAGGCCATTTGGGGGGAAATTAGGAAAATATGAATACAGATCTATTACAGGGTATTAGATTATATTAAAAAGTTAATGTTAACCAGTGGGTATGAGCATGGATTTGTGAATATGCATGAATTATCTTTATTTTTGAGCTATAAATGCTAATTTGAGAGGCTAAAAGGTCATATATGGTTTTTCTTTTTTTAAGTAAATGCCAAATATGGTAATAGCTGAAAATGGGTAATAGGTACAGAAGGGATCACTGCACTTTTTTTTCACTGCACTCTTTTAAAAACATATTTTTAAACATATTTTTATTGATTTCAGAAAGGAAGGGAGAGGGAGAGAGGGAGAAAAACATCAATGATGAGAGAGAATCATTGATCAGCTGCCTCCTGCAAGCCCCTTACTGGGGATTGAGACCACAACCCGGGCATGTGCCCCCGACTGGAATTGAACCTGGTACCTTTCAGTCCACAGGCCGATGCTCTATCCACTGAGCCAAACTGGCCAGGGCTCTACTTTTATGTCTGCAAATTTCATAATAAAATGCTAAAGCAAATTTCACCTGTTAGAAGCAGGGATTGGTAAAATTAACACCAAGTTTTACGGTAGACACAGGTTATTTGCTGGTGATCTGTGGATGAGTTGAATTTTTCTCAGTGTTGGTAGAAAGATAGTTGCTGACATTTACAGATCGAAGGAATTCACATTAAAATTTTGATTTTCAGCCTAGCCGGTGTGGCTCAGTGGTTGAACATTGACCTATGAACTAGGAGGTCACAGTTCAATTCCCGATCAGAGCACATGCCCTGGTTGCAGGCTCGATCCTCATGGGGGACATGCGGGAGACAGCCAATCCATTATTCTCTTTCATTGATGTTTCCATCTCTCCTCTCCCTTCCTTTCTCTATAAATCAATAAAAACATATTTTTAAAAAATCAATAGAAAAAAATATCCTCAGGTGAGGATTAAAAAAAAAAAAAGAATGTCAGCTCAGTGACCTCATGTGACTTGTTTACTGCTGTACCTATCCCCTGTTCCCAGGCACACAGCAGGTGCTCAGTAAATATTTGTTGAGCCCTAGCCAGTTTAGCTCAGTGGAGAGCGTCAGCCTGCGGACTGAAGGGTCCTGGGTTCGATTCTGGTCAAGGGCACATTCCAGGGTTGCTGGCTAGATCCCCAGTGGGAGGCATGCAGGAGGCAACCAAACAATGATTCTCATCATTGATGTTTCTATCTTTCCCTCTCCTTCTCCTTTCCTCTCTGAAATCAATAAAAATAAAATGTTTTAAATAAAATATATATATATATTTGTTGAGTTAATAAGGATAAAAGATCTCAAAATTGCAGATGCTCAGAGATTTAGCACTTCAGACTCTGAAATGCATCAACCTTCAGGTTAAGAAAGGCCCTTGGGGTCAAGCCCACTGCCCTTCTTACACAGTTGGGGAAACTGAGGCCCAGAGAGGGCTGGTGGTGGACCAGTGCTGCCTCAAACTTGCCCCCATTGTTGCTTGTTACCTCTACCCTGCCAGCCCCCCAGAGGGACTCACTCGAGGCTGACAACAGGGGTAGCTAAACAGGTGGACTTTGCCAAAGTCATCAGCTGAAGCCAGCAACTTGCCATCATGGGAGCGCGCCACGGCGTTGATGTCAGTACCGTCCGCTCCCTCGGACCAGATCCCTGCGGGCAAGATAGGGGGGAGTTGGTGGTAAGATGTCAGCAGGAGCCAGGGACCCCCCCCCCCGCCCTTCCTTTCACTTAGCCTGTCTCTAGCCAGGGATGGGCGTCAGAATGATCTTTTGGAAATGTGGGTCTGACCCTGTCCCCGCAGTGCTCAGAATCCTTCCTGGCTCCCTGGTGGCCTCAGGAGGAAGCCCAGGCTTCTTACCGTGATCCCCAAGCTCTGCTGGCCTGGTCCCCCCACTGCTCCAGCCTTGTCCTTACTAGTGCTCCCCTGAAACTCTGCAATGATTTAGCCTTCTTGCATCTCTCCAAATTCCAAGCTCTGTGTCACCTCTGGATCTCTGTACGTGCTATTATGCCCTTTGCCTAGAGCAGTGGTCGCAAACCACGGCCCCTTGAGTGTGGCTCTTCCACAAAATACCACGTGCGGGCGCGCACAGACAGTGCGATTGAAACTTCGTGGCCCATGCACAGAAGTCGGTTTTCAGCCTGGGCGAGTCTATTTTGAAGAAGTGGCGTTAGAAGAAGTGGGGGGTGTCGGTCGGTAGGTCGGGCGACGGGAGACGCGGTGCAGGCGGACCGTGGGATATGCAGCTCAGGGGAGGCGCATGCGATTCATGCACGAGTTGCTTGCGGATGGGAGAGTTGGAAGGGGTCGACCTCAGCGAGCAACCTCAATCAGACTGAGGACGTTTTTAGCAAAGGCCAGCTTAGGAGTTCCCTAATTAAGTTAATAACAATGTATCTACCTATATAGTTTAAGTTTAAAAAATTTGGCTCTCAAAAGAAATTTCAATCGTTGTACTGTTGATATTTGGCTCTGTTGACTAATGGGTTTGCCGACCACTGGCCTAGAGCAAGCATGTCAAACTTGTGGCCCGCGGGCCACATGCCTTGTTTATTTGGCCCGTGTTAGCCTTTGAGTTTGACATGCTTGGCCCAGAGACTTCTTCACCATGCTGGAATATCTCATCCTCCATATTGGATGTCCCTTCCTCCAGGAAGTCCTCTCTGACTCCATCACAGACAGGCCAGACACCACCACTGGGCTTCCTTGTCCCTGCCCAGTCTACTTTGGGCTGTCCAGGGACAGGTCAGTCTCCCCCACCAGACAATAAACACCATGATACCCAGGCTGGGGCCACGGTAGTCACCACCACGTCCCACAGAGGTGCTCAGGACGTAGTTGTTAACTGCATTAATGCCTGAATAAAGGAGTGGCTGGGGCCTGGGCAGTATAATTCTCTCTGGACCAGGTGCCACCACCCATCTGGTCTCATTACATTACAGGTCCAGGCGACCTCAGCAGTCATCTAACCACCCCCCACTCCCCCGCCCCAGAACACAGATACTGCCCATAGGTGTAAAAGAGTGAGTTTCCTGCCCTGGAGGTAACCAATAGAAAAAGACTCTGAAAGCCACCAGACAGGGATGTTTCTTCAAACGTCTGGGTTCAGTGATACCTTCCCCATTCCAGAACTTACCAAACACCCCAAATCCCAGGACACAAGTAGCTGTGGCCCATTCCATGTTCCTCACTTCATCTGCACTGGTGATCTGCTTACAGGTGGCTGAGTCCCCTGGGGCAGAAAACGGGGGGAGGGATTCAGAGCTGAAGGAACTACTGACTTGACCCACCCATGTCATAGGTGGGCACTGAGGTCCAAGGCAGGAGGCCAGGGTCCCAGGGCTGGTTCCACCTCACTGGACTGGCCATGGGGGCTGGATTCTGGGTCCTGACACCCCAAGACCTGAGCAGGGGCATGTGCTTAGAAACCTGGACCCTACCCGTTCAACCAGAAAGGGGAGGACTTGGTGAAAAGCGGGGTCTACCAGGTAGGAAATCAGAAAGCAGGAAACCGACCAATCAGAACAGCCCCTAAATACAACAGTCAGAGGAGAGAGACTTGAAGAAGCCCATGCCTCTCTCCCCTCCCGGAACTCAAGGAAGGCCATGCCAAGTCACACAACGCAAATGAGGAGGCCGGAGGAGGAACGCCTTTGGGTCTCAGAGAACTCACAGTACAGAATCTCATAGTCCCCGGAGTTGGTGACGAAGCGGCTGCTGTCCCGGGCCCAGTCCAGGTGGGTGATAAAACTGGAATGGCCCTGCGGGGAGGCAAGGGGCCGAGTTAGAGCTGGAGGGGGCGGGATGAGAACAGGAAGGACGGCTGGCAAAATACAGAGGCACAGTGAGCACACAGAGGGGCTAAGGGAGGATACACAGGGCTCCGGGGCGTGGGGGCGGGGCCAGGCTCCCGGGGGCGGGGCCAGGCTCCCGGGGGCGGGGCTAGACAGAAAGGGCTTAAAACACAAGGGGAGTTTCGAACACGTGGGCATAGCTAGACACAGAGGGATGGGCTTTGACTACAAGGGGCTACTGGGCTACACGGAGGGTGCTGAGAACGTGGGGGGCGGGGCTACAAGGGGGGCTTAGAACGTGGGGGCGGGGCTACAAGGGGAGCTTAGAACGTGGGGGCGGGGCTACACAAAGGGGCGGGCTTAGAACACGATGGGGTGAGTGTGTGGGCGGGGCTAAGACTCCTTGAGGTGAGCAGGGCAGTCAGTTGAAGGTTGAAGCTGTGCTCCCTTGAGGTAGAAAACTGGTTAATTCTGCACCCCCTAGACAGGGTGGCGGCGCGGGCCGGGGCCACTGCCCACTCACCGAGCACTTGCCCAGGCGGCTGACCTTGCGGCCGCCTTGGTCCACCTTGTACACGTACACCAAGTTGTCGTGGGAGCCCACCGCCAGGTACGCCCCGTCTGGGGGAGGGGAGGGGGCTATGAGGAGGCACCCAGGCTCCGCCCCCTCCTCGCTCAGATTCAGCCCCCCACTATCCCAGGCTGCTCCGCAGTCCCAAGCTCCATCCCCACTACAGTCCCAGACCTGCAGCCAGGCCCAGCCACACAGGCCCCACCCCGTCCCCCTGACGGCAGCTCTGAGGCTCAGTTCCCAGGCCTTGCCTCTCCGAGGTCCCAGGCCCTGCCCTTACCTGGCGAGAAGCTGACCACTGAGATCTGTTCGTTGCCATCTGTATGGATAGCCACCAGGTCGCTGGTCTCTGTGTCCAGCAGCAACCATCTTTAAGGAGAAGGCAAGGGGGTGGAGGAGGAGGGTGAGCTGATCTCGTAGGAGGGGGGGCAATCTGTAGGGCCTGAGAGGCTCCAGAAGAGATTTGGGGGGGGAGGCTGACTTCAGAGGAATGTTGGGAGATCAAGTCTTGCTTGGTAAACAGTTGGTACCTAACTAATGTTCTCTGCAGACTCTGAGACAGTAGGGAACGGGGGTGAAGGGACAATTTGGGGAGAGGAGAGCAGAGAAGCCCTCCCCAAATGCCCAATCCAGCCTTACCTGCCAGTCACTGTGCCCACAGCCAGGACAGAGCTACTGGGGTGGAAGCCAGCAGAGCGGGCAGGGTCCTGGGAGGGAGAGAAGAGGCAGGGCTCAGAGGTGCTCCCCATCCATCTGGCCATTCCCGGGCCTCAGCCAGGCAACGAGGCTCTCACCTCCCTCTGCTGCCCTCCAGGAACCCACTGCCTCACACACGCTGGGATCAGTCCCCTTTCCTCTAACAAGCCACCTCGAACAGAAAGCATCCCTCCTGTCACTGTGGGTCCTGGATCCTTTTTGACTCCTGTTCGAAATTCCCACAGCTTGATTCATCCAAGATGCTTTACTAGGTAATTTTCTAGAGTGAGGCTACTGGGACGAAGGTATTAATATTTTTAAGAGTTTTGATATAACCTGACCGGCGTGGCTCAGTGATTGAGCATCAACCTGTGAACCAGGAGATCAGGAGATCACAGTTCAATTCTCCGTCAAGGCACATGCCTGGGTTTTGGACTCAATCACCGGGGGGCGGGGGGTGGGGGGGCTGCAGGAGGCAGCCGATCGGTGATCCTCTCATCATTGATGTTTCTATCTCTCTCTCCCCCTTCCTCTCTGAAATCAATAAAAAAATTTTTTTTTAAAAAAAAGGAGTTTTGAGCCGAAACCGGTTTGGCTCAGTGGATAGAGCGTCAGCCTGCGGACTGAAAGGTCCCAGGTTCGATTCCGGTCAAGGGCATGTACCTGGGTTGCGTGCACATCCCCAGTGGGGGGTATGAAGGAGGCAGCTGATCGATGTTTCTCTCTCATCGATGTTTCTGGCTCTCTATCTCTCTCCCTTCCTCTCTGTAAAAAATCAATAAAATATATTTTAAAAAAAAAAAAAAGGAGTTTTGATATATAATATCAATTTGCTTTCTGCAAAAGTATGCCAACTTATGACCAGGTGTGTCTGAAGGACTGTTTCCCGCACCTTTAGCTAACACCCAGCACTGGGTACTATCATTTTTAAAGTTTTGGGGGCATTGGGTTGGTTCACAGGCAGTAGGGAGCACCATGGAATCAGACCTGGGTTCCAAGCGGCTCCGATACCTCCTAGTTATATAACATCAAATAAATGTCCCGCGGTTGTCGCATCTGGTAGATGGAGATGAATCCACACTTTCCAGGATCGTTATAAGCAAGGGGCAAAGTCCTTAGGCTGGTTAGCTGGTAAGACGGTCACAGGAAGCACTCAGTAAAGATCAGCTATAATTTTAAATACACTGTGACTCTGGCCTGGTAGCTCAATTGGTCAGAGCATCGTCCTGATATGCCAAGGTTGTGGGTTCAATCTCCAGCCCAGGCACATACAGGACGCCACCAATGAATGCATAAATGAATGGAGCATGTTTCTCTCTCTCTCTCTCTCCCAAATCAATAAATAAAATTTAAAAATAAATTATTTTAAAAAATTATAACTACACAGATGATGGGTGAGGGATCTTGCTTTTCTGAGCCTGTTTCTGAGTGGGGATTTTTCACCCTTGTGAAGACTGCAGGGAGAAGTTAAAAAGATGATGTGCATAACGTGTTGAGTGGCTTCTCTAGGCCTGGTCAGCAACCCACCCAAATCAGAGTCACTGGAGGGAGCTCATTACCACCTGCAGATTTTAAGCCTCAAATCCAGACCCTGAACAACACTCTGGATGGGGCTGGGGATTCTGTGCTTTTAACAATTCCCAGGTGATTCTGATGCCCTGGCAAGCTGGAGAACTGCTGTGTTCAACTTCGGCCTGGCATATAGTAGCTGCTCAATTAGGCAACTGGGATGATTATTATACGCGGCCTAACAATTTCCGGGCACACCATTCCTGATTCACAGAAGTTCAAACGCCATCATGTGTTCCAGAACCAGAGGTAACCCTATACTCTGGCAGCAAAGCCTCAAAGAATGGTATAGGGCAGTGGTCGGCAAACTGCAGCTCGCGAGCCACATGCGGCTCTTTGGCCCCTTGAGCATGGCTCTTCCACAAAATACCGACTTCTGTGCATGGGCCACGAAGTTTCAATCGCACTGTACGTGCATGCCCACGCATGGTATTTTGTGGAAGAGCTACGCTCAAAGGGCCAAAGAGCCGCATGTGGCTCGCGAGCCGCAGTTTGCCAACCACTGGTATAGGGGATATGATGAACTGACCTTCCAAAGTCCCACACTGCACAGCCAGGGGAGCTAAAAAACTACACTGCCCAGAATCCCTTGCAGCTATGGTTCTGCTGTGATTTGGGTTCGACAATAAGTTGCACTTTTTTTGTTGTTGTTAATCCTCACCCGAGGATACTTTTTCCATTGACTTTCAGAGAGAGTGGGAGGGAGGGAGGGGGAGAGAGAGAGAGATATCAATTGGTTTCCTCCTGCACATGCCCCCACTGGGAATCGAATCTGCAACCCTGGCATGTGCCCTTGACAAGGAATCGAACCCTTGACCCTTTGGTGAGCAGGTCAATGCTCTAACCACTGGGCCACCAGCCAGGGCAATAAGTTGCGCTTTTGTGGGTTCCGGTAGGCAGAGGCAGAAGCCCCACTTTTGCCACTCCCACTGACCAGCTGGGTCGTGAAAGCAATGACATTTGCTATGCTAGTGAGTAATTACTAGCCTTGAAAAGCAAGGACAAAGAGTATCCATTTTTGGGCAGTGAAAATATAGCTGCTGTTGGGCCACTCTAGAGCAGTGGTGGGAAACCTTTCTTCTGCCAATGGCCATTTGGATATTTATAACATCATTTGCGGACAAAACAAAATTATCAACTTAAAAATTAGCCTGCTATATTTGGTCAAACATTTCATTAACGCACCCCTTGAGCCTTGGCAGGGCCAGACCAATGATTTCACGGGCCTTTTCCGGCTCACGGGCCGACGTTCCCCGCCCCTGCTCGAGCGCAACAGTCCCACAGAACCTTCTGCAATGATGATGTTCTCTATTGCACTTTCCAATATGGGAGCCACTAGCCCCATGTTTGAAATGTAGCTAGTGCAACCAAGAACTGAATGTTTAATACTATTTACACTTTAAAGTTAATTTAAGTGTCAACAGCCACATGTTTTGGACAGTGTAGTTCTAGAGCCAACACTGGCAGCGACCACAGCTTCCTGGTTCCTGGATCACAGCTAAAGCGACGGCAGTTTCTTGAACTCAGCGGTTTCTGGCTCCCCACCCTCCTGACTGTGGCAGGACAGCAGCTCCCCTGGAAGGTCGGTTTGATGGCGTTCTGGGCGTCCTTCCAGTTGAGGACCCTCCCCTCCAGCCCTTCCCAGCGAGTTTGTAAGGGTTTGAGTTTATGAGGGACGTTAAATCCTCTGCTTAAACAGACGGAGCGTGGCTTCCACCTGGTGCCCCGAGTCCTGACCCACCGGGAAGGGGTGTTAAGTCCCCTGTGCCCTTACCTCGATGATCCTGCTCCACAGCGGCTGGTGGGACTCCACGCTCCACAGATGCACCAGTTTATCATGCCCGCATGTCACAAACTGGGCCCCGCTGGGGTGCGTGGCCAGGCCCCACACCTCTTCCATGTGGCCCTGGCGGAAATGGGAGACAGCAGATTGGAGACCACAAATCCTGGCCCTTTCCCCAAACGCTGATGCCAGAAAGAGGAGCTGGACTAGCCCAGCAACACGCCTGCCCACAGGTGACCCAGGGAAGGCCCTTTCCCAGTGTCTGAAGGAGGCTGTGACAGGGCAGACCTGTGCCAGTGTGTGGCTCGAGGCAAATGCCCCCTCCCCCCCCCCACCTCCAGTTCTACTTCCCAGCTTGCACAGTGGGAGACAAGAGAACAGACGGGTAGGAGTTTGACTTTGGGAGTCAGCTGGCACCCAGAGGGCTGTGGGATCCCGTGTACCCCGCCTGGGGGGTCTACCTACAGCTCTCTCTTACTGACTGTGGCAGTCACCTGGGCAGGGGACTTCTCTTTGGGGCCACAGTTTGACCTTCTGTAAAATGGGGCTAATCACAGTGCTGGTGTCTGACTCAAATCATGGAGGGGGAAGAGCATGAGGCTAGAACAGCCGTGGGCAAACTACGGCCCGCGGGCCGGATCCGGCCCGTTTGAAATGAATAAAACTAAAAATAAAAAGACCGTACTCTTTTATGTAATGATGTTTACTTTGAATTTATATTAGTTCACACAAACACTCCATCCATGCTTTTGTTCCGGCCCTCCGGTCCAGTTTAAGAACCCATTGTGGCCCTCGAGTCAAAAAGTTTGCCCACCCCTGGGCTAGAATAAAGTGATTACAAAGTGGAAGTGGCCATTACTATTGTTTCCAACATAGACTATTAATATATTGTTAATTAATAATAAGTCATTGCCTTGGCCGGGTGCTCAGTTGGTTAGAGCATCATTCCGATAAGCCAAGGTTGCGGTTTTGATCCCCAGTCAAGGCACGTATAAGAATCAACCAAGAATGCATAAATAAGCCCTGGCCGGTTTAGCTCGGTGGATAGAGCGTCGGCCTGCAGACTGAAGGGTCCCAGGTTCGATTCTGGTCAAGGGCATGTACCTTGGTTGCGGGCACATCCCCAGTAGCGGGTGTGCAGGAAGCAGCTAATCGATGTTTCTCTCTCATCGATGTTTCTAACTCTCTATCCCTCTCCCTTCCTCTCTGTAAAAAATCAATAAAATATATTTTAAAAAGCCGAAGCCGGTTTGGCTCAGTGGATAGAGCGTCGGCCTGCGGATTGACGGGTCCCAGGTTCGATTCCGGTCAAGGGCATGTGCCTGGGTTGCGGGCACATCCCCAGTGGGAGATGTGCAGGAGGCGGCTGATCGATGTTTCTCGCTCATCGATGTTTCTAACTCTCTATCTCTCTCCCTTCCTCTCTGTAAAAAATCAATAAAATATATTTAAAAATATATATATATATTTTAAAAAAAGAATGCATAAATAAGGAGAATAACAAATCAATGCTTCTCTCTGTCTCTTCCTCTCTCTCTCAAATCAATAAAATAATAATGTTATTAACATTAATAATATAACTATAATAATTGGTATCAATATAATAGTAATGCTAAAATTAATCTAATTAGAATATAATAAATCATGTAAAATATTGATGATATCATTAGGGGTCTCCAAGGTCTATTCTGGGGACACCTAGACGGTCCCTCCAGCCTTTGTTCATCTCCTTCTATGGAAACTAGAGCCAAAGAGGGGATCTAAAGGCAGTAGCATGGATTTCAGCTGGCCTGTCATCGGGGAAAATGCTGGAGGGGGAGAAGGAAGGGGGCCGCTGGACAAGGAGCAGTTTTGGCCAAGACTCTTTGAGCACCTACTCTGTGCCAGGCACCCATTCCAAATGCTGCATATGAACTGACCACGGAATCATCACAAAACCCCATGAGGTCCGCCGCTCTTCCCCAGGTTATTAGAGGCACAACGAGGTTTCTCACTGGCCTCAGACCACACAGCTCATGAGTGACAGGGCTGCGATTAGATCCCAGGCAGCCACACCCAGAATTCATATTCCTGACAACGGCACTCTACACCTTTAGGGAAGTGGGGCTGCTAGGTGGGGTGGGAGGGTGGCGAGAAGGTTTGGGCACAGTCGAAGGGAGGAGTGAGCATCTGAGCTGCAGGAAGAAAAGCAGGCCGGCTCCTGAGAGCCCGCCGGATCCTTGGACCTGGCACCTGGAAGGTACGTGGCCCAAGGTGTGTGCAGCCTGTGTGGCACCTGCCATGGCCTTACCAACAGGAGAGGACACTACGCTCATCAGAAGAGCCGGGCAGCTCAGCGGGAATGGGGTTCTGGGACCCGCAGTTCACCTGTTGGTTGCTGGATCGTGGGGAGTTTGGGGAGGGGTCCTGAGTCAGGGGTGGGGTTATGGAGCAGGAGCAGGTAAAGGGAAGGAAAGTGGTGTTTTCCAGGCCAGAGGAAAGGGACGGGGCAGGGAGGTGAGGAAAAACCAGACAGGGAAGAGATGAGAGGTGGCGGGCCAGGGGCGCGGGCAGGTGCAGAAGAGAGAGCTCACCTGGACGAGCAGCGAGAAGCCCGTGTGAACCGAGCCCTGCAGGATGCAGTTGCGGGTGGTCCCCACATACAGCGTGTCTCCCCGGCCCTCTGCCACGGTGCGCACGGGGCCAAAGTCCTCGGGCACCTGGGCGGGCAAACGCGGAGAAGGGAGGACACACAAAGGGGTGGGGCTGGGAGTGACGTGCTGGGGAGAGAAGGGGTCCCCTCACCTTCGTAGGAGCCCCTCCCCCTTCTCACCTCCACCTCCTGCAGCTTGCTGTAGTCAGGACCCCAGAAGACCACCCTCCGATCGCGGCCGCCTCCAGACACCAGCGTCCCGTCCCGCAGGGCGCAGAGCCCAAACACGCCACCATCGTGGGCACCAGGCACCACCTGTGTGATGCGGTTTCCACCTATGGGATGGGCAGGGGCAGGGGTCAGCATGGGGAAGCTTCCCCTGTACTGACCCCCCAGAGCATCTCACACTCTCAATCCTGTACCCAGCCATTCACCACCTTTCCTTCTATCCACCCTTCCACTCACCTGTTCCAATACCCTGCCATCCACCCATTCAACCATCGGAACTAACATCTTCTCCTCTACCCATCCACCCTTTGATCCATCTACCCGCAACCATTCCTCCACTCACCTATCTACTGGTCTGTCCATCCACCTCTTCATTCCTCAGCCACACATCTACCCATCTGTCCATTCATCCAGCCATCCACCCTTCCTTCCTGGCACCCATCCATCCATCTCTCATCCATTCATTCACTCACCCTGTTTTATCCAAGTACTCACTCACCAATCAATCCATCCTTCTAGCCAACCATCCACACTTCTCCACCTGTCCATTACACTCATCTACCCACTTACATGTCAATCTAGCCATCCGTTTATTCATTCATTAACCCATTCAATCATTAATTATTTAACATTTACTCTGAGCCCAGCCATTGGTTAGAACAATAAACTCATTTATTCATTTATTCAGTAATCAACCCACTTCCTAGAACAATCCAGTCTTCATAACACATTCATCTATTGGCTGAGATAACCAATCATTCATTCATCACTTTATAGATCCACTGAAAAAACTTACTCATTCATTAATACAGTCATACATTATGGGGACAACCACTCATTTTTTTTAGTTGTCTATTCACCTAATCATCCAATATTAAGTAGGAAAACATTCATTTACTCAATTCTTTTATTCATTTACTCATTCTTTCATTCATTGGCTAGAACAACCCCTTCATTCCCTCATTCACTCATTCATTTCTCTGGGACAAACCACTTTTCCATCTATCCATCCATCCACAACTAGGCTAAACCATTTATTAATAGTTCAAACTTGATCCCTAATATGGGATTTGCAGAGAACAAGGGTGGGAAATAAGTGAAGATGTCACGGAGGTGGGATTTTGGAGCTGAGCCTTGATGGGGGGTTGGAATTGAACACGTAAGGATTTGGCCTGTTTAATCATACATTCCACACAGCAGCGTCAGAGGAAGGGAGACGCAGCTAAAGGGGGTTAGGGAGGACTGGGTTGGGGGCCAAACAGGTGGGATGACACTGACCTTTGCCCCAGACATAGAGGTTCCCTCCAGAGTCCCCGGTGACGACATCGCCACCCTCCAGAAAGGTCACACACAGCACGTACTTGGGTTTCTCGTGTTTCTAAGGCAGGGGAGGCGGGGAAGGTGTCAAGGTCGCTGAGCTGGGTGGCCTCCCGAGCTTACCTATCGTCCAGGACCCCTCCATGGTTTTGGGTGAGGGCCTGCGTGGAGCATCCCCATCTCCAACCCACCTCCATGGAGTGCTCACGTCATCCGGTTTCTGACCCCATTGTCTCCTTCCCGCCCCTGGACCCACGTCCTGCCTAACTTCTGTTCCCCTCTCTGTCCTCAGTTTCCCCTGCTCTCTTCCCCTTGGATTCCCCTCACCCCTGACCCTCACTCCTCCCCTCTCCCTCCCTGCCTTCCTCCCCATCTCTGTCTCTACGTCTTCCTCCCAGCCCCATCCCACCCTCTTCCCAGTGTCTCCAGTTCATCTCCATCTGTGCCTGGTGTTCTCAAGGCCTCTCTTTTTGGGGTGAAGCCCCAACTCCCACCAAAGGCAGGGGAGCCCCATCGGAAGTGCCCTGGATCTTCTCTCCTGGGCCCTCAGCTTCTCACTGGATTTCTGCCTCGGTGCACGTTCCTCTCTGCCAGTCGGCCTCTGACCTCTTTGTGGGTCCGTAATATTGACAGCCTATACCAGTGATCGGCAAACCGCGGCTCGCGAGCCACATGCGGCTCTTTGGCCCCGTGGCATGGGCCACGAAGTTTCAATCACACTGTACGTGCGCGCCCACACATGGTATTTTGTGGAAGAGCCACACTCAAGGGGCCAGTTTGCTGACCACTGGCCTATACTATCTGCTAGGAGCTGCTAAACTCTTCACCCCACTAATCCTCACGATTTCAGCGTTAAGGAGGATCATCTGATCGCTGCATCCACCCCATGGTCTAGAGCAGGACACTTAGGCCCCGGCAGGCAACAGCGCAGCACCTGCGTAACCGCCAGCCTCTGGGACCCTCGGGAGTACCTGTTGTCTGCCTGGGTGTCCCTGCCTGCCTGCCTCAGGCCCAGCCTGTCCTCCCCCCCTTCCCCCCGACCCCGGCACTCACCTCAAAGAGGCCCTGCCGCTTGCTCAGGCTGCCCCCCTCCAGGCTCCAGAAGTAGATGTGGGATTTCCCGCAGGTGATGATCACAGTGGGGTCGGTGGGGTGGAAGGTGGCCACCAGCACAGCGTCGTTGGAGCACTTTGGGGAGTGGGGGATCTGAATGAAGTCCTCAGACCACCGGAGCCGCCACACCCACCCCACGCAGGAGCGCCCCGCACAGCTGCGTGGGTTGTGCACTGCACACCGACTTGTCTGTATCTTTCCTCTCCGGGCAAAAGGCACAGGAGGCAGGGCCCACCAGCAAAGCCTTACTGGCGTCTTCATTAACCTAACACCAAGGCACCAGGACAGCCCTACTGGGCACCTAGCACCATGCTAAGCACTTTACATTTATCCTCACGGCACCCTGTGAGGTAAGGCTCATCCGTGCCCCCCTATTACACATAAGGAGTGAGGCTTGCCTGGCTGGTGTGGCCCAGTGGCTGAGCACCAACCCATGAACTGAGAGATGGCAGCGGTTCAATTCTTGGTCAGGGCACATGCCCATGTTTTGGGCTCCATCCCCAGTGGGGGGCATGCAGGGGGCAGCCAATCAATGATGCTCCAATTAATAATAGAAACATCATTGATGTTTCTATCTCTCTCTCCCTCTCCCTTCCTCTCTGAAATCAATACAAATACATTAAAAGGAAACAAAGAAGAAATGAGGCTCAGAGAGGTGAAGTTACTTGCCTAAAGCCACACAGCCAGGTAAGCATCGTGTTCAGCATCAATTCACATAGGTCTGACCCCAGAGCCCAGCCTCTCAACCATTTCTCTTTCCCCAAACCGTGGGTCCCAATCCAGAACCCAGGTCTCCGGCCCCTAGCCCAGAACTGGCATGTGACCTTGGACAAGGACTTCTCCCCTCCACCATGCCCAAGGTCCCTCATCTGTAAAGGAGGCCACTGCCCAGGGATGCAAGTCAAGGTCAGTCTTGGACCTGGCAGGACTGTAGAGTCAGCAGCCACCTCACACCAACCCTTCTGTTGGGCCTGGTCCCCTACCCCATATCCCAACATCAAAGCCAAGGCCCTACAAGGAAGATGCTTCCATTTTACAGATGAGGCAACTGCGGCTCAGAGAGGGCAAGCCCAGAGTCACCAGCCAGCAAATGCAAAGCCAGGGTTTCAAGGTGAGCCTATCTCATACCAGACTCCTAACCAGTGAGATCCAGCCGGTCCCCCCGGGGCACCCCGAGGAGGAGGGATGGGAAGGGTCACCCCACCTTGCTATCCACCACCTTGGCCTCCTTGGTCCAGTCCCACACGGAAAGCACGTGGTCGTTGGATTCGTCCACCGCACAGAGCAGGTTGCCCCCATTCTAGGAGAGAGGGGCAAGGTGGGTCAGGATCCACCCCCCCACAACTCCCCCCCATGGGGCACTTGCCACTCAGACCTGTTTTAAGGTTTTCAAAGGCTCTGGCCCACGTTACATGAAGCACATGAAAATACACTCCCTATCCAGGAGCCATACACACGTTTAAAAGGTTTCTATAATGTTCCCTTTGAAATGACTTGTCCCTAAGAAGTGTGTCTAATTTGCCCTCAGTTACAATTTCTCTGCAGTCATCTTGCAGTCAGGAATTCATACCGAGACCATCTAATCTCCATTTTCCTATGAAATGCCTTTTATGTATATGAAATTAAACAAGTAATTAACTTGGCAAGATATTTTTTCATATCTTTAGTTAAACACAGGTTAATTTTGATTTTGCAGGACCTTTCTCTCTCTCTCTCTCTCTCTCTCTCTCTCTCTCTCACACACACAAACACACACGGGCAATAAAATCGCTTTTTTCCTCCCAAAGCTCTCAACTGTCTCGTTAGGACTCAGAAAACCTGTGAGGCTCTAACCCAGGGCTGCTTAACCTGTCTGTGGGAAGACTGGTTGTTTTTTATTCCCCGATCCATGACAGACCAACACTTTGGTAAAATAATGATAAAAATGTAAAATATGGTGTTAAAAACAACACACCACCATACTTGGACTTGGTGTGGGAATGTCAACTTGCTCTACAAATTCCTAAAGGCTTACTCTCAATTGCTTTACTTATCTTGCCCAGACCCGCCAACACCCATCTGGTTACAACAAGGCCCACCTCCCTGGACACTGGCCTGAAAATGCCTAAGGAGTCAGGGCCCTTGGAGAATGGAAGGTGGTGTGAGAAGCAGTGCAACAGCCTTACCTGATCTACAGGGGATCACGGAGGAGTCTGGGGCAATCGGGACCTACGGGTTCCCTTCATAGAGGCTAACAGAGCAGGTCTGTGAAGTCCCAGAGATGGGTGCCCAGCCCGGAGAGCCTGAGTGATCCCGCCAGGAGCAGGGCCTACACCCGTGGCATCCATCCCCAGGGGCCAGCGGGAAGGTGCTGTGCTGGCTCCAGATTCCGGGGGTGGGGGGCAGGGGAGGGTGGGGGCAGGACTTACCGATTTGGAAAAGCCCACACAGCACACAGCTCTGTCAAACACGCCCAGGCCCAGCACGTGTAAAGTGGAGAGAGAAACGGAGTCCCAGACGCGCACATGGGGTGGCAGTGGCTGCAGGGAAGAGAGGCCTGTTACCTGGGGCGGCCCAGCTGCCTGCCCCCCGCCCCCCGCCCCCCCCCCCCCCCCCCCGCCAAGACCCCACTCGTCTCCTGGTTCTGCCCTCGTCACTCCGTTACCTTCCCTTCCTTAGTGGTGCCTGCCACCTGTCCAGTGGCAATGGTGACCATATCAGGGTGGACAGCCAGGCTGAGGAGAGAGAGGACAGATGGCCAGGGCTCAGTGGGAGCGAGGGTGGCCAGGAGCCCCCCGGCAGCATGCCACAGTCGTGATGCCTGGTTATTCATTCTACAGTTGGTTGACTGAGTTATTTAGTCAATAAACAGTATCAATAAAGAGGTACCAGCTCAGAAGCAAGACCTGGGCCCGTGGTCTCACCACAAATGTACCACAAGTGCCACAAATGGCCAGGAGAGGGCATCCCCTTAAAGGGGCAGCCACTGCCCTGGCAGGTATATGCAGTGGTTAGGGTGTTGGCTAGTATACTGGAGGGTCTCAGGATCTGTTCCCGGTCAGGGCACACGCCCAGGGTTGCGAACTCAATCCCCAGTGTGGGGAGAATGCAAGAGGCAGCCAATCAATGATTCTCTCATCACTGATGTTTCTGTCTCCCTCTCCCTTCCTCTCTGAAATCAATAAAAATAAATCAGTAAATAAGTTAAGTAAAAAGAAAAATAAGTGGCCACACCAAGTAGGTCCGACAGACGGCTGGATTATCTGGGGTGCCAGCTAGAAGTTTTCAAAGGAAGTGAAATATCCAGGCATTTGAGAAAATTAACCAATATTTGAAATATAACCAATCCACACCTTTCCCCTCTGAATTCGGCCTGCAGGCCACCAAAGGCCCGGCCCCTCCCACCCCACCCCCAATACTGTCCCCAGTAGCATCTCTCTCCAGGCCCCCTCCCAGGCCTCACCATTTGATGTCATCGTTGTGTCCCAGGTAGTGCCGCTGCCTCTGCTCCTCCACGCTGTACAGCACGGCCACGGAGGCCACGAAGTACACTATCTCCCCCGTGGGCAGCAGGTAAAGGTTAGCGCGGCAGTCTCGGCCCCGGTAGCCATAGCTGGAGATGCCCGGGCTGGTTAAGGAGCCTGTTTGGCATTGCGTGTGCCGACTGACTGCCGAACTCAACCAGGTAACGGGAGGTGGGTTTTCTTGCTTCCAACCTTCCCCCCCTCGGGGGCTTGAATGATGGTAGGCCCCCAAAATTATGTGTCCACCCAAATATTAACGCCGGAACCTGAGACTGTGGCCTTACTTGGAGAAGGCGTCTTTGTAGGTGTAATTGAGGATTTTAGGATGAGATCAGCTGGGGTGGAAAAGGCCATGTGAATCGACCTCTGAACCAGGAAGTCACTGCTCAAATCCCGGTCAGGGCACATGCCCGGGTCACGGGCTTGATCGCCAATGTGGGCGAGCAGGAGGCAGCTGATCAATGATTCTCTCTCATTGTTGATGTTTCTGTCTCTCTCTCCCTCTCCCTTCCTCTCTGAAATCAATACAAATATATTTTTTTAAAAAGAAAAGGCCCTGTGAAGATAGAGATTGGAGTGGTGCAGCTACAAGTCAAAGAACTCCTGGGGTTGTCAAACAACAGCCAGCAAAAGCTACGAGCCAGACATGGACAAATCCTCCCCAGAACCTTGGAGGGAGTGGCCCTGCTGACCCCTTGCTTTGGGATTTCTGGCCTCCAGAGCTGTGAGAGAAGGGCTTTCTGGTGTTTTACGCCACCACGTTTGTGGTCATTTATGACAGCAGCCACGGGAAATTAATATCACTTCCTGCCCACCCCTCTCCCCCACGGGGATGCAGTTAAACCCACTCACGCTAATTCCGCTTACACCCCCCCTCTTCTCAGAACCTTCCTATGGGTGGGTCCCACCTCACTCAGAATCAAAGTCAAAGTCCTCACAAAAGCCCAGGCAGGAGGCCTAACCTGATATGGGCCCTGATTCTTCATTCCTCTCCCCCTACTCAGCTCCGGTCCCAGGAGCTGTCCTCCCTTCTCACCTCAGCGGCTTTGCCCCTGCTCTTCCCTCCACTGGAGCCCTCCTCCCCTTCAGCTCTCATGGCCCCTCAGTTCCTCCCGCCCTCTGCTCAGTTGTCAGCTCTGGAGGAGGCCTTCCTGCCCCTGCTCTCTGAAACTGCAAACTCATGCACCCTCACTGCCGCCACCCGCTCCTGGCTCCATCTCTGCGCTGTGCACTCACCAGCATCTAATGCTGTCTGTTCAATTATCTGCAATTATCTGCCTCCTCCGCTAGTGTCCGCTCTGGGAGGGCAGGGCTGTCTGTCCATTTTGTTCACTGCTGTATCCCCCATGCCCAGATCAGGGCCTGATGCACAGCGGACATCCAGGGGTGGCAAAAGCAGGTGAATAATAATAAAAATAAACAATACAATAATTAATGAATAAATAAGAATACAAGAATAAACTGATTCACGTCCGCATCACTATAAACCTACTTTTACAGCCCTCCCTCCCCCGTATAAATTCAGTATCTGCTGAAGGAATGACCGACTCTCCCCTGTTGAGAACTTCCTGTGGCTCCCCAGGACTCCTAGGAGAAAGCCAAGCTCCTCCTCCGGCCTGGGTGGCCCCTCCTCGGCTCTAGCAGGGCTCCTGGCCTCCCTGGACTGTTTTTAGAGTTCCTCAACATGCCAAGGTCATTACCACCCCCCAGGCCGTGGCAGTAGCTTTCCCTTTGCCCAGTACATTCTACCTGCCACCCTTCTTAGCTGTCGCTGCCTCCTCCAAGCTGCCCTCAGGCTCATCCTCCATGGCACTTCCCCACTTAGTAATTATCTGGTTGACTTGTTAACGGCCCCTGCTCCCCAGTGAGACTGAGTTCCATGGTGGGGCACTCAGGGCTATTTTGTTTACTTCTGTAACTCCTCCTCCAAGAAGCCCTCCCTGACCCCCAGGCTGGGGCAGCTGCCCCCTCGGGGTTCCCCCATCCCAGCCCTGCCCACTCTGAGTGGTCACTGTCAAGGTGTCTGTCCCCACACTGGACTGTGAGCCCAGGAGGGCAGGCAGACACTGTCACAGTGACTACTGGATCCCCAGCCTCTGGCCCCAGAAAATGTTCAGAAAAGATTTGAATGAATGTCACCATGTATATCCCAACCCCACCGGAACTGCTCCACCTCGTAGCCATTTCTGAGATGGGAAAGGAGACCCACGCAGCTGTCTGCTCTCAGCTGCCTCTCATCTGATGCTCTCAAGCTCATCCTGGCATGACGGCTTGGTGTTCCTAGATTCCCATGGATATTTCCGGCTGCCTCGAGGACAGTCTGGGCTCCAACATCCCTGCCTCCTCCAGAGCAGACACCAAGGCCAAGAGAAGAAGACAGGGTTGGGTCCCATGGATGCTGATCCCAAGCTCCAGGGGGCTTTTGGGAAGAGCCTGGGGTCTAGAGTCAGAGTTCTTGACTCAGACCTATGCTGACTCCCTAGGACAGGGCTCCGTCCCCTCTCCCAGCCTCAGCTTCCTCATCTGGGAAGTGTGGTAGTAACTCCCAGCCTGCCTGCAGGCCTCAGAGAGCTCTGGAGGCCACCAGTTGTAAAAATGCTCAATTCCGCCCTAGCTGGTTTGGCTCAGTGGATAGAGCGTCAGCCTGCGGACTGAAGGGTCCCGGGTTCGATTCCAGTCAAGGGCACATGCCCAGGCTGTGGGCTTGATCCCCAGTAGGGAGCATGTAAGAGGCAGCCAATCAATGATTCTCTCTCATCATTGATGTTTCTATCTCTCTCTCCCTCTCCCTTTCTCTGTGAAATCAATAAAAATGTATTTTTTTTAAAAAAAAAATGCTCAATTCCACAAAAGAGAAGGACCATATCATTCAACATATTTATACATCAAATAATTCAGAACAGCCGGGCTGGTGTAGCTCAGTGGTTGAGCATCAACCTATGAACCAGAAGGTCCTAGAGCAGTGCCTGGCATATAAGCGTTCAATAACGATTAGTTGTTATTTTATAATCCCTATTTATGGGGCACATGCTACAAGCTCAGCACCTTTACACCTCGCTTCACAGCCCTCCGAATCTGAGATCATGAAACCCATTTTTCAGAGGAGGCAACTTAGAGCCAGAGAGGCAAGGTAACTTGTCCAAGGGTCACACAGCCAGCAGGGGCTTCAACCCATTTGTGCCAGCCTCCGCAGACAGCGTTCTTAACCATTACCACCTTCTATTCGTCAAATACACCACGCTCACTGGACACAGAGCCCTTGTGCCCGCTGAGGCCTCTGTTTGGAACATCTGAGTTCTTCCTAATTGTTCAACTCACAGTCCACATGCCCCCTCCTCAGAGAAACCGTTATTCCCCTTGGATGAGCCTAGGACAGTGGTAGGCAAACTGTGGCTCGCGAGCCACATGCAGCTCTTTGGCCCCTTGAGTGTGGCTCTTCCACAAAATACCACGTGCGGGTGCGCATGTAAAGTGCGATTGAAACCGTGGCCCATGCACAGAAGTTGGTATTTTGTGGAAGAGCCACACTCAAGGGGCCAAAGAGCCGCATGTGGCTCGTGAGCCGCAGTTTGCCAACCACTGGCCTAGGATACTGTACTCCCAGCTTTTACTACTAGCTGAAATTATCTTGTTTATTTAATCACTGGCTAATGTGCTATCCTGTGTCCCCCACCCCAGCTTTAAAAGCTTGCAAATAAATAGAAGAGAATCTGACATATGGAAGGCACCCAGCAAACATTTGCTGTTTCAGTGAATCATACAAGGTCCTTTCAGTGAACCTGCCTTCCACTGCCCCCTCCGCCTCCAGGTCATCCTGACCCCTCAAGCCTGAGGGGCGTGGGAAGCCCGGCCTTCAGTACAAAGACGCTTCCATGTGCTGAGGTCCCACCCCAGAAGGACCTCTGTCCCCTCCTGACTGGGGGATGGGATGTGAAGGAGGTGGTGGGGGGAGGGGAGGGATTAAAGCAAGAGGATACACCCAGTCCAGCTTGAGTCTGCAGGAAGGCAGCTCGGAGCGCGTGTCCAGGCTGTAGGTGGGCACCAGCTCATCCGGGATCAGCATGGGCACAGGACGGCCCCTCAGGAACATCTTCACGGAGCCCTCCTCTGCCAGGACACCCCGAGAGGTCAGGTGCTAGCACCAGCCCCCACCCCCATTCCCTCTCCCCTTCAGGCTTCACTTTAAAAAAAAAATAGGTGGGGAAACTGAGGCCAGAGAAGCAAAAGCCCAGTAGCCAGGTCCCCAGACCTCCAGCTTCGGGGGTCTCTCCCCAGTAAGCCCCCAACCAAGCCCCGCCCCCTCTGCGCACTTACCCACGCTGAAGATAGCTTCTTTGGTTTTGCTGTCAGGACAGAAGAAGGAGGAAAAAACAGTTATCCTTTTTATTAGGGAGCAGTTCAGGAAAGGAGGGACACCGCTGCTTCGCCCCACCGCACCCGGGAGGCCTCTGATGAATAAAGGACCGGGGGCCGCGACAGGAGCAGAGCGCTGCCTCTCTGCAGGCCGTGTGCTTTGCTCGGTTGATCTTGCAGAGCCTAAGACACAGGCCCAGAGAGGCAGTGATCGCCAAAGATCACACAGCACGAGGCGGCAGGCACGCGATCCTGGAAGAGGGGAGTCACCGGGGACCCCTCCCTCCTAAACAGCACGCTCTCCCAGCGCTCCCCACCCCCACTCCCACAGCGCCCCAAACTTCCAGCAGCAAGGAAAGCCGTGAAGGTTTCAGGGGAGGGGCGTGTCTCCACGTTCCCTCCGTCGGCGGAAAGGAGTGATGCTCGCGGGCCTGGGTCCCTGGCGAGGGGGACCCCTGGGACTCAGGCCCCGGGAGCGCAGAGGGGAGGGGGGTCTGCGAGGGTCTCACCAAGCTCCAAAGCTACTCATGGCGGCGGCTGGCGGAGCTCCGGGACCGGGGGTGGAGCCGGGACCGGCCCCGCCGCTTCCGGCCCTGGGAGGCGCCCGCGCCGCCGCGCCCAGCCCCGCCCCGCCCTCCGCGGCTGACCCCGGGAGCCGGCGGGTCACACTGGGTCTCAGGTCCCAGGCGGTGGGTCCTGATACCGGGTTCTTTTTATGGGGGGGTGGGAAGGGGAGGGGAGAGTGTTGTTTGAGAACATGGACTCGGGGGCGTGTCTGCCTGCGTTCAAACCCCAGCCCCGCCACTGCCTCGCAGCGTGGACAAGTTGCCCAACCTCTGCCTCGGTTTCCTCGTTTTTAAAAGGAGGCTAATAGAGTACCTACTTTCCGGGGTGGTTGCAAGGATTCAATTGGTTCATTCATGTTAAGTGCCTGGAGTAGTGCCTGTACAAGTCTATGTTTGTGTTTGCTGTTATTTGAATGGGGTTGAAATGTGTGTGTATTTTAATCCTGTCCCTGCCTTACTCTCACGCCCCAGCCCTGACCACGCCCACTGCCTTCTGGCCCCGCCCAGTCCTTCGGTAAGGCCCCGCCTCCAGGAGTTGGCCACGCCCGACATTCCGGTCACACCCACTGGTCTGATCCTGCCCCTGAGTTGATTGCTTCTTGACAACTGACCTCCCCGCCTCTGGTCCCGCCAGGCATTCGGACCACGACCACTTTCACGTGATCCAGTCCTCGAGTTGAGTCCCTCCACATCCGGAGATGTGGCCAGGCCCACCTACGACCGCGCCCGTTTTCGCTGGGCACTGACCCAGGCTCCGCTCCACCCGGCTTCCTGCATCTGACTCGTCCCCACCTGGTCGCAGCCCCAGGGACCCCGGCCCCGGGTTCTGATTCGGCCCAGGCTGACATGCGGGCCACACCCTCAAATTCCAATCACGCGCCTACCTCTGGATCCCCCATTCCCTGCAGAAACTCCACCTGAGACTCAATGGGAATTCTCCTTGACATTCATTCATTAGCCCACAAACCCAGCTCCTCTCTGACCTCTGCCCTGGCTCACCCAGGAGACCCGGACCATCCACGCCCATGTTCTAATGGGGCCCCTGAGGGCTTTAACCACGCCCCTCGGCGTTGGCTCCGCCTCTCCCGGCCTTCCGTTTCCACCATGCTATCTCAGACGGGTCCCTCCAGGCTTCCGGCCCGGCCCCCGTCTTCTGAACCAGATGATCTCGTGGCCTGGGGCATCACCCTAAGTTCCCCATTCTTTCCGATGCCTATCTGAGGTCTTGGCCCCACAGTCTGTGACCTGTCCCCGCCCCCGACACTCACCCTTCCTTTTTGGCGCTACAATTGCTGCTAGAGGATGTGGTGCGGCTGCGGGGGTCTTCGCGGCGCACCGAGGCGAGGCGTTCTGGTGACAAGTAGCGGCGGGCACTGTGAAGACGACAGAGCACACAGTAGGGGCGGATCCTGGGAGGCCAGCAGGCGACAGAGGGCGGAGGGCGAGGACCTCTGGGCACCGTTCACTACCGGAGTTCGGGCACATGCGTCCATCCCTCTCCACAAGGTCTTAGAGGAGGCGGGGGACCCCAGCTGCTGCGCCTTACCTGTGCCGGGAGGTGGCCTCCTTCTTGGGCGAGGATGGGGACGTGGCATAGCCACCCACGCGCCGCGGGGGTCCTGAGCCATTGAGGGGCGTCCTGGTGGGAAGGCCTTTCAAGAGCTGACACACTAGAGAGATGGGGGTGAGGGGGGCAGAAGCAGGTGAGGGTGAGGTCCCAGTCCGGCCCCTCCCTATCTCAGCCCCCCGGTCTAGCGAAGATACCCGAGGCTGTGGTGCCCAGGCGCGGAGGCGCGCGGCCCTTGGGGGTGCTCCGCGCGCGCAGCGCAGCGCCCTGCTCCTCGCACGCTCTTAGGCGACGCAGCGCGTCGGCCAGCGCCGCCTTTAGGACCGCCAGTTCGTCTTCCTGCAGCTGCAGCCGCTGCTCCAGCGCCGACACGCGGTCGTCCACCTCCATGCCGCTCGTACCGGACAAGTTGTCATCTGGAAGGCAGGGGAGAGCTAGCTGCGGGGGCCACCCAGGACCTCCAACGCCCGAGGGGTCCCTCCTGCCATCCTGGGTCTCAGCGGGGCCGGCCACGCTCCCTTCCTCTCCCGCAACCAGCGGCTGGGACGCTTGGAGACCGGCCAGGAAGAGGGCCCGAGCGGGAAGGAAAGCCCCAAGGCTCTCACCCCTTGCCTCCTCGCTCTCCTCCGCTCAGCGCCCTGGAGGTGTGACCTTAGGGAAGTCCCCTCCTCTCCTCTAAGCGTCTACGCATCAGTAGACTTTCGACCCTGGTTTTAAGATGCTATGACTAAGATGCTAAATATTTATGAGTGATATCAGCGCTTTAAAGATGGCATCAACTTATTCCCGGTGACACCAATGTTCTAGAATTGATTTCTAGAGACTATCAATATTTTATCGCGAGGACTAAGTTCTCTCTCTCTGTTTCTAAGACTCTCCAAGCCAAAAGGTCATGCCTGGTCCCTCCTCTTCCCATTCTGTCCCCACTAAGGGGTTGGACCCTAGCGCCGCCCGCAAGGACGGGGTTCCTGCGCCCCCTGGCGGCAGATTTGAGGGTTGCGGGTAGCGCATCGCAGACCCAGGAGACCCAAACTCTTTTTTTTTTTTAATCGGAGCTTCTCTCCTCTGTTCCTCTGTTCCTCTGTTCCCCTTCTTTTTTTCGCTTCTGTGTACCCCACGCCCTAGATTCGTTTCTCCTTCTCCTTCCAGCCCTTGGGTGCAGCCAAATAACTCCTCCATCGCCCCTCCCGCCCGTTTCCCCGACAGGAGAGGGGCGGGCCACCGAGGTGGTACCCCCTTCCCCGTCCTCTCAGACCACTCATACCCAGACTCATTGCTGACAACAACCGAGGAAGCCCTGGCTCCCAGCCGGGTGGGGTTGAAGGCGGCAGCATTAACAGGGACGGGGCGTGGAGGTCGCATCTGCCATCCAGAAGCTGTAGGCTGCCCCACCCGCCCGCTGGCCTCCGCAGTGCAGCTCTCGGCCCCTCCCTTCCCTCCCCCCGCCCCCGGGGGCCCAATCGCCTGCCGGACCTCACCCGCCCTGCCCCCTCCCACTGCCTCTCTGGTCCGGTGCCTGGACCTGCAGAGGAAGGTGGGGGCCTCTCAAGGTCGGGCGGGGGGTGAGGGGGGGAGAGCTGTCAAGGCTTGGAACTCAAGAGGAGGGAATCCCAGGGTCCCGCTGGCATCATATATGCGAAGGAGGAAAACTAAAGACGGAAGTTGGAGAAATATACAGACACTCTCCAGAGGTCACACAGCCAATAGGTGAGGGGCAGGAGGGCGCAGTCACCTCTTTGTATTGATCCCCCTTTTTCTACCATTAATAGTAGTATAGCAAAAATGAGATCTGCTATAGAGGGTTTACATGTGGCAGGCACTGTTCATGCAAAAACGCTTAGCAACATTTCAATTTTATGGTACCTAATGCTCCGAGCAACTCTGGTAGTTGTGCTACTATACTCATTTTAGAAGGAGGGGAGGTAAGGTGAGACTGAGGCTCAGAGAGGTTAGATTACTTGTACATGGACACACAGCCTTCCAGCAGCGGAAAAGGTACTCAGCCCTGTCACTCTGCCTCTTAGAGAGGGAATGGAGGACAAAATGAGCCAGCATCCTGACCCTCTGCCAGCTGCAGTGGTCCCTGTCCCTGGGGTGTGCACTCAGGGGCGCAAGCCTCTAAACTGGAAGAGGGCCCCCACCCAGAGAGGCCAGCTGCATGCTGAGGCCTCGGCCTGCCCCCACCAAACCATGACTCAAGTCCTCTGATCCCTCCATACCATCCCCCCACCCTCAGCCCTTCTGCCCAGGGACCAACCCTCAGTGCCCATTTCCCTCCCATCTCCCCTCCCCTCTGCCTCCAGCACCCCTCATCTGGGCCGGACACCCACAATGGCCCTTCTGGTATCATACTCATTTGTCTAGGGAGAAGAAGTGAGTCCTAATGGATGGAAGGTGTGGGGCCTAAGGATTTGGGCGGGGGGGGGGGGGGAGGTTAGTAAAGGTGAAGTCCTCTGGTGGTCCTCCCAGGTCCCACACCAAGTCCACAGCCAACACCAAACCCCACGCTCCCCTCATCTGTCTATCCCTCTGCCAGGGAGAAGGGGGGTGTCCCAGAGGACTGAGAGGGGAAAGGCAGGACAGAGTTCCAGACCTCCCGGCCGTTGCCTCTTCAACCCCGGAGGGGAGCGGGGGGTGGGGGGGAGAAGAGGAGGGTGGAAGCGGGGGAGGGGGTCTGGGATCAGGGCTTTGAGGACCAGGGACCTTGCTCTGGGGTCAGAGTCCTTCTGCGAGAGAAATGGAGATCTTCAGCAAGGGGCGAGGATGGGGACTTGGAAAGAGGAGGTTGGGGCAGGAGGAGATGGGTCCAGCGCTGGGCAGGGCCAGGGTCGGAAGGGTGGAGAGGGTGCTCACCGTTGCAGTATTGAAGCAGCGAGGACGTGTCATAGAGGCCGCAGAAGGCCGGGCCGCGCTCCGCCATCGCCCCGCCACAGCCACCGCCGGAGCCCCCGGCCCCAGCCCGGGCCCGGTCCCCACCCCAGGCCCTGCCTCCCGTTGCCATAGCAACACCCTTCGTTCCAGCATCCCCGGCACGGCCCGCCCGGCATCAGGCGGCCGGTGCCGGGCCTGGCACCGGGGTCATCCCTCAGGATGCCCAGAAAGGGGGTGTGTGTCGGGACACCCCCTGCTAAGCCCCCCAACACAATCCTCAAGCCCGGATTGGTTGGGTCGAGATCCCCCACCCCCGGTACCGTCTGGTCCAGCCCACAACCTGCGCAAATTCTCTCTAGACCCCCACTTGTCTGTTCAGGACCAATGAGAGCCTGTCGCGCAGGGCCTTCCACCAATAGGAACACAGAAGGCTTGGCAGGGGCGGGGCCTTCCCTGCTTTTCAGCCATAGGCTTAGCCCCGACTCTAAGAGGGAGATCGGGTGGAGGAAGACACTTCCATATCCCCCGAAACCTTCTCCCCAGTCTCTTACTGGATTTCCCAAAAGCCCCCTTTGCAAGACTAGAACCCGACTCTGGGATCTTAAATCCACCCAGACATCCACTAGCTCCGCCCTGGAACTCTGCTCCTCGCCCAGTTCTTAGAGCCCTTGTTTATTAGATCGAGACCCGCCCCCCGAGGTCTTAACTCCACCCCAGAATCCTGCGGGAGACCCCGAGGGCAGTAATGCTCTGTCCAGAGCCCCCGACCCAGCCTTCTTATGGGATTAGCTCCGCCCCCGGAGTCTAGGCCCCCCCCCCCCAAGCCTGTACCTCCTTAATCTTTCCTTCCACTTTCCTATCAGCCGCCCCTAGTTCCTCCCCTACAACTTCATCTCCCACAACTTCACCATCCAGTCCGGGTTTTGACACAGGTCCAGCTCTGACGCCTGGCCCGCTGGCGGTGTCTGCAGGAGCCGGCTCCGAAGTTGGGGGAAGATGGGAGGGTGGAACACCTGACAGTGGGTTTAAAGAATGGTGGACCACCTTCCCCAAGTCCCCACGGAGGGTCACCACCCAGCTAGACATGACCCATGTTTAGGGAGGGGAAGCGAGCCCAAAGCGGGAAGAGATTTGCCTCTGGAAACACAGGCTGACACTGAGAGCACAGGGCTTTGGGACCAGATTGATCGGGGTTTGATTCCTGATTCCACCACTTTCTCCTTGTGACTCTGAGAGTCAGTTTCCACATCTGGAAAGTGTGTGTGTTTCGGGGGACTCGGGGAGGGCGCGGGGGTGGGGGGGGGACTGGTGTCCTATCACGCCTACCTCTTTCATTCATTTATTTTTTTTAATTTTGTTGTATTGCTTCAAGTATTACAAAAGTATTACATATGTCTCCTTCCCCCCGCCCCTTGACATTCCCCCAGCTTCCCCTACCCCCAGTGTCTTGTGTCCATTGGTTATGCTTATATGCATGCATACAAGTCCTTCAGTTGATCTTTCATTCATTTAAAAACGTTCACTGAGCCCTAGCTCTTTTGGCTCAGTGGATAGAGCATCCGCCTGCAGACGGAAGGGTCCCAGGTTCGATTCCGGCCAAGGGCACATGCCCGGGTTTGGGTGCTCAATCTCCAATGGGGGGCGTACAGGAGGCAGCAGGTCAATGATTCTCTCACATCATTGATGTTTCTATCTCTCTCTCCCTCTCTGAAATCAATAAAAAAATATATTTTAAAAAAATTAAAAATGTTCACTGAGCCGTGGCTGATGTGGCTCAATTGGTTGGGTGTCGTCCTGCCAACTGAGAGGTTGCCTGTTAGGGCACATGCCCGGGCTCTATTCCTGGTGGGGGGTGTGCAGGAGGCAGCCGATGGGTGATATTTCTATCTATCCTTCTCCCTTCCTCTCTCTCTAAAAATCAATAAAAAAAAAAAACATTTTAAAAAAGAAAGGAGCCCTGACTGGTTTGGCTCAGTGGATAGAGCGTCGACCTGCGGACTCAAGGGTCCCAGGTTCGATTCCGGTCAAGGGCATGTACCTTGGTTGCAGGCACATCCCCAGTGGGGAGTGTGCAGGAGGCAGCTGATCAATGTTTCTCTTTCATCGATGTTTCTAACTCTCTATCCCTCTCCCTTCTTCTCTGTAAAAAATTAATAAAATATATAAAAAAAGAAAAGGAAGTCCATTGGAGAAAAGCGAGAGTTCAGGGAGATGACAGTTTCTTATTGGCTGAGCTGCTGGGGAAGCTGATTTCTTGTAGGAGATGCAATGTACATCTTCTCTTGTTGGGGCCTGTAACTGACGATTCTCAAGGATTCTTCCGTTGAAGGGTGTAATTGACAATTCTTCTTGTAACTGACATCAAGTGGTACTGTGTGAGAGCTCCCCCTTCTGGCCTCCTAACGTCCCTTTTAGTGAGGTTTCTCTTTATTAATTTCCACAATCAATAATGGGTTCTGAGTGATGACCAAAATAGATGCGGACGATGATCACAGCTAATTGCGTTACTGATAGAAACAAAACGGGGACTCAGACTTCCTGCCTCCCGAACTCCTGCTTCTCCCACCCTGCACCCTGATGAGCTCAGATTCTAGGAGAGGGGAAGTCACACTCCTACATACAGACTTGCAGCAGGCTGCCGTGTGCTAAGGGCTGTTACCGAGTTTTCCCAGAGGACTGCGGGAGCCCAGGGGAGTTCAGATCTTGCCAGATCCATGTGCTGGGGGAGTGGAGCCAGGGTGTGCATGAGGGAACCGCAGGCAGGAGTTCAGGCTGGCAGGCTCTATGTTCCGAGGACAGGGCGTAGTGGGGGCGACACACAAAGATGAGTTAGGCCTTGCCCTTGAGGTGTCAGGATCCATGTGAGGACAGTGACCTTAGCTTTTCTTTCTCTGCAAAATGGGAGCTATCCCAGCACCCACTTCCCAGGGGAGAAGAGCAGATTCAGTGAGCTCATGCCTGTCAAGTGCTCCGCACATGGCTTTTGGGTACAGCTAATGGAGCTGGATTTATTACAAGTGCTCTCACAGAGAGATGTCAAGGGCGGGAGTGGGGAGGGGGAGGCTGGGGGATAGGGGGCAGGGCTCAAGGTCGTGCTTCGTCTTTTCTCTCTGCCTCTAGGCTCCCCTTTCCATGCTGCTTTTCTCTCTCATCCCTGTCTCTATGTCTCTGTCTGGAAATTGGGTCATTGATCCATCACTGACCAGCTATGTCACCTTGAGCAAGTTACCTAGCCTCTCTGAACCTCATTTCTTCATCTGGAATACAGAGTTGAAAATACCTCTGCTTGTCAAAACCGGTTTGGCTCAGTGGATAGAGCGTCGGCCTGCGACTGAAAGGTCCCAGGTTCGATTCCGGTCCAGGGCATGTACCTGGGTTGCGGGCACATCCCCAATGGGAGATGTGCAGGAGGCAGCTGATCGATGTTTCTCTCTCATCGATGTTTCTAACTATCTCTCTCCCTTCCTCTCTGTAAAAAATCAATAAAATATATTTAAAAAAAAAAAAGAAAATACCTCTGCTGCAGGTTTGCTACGAGGATTAAATGAGACACATACGTGTAAAATGCCCATTATTTGGTACCTATTATTATTCATTTTTTTGTTAATCCTCTCCTGAGGATATTTTTCCCATTGATTTCTAGACAGAGTGGAAGGGAGGGGGAGAGATAGAATCATCAATGAGAGAATCATTAGTCGATCGGCTGCCTCTGCACACCGGCTACTGGGGATCAAACCTGCAACCCAGGCATGTGCCCCGACGGGTAATAAAACCCTGACCCCCTTGTTCATAGGTAGATGCTCAACCACTGAGCCACACCAGCTGGGCTGATTTTGTTTTTCTCTCAGCTTCTTTATTCCTCTGTCTTTCTAACTATTTCTTTCTTTGTGTTTCTCTTCTGTTAGTCTGTCACCCTATTTGGGCCTGTGCTTGAACTCCATAAGGGCAGGGCAACGCTATCTTGGCCACCCAGGTCCCCAGCCTTGCCAAGCCCAGCCCTGGTACATAACAAGTACTCAAAACGAATTGAACTCTGGTCTGTGTCAAACCATGTTGGGCAATGCTGGGGACCCAGCGGTAACTGAGACAGCCCCAGCCCTGCTCTCAAAGAGATCACAATCCAGGACAGGAAATATGTGTTGAATGAATGAATGAATGAATGAATGAATGAATGAGTGAGTGACCTAGCTTTAAAATGGGCTTGGAAGACTCAACAAAAAGTGGGTGGAGGCATTTGAAGCAGAGAAAATGTCTAGAATTAAGGTTCGGGGTGGGGGCGACTAGGAAGAGATTGAAGGGTTAAGATGTCATGGGAAGAAGGCTGGAGAGCTCAGCAAAAGGCTTAAAGGCCGTGGAGAGGAGCCTGAGTTTTCTCCTGAGGGCACTGGGGAGCCACGGCAGGTTCTGAGCAGGAGTGGGACAGGGTCAGGTTTGTGCTCTGGCCCTTTCCCCCGCTGCCGGTAAGGTGCTCGGTTCTTCCGAGGGAGCTAAGACCGCGTTGGGGTGAGGCCCTCACTTCATCCGGCGACTAGCACTGCTCCGGGCTAGCACTGCTCCGGGCAGCGCTCGCCCAGCATAAAAAAAAGAATGACCACTCTGACTGCCTGGCTGCCCTATTGGAGGGCGGGGGCGGGTGGATGAAGAGAGAGGGGCCCGACTGGGGTAGGAGACCCCAGAGAGGAGGGTCCTGAACCAGAGCAGGGGCTGCGGGGAGAGGGAAGAGGAACCAGATTCTAGAACCGAGAGGAAAATGCCTGGACCAGCCTGCTGTCCTTGAGCTTCAGGGCTCACGCACCACCACCACCAGGGGGCAGCCAAGGGTACAGGTTTGAGTATCCTGGCTTCTCCCAGGACAGGGAGGTTTGCACCCCCATTTAGGGGTGGGGTTAGAACTGTCTGTGGGGTCCCAGATGAGAGGCCTCCTGCTCTCCTGCCCCCATCCCGGCCTTTTGGGCTTCTGGAGCCCCCACCCCACCAGCACAAGATTATGTCAACACAGCCCCGCTGTTTCTGCCCAGGACAATATTTGCCCTCTGGATCTGGGGAGGTTGCTATGGAGATGTGCTGCAGGGGGAGGTGAAGGTGGGGTGGGGGAAGCGTCTGTGGGCGAGCGCACACACACACACACACACACACACACTCGCACATACACACACTCACACTCACACACACACACACGCACACACACATACACACACACATTCACACACACCGTCCAGAAGAGGGCAAGGGGAGCTGGGCTTCTTGCCTCATCTCTGAGTGATTGTGTCTGAGTTCTTTTTTTAAAAAAATATATTGATTTTTTACAGAGAGGAAGGGAGAGAGAGAGAGCTAGAAACATCAATGAGAGAGAAACATCAATCAGCCACCTCCTGCACATCTCCCACTGGGGATGTGCCCGCAACCCAGGTACATGCCCTTGACCAGAATCGAACCTGGGACCCTTCAGTCCGCAGGCCGACGCTCTATCCACTGAGCCAAACCAGTTTCGGCTGTGTCTGAGTTCTGAGAGCGTTTACCCACCCCCATCTATCTGGGTTCTAACCCCCACTCCTCCCTATCTCTCAGGTCTCTTCCTCTGTCCTTCACTCTCTCTCTCTCTCCAGGTCCCCATCTCTGTTTCTCCATGTCTCTGTCTCTCTCTGGGTTTCATGTCTCTATGTCTCTGTTTCTCTTTGGATCTGTGTCTCTGTCTCAGACGCCGTGTTGCATTGTGTTTCCTAGGCCCCTGTCTCTGGCCCGTGTGAGGGTGTGCATCCCTGTCTCCATCGCTCTGTCTCGGCCCCTCTGGATCCCCATGCTTGTGAGCATGTCTCTCTCAGCCGGTCTCTCTACTGCTGTCTCTCACTGTGTGTGTGTGTGTGTGTGTGGCCTCCTCTCCGCCGTCCTGAATCTCAGGGGGCTGGCTCAGGCGCCCGTTTCTGGCCTCAGTCCCCATGGGGCATGCCCTCTCCCCATCCCTCTCTGCCTCATTGCTCCTGCACCATCTGCTGGCACCCCAGGCCCCGGCCTGCTCCCACAGGCTCTGCTTGGCTGGGCAGCCCCATGGGGGAGGCACAGGCCCTCCGGCTGCCTCCCCACCACTGCGTCCTGAGCTGAGGGCACTGCCTGGTCATTGCTGGGGTGGGGAGAGGGGCCAACAGCCTGGAAACCCAGGGGCAATGGAGGGAGAGAAACAGACAGACAGGCACCAGCGAGAAGATGAGGGAAAGGGGAGAGAAAGGGGAAAGTTTAAAGATTGGCTAGAAGAGGCTGATCCGGAGAACACGAGGGAGCAAGAGAAATGAGCAGAGGAGCAGAATGAAACCGGAGGAAGAAAAGGGACAAGACAGTCCAGCGAGCTAGAGAAGACAGACCAACGGAGTGGGTGCTTGGAGAAAAGGAGAAAGGGGGATTCGGACCAAAGCGGGGGGCGGAGGGGTGGCAGGGAGAGATGGACAGCAGAGAAGGGGGTGGGAAGGGGGTGGTGCACAGCTGTTTCTCTGCCTGCAGGTTCCAGCAGCCCTGAGCGTGGGATTGGGGAGGGCCCATGTGGCTACCCCTGTGGCCCTGCTGTCCCCTCCTGATCCCAGGAGACTGCAGAGACCCCAGGAGGCTGAGATGGGCAGTCAGGACCCAGGCATCTCCCCTCCTGCCGGACATGAGCCCCTCCCTGTGCCCTGTTCTGTCCTGTGTCCTCATAGAGCGGCCGATGAAGGGCTGTGGGGCTCGGAGGCCAGCCTCAGGCTCATCCCCGCAGCTCCTGCCTTGGCCATCTTTCCTCAGGCCCCACCTTTCAGGCTCTCTCTCCCTCCACCCTCCCCATCTTCATCTCTCTACGTCTCCATCTCTCAGCTTGTCTCTCTTCTGTCTCTCTCCCTCTCTTAGTCCCTGTTCCCTCTCCCCTGATTCCTCTTTCTCTTTCTCTCTGTTTTGATTTCTTTACTTTATTCTTATTTTTTAATCCTCAACCTGAGGATATTTTTTCCATTGAGTTTTAGAGAAAGTAGGAGGGAGGGAGGAGGGAGAGGGAGAGGGAGAGAGAGAGAGATGAGAGACACACATTGATTGGCTACCTCCCGCATGCACCTGGACCGGGATGGAGGTAAACCTGCAACCCAGGCACATGCCCTTGACTGGGAATCAAACCTGAGACCCTTCGGTCCTCAGGCCGACGCTCTAACCACTGAGCAACGGGCCAGGGCTCCCTTTCTTTCCTGCCGGTCTCGTTTGGTCTTCCTCTTTCCCGTGGTCTCTCTCATCTCTGCTTCTTCCTGTCTCTGTTCTTTCTTGAGCTTTGGTTTCTTTTCCTATTTCTCTCACCACCTCAGTTCCTCTCACTGCTTCCCCTCCCGCCTAGTTTCTCCCTCCATTCCAGCCTCCCCCCACCTTCCCACCCTAGCAGAGAGACACCCGCCCCCCCCCCCCATAGGCCCTCTGGGGGCCAAGGAGAGATTCCCTCCAAACCCCAGCGTCTCCCGAGGTGCTGGGCAACCTCAGACCCCTTTTCCTCCCCACCCCGCAGCCTGAGCCTTTCCCAGGACCCAAAGGGCGCCAGGAATGTGGGGCGGAGAGCAGGGAGGCCAGCTGGAGGCCAGGAAGTCAGGACCCCCCCCCCACGCTCCTCCCCTCCCCCAGACGTGCCTCCTTCTCCTTCCGGCCTCTGGTGCTGGACCTCACCTCAGGCCACCCCTGTTCCCTGCCCGTACTGGGGTCTCTGGGCCTCAGTTTCTCCTCTGCAAAATGGGCAAACTTGCCTCTGACCCACTTACCTCATAGGTCCCAGCGGAGTGTGTACTCTGAGTGTTCACCGCACGATTAATGTGCGTGCATTGGTAATTAGCGTTAAGGGGGGATGAGAGTGCCAAGAGCTGGGACGCTGTTTCTAAGGCTTCTCCCAGCATGCACAGATGTTCCTCATCTTTTAGGGTTCCCCTTTTTTTGGTTAATTCTCACCTGAAGATATTTTTCCCAATGATTTTTAGAGAGAGTGGAAGTGAGGGAGAGGAGGAGAGAGAGAGAGAGAGAGAGAGAGATTGATGTGGGATCAAACCTGCAACCCAGGTATGTGCCCTTGACTGAGAATGGAACTTATGACCCTGGGGTGCCTGGGCGGATGCTCTAACCACTGAGCACACTGGCCAAGGCATTGTGCTTGGATTGTTCATGTTTAAGGAAGAGACTGAAAGGGGAGATTTTCAGATGTGGGGGTCAATGATCGTGACCATGAGACCGTGTGAGGCTGTGGGCTCATGTGTGATTGTGAGGTGATGGTGTGTGACCCTGTGTGACTTGTGAGTGTGGGTGAGGCTGTGATGGAGAGAGCTGTGTATCTGTACAACCGCGGCACTGAGGTGACTGTGGGGGTGACAGTGTGATGGTGTGACGCCGGGAGCCTGTGAGAGTGTGTGCTGGGGCCGCTGGGTAATGTGCGTTGCTGGGGTGCCGCGGTGGACCCGGCCGGTGATGATGTGAAGTGTGAAATGATGTGTGAGAGTGTTAATGGGCCTGGCTGTGTAACATTGTGAGATGTTGTCATTAAAGGATTATACGACCATGTGAGGAGCCACATAACTGTGCATTTATTTTATTTTTTTAATATGTTTTTATTGATTTTAGAGAGAGAGGAAGGGAAAGGAAGGGAGGGATAGAAACATCCATGATGAGAGAGAACCATTGATCAGCTGCCTCCTGCACGGCCCCTCCTGGGGATCGAGCCCGCAACCTGGACATGTGCCCTGACCGGGAATCGAACCTGTGACCTCCTGGTTCATAGGTCAGCACTCAACCACTGAGCGACCTTGGCCAGGCTGTGTATTTATTTAATCAACAATCATTCATTGAGCCTCTGTGCTCTGTGCCCAAACCTGTGCTGAGTGATACTGGGGACCCAGAGATGCCTGGCCCCGTTTGCATGGGGGCACACAGGCCAGGGGGGGGAGACAGATGGTGTTTGTGACGTGACCTGGTGAGTGTGTGAGTGTGTGTGTGTGTGTGTGTGAGTGTGTGGTTGACACAGTGTCACTGGGACTGTGGGTAGCGGCGGTTGTGTCACTGTGAGTGCAGGTGCCCACGCCCGAGGACGCGTGCCCGTGTGTCCTGTGGGTGACAGCCTGCCTGCGGGCGTGGACCGGGCTCTCTGGGTGTGACCGTAGATCGCACAGCTGAGTGAGCACCAGGAACAGGCTCTGTGCAGAACAGCATGTGACATTGTGTACTGAGCCCGCGCCTCGGTTAATGGGACTGTGTGCGACACTGCGTGTGACTGCCTGAGTCTGTGGGCGACGGCGGGTGGGACAGTGAGAGACTGCCCTGGGGGCGGGGTGGCTGCTCCCTCATGTGACCTGGAGTGCTGTGATGCTCACAGGCCAGGGCCCCTGCTCCCCTGGAGCCCCCCCTTCCTGTTCCCTGGCCCCGCCCCTCCCACCACACAGGCTGTCACCTCTTCCAGAGCTCCGGAGGGAGGCCGTGGAGGCAGCGGCAGAGGCAGCGGCAGGACAGGTGAGGGCTCCCCTGCCCCCTGGACCCTCAAGTCCGTGGGTCCCTCTCTCTGTGTTTCTGAGCCTTTGTCTCTCTCTGTCTCCGTGGCCACAATCTCTAACCTCCTCTAACCCGGTGTCTTACCTTCGTCCCCAGCCTCCCAATCTCTGTCGAACCTCTAAGTAGCTCTGGGCCCCTATCTCCTCCGCCGCCGAGCCCACATTTTGTCTCTTTCTCCGCCTTGTGGTCTCCGGCCTCTTGCTGCGCCTCTCCTATCTGTCTCCGTCTCTCGCTCTGTGTGTCTGTCTCATGCATCTCTGACCCGGGTCTGACCCGTGTCTGTGGTCTGGTCTGAAGTCCTCCCCGCCTCTCCTGCCCCCACCTGGTGCTGCGTGGTGGGGGGTGTTGAGCGCGAGAGACAGGTTTCCAGGCGCGTGGCCCCTGCACACCTCAGCCCGGGGTCTGAGCCTCTCCGGTCCCTCGGGAGAGCACGTCCCACGGACTCCGGGCGTTGTCCTCAGCGGGATAAGTTCCCTACTGCCAGGTTTTTATCCCCGATTTGGATTTGAAAACCCTTTGGGCTCAGGGAGTGGGAACTCCGAGGGCCGTCTGCAGCCCCGTGCCCTCCGCTGCCAGGCGGCCCCCAGGTTCACCCCGGTCTCCACGTCTAGACTCCGGGTGACATTAGCACTTCCGCCGGCGCAGCTCTAGGGCAACCACGCCCTCAGCAAACACCGCCCCCCCCCACCCCCCCGCCGCCGCTGCTCCCGCAACAGCTGCGGGTGGGCCCGGGGATCGCGGGGCGGACCCCAGCCTCGTCCCTTCTCACGCATCTCCCCCCTACCCCGCACCCACAGATCATCACGTGTGGGGACGGGGCGGGGGGGGGGGCGCTGTCTCGGAGTCCGCGCGTGTAATCTCGGGGAGGCCGGCGGCGTGAGGCTGGGACTGGGGGCGGAAGGCGGAGGCTCCTGACCCCGCCCTCGGACCCTCCAGGCCGGCTGCCCCCCGGGCCCCGCCGCCCTCACCATGCCGACCCGTGCGCCCCGGAGGCTGCTGCTGCTGCTGCTGCTGCTCTGGCTGTGGGGGCCGCTGCTGCCGAGGGCGGAGGTGAGGACCCGGGAGCCGCGGGGGGCGAGGGCTCGGGGGGGGGGGAGGTCTGGGACGGTTTAGTCGCCCCCGGGGCCGAGGTTTAGAGACGGCCCCACTCGCGCAGATTCGAGTTTAGGTGGTTGTTTCCAGTCCGTCTTCTTTGCCTCGCAAATCTTCCTGCTGATTTCCATTCCCGCAATTTTCCTGGAGGTTTTCAGTCCCCCAAGCAGCTCCCCTGGAGGTTTCCAGGCTCCCCTCAAGAGTTAGAAGAGGTTTCTCGGCCACCCAAGACTCCTGGGCAAACAGGACAGCCCTCCAGGCCCCCCGAGGGTCTCTGGCGCACACGCACCAGGCAGCCTGGGAGCGGGGTCGGTGGGGGCGTCCTCCCTTCTCTCTCTCCGTAGACAGGCTCGGAGGAGCAGACGGCGCGGGCGCTGTACCAGCGCTGGGAGCGCTACCGCAGGGAGTGCCAGGGGACCCTGGAGGCCGCGGAGCCCCCGGCAGGTGCGACTGGGGAGCAGGAGGGCTGGGCCCCCCAGGAGGGGTGGGCTGGGAGGACGGTAAGGGCTGAGGTTGAGGGGGGTGGGCTAAGGACCAGGCGCTGGGCCTGAAGGAGTTGTCCGGGGTAGATGTGGGCTTGGCCTCGGCGGGAAGGGCCTGGATCCGAGTGGGATGCTACTCCGATTAGTGGAACAAGCCTGGGAAGAAGCTTGGAATGGGCGGGGTCTTGGGCGGGGCTGCACTGGGTGGGCGGGGTCTGGATGAACAGAAAGGGGTGGGGCTTCACTGGGTGGGCGGGGCCTGAAAGGTACAGAAAGGGGGCGGGGCTTGAGTGGTGCCTGGAAAGTCCTCCAGCAGTGGGAACCTCGTGCAGCGGGAACTTGCTTGGTGGGGAGCCCCGAGTAGGGCTCGGAGGCTGGGCGGGCCTTGGGGTCTGATGGGCGCAGCTGTGGCGCTGCAGGGTTGGACCACGCCCCGTGGGTGGGCCTAGGGCAGGGCTTGTGGGTGTGAGGAGGAGGGCTTTGGGCAGAGGGTGCAGTGATCCACCCGACATCTGCCCCTATGCCACTCCAGGCCTCGCCTGTAATGGATCCTTCGATATGTACGTCTGCTGGGACTACGCTGCACCCAACACCACTGCCCGTGCTTCCTGCCCCTGGTACCTGCCCTGGCACCGTCACGGTGAGGTGCCCCCTGAGTTGTGGGCCTTTCTGGACACAAACAGCTCCTAACCCTTGCCCCAGACACCACTTCCCCCAAACTCACCTACAGCCCATGTCCTGCTCCTCTCTGTCCAGCTGGATGTCTCCTCTGCCTGTCCAACCCGGGCTGGGTCGCCCTGATCCTGGCTCTGTCACATAATGCCCCTTCTCTGGCTGTCTCTCTCTTAGGACTAGGGGTTCTTGTTTTCTCTCCTTTATCTGAGTCTGTCTCTGGGCATCCTGGTCTTTCTGTCCTAACTAGCTATGTGGTCCAGGGCAGTTTATTTAATGTCTTTATACCTCAACCACCCCATCTGTAAAATGGGATTGATGATAGCACCTGCTTCATAGGTATCTTATGAATATTAAATTAATACGTGTAAAATTCCATAGAAGGGCTCATCATCATCATCATCACATTGGCTCTCTCTCTCTGCCTTTCCTCCCAGTTGGTCTCTCTGTCTCCATCTCTTTCTCTGTGCCTCTAATCCCCTCCCCCGATTTCCCCCAGTGGCTGCAGGCTTTGTCCTCCGCCAGTGTGGCAGTGATGGCCAATGGGGACCTTGGAGAGACCATTCTCAGTGTGAGAACCCAGAGAAGAATGGGACCTATCAGGTAAGAAGAGGTGAGGGACTCAGATTGGATGTCTAGGGAGAGGTGAAAAGGCAGCAGCCTCAGACTGAGCCTGAAATCCCTTGTACTGTTCAGGACTCTGGGTTCCAAGTGATAGAAATTCCAAGTAAACGTGCTTGATGCAGAAAAAAAATAAAAGTCTTTATTTCTGTGACTGAAACATATTCAGCCACGCACAGCTTCAGGCACGGCTGGATCTAGGTGTTCGAATAATGTTGGGGATCTCTCTGTTGCTCGCCATCGTGCGCCTGTGTTTTTCTATGTGCTGGTCTCATCTTCTCTGTGGGGTGGAACAGGTTTGTCTTCTCCATTAGCACCAGGCTCACATCCCACCAACCAAGCAACACTGTGGGAAGACTGAGCTTTGTTCTCAATAGTTCCAGCATAATGTCACAGGACTGATTCTTTTTAAAATGTGTCTTTTTCCTTAAAAAAAAAAAAAAGCATTTTTGTTGATTTCCAAAAGGAAGGATGAGAGAGAGAGAGAGAAAGAGAGAGAGAGAGAGAGAGAGAGAGAGAGAGAGAGAGAGAGAGAAACAAATGATGAGAGAGAATCATTGATTGGCTGCCTCCTGCACGCCCCGGACTGGGGATCAAGCCCACAACCCGGGCATGTGACTGCCTGGAATCGAACCCAGGACCCTTCAGTCCACAGGCTAATGCTCTATCCACTGAGCCAAACCAGCTAGGGCTAAAATTTTTATTTTTCAATTACATTGTCATTCAATATTATTTTATACTAGCGGCCCGATGCACAAAATTCGTGCGAGGGGCTCGGCCCTCGCAGCCCCTTGTAGCCTCCGCCAACCCTCGCAGCCCCAAACTTTCAGGATTGACTCTTATTGTCCTGATCTGGGTCATATGCCCACCCTGGGCTAATCACTGTGCACTGTGTGTGTGTGTGTGTGGGGGGGGGTTAGAATGCTCTGATTGGCTGGTCACATGTCCAGTCTGGAGCAGAGGGGTGGAGATAGCCCCATTGAAATAAGGGAAGTCGGATCCCCAAGAGAAAGTTGGGGTGCTTGGCAGGAACAAGGAGCAGATCGATGTCTGTCCAGCCCCTGTCTGGCCCTGGGGAAAGAGCTGAGCTCTGTTCCTGTGTCCTTCCCTGTACCCCCCAGAACCAAAAGCTGATCTTGGAGCGGCTACAGGTCGTGTACACCGTGGGCTACTCCCTGTCCCTGGCTGCGCTGCTGCTGGCCCTGCTCATCTTGAGCTTCTTCAGGTGGGACCCCCCAACTGTGAGTGGCAGAGACTGGGCCTCAATTTGCCCACTAAGATGGGGGGTCAGGCTCCACCAGCCACAGGCACCCAATGGCGGTTCTGTGAGAAGAAGGGCTGGGAGGCGGTTAAAGGGGCTCCGTGTGGCCACGGATAGGTCTCCATGGATCCCCACTGCCTCCCCAACCCCCAGGCGGCTGCACTGCACACGCAACTACATTCACATCAACCTGTTCACGTCTTTCATGCTCCGGGCAGCAGCCATCCTCACCCGAGACCGGCTGCTACCTCCACTGAGCCCCGCACCCGGGGACCAGGCCCCTATCCTGTGGGACCAGGTGAGCATCGCCCCTCTTCCTCTCAAACTGGGGTTCCACCTCCTCTGATGGGCAGGAGGTTCCCAAGCTACCCACTACCCACTACACGAGACAGTTTGCCTCTCTCTTGACCACGCCGAAGACTTTGGGAGAGGGGCTCCCAACTCAGCCGCCTTCATTGTTGACCCCCCATCTCCTTCATTGGAATTTTCCATTCTCTCTATTATATTACCCACCACTGGCCTTTCCCACCCCTGAGAGAGTCTTCTGCTGGAGGTGAGGAGGAGACAGATTGGGGGAGCCAGCTGGTGGGAGGATGTGGTAGACCCCCGTTTGTTACTGAGGAACAAGGTGAGAGAGGCCTGAGGCTGGGAACAGGGGGGAAAACCATTGTTAGGAAGCCTGGGGGTTGGCGGGAGAGGAGTGGCGAGATGGGAGAAACTTTTGGAGAGGTGGAGTAGCTGAGCACAGTTCGCAGGAGATGGGGTGGGAGAAGCCATATTTGGGGGCATCTTGCGGTGGGGGGGAGGGGGGGAGTTTGATAGTGAGATGGAAGATACCAGTTGTTGAAGCGGTGGGAGTGGGAGAGTTCATATAGGGCGAGAGACACCAAGCACGGGTACCGCCCGTCGGTGATACAGAGCGGGAGACTGATGGCGAGAGATGGGGGCGAAAGGACGAGCAGCTGGAGGAAAGCTGGGGTCCCCCCGCGCCCTGACGGCCCCCTCCCCCTGTCTGGCCACCCTCCAGGCTCTAGCCCCCTGCAGGACGGCCCAGATTGTGACCCAGTACTGCGTGGGCGCCAACTACACCTGGCTGCTGGTGGAGGGCATCTACCTGCACAGCCTCCTGGTGCTCGTGGGAGGCTCCGAGGGGGGCCACTTCCGCGGCTACCTGCTCTTCGGCTGGGGTGAGCCCCGACGCTGTCCCCTGCCCGCCCGGCCCAGCGCACCACCGCTCCCCGACTACCCTGCTGGCCGGCTTCAGGGGTCTCTTCCTCTCTCTAGGCCAGCGGTTCTCAACCTGTGGGTCGCGACCCCTTTGGCGGTCGAACGACCCTTTCACAGGGGTCGCCTAAGACCATCCTGCAGATCAGATATTTACATGACGATTCATAAGAGTAGCAACATTACAGTTATGAAGTAGCAACGAAAATAATTTTATGGTTGGGTCACAACATGAGGAACTGTACTTAAAGGGCCAGAAGGTTGAGAACCACTGCTCTAGGCTTTTGCCTTCTCATCTCAGCGGGGGAATTCCGCGGGTCTTGGGCCAGGCGAGGCCCGCGCGCGTGCTGACAGCTGCGGCGGGGTGGGGGGTGGGGGTCGGGGTCTGCACAGGGGCCCCCGCGCTTTTCGTCATTCCCTGGGTGATCGTCAGGTACCTGTACGAGAACACGCAGTGAGTTGCGGGGGGTCTGGGCGGGGCCTGGGGAGGCGGGCGGGGCTTTGAGGCACCTGGGCGGGTGTGCTGGAAGCGTGGGGTGGTCCTGATGGCACCTGGGGGCTGGGAGGGAACGTGGGTGGGGCTAAAGGAATGGCAGCTTGGAAAGATTGGAAGGGGGTGGTGAGGGCGGGGCCAGGGCAGGAGCAGGCGGGGCTCTGGAGGAATGTGGGTGCGGCATTCAGGAGGGCGGGCGGGACCCGGCGCGTGAACGTGCGTACCCGGTGCTTCCAGCGGTTTTCAATCTCTTAGCTCTACAACCCCTACTCCAGGTGCTGGGAGCGGAACGACGTCAAGGCCATTTGGTGGATCATACGCACCCCTATCTTCATGACCATTTTGGTACGACCGGCCCCACCTCCTCCAGGCAGCCCTCGGGGATTTCTCATCCTGGGGAGAGGGGTGCCACCCTCTGTCTCCCAGGATGGGATCGGGCTGGCTCAGCCTCTATCTTTCCCCGCAGGTTAATTTCTTCATCTTTATCCGAATCCTTGGCATCCTCGTGTCCAAGCTGAGGACCCAGCAGATGCGCTGTCCGGACTACCGGCTAAGGTGGGGGAGGGCGGGGGAAGGAGGGAAGAGGGCCGGACGTGAGATGGGGACCCGGGCCGCCAGCCCACAGCTGCCCTCTCCTCCCAGGCTGGCTCGCTCCACGCTGACGCTGGTGCCGCTACTGGGCGTCCACGAGGTGGTGTCTGCTCCTGTGACCGAGGAGCAAGTCCGGGGCCACCTGCGCTTCGCCAAGCTCGGCTTTGAGATCTTCCTCAGCTCCTTCCAGGTGCTCAGGCTGGGGGCAGGGGCTGCACCCTTCCACCTGGGGCCCTTCTCCCCGAGAGGGGCAGAGGGCTGCAGTCATCCCCTGGCGCAGCCACTGAGTTGGGTGTGACTATGCGAGTTCATTCATTCTGCACAGGATGCTGAGCTGGTGCAGTTCTCAGCTGAGGAAGCGCAGGGACCAAGACAGGAGACGGAGGCCTTAGCAGTACTGCCTCCTGGTGAAGATCTAGGGCTTTGAGACTGGACAGGGCTGGGGCCAAACTCAGATCCGTCAGAGCTAGGGTGGCAAGAGAGGTGCTCAGGGCGCAAAAGACAGGAAGGCACTCACTCCAACATGTAAGGCTGGCCCTGCATGTGCTTGCCCTAACCCCAGTCCCCACCCTGTTTTACCTGCTTGGGGCTCAGTGTCCTCATCTCTACAGTGGGGACAACACGTCTCACCTCACATGCCTGTTCATGTCATTAAATCCAGCACACTTTTATTGCATACATTTTTCCTACCTCGTTGTGGGAATATTGCCAAGAACCGAAATGGTCTCTACATTCTTGTAGGAGAGACGGATGCTATACACACATGGTATATAAGTAAAATATATACAGAGTGGCAGATGGTAAGATGTGAGTAGAGGGAAAAAAGCAAGAAAATAGAGGTGAAGATTAGACAAAAGATAGAGTTACAGGCAGGGGGTCAAGGAAGGCCTCCCTGAGAAGAAGATATTGGAGCAAAGACAGAAGAAGGCGAGGGAATGAGCGGGGCGGGTACTGGGGGAAGTGTTCCAGGAAGAGGCACCTCACATGTCAGATCCCTGAGGTGGGAGTACCTGTCACCATGGAGGAGGGCTGGCGGGCCTGAAGCAGTGGGAGCCAGTGGAGCAAGGGGGAGATAAGACAAGTAATATTTTACCAATAACACATATAAATAATTGACTTGTATTAATTTATCAAGTAAGTTATTATTAATTATAAATACAAATGTATTTTATATTTATTTGTGAAACACACATATAAAACTAATTAAAATTAATTGATCAATAATTTAGGATAATCATTACTAATTAAAATTAAGCAAATATAATAAACTTGATTTATTAATATTTACTAGTGATTATGTAATAATGGTAAGATAAATCATAAGACTAAGTAAAAGGTTTAACAGTATGTACCAGACACTACAGCTTCTTGCATACCAGTATCTCAATTCTCACAACCACCATGGTATTACCCCATTTTCCAGGTGAAGAAACTGAGGCCCAGAGGGGTTAAGCAGTTTGCCCACGTGGGGTAGAAACTAGGGAAGCGGTTATTACATCCAGGGTCTTTTTTTTTTTTTTAAATATATTTTATTGATTTTTTACAGAGAGAAAGGGAGAGAGATAGTGAGTTAGAAACATCAATGAGAGAGAAACATCGATCAGCTGCCTCCTGCACATCTCCCACTGGGGATATGCCCGCAACCCAGGTACATGCCCTTGACCGGAATCGAACCTGGGACCTTTTAGTCCGCAGGCCGACGCTCTATCCACTGAGCCAAACCGGTTTCGGCCAGGGTCTTCTTTATTGCTCAGCAAACTGGGGAGGAGAGGGGGGAGCAGGGAGCCTGGGAGGTGCCTGCAAAAGTCTAGAACCGGGATAGTGGCACCCGAGGTAGTGTGGGGCCTGGCAAGGGCCCGAGCTCTTAAAGAGGTGCTCATAAGCCTGTCCCCAATCCCTGATATAACGCCTTGTTTGACAGGGCTTGCTGGTCAGCTTCCTCTACTGCTTCATCAACAAGGAGGTAGGGAGAGCCCCGGCCTGCCGCCCGCGCCCTCTGGCGGCGGCACAGCGAACGGCGTGCCTGGCACCGACTCTGAGCGCTACCCGTTGCAGGTGCAGTCGGAGATCCGCCGAAGTTGGCACCGCTGCCGCCTGCGCCGCAGCCTCGGAGAGGAGCCGCACCAGCCCCCACAGCGTGCCTCTCTGACCCTGCAGTTGAGCTCCGGACCCAGACAGGTCGCCACTGGCCGTGCCCTGTCCTCGGGGAACCTTCCAGGGCCTGGGGATGAGGCCAGCCGGGTCTTGGAAAGTTACTGCTAGGCAGCGGGATTCCTGTGATCATTCCGTTAGCATGTATTTATTGAGCGCCTACTGTGTACCGGGCCCCTTGTGGAGGGAGGGCGCTGGGGAAATGGGGTGGAAGGAAACGGAGAAAGGCCCCTAGAGTTCGAAATTGAGTGGGGGAAACAGGCCCTTAAGACAATACATGGTTATATATAGGCTGTGGAGTGGAATGGCTTCTGAAGGAAAATTAGAAGGGGCATACGGTGGTCAGGGAGGGCATCTCTGAGGAGGTAACATTTAAGCCATACCTGCCAGAGGAGCAGGAGACAACTGGTAGGCAAGATTCTAGGCAGAAGGAACAGCATCTGCAGAGGCACTTGGCCATGTCTTAGGAGCAGACAGGTGGCCTGCATGGCTGGAGCTGGTGAGTCAGAGCCAAATGGAGAGAGAAGTGAGCAGGCGCAAAGAGTTGGGATTTTATTCCAGGTGCACTGAAAACTCTTAGCAGGAGCATCTCATGGGCTGTGTGTGTGTGTGTTTTATTAATTGAGAAACATCAATTTGTTGTTCCACATATTTATTTATACATTCACTGGCTGATTCGTTTATTTAAATAAAGTATGTTTTTATTGCTACCTTTGAGAGAGAGGAAGGGAGAGGGAGAAACATCAATGTGAGCAACATCTATTCGTTTACCGGTTGCCTCCTGTACAAACCCCGATTTGGGCTCAAACCTGCAACCTGGGCATATGCCCTGGCTGGAAATCGAACCAGCGGTTCTTCAGTGCACGGAGCAACACTCAGCCAACAGAGCTACACAGGCCAGGGCTACCTATTGGCCGCTTCTTGTATGTGCTCTGACCGGGGGCCAAACTCGAAACCTGGGTGTATCGCAGGGAGAGGGAACATCTGGTTCATGGGCTCTATAAGGTCTGCAAGATCATTTGGTCTGGCCCTGCCAAGGCATCAGGGGTGAGTTAATCCAATGTTTGACCAAATATAGAAGGCTAATTTTTAAGTTGATGATTTTTCATGGCCTGAGAATGATGTTGTAAATATCCAAATGGCCCTTGGCAGAAAAAAGGCTCCCCTCCCCTGTAATGTAAATAAAGCATGAGAAACAGTTGTGTTGTGTTTTTTGGTGTGTGTGTTGACACAGAGAGAGAGAGAGAGAGAGAGAGAGAGAGAGAGAGAGAGAGAGAGAATGGGAATCTTTTGGCCAGGCAATTAGAAATGACTGAGGCTGGGTGCATGGCTGGGAGCCTGTGGTGGCCACACACACCCTGGAGGGTAGCACTGCTCATCTTCAGCCATGTGTTTCCATGATAACATGGACATCAACATGTACATCATGCTGTCACAGTCCCCACTGCCTAAGAGAAGCCCCAATTGGGAATGTTCATGTGATGCTTAACTATTTACAATGTATACAATTAAAATTGTGTGTGTGTGTGTGTTTAAGTGCACCAAACACTTCCTAAGGGTTGCTTCTCTGAAAGGCAGTACTAAAAGTAAAGCTTGCCCTAGCCGATGTGGCTCAGTTGGCCGACAGTCCTCCTAAGCACCGAAAAGGTTGCTGGTTCGATTCCCAGTCAGGGCACATGCCTAGGTTGCGGGCTTGATCCCCAGGAGGGGACGTGCATGAGGTAGCTGATTGATGTTTTGTTCTCACATCGATGTCTCTCTCTTTCCTCTCCCTCCCATTCTCTCTTCCCCTATCTCTAAAAAACCAATAAAAAACCTTAAAAAACAACAGCGTAAACCCCTAGCCGGTTTGGCTCTGTGGATAGAGCCTGTGGACTGAAGGGTCCAGCATTGGATTCCTGTCAAGGGCACTTGCCTGGTTGTGGGCTCAATCCCCAGTAGGGGGCGCGCAGGAAGCAGCTGATCAATGATTCTCTCATCACTGATGTTTCTCCCCCTCTCCCTTCCTCTGAAATCAATAAAAAGATATTTAAATGAATCTCATTTTAAAATCAAGTATTTATTTGGTTATTGAGTGCCTAGCTGTGGAAGGTTATATATATATTATAACCATGTTTTTTACTGTGATAAAATATATACAAATTTTGCCATTTTAACAAAAACAGAAACCAGAATAAAGCTGCAGGAAACAAATAGCCTGGTTCAAATCTTAGTTTGGCTACTTATTAGTTGTGTGACTTGGAGAAGATTCTCAGCTTCTCTATGCCTCACTTTCCAATTCTGGAAAATGAGTATAACAGTACCTTGCCTGAGTTTCCAATGAGTTATTCTTCTTAGGATGCCTGGTGCGTGGTGGGTGCTGAATGCTTGGCCAGCGTGCCTGGGGCTATGCCTGCCGCCTCTGCTTTTGTTTCCACCACTGAAGAAAAGGTGAATTAGGAACCATTTGGGAGGTGATGGCGGCTGAAATTCAAACTGATGCCAAGCTGGGTGCTGGGCTGGAATCTTGCCCCAGCCTGAAAGGCAGGATAATTAAGTTCCATCCCCCAGGGGAGACAAGTCAACAACCAGAGAGAGGCCGGACAGATTTGAACAGAAGATTGGGACTCCAGGCCTTGTGCTGTCCTTACTCCTGCAAAAGAACCGAATCCCCCGGAAGTTTCCTGCAGCAGTACCACTGCCCCCACTTTATTACTTTATTCTTATAGGACATGATTTTGATTTTAGAGGAAAAGAGCGAGAGAAATGGTTGCCTCCCATACATACTAAAATCAGGATCAATCCACCTTCCGGTGTTCAGGACAATGTTCCGACCAGCTGACCATACCGGCCAGGCACCACTGACCCCACTTCACAGATTAGGACATTGTGGCTCTGGCCCGTTCCCTGACAGTAAAGGCGGCTCATGCGGGCCTGACTCCCTGAGCTCGAACGTGTCTCCATTGCTTCCCTGAGTGACGTGTTGTAAAGTCATTACCCGCTAAGCCCCAGCTGTCTCATCTGTAAACTGGGATGGCTCCCGTATCTACTTCAGAGGGTTGTTCCAATTCACCACCCGGTAAGCATTCAACTTTATAGCCCCACGCGTCACCCTGTGCAAGTCAGGTCCTCTCCTGCTGCAGGATCCCTAGCTCTGCAGCCCACAGGATAGGTCAGGCTCTGCAAACTCCTGCACCACCTGGCATTAGGCCCTGAGAACAGAGACAGGGATGCAGGCAGACAGAACTCAGAGATCTCGATGGGGAGAGAGTGAGTGATGTGTGTACATCAGAGGAAAACAGTAAGTAAGGCCCTCCTTTCTCGCTCTACTCCCGTTTGTCAGAGAATTTCCCTCGATGGTAATTAAGTTGTAATGTGAAGGACAGCAGAGCTCAGGGGTGAAGCCACAGGCTCAGGAGCAGGGTGGGTTTGAACCAGCACCACTTCCTGGCTGGGTGTCCCTGGGCAAGTGACACCACTTCTCTGTGCCTCAGCTCCCTCCTCGGGGAATTGGAGGTGATAACAGTGCCAGCTGCTGGAAGTCTGACCAGCAGAGCCAGGGCTGGCAGCCTAACAGCTCAGTGGGTGACAGCATGGTTGCTTTTTCTTTGTCCTTATAAACATTGTTTACATTTTTTTTTTTTTTTAAGAGAGAGGGAGAGATAAACATTGAGAGAGAAAACATGAAACAGTGAGTGGCCAGGGAAAGGTAGACCACTAGAACCAATCACTTGAGGTTACTGGACACTTTAAAAATCTGTACTTACTGATTTTAGAAAGAAGGGAGAGGGAGAGAGGAGGAAAGAGAAACACAGATGTGTTGTTCCACTTCCTTATGCATTCATTGGCTGCTTCTTGTATGTGACCTAATTATACATGGAACCCGCAACCCTGGCGTATCGGGATGACACTCTACCAACTGAGCTACCTGGTCAGGACCTTGAGTACCAACTGCTTTAAACATGTATCTCCTCCCATCAGTGAGGGCGGGTCAGAGCTGTCTCAAGCACTGCTGTGTCCCCAGGATTGCAACACAAAGCTGGACACAGAGAAAGTAAACATTGGGGAATGTTGATCTGCCTGAAGAAACAGAAAAAAAGACCAGAAATTTCAAGCAAGGCTGACTCATTCAGAGGAAGAAAGGAGAGACAGGGTAATGAGAAGCTAGAAAAGATTAAATAGGAAAGAGCAAAAGCTTTCTCTGTCCAACAGATTCACTTCACAGATAGGGAAACTGAGGCATGGAAGGGGCAGAGACAGGGCCACTTCATCTGCTCAGAGAGGTCCTGATCCCAGTGCTTGGCCCCATGCTCAGCTGCCTCCCTCCCCCAAGTCCGTCCCACTCACAAGGCCCTGGGAACAGACAGATGCCACTAGAAAAAAAGAAAAAAAAAACACACCAGGCTTTTATTGTTTTCGTGACAAAGGGCGGGTCTTTGCAGGACAGGGGAGTGAGTTTTGACAGCAGGGAGCAAGCCCCTACTTGCCAGCGATGAGGGGGTTCCGCAGGACGACAATGACCGAATCCCCGCGCAGGAACATCTTGGAGATGTAGCGGTCCTTGTTGACCGGCTTGGACTTCTTCTTGCCCTTGCCACTCTTGGGGACCTCGGTCCACATCTCCTTCACATTCTCCAGCACCATGTTGCAGTGCCTGGTGGGGACAGGGAGGGGAAGGCCCTGGGTGTGAGGGGGCAGCCTTCGGACCGGCCCTCCTCTGTGAGGTGCTGCCTCCCTCCTGCAGCAGCACGGCCAGTCCTCAGGTGCAGGCGGAGGCAAAGGACAGCATCCCCCTGTGCCTCAGTTTCCTCCGCTCTAAAATGGAGACATTCATGGTGCCCACCTCGTGGGGCTGTTGTACAGATTACATCAGCATTCTTGTAAAGTACTTAGAACAGGGCCTGGCACAGAATGAAGGCAAACAAAATGGTCCCTCTTGTGCTTTTTGTTGTTAATCCTCACTCCAGGGTACTTTCCCATGGATTTTTGGAGAGAGTGGAAAGGAGACAGAGAGAGAAACATCGATGTGAAAGAGACACATGGATTCCTTGCCTCCTGCATGTGCCCGGGCCGGGGACTGAGCCTGAAACCAAGGTAGGTGTCCTTGACTGGAATCAAACCTGGGACCCTTCCGTCCAAGGGCCGATGCTCTATCCACTGAGCAAAACTGGCTAGAATCAGAGGCCCCTGGGGCCTGGGTAGGCTCGTGTGAAGACAGTATGCATTACTCCACTCAACAAACACTTGCAATGAACAAAACAGACATCATCCCTGTCCCGATGGGGTGTGCATTCTAGTGAGGAGAGGATGCTAAGCAAGCGAACAGAGCCTGGACCTGTAACATGCTGTCATGTGGTAACTGCTATGAAGGAAAACTAAAGCAAGGTGAAGGGATAAGAGGATATACGGAAATATCTTCAAATGCTAAGAAAAAAAATTAAGATGAATGAGGAACCCTGGCTGGGGTGGCTCAGTTGGTTGAGCACTGTCCTGCGCACCAAAAGGCTGCCAGTTCAATTCCTGGTCAGGTCACATGCCCAGGTTGTGGACTAGATCCCTGGTGGGGGTGCATGTGGGAGGCAACTGACAGGTGTTACGCTATCACATCGATGTTTTTCTTTCTCTCTCTGAAAATCATTAAAAATTAATCTTTAAAAAAAATGTAGGGAGACCTAACCCGTTCGGCTCAGTGGCTAGAGCATCGGCCTGTGGACTGAAGGGTCCCAGGTTTGATTCCGGTGAAGGACACATGACCCAGTTGTGGGCTCGATCCCCAGTGTGAGGCACGCAGGAGGCAGCCGATCCATGATTCTCTCTCTTCATTGATGTTTCTATCACTTTCTCCCTCTCCCTTCTTCTCAGAAATCAATTTAAAAAAAAAAAAAGGAAAGAAAATGTAGAGAAAAAAAGACAAGGAAGCTCTGTGCCTTGCTATGGAGTAACCACCAGATCCTGTTGAGTGGAAAAGGGAGAACAGTATACATGGAAAATTACCTTTTGTAGGAAAAAGGGGGTGAAGTAGGAGAAGCCTACCACCCACTTGCTTGTACAATGCAGAATCCTAGGAAGACCCCTAGAGATTGGTGGTAGTGGAGTGACCCAGGGGACAAGCTGGATGGAAACTTTTTAAAAATATATATATTTTATTGATTTTTTTATGGAGGGGAAGGGAGAGGGATAGAGAGTGAGAAACATCGATGAGAGAGAGAAACATCTATCAGCTGCCTCCTGCACATCCCCTACTGGGGATGTGCCCGCAACCAAGGTACATGCCCTTGACCGGAATCGAACCTGGGACCCTTGAGTCTGCAGGCGACGCTCTATTCACTGAGCCAAATTGGTTAGGGCTGGATGGAAACCTTTCTTTGGACTGTTATTAAGAGGAAAAAGCCAAGGCTTAGTACTGTGTGCTGCCCTAGCTGGTTTGGCTCAGTGGATAGAGCATCCGACTGCGAACTAAAGGGTCCCGGGTTCGATTCCAGTCAAGGGCACATACCTCGGTTGCAGGCTGTATTCCCAAAAATATCCCCGGGTGAGGATTAATAACAAAAAAGCAAAAAACAACACCGTGCTGTGCTACTGGCAGTGATTTAAGAATAAACTAAAAAGTATTCTCCACCATCTTTTTTTTTTTAAATATATTTTTATTGATTTCAGAGGGGAAGGTAGAGGGAGAGAGAGATAGAAATATCAATGATGAGAGAGAATTATTGATTGGCTGCCTCCTGCATGCCCCACACTGGGGATTGAGCCTGCAACCCGGGCATGTGCCCTGATCGGGACTCGGAATTGTGACCTCCTGGTTCATAGGTTGACGTTCAACCACTGAGCCACGCCAGCCAAGCCCCGGTCAGAGCCCATATGGGAGGCAACCAATTGATGTCTTTCTCCTACATGGATGTTTCTCTCTTTCTCCCCAATTCCCCACTCCCTTCCAATTTCTCTCTTAAAAAAAAAAAAAAAAAATCAGTAGAAAAAAATATCCCCGGGAGAGGATTAACAACAAGAAACAATTGATTTTAATGTTATATTACGACAGGTCAATTATACTTCAATAAAGCTGTAACCAACACCACAAAAGATTCCCTGATTCAAATGTGACAGGATTCATACTAGGGTGGGGGGCTGGGAGGGCTGGAGAGGTAGGAGGGTTATATGGACTAGAGGAGGAAACAGGGGAAAAGAAAAAGAGTCAACTTAAAAGAAATAAAATACAAGAGAGAGAGAAAGAGAGAGAAATAAAGTACATGCCTTCAATCACTGCATCACATCCAGGAGGTAAACACCAGTGTTACCTCCCACTTCTACAGCAGAAAACTGAACACAATGGGATGACGTGACTCACCCCAGGTCACACGTTTTGGAAGTGACAGAGCCAGTGTTCCCATCCAGGTCTACCTGCTTCCTGGTGCTCAGCACTTCCTGTTCTTATTCCCGTTTTACTCCAGAGGAAAGTGAGGCTCAGAGGGAGACTTGTTCATGTAACAGCTAGTGGCCAAAATGTTCCAGAAGCAAGCCTCAGCACACTGCCATGAGGAAAGCATTTTACAAACGCTAACTGAAAAGTACGAATTACAGCCCGAGCCGGTTTGGCTCAGTGGCTAGAACGTCGGCCCGCAGACTGAAGGGTCCCGGGTTCAATTCTGGTGAAGGGCATGTTCCCTGTGGCTGAAACATGCAGGCCCTCGATTGCTTGTTCATCTTATTCAGGTCTGTTCATCGCTGTCTCTTCAGATGGGGCCTCTCTGATTACCCATATAATACAGCATCCCCTTCCCCAGTGCTCCATATTCTTACCTGGCTTTACTTTTCTCCGTAGAACTTACCAATTCCCGTCGGCTTTCCTACCTATAACAAGCTCCCTGAGTTTAGAAACCAGGTTTGTTTTAGTCACTGCTGTGTCTCCAGAGCCTAAAACAGTACCTGGAACAGTGCACCCTCTGATTATGCAATACCTACATTGAGGAGCGCCTGTGTGCCAGATACTGTGCTTCTAGTGACTTATTACACGTTACATGTATTAAGCCGTTGAACTCTGCAACCACCATGATTATTGCCACTGTACAGACACGACAGTCACCTGCCAAAGGTCACGTGGCTGCTAAGAGACAGCGTTGGGACATGAACCCTCGAGGACTGGCTCCTAAGTAGATGCCTCTCGGGCAAGAGACAGGCACACCTTGGGTTTTAAGGTGCTTATTCTCCTAGCTCAGTGATGGCGAACTTATGACATGCAAACTCATTTTTTTGGTTGATTTTTCTTTGTTAAATGGCATTTAAATATATAAAATAAATATCAAAAATATAAGTCTTTGTTTTACTATGGTTGCAAATATCAAAAAATTTCTATATGTGACATGGCACCAGAGTTAAGTTAGGGTTTTTCAAAATGCTGACACGCCGAGCTCAAAAGGTTCGCCATCACTGTCCTAGCTTCTGAGGAACCTGGGATACAGGCTCCTCGGGCTGCAGCTGGGGCTGATTCTCCAGGCCGGGACAGAACCCCTCCCAAGACCCCGTCAAAAAGCCGTCACCTGTCGAAAGCCTTCACCCGGCCCAGGAGCTTCTTGTTGTTGCGACAGTTGATGAGCACCTGGGTGTTGTTCTTGACGGACTGCGTGAGCACGGAGAGCGGGCCCGTGTTAAACTCCTCCTCCTCCCGCTTCTGCAGCTCCTCCGGGGTCATCTCACTCTTGGGCTTGTTGAGAAGGCTCCTGAGTGGGCAAGTATGAAACCCACAGGTGAGAGCGCTCGGAGCAGGCGCAGGGGTGGTCACGCTCCCTCGCCTTCCCAACCTTTCCCCCAGCACAACCCACCCTCCGCAGGCCTCGCACGGCATCGCCACCTGGATGCCTAACAGATTTCCAATCTTGCACATCCTAGACCGAGCTCCACAATGCCCAACCACCTCCACTTACTCTAGCCACAGCCTTCCTCATCTCCATCAAGGGTACCACCACCCTCCCAGTTCTTCGAGCAAAAACCGGTGTCAACTTGATTCTCTTCTCTCTCTCACATCCTACATTCAATCTGTCTGCAAAGCCTGCCATCTGCCTCTAAAATATATCCAGAATCCAGCCATCTCTTACCACGTCCTGCCCCTCCATCACCTCTTTCCTAGAGTCTGGCTGGTCTCCCTACACTGCCCGGAAGTGCTCTATGGAGCCAAGACCTAAATCACGTCATCTCGCTCTTCAAAATCCTCTCAGGGCTCCTATCTCAGTGCAAAATCCAACGTTTTTACCAGGCCCTGCATCTACCCATCTCTTTCACTCTGTTGCAGCCACAGTGGCCTCCTGGGTGGTTAAGATATTTGGCAAATTTTCATCCTGGGCCTCTGCTTGGATGCCTCTCCAGGTATCTCTGTGGCTCGTTCTCTCACTTTCTTTACACGTGTCCTTCTGTGCTAGTTAAGTTACTGTCTCTCAAAATTGCCATTAGCGTTGTTTTTACTCTGCTCTCTTGTTTCGTTATTCGTAGCCCCGGTCACCTAACACACCATATACTTTACCTGTTTATTATTATTACATTGACCACTTGCCCCTTCCCGCCCCCATAAGCTGAGCAGAGGACTTTTCTTGGGGGAGGGGACTTCACTGATAGGCCCCAGGTAGGTAAAGCAGTGCCTGATACACGAGCACTTCCGTAATTGCTCCATGGATAAATGACTAAAAATCATTCCTGTGTCTCATTATTAGAAAATGTCACGAATTAGGTCCCCAGCTCAAATTATCCGGATAGTCCCTCATCTCAAGTCGTTATTCCCACAATTCCGCATTTTTCCTCTCGAGGTTCTGTATTCGTAAAATCGCTCCCGCTTAAAATTCATTTCAGGAAGGCTAATTATTTGGAAAAGCCGCCAGCCCGTTATCTGATAGAGCTGTTCCCTCTCCGGAACTCAGGGGCCGTCAAAGCCCCACGCGCGTTCTCAAACTCAACAGAACAGGACCCCCCACTCGACCCCTAAAACCCCCGTCTCCGCGCCCCGCTCTGCCCATCCCCTTCCACCGGTAAGTGGCCAAATTTGTACCCTCCACCCACTCCCGCCGTTTAAGCCTCCCCGGCCTCACATGGTGGCGGTGGTTGCGCTCTCAGAACGCTCCTGTCCTCCGCGTTGCCTCGGCCTCCGAAGAGAAAGCGCGAGAAAGGCGGGACTTCCGCTTCCCGCAGCTCACTTCCGTGCGCGCCTGCGCAAACTCAACCAGCGGTGTGGGTGTGGCCTGTTGGTCCAGCGAGCCCGCCTTGGTTCTATTCAGTTCCTTGGTAGAGGCGTTGGGGTAAAAGCATTGCTTAGTCGTTCAGCGTCACTCAGGACCATACGGGTTAGATGTTCACGACAACGGAGAGAAAAAGAAAGCGGGTCCGATTTAGACCATTTTGTGGTAGAACGGCTCAGGTGGCTCAAGGGAAAGGACGCGCCAGTTCTAAAGGCCCGCCGGCCCTCCTCTCGGGGGCGTGGTTTCTGATAAGCCAATCCGCTCTTCTCTTTCGGGGATAGACCCCGCCCCTTTCTCTTGGGGGAAGGTTCGTTTACGTGTCTATTGATCTTTCCGACTCCACGAAACCAAAGCTTTGCCTACATCCGGGAGGGGCGTGGACTCACGCCCGGGAAGTCGAAGGTTTTCCATAATTAAACGCTTCTCATTGGCTTCCCCTCTCACGCTGAGGCGGAGCCTACCCCTTTCGCGCTCCCTTTACGGTTGTGTAACTCTCTGGGGAATCGTTGCCTAAGCCGCTGGGAGGCTGGGGGGCGTGGCCTCAGAACGAGAGTCCCTATTGGCTTCGCTGCTCGCGGGAGGGTGGGATGGTGCAGGCGCTCTTGTTGCTCATTGGCCCGGTAATTCCATGGGGTGGGACTTGGCTGGGCCTAAATTCGATCCGCGGTCCAGGACCGGTTTCTGGTCAAAGCTACCATGCGTTCCGGGGGTCGCGGGCGGCCCCGGCTACGGCTCGGGGGACGCGGCCTCTTGCAGCCACCCTCCCCGCCCAATCGCCGCCTGCTACCGCGGGCGCAGCAGCTGCCGCTGCTGCTGCTGGCGCTGGCCGTGGCCTCGGCGTTCTACACCATCTGGAGCGGTTGGCACCGCGGGGCTGAGGAGTTGCCGCCCGGCCGGGAGCTGCGGGTGAGGCCCGGCGGGGGCACCACGGGGGCCCCTCATCCCTCTCCTCCCCCTACCTAAGGTTTCGGGTGGACGTGGCTTTATCACGTCCTAAGCTGCAGGTGCCACTGCCGTGGTCTTTAGGACGCATCCCCCTTGTTAATGGAATGAGGCTTCAGGCTTGTTCTGTAATAGTGGCTCCCCTTTAAGAGGAAGGGTCTGGGGTGGTGAAATTGGGATTTCTGGGCTCTAATCCTAAAGTCATCTATTTGGAAGAATCCCTTCCTCTCCCTGGGCCTCGATTTCCCGATCAGGATTTGGGTAGGATGGACAGGATGGGCTGTTCCTGTGACTAGGGTTTATCCTAGACACCTCTGATGCGGGAACCTGCAATTAGGAAAAGGAACCGGGGCTTCTTAGGGGCGACGGCGCCCGGAGTAGGGTTAGAAGTGGGGGGTTGCTCTCACGCTCATCTTTTCCCCATCCCACCCCCCTTACCCAAGGGCCCATTGATCGCGAGCCTCCCCGAAGCCCGAATGCGGAAGGTGGTCGGGCAACTGGACCCCCAGCGTCTCTGGAACGCTTACCTGCGCCCCCTGCTGGTTGTGCGAACGCCGGGCAGCCCGGGCAGTCTCCAAGTCAGAAAGGTAAAGGGTCACTCACACCTGACCCCTCAGGCCGCTAGGGAACGGGAAATGGGCATTCTGCCCAAGACCCCAGAGGGTGGAGCTAAACTTACTCTCTAGAGACTCTAGTAAGTGGCTACCAGGCTGTACTGCCCTCTGTCCCGCCCCCACTAAAAGCCTACTATGTGCTTGGCACAAGTAACAACAGCCTTATGACGTGGGTACCAATGTGACCTTCACTATGCAGACGGGGAAACTGAGGCCCAGAGCAGTTGGGCCTTTTATGCCCAAATCCCACAGCTAGTAAATGGTGTACCTACGGTTTCAATCCGAACAGCTTGGCTCCAGAGCTGGTGCTGTAACGACTCTATATTGCCCCCCAGAAAGCAGCCAGAGTCATTTGAATACTGCCCGCGTTCAAATCCCACTTCAGCCCCTTGGAGTAGTTTCCTAAGCGCCTTGAGCCTCGGTTTCCTCATCTTTGAATTGAGCCACTGATGGTCCCTACCCCACAGAGTTCCTAGAACAGGGCTTGGCACACACTTAGGGCTTTAGAGGAGAGAGCTGTGGTTAGTCTTGGCATCAAGAGGTGGGGCCATTCCATGGCACTTAATAGGTACTTAGCAGACGTGTGAAAGGAATGATTAAAACTGAAGTGGGACTTGTGAGTCAACCCGACTGCTCTGCATGGCTCAGGTCACAAGGCCCTTTTCCCTCTACACTCCCCAGTACCCCCACCCACCTCTCTCTTGCCACTAGTTCCTGGAGGCCACTTTGCGGACCCTGACGGCAGGCTGGCACGTGGAGCTGGACCCCTTTACAGCCTCAACGCCCCTGGGACCACTGGACTTTGCCAATGTGGTGGCCACACTGGACCCAGGGGCTGCCCGTCACCTCACCCTTGCCTGCCATTATGACTCGAAGCTCTTCCCATCTGAGTCAGCCCCATTTGTGGGGGCCACGGATTCAGCTGTGCCTTGTGCCCTGCTACTGGAGCTGGCCCAGGCCCTGGACCAGGAACTGAGTAGAACCAAGGATCAGGTGAGGAGTGGGGGAAGGGGAGGGGGGAGGGCAGGGACAACCTCTCCCTTGGTTGAAGCCACCACCCTCCCTTGCCCGGTCTTGTTTTCCTGTCACCACTACACATACAAAGCCACCGGGATCTTTCCAACTCCTGTCCCTTCTCTGCCCCAAATTCTCCCATGGCCCCTACCTCATTCCATGCATAAGCCAGAGAGTTTTTATAGTGGCCCATGAGATGCGCCCCATCCTACTAGTTACCTCTCTAGTCTCATCTGCTACCCCTCGCCCCTCTCTCATCCTACTCTAGCTACCTACTGCCTTGTGTACCTCAAATCCACAAGGATAACTCCCCGAGGAGCATTTGTACTTGCTAGGATGTGCTTTTCTTTCTCTTTCTTTCTTTCTCTTTCTTTCTTTCTTTCTTTCTTTCTTTCTTTCTTTCTTTCTTTCTCTTTCTTTCAATATATTTTTATTGATTTCAGAGAGGAAGGGAGAGGATAGAGAGATAGAAACATCAAAGATGAGAGAGAATCATTGATTGGCTGCCTCCTGCACATCCTCTACTGGGGATCGAGCCCGCAACCCAGGCATGTGCCCTTGGCCGGAATCGAACCCGGGACCCTCCAGTCCGCAGGCCGATGCTCTATCCACTGAGCCAAACCGGCTAGGGCGAATGTGCTTTTCTCAGTTATCTTCCTAGCTGGCTCCCATCCTTCATTCAGGTGTCCATTCTGATGTTACCTCCTCAACAAGGCCTTCCCATGATTTGTGATGCTTATGTTGATTTGTTTGTCTGTCTCACACTAGAATAAGCTCCATCTAGTCAGGGACTTGTCTGCTTTGTTTCTGGTCTATTCCCTGGGCCCAGAGTATTGCCTGGAATGAAGTAAGATGTCAATTAAAATGAGTGGAAGTAGGAAAAAATAAAAAATAAGATTCGTGGAATGAATGAATGAATGAAAACACTAGTTTCCTCATGCTCCTCCCCTGCTTAGACCCGCCCCCCTTCCCAGTGCCCCAAAGCCCAAGCTCCCTGGCCCTTGCTGACCCCTCAGGCCACTTCTCAAACTTTCCCTGACCCCTTCTCTGGCCCCGGCCTGGTCCATATTGCTTCCTTGCCTCTGACCCGGTTTGCCAGGCCAGCTCCCACTACCCTCAGTACAAACATCCCTTTCCCACAGACCCGACATGCCCCCGGGCCAGCTATGCTCCATGCCCTTCCTGTGTTCTTTCAGGACCCTGTAATTTTTGGGAGCAATTGGTCTCAACTGCATTTCACTGTTTGTATAATTATTCATTTCTGGGTGTGTCTCTTTTACAAAACAGGCTAGAGAAATAATGATGATAATCAGAGCTAACCCTTTAGTTACTGTGTGCCAGTTACTATTCTAGGACCTGGTTCAAATCCTACCCTATAAATAGAACTGTTATTAACCCCATTTCTTTCTTTTTCTTTCTCTCTCTCCTCTCTCTCTCTCTCTCTCTCTCTCCCTCTCTCTCTCTCTCTCTCTCTCTTAACCCCATTTCTATATGAGGATACTGATGCTTTGAGAAGTTAATAACTTACCCATGACTGCTTGGCTAGGAAGCAGCTGAGCCAGGATTTGAACCCAGACGGTCTGGCTCAGAGTCTATGCTCTGTGAGTGAGGAGACCTAGTTTGTCCCATTCAGCTTTGCAGGGGGCAGGAAATGGGGGTGGGTCAAGATCAGGGCTGACACTGAGCACCAGCTCCCACAGGCAGCCCCAGTGACCCTGCAGCTGCTCTTCTTGGACGGCGAAGAGGCGCTGAAGGAGTGGGGACCCAAGGACTCCCTCTATGGCTCCCGGCACCTGGCCCAGCTCATGGAGTCTGCACCCCACAGTCCTGGCCCCACCAGGATCCAGGCTATTGTAAGACCAGGGCCCCACTGGGTTCGGTGAGGGAGGGAGGGGGTAAGGTAAGGTTGGCAGTATCCCACCTGGCCTCTCCAGCCTGGCCTCTCTCCCTAGGAGCTCTTTATGCTTCTTGATCTCCTGGGAGCCCCCCATCCAACCTTCTACAGTCACTTCCCCCGCACAGCCCGCTGGTTCCATCGGCTGAAGAGCATCGGTAAGGGTGACGGTGGAGGCAGGCTCTAGCCTGGAATGCAGGTGGGAGGGTCGGGGTGGGGCAGGCACCTGTCCTCTGAGGGGCCATCCAGCTTTCTCTCTATGGCACTAACACAAAGGGCAAGACACAAACAGATCCCACAGCTGTCGTGATTATAAACAGGGCAGGGGGTCAGGTAGCCCTGGGTTCGAATCTTGGCTCTCCTTACCGGCTGTGTGAACTTGGGCAAGCGGCTTCATCCCTGAGCCTCCATTTCCTGTCTGTAAAGTGGGCATGCTGCTAATGATCATCGGGGAACACGGTACAGCTGCAGGAAGGGGGAACTAACATTCATTCTTACACTGGGGTGACCAGTGCTTTACCTTCAGACCCCCTGCCCTCCTCTGATTTCTGAGCAAAAGCTTTGACCCCTGAGGGGACTGACTTTGGCTCCCTAATCCCCACTACCTCCAGAGAAGCGCCTGCACCGTTTGAACCTGCTCCAGGCTCACCCCCAGGAAGTGATGTACTTCCAGCCCGGGGAGCCCCCTGGCTCTGTGGAAGACGACCACATCCCCTTCCTCCGCAGAGGTACTTGTTGCAAGGGGGCGTGGGGGGCGGACTTCCAAGGGAAGCCACAGATGGGACCTGGCCCTGACCCCTTCCCAGGGTTGGGGACTGCTGGCAAGTTGCTTAACCTATTTGTGCCTTGATTTCCTCATCTTTAAAGTGGGGATAATAGCCCCCACCTCAGTTCCTTTCTCGTTGAAGGGATTGAATGTGCTGATACAAAATGTAAAGGCCTTTCTTGGACAAGTGCCTGGCACATAACAAGCATTTGAGAGATGTGAGCTGGTACTGTTTGTGCCTTAGTAATTGCAGTTTCTTCTAGCTCTTGACTTTCCGTGCCCTGGCAGCCCAGCAGAATCACCCGAGGAGCTTAGGAGAACACCCCATCACATTTTGGGCCCACCGAGCCACCGTCTCGGGCCTCTGTGCTATTTTTGCAAAACTCCCAGGTGATGCGGATGCACAGCTAGCGGGGGAAGACATCTGGTCGAGGGTTTCAGATAGTAGGTTTCAGAACTGGTCTGAGCTCTAGGATCTGCAACTTACCACTGGTTGACCTAAGGCAAATTATGTAGCCTCTCTGAGCCCCCGTTTCTTCTGGGAAAATGAAGAGATTTGCACATAAAAAGCACATCTGTGTGTATATGCCTAATCACAGTGTTGGGAGGATGAGATAAGATTAGGTTCAGTGGGGCCTTGACTTATGAGTGTCCCGACTAACGAGTTTTTCGAGATATGAGCCGTCTCTCGGCCGATTTTTTGCTTTGAGTTGCGAGCTAAAATTCGGGTTACGAGCCAGCTTCAGATACCCCACCGCTAGTTGGTGCAGCGAACATCACAGTGAACGCCACAACATCAGCCCAGCATCACGTGTCTCACTCGTTCACAATTGATTTGACATACGAGTCATTTGAGTTATGAGCTCCGTCACGGAACAAATTAAACCCGTAAGTCAAGGCCCCACTGTATATGAAATGCCTGCTTCCACAGTGCTTGGCCTATAGTAAGTGCTAAAAACTGCTTTTAAAATTTTTACTCAGTAATTTTTCATTCAACAAATATGCATTCCTTACAACACCTTTTTTAAAAAACTATATATTTTTATTAATTTCAGAGAGGAAGGGAGAGGGAGAGATATAAACATCTATGATGAAAGAGAATCACTGATCGGCTGCCTCCTGCACGCCCCACATTGGGAATCGAGCCCATAACCTGGGCATGCACTCTGATGGGGAATTGAATCGTGACCTCCTAGTTCATAGGTCAACGCTCAACCACTGAACCACGCCAGCTGGACTACAACACCTTTTTTATAGATTCATTCAACGAATACTTCCCAAGGCAGGTACTGAGCGAGGTATCAGGGATACAGTGATGCACCAGAATACACCTGCCTCCTGTCTAGTGGTGGGACCGATATTTAACAAATCTGGAAAAATGCAGAGAGAAGTGCTCTGAGGACAGGAACCCAATGCAGAAGAGTGATTAAGAGCACAGACTCTGGCCCAGCCAGCGTGGCTCAGTGGCTGAGCGTTGATCTATGAATCAGGAGGTCATAGTTGGATTCCCGGTCAGGGAACATGCCTGGGTTGTGGGCTCAATCCCGAGTGGGGGGCGTGCAGGAGGCAGCCGATCAATGACTCTCTCATCATTGATGTTTCTATCTCTCCCTCTTTCTCTCTGAAATCAGTAAAAAATATTTTTAAAATGGGGGAGGTGGGGAGCACATGGAGACATATGGCCCGGGTTCAAATTCTGACTGTTGCTTACTAGAGACGGGATCTTAGGCAAGTCACCTGCCTACCTCTGTGCCTCAGTGTCCACATCTGTAAAATGGTAGTTATGGTGTCCACCTTAAAGGGTAATTATAAAGATAAAATGGTGTGTATTTGTGATATATGGCCTTAGACTAGGGCCTGGAATAGAACAAATACTATGTAAGTGCTATTAGTAAAGAAGAGAAAAAGAGCCGAAACCGGCTTGGCTCAGTGGATAGAGCGTTGGCCTGCGGACTGAAGGGTCCCAGGTTCGATTCCGGTCAGGGGCATGTGCCTGGGTTGCGGGCATATCCCCAGTGGGAGATGTGCAGGAGGCAGCTGATCGATGTTTCTCTCTCATTGATGTTTCTAACTCTCTATCTCTCTCCCTTCCTCTCTGTAAAAAATCAATAAAATATAAAAAAAAAAAAAAAAAGAAGAGAAAAAGAGAGGATAGTCAGACATCTGTCCTTTCTCCTGGTCTTTCCATAATACATTAAATTTTGAGTTCCTCTTAATTTTTGTCAGGAAAACAATATACTGGATACATATTTTTAAACTAACATGGACCCTCACACACTTAAAGCGATTGCTCAGAGTTCTTCAATCGCCAGAACAGTTATCTTCTGAGGGGGCGGGGGGGGGGGGGGCCTGGGCCTGAGTCTTCTCTCTGTCCCACAGGGGTCCCGGTGCTCCACCTCATCTCCACGCCCTTCCCCTCTGTCTGGCACACCGCTGACGACGCTGAGGCCAATCTGCACCCCCCTACGGTGCACAACCTGAGCCGCATCCTTGCCGTGTTCCTGGCTGAATACTTGGGGCTCTAGCCTGCCGGGTTGACTCTGAAGGAGAAAGACCCAGCAGGGAATGTGGCAGGGGCACCGGGAGCCAGCGAGCTCAGGCCGGGCCCACCTCGGCTGTGCTGGCTCGTCCTCTTTAATGCCTTTGGCTCTGCTTGTGTTGTTACTGGAAGACCCTCTCTCCTTTGAGTGTCTCAAGCTGCCACTCTTCAAAGACATGGAAGAGACCGTTGTGGGGTGAGAGCCAAAGGAATAAGAGCTCCCTGCTCTGAGGGAGACATTGGGCTGAAGAAGTTCGCAAGGGCAACTGCTATTCTTGGTTTTAATCAGCAAACCGTGGACTGGCATATGGACCGGCAACGCCACCCAACCCAGTGAATTCTCTGTGGCTGTTGTTTTTGTGGCACTTCCTCCTCCAGAGGGTCAGCCTTGCTACTGCACCGTCCAAACCCAGCTCCCACGTGGATGTGCCATGTGGGGCCCACAGAGGATGTGCTCCTAAGCGGGAGCAGGAGATGGAAGCCAATACGTGGGAACTCCAGATTCTGCAGACCCAATAGGCAATAATCCAGTGTTTCTGCAAAACATATTCTGCAGAACTTTAAAGGTGTTGCATGAAAGAAGGGATCAAGGAAGAAGGGTGAGACATTAAATGAGTTCATTGCACAATGTGAATTTTCAACGGGAAGACAATGCATTGTTTTCCCAAGTATTTCACCATGGAACCCCTTTTTGGGGAAGCACCTCACAGAACTAGGTACCTCAGAAGATACTTTGGGAAACACTGCTATGTTTATGGAAGGAATAAGACAGGCCAGAGGTCACTGCAAACTAGTTATACCAAACTGTCCTGTCTCTTAAGTTATGGGTACAGGAGTGCGAGATGGTGGGTATAACTCCAACTCCAGTGATGGCCTGAGGAAGTATTTCCCAACCATACCTAATTTTCAGACTCCACTGGAGTACTTATTAAAAATGCAGGCTCCACCCTGGCTGGTGTGGCTAAATGGTTAGTGTCAGTCTGCATACCAAAGGGTCTTGGGTTCAATTTCTGGTCAAGGGCACATACCAGAAACCTTTCTGTGGACGGGATGCCACCCAACCAAGCCACACAGGCCAGGGCCTACCTTTTTGACTTTGATGGAGACCTGGTAGGTAGCAGGGATATCAGGCCAGTTTGGAGGGTTATTAGATAGTAAAGGTGAGCATTGATTGGCCTGAGTCAATGCGAGGCTGGAGAAGATTCAAGAATTCATGGGTTTAAACTCAGGATATCAAATGAGAGGATAAAGAGAAGGTTCTCGATTCACATTCTGCCACAGTAGCTGACATTTATTGGGGTACCTACTACAGGCCAGGCACCATGAGCACTTTATATATAGCAACTCAGTCTCCCCCCAAACCCTGAGGTAGGTATGATTTTGGTTCTCATTTTGCAAATGAGGGGGTTGGGCCTGAAATTTATGAACCAGTTGTTTACAGATTCTTACACAGGGCCATGCTCCTAACCCCATGTCCTACCTCCCTTCCAAGTCACACGTTTGGGACCAACAGATTGTTAACAAAAAGTAGCTCCTCTTAGCCCTGACCGGTTTGGCTCAGTGGGTAGAGCGTCGGCCTGCGGACTCAAGGGTCCCAGGTTCGATTCCGGTCAAGGGCATGTGCCTTGGTTGCGGGCACATCCCCAGTGGGGAGTGTGCAGGAGGCGGCTGATCGATGTTTCTCTCTCATCGATGTTTCTCTCTATCCCTCTCCCTTCCTCTCTGTAAAAAAAAAAAAAAAAAAAGTAGCCCCTCCTGAGGCTTTTAATTGGGTGCAAGTTAGAGTAGGGTTGGGGGTGAGTGGATGGACCGACTAATAACCTCTTAGAGGTGGAACTGGCGGAAGTCCAGAGTTCAGAAAGGAAAATTGACAGACATCAGCCGGAGGGTCTCAAACCACATGGAGATTCCTGTTTGCTCATTTCTTGTGGGCCACCATGTCCCCTGAGCTTTCCAGCCATGCAGAAGTACATGAGACATCACCTCCATATTGGAGAGGGGAAGCAGTGTTCGGTTACATCCCCAGCCTGTCTCCCTACAAGACACCCTGGTTGAGTGCACCATGCGCCAGGCACTGGGCAAGGGGCCTGATGAATAGTTTCTGCATGAATCCGGGGCAAGGATTGTGAGCTCCATTTTACAGATGAGGTTGCCGCTGCTGCTTTCCCCCGCTCCATTTGTCCCCCAAACTTGGGATCCCCAGCCTCGTGCTCTGAAGGGGCCACTAGGTGTATTTAGTAAGCACAGTTGAGCGCTCTGGATGAGATGTATCACGCCAATCTTTTGAGGAACCATCAGCATTCTCATTTTTCATTTTAAGATACTGAGATTCAGAGAAATCCATTGCCGAAGATCACATAGCTGGACTCATTCACTGCAGTGTGTCTAGGGGTACATTTCTTTTTATTCATCCTGCTTGACTGGTTGGGCTTATTGGTCTTATCAGCCTGGAGTAAAGAACATCTTTAAATATCTTTGCACTATCCTTGCTTCTGATTCTAGAATGCCAATTAAATACTTTTTCCCTCTATCCTCTATAACTTTTTAAAAATATATATATATTGATTTCAAAGAGGAAAGGAGAGGGAGGGAAAGAAACATCAATGATGAGAGAATCACACCCCACACTGGGGATTGAGTCTGCAACCTGGGAATGTGCCCTGACCAGGAATCAAACCATGACTTCCTGGCTCATAGGTGAACACCCAACCACTGAGCCACACCAGCCAGGCTATATAAACTGTTGTCTGCTACTTTGTGGACTTATCTCTGGTGTAATAAATCTCCAGTTGTGTCTAATTTGCTGTTTAGCCACGCTTGAGTTTTTACTTTTGGTTATTACATGTTGGTGGGCTTTTTCCTTTCATATTGGCTAGGCTATTATTTAACTGAGTTCCCTGCAGGTATTTGCAAGCTCTTGTTGTATTCTCATCTATGACGGAGTCTCATCATCTGAAGCCTGTTTTTGCTCTGTTGTTTTGCTGGTTCTTGCTCGTGCTGGTGTATTTCCATGCATATTTGGTTATTTGACTGTATACCACTCATTGTCTGAAAATTATGTGTGGGGGACTCTCAGGGACAGTTCCTTACACCAGAGGATGTGTGTTTGTTTCTGCCAAACATCTCAGCTAGAAGTACTCTTTGGTCAGTGCTCCCCTCAGTGTCCAGAACATCTCTGCAATCTTCTGGGTCACCCTTACCCAGCCTATGGTTCAGTGGGATCTCAGCTGTTAGATTCCTCACCTCGGGCAGGCTTTGGCCTTGACTTCTGCCTGCCCCAATAAGGCTACAAACAGGAAACCCACGCTTGTCCACATCAGCAAATGCCCTCAGAGCAAAAAGTGGCTTCAGGACCCCATGTACCTTTTCTTTAAATTTATGGGCTCAGTGTGTCCTTAACCATATTTTATTGGCTATTTGATGCTTTAAAGATATTTAACTTACTATTTTCAGCAGCAGAGTCCCAATAATCTGGTTCCCTCCACAGGGAACAGAAGTCCCATAAAACCAAGCCAAGATTCAAACCCAAGTCTCTTTTATTCTAAAATCTAAGCATTGAGTAACTACTATGGATATATCCTAGTCTCTCTGGCAATTTTGATTCCCTGATAAGAATATCAAAGAATGTCAGCTACCTCTCAAAATCTATTTTCCCTCTTCTTATACTTGAATTTTTTAAATGTCTTAATCCCTTTTTATTTAGTAAGTAATCAAATGGATATTTTAAAACTTTCATGATAGGGATCTTTAGTAAGAGTTCTTTTGTTGGGCATAACACATCCAGCTAAAAGACTACATTTCCCAGTCCCCTTTGCAGTCCTTCCATTTGGTTAAGTTCTGACTAGTGAGAAGCAAATGACGTTGAATGAAATGATGTTAATTTGAGGACCTACTGTACAGTGTAGTGCTCTCGGAAGGAAGGGGGTTTCCCTTCCTACAAAACGGTGATGGCTAGAGTTCTAGCAGTCACCTTGGACCAAGTGTTCCTGACGACTTCAGGGCCACCATACCTGCCCAATACTGGATTTCTAAAGAAATAAAAACTATCTTGTTTAAGCTATTACTATTTTAAGATTTGAGTCCAAACTGACACAGATGAAGAGTCAAAAATAATTTCATGCTAAGGGACTTGGCTAAGGATCCTTTTCTCAGCTTTTTCCATCTCACCATGCTTGGACCCATGACTCCCTTCTCTCCCAGATCCCCTCCCTGAACAGTATACAAACCAGTCTGCGCTCAGCCTTATAAATATGGATTTTATAGAAAGGACCAATTCAAAATTGGTCAGATGCCACACGCCAGAGGCTTCCAGAACCACAGGGATGAAAAAACAAGAACAACAACAAAAAAACAAAACCCAAACAGAACAAACAAAATCGCCCCAGACCCAACTGCCTGAAAAATCAAGGTCTCAGTTAACCAAAGGCTTTTCCTAAAGAAACATACGTGGCTCAGGTGGAGACCCTAAAGCCTGAACAAGTACCCAGAGCAGAAGGAAAACAACCAAATTCAAACCCACAGTCCCTGCCCACTGGCCCCCCACGCCGTCAAGAGCGAGGCAAAGGGCTTCACAGCTTTTTTTTTTTTTTAAAGCGGTGGTGATGGTAAATAGCTTAAATAATGGGAGGAGGGAAATTTTTATAGTTCAACTTTCTTTTTTCTTCCCCTTTGGGGGAAGTGGAGAGACTAGTAGCTTGAGGTTAAGGAGAAAACTGATTTTTATTGTTTTAATGGGGAAAACATGTAGAAATGGCAGGCTGCCATGAAACGTACCTAATTTGATCCGTGATCGAATGGCCCCCAATTCCTGAAGAGGAGGTGAGCCCTGGCACAGGTTAGGAGAGGTACCAGCCTTGGGTGCTGCAGCCTCTTGGGAGAGAGAACACAGCCCCAGAGCAGAGAATGGGCATGGCTAGGGGGGAGCAGAAGGGGGCCAGGATGGGGGAACCCTTAAGTAGTACCAAAATTAGCTGCCGTCTGCTCCCTGCTGGTGGGTCCCTGGGGTGTCGAGTGGCAGGAAGGGTGCTAGGGCTGAATGGAGAAGAAACTTGAGATGCTATAAAAACACCCTCCACGAGGGTCCCTGGCCCTGGGTCTCAAGAATAGAAAACCAACGGGGGTCAGTCAGAGTGCTTCTTCGGTCATCCCCCTGGACCCAGCTCAGCCTGGAGGGGGATGAACACTGCCCGGACTGGGGGTAGGGCTGGTGACCAAGTCCTGGCGCTCGGCACCCACGGAGAGGGGCGGGCATGGTGGGCTCCCCCTCTCCCCTGGCTTCACCTCCCCTCCTCCCGGCCAGCCCGGCCCCCGCCCCCACCAGGCCCATTGCAGGGCAGCACCCAGTTGTTATCGTGCAGACCCAGGCGGCAGCCCGGCGTCTCTCGATCGGCTCGGCGGCAGCACATCCAGTAGGAGCGTCCGTAAGGCAGGTCATGGTGGTAGGGCTTAGGGTGCCAGCGGCAGAGCGACACGTCGCCCTTCTCGTATCTCTTGCGGCACTGCTTACAAGGGTCATCGCGGTAGAGGGGGTCTCGGCTCCAGCGCGAGTCTGTGGCCCGAACGCCGAACGCTTCGATGATGCCCTTGAAGTGGTGGCAGGTGCACTTGAGGGCGGCCAGGGCCCGGGTGGGCAGGAAGCTGAAGATCTTGACCAGCACGTGCTCGGGAAGCAGAAGCATGTACTGCCGTGGCTCCAGCAGCCTCTGGATCTTGAAGCGGATTTCCAGGAAGTCGTGTGACACGTGCCGGTACAGGCGGCACAGGGAGGTGTCTGCTGTGCCCTCAGCGTCATCTGGGCCTGGTGCAGTGGCCGGCGAGTCTGCTGGGGGTGGCTCGGGAGGCCCGTCCGGCCCCCGGGACTGGAGGAAGAAGAGCTGGCCAGGCGGGGGTGGCTCCTCAGGACTGACCGTCAGGCACACTGTCTCCTCCTTCACATTCTTGGTACCATCCTTGCCAAAGAAGATGCACTCGTCCACCACGCCTGTCACCACCACATCCACGTGGAAGCCGGATGCTCCGCAGTCCCGGGCGGGGGGTGGAGGGGGTGCCGGGGGAGTGTCCTCGGGCCTGGCAGGGGCCGGGGCCTCCCCCTCGCTGGCTTCGTCCGCCCTGGCCAGAAGGAACTCCATGTTGCTAGGGAGGGCGTCCCGAGAGGGACTGATGAGCTGGTACAGATCACAGGTAATCTTGTCCTTGGCTCGGGCCCCTGGTCCGGGGCTGCCCGGGTAGGCACAGCCTGGCCGGCCCCCACTCCCGTTGGGCAAGCTGCCGTCTGGTGCGCGGGGCTCTCGGCCATTGGAGATACGGAAGGCGATGCGTACCTCCCCGGGGCCTGGCCCAGGCCTCTCCTCCTTGCGGAGGCCCTTGGCTGGAGGGTTGTCCCGCTGGGCCTCGAAATGAGCCACCGCCTCAGCCACACGGCTGCAGTCCCCGCCACCAGACCGCCGTTCAGACCCCAGCCCCTTGGCAGAACCACCCTGCTCTGCCGACACAAAGACCACAGGCGCTGGGGTGCCGGGGTGGGGGTAGTTCTGCAGGGCCAGGGCAGCCCGCTGTTCCACCAGGGCCACCATCTCAGCCACAGAGAGCAGGTCCACATCCTCACTGGCTGCGGCTGGGGTCCCCTGAGCAGCAGGGGGCCCCTCCCGGCCCCCGGGGTCCGGCGGAGCTTTCGTAGGCTCAAGACAGCGCCTCCTCCGCTTGGCCTTGGAGCTGTCACTGCCCCAGTGCCCCTTGACCTTCATGGAGCTGGCCCGGCTGCCGCCACCACACTGGTGGGCCACAAAGAAGGCCACCTTCTCCTTTGTATTCCCAGGCTTGATCACATACCACGTGTCCAGCAGGACTCGACCCTCATCACCAGCAGCGGCTGCGGAGAGGAGAGGGGCAGGCTGGGAGGAAGGGGCCTCCGTGGCCAAGGCGGGTGGCGTGTTCTCTGAGTGGGCAGGCCCATGGTCTGGCTCAGCCCTGCTGCCTGACTCCGAACAGGCTGACGGCTTGAGGGCTGTGGAAGGTGGGCGCGGCTGGTTCTGTGAGTAGGTACCAAAGGGCCGGGGGCACCACAGCTGGAAGGGCAGGAGGCCGCCACGGTCCATTCTGGGGAATGGTGGCAGACGGGCGGGGGTCACTGCGTCTCAGGACCTGGATGGTGGTGGGGTCCTCCACGGGCCACCTGGACACGGGAAAGAGGAGGTTGGGAAGCTGGAGGTGCCTGCCCTCCCGGTACCACCCTGACCTCCACCTGTCCTGTTGAAACTGACCAAATGAGACCACCAAGAACTCTTTTCCTGCCCCACTGCAAGGGTGAGCAAATGGAGAGCTGCAGAGGGGATGGGACCTCTCTTTTAACACCAGGAGCATGAGCGGAGAAGGCAGCTTGCTCCAACCCTATAGAGGTCTCTTGCTGTCATCATCTTAAACTTCAGTGAAAATATCACCTGACAGACAGCTCCTCCTTTTTCTATTTGCTCATCCAGGAGCCAGTTCCTGAAAAGACAAGAATTCCCAGCCCAGCCCACAGCTATCTACGCAAACCCACAGAAAGAACGAGATGGGTTGGGAAGGGGGAATCTGAGGCCAAGCCTGACAGGCCCTTAAGAAACTGGCTCCTCCCTTTGTTCAGCGCATGGGGCCCTTTAAGGATTTCTGAAAGCCGTGTATCCCCGCCCAGAAAAATGCATACACTTGCACAATACTGTGCAGGTAATTCCCTTAGGCAAATCTACAGACCACTGGGATAAGAAAGCCTGTTCTAGCCCAGCCAGCATGGCTCAGTGGTTGAGTCTTGACCTATGAACCAGGAGGTCACAGTTCAATTCCCAGTCAGGACATATGCCTGGGTTGTGGACTTGATCCCCAGTGTGGGGTGTGCAGGAGACAGCCGATCAATGATTCTCTCTAATCACTGACGTTTCTCTCCCTCTCCCTCTCCCTCTCTGAAATCAATAAACATATATTCAGTAAAAAAATAAAAAGGAAAGCCTGTTCTAGTCTAGGCTCTCCAAGTTGTACAGGTAAACAGGGTCAAGAGTGGGGAAGGGTACACAGTGCAAGACCAGGCCCTCAAACTTGCTTTCAGGACTTTTCAATTCAGGCTCTCTCTCTCTCTCTTTTTAAAAAATATACTTTTATTGATTTCAGAGAGGAAGAGAGAGGGAGAGAGTGATAGAAACATCAGAGAGAATCATTGATTGGCTGCCTCCTGCACATCCTCTACTGGGGATGGAGCCCGCAAGCCAGGCATGTGCCCTTGGCTGGAATTGTACCTGGGACCCTTCAGTCCACAGGCAGATGCTCTATCCACTGAGCCAAACCAGCTAGGGCCAGGCTCTGTTAATAATGATCATTTTATTTTGCAACAATTTTGTATGCATGACCTAATCTGGAGGCAAATCTGCTTATGAGTCAGACATGACCATTTTTCACTGCAGGAACAATAGGTGGCATATCCCTGTCTCAATCCTTCCCTGACCCATGTGTCTCCAGACATTTCGAAACCAAAATACCTTCCAGACCTCAAACCTTCCACATGTCTATAGACCAGAGGTCAGCAAAGTACGGCCTGTGGGCCAAGGCTGGCCTACAGCCTGTCTTTGCAAATAAAGTTTTATTAAAACATGCTTATTTGTTTATGGCTGCTTTCGTGCTCCAATGGAAGAGTTGAGTAACTGCAACAGAGAACACATGATCTCGCAAAGCCTACAACATTCATTATCTGGACCTTTATGGAAAAAGTTTGCTGACCCTTGAAGTACAGGCTATCCTTGTAAATACAGGCAATTCCACAAATACCACTAAAACCCCACCTTTCATGGTCCATTCAAAACCGACAGCCTCCAAACACCCACAGATACCAGTCACAAAGACAGTTCCAATCCTAAAAATCTTTACCGCCCTTATCCCTAATCCCACCTACCACAAAAATTCTTACAGCCCCTGCTGAAATTACAGTTCCTTACTAAAAAAAAAAAAATTTACACACAGCCCCTAAGACCTATAGATGCCTAAGTTTACTAACCACCAATACATCTAAATGCCCAGGAATGGGCATTAACACAGCAAAGGTGCTATCCCTCTCAACTTAACCACCCCCTGAAGTCCTCCAATCAGTTCATATCCTCATCTCCAGAATATCAATGCCCCCTAAAATATCCAGACCCTTTCAAATTCTAAACTTCCAAACCTATAAATATCCCCTCCAGCACAGAAGACCGCAATCTCAAGGAACCCCTCACAAATCCCAGGCCTACCAAGAACTCCTGCACAGTAATTTCCCAAAATCACAGATGCCCGAAAAGTCCACTTTTCTGAAATCCCATGCTCACCTCAAACTCTTTCTAAACCTTATGTTATTCCCTAATTACACAGAAGCCTCCAAAATCGCAAAATAACTCACTAACACAGAAAAGCTCCCTAATACATAAAACTAACCACACAGCCCTGACTGGTTTGGCTCAGTGGATAGAGCGTCGGCCTGCGGACTGAAAGGTCCCAGGTTCGATTCTGGTCAAGGGCATGTACCTTGGTTGCGGGCACATCCCCAGTAGGGGGTGTGTAGGAGGCAGCTGACCGATGTTTCTCTCCCATCGATGTTTCTAACTCTCTATCTCTCTCCCTTCCTCTCTGTAAAAAATCAATAAAATATATATAAAACTAACCACACATTTCTCATCTAAGGAATATCCCCCCCACACACACACACATCCCAAGAAACCCTATGCATGTTTTAATAGCAGACAGGTGCTTAATGCAGGTCATTGCGAGCTAATTAGGTTCTGTTCTAACAATTCCTGCTCATCCTCCTGGTCCCCAAGAAGCAGGCAGTGCATTAGACCCTGTGTGCAGATGAGGCACAGAACGGATAAACCCCCAATCTGAAGCCAGACAGGCAGGAGGAAGTAGGGACAGATAGGCAAACACCCAGGCATTCTTGCTCCAGAACTGGAACTCCTCAAATCATATACCCACCAAACATCCCAAACCACAAAAGAGGCCCCTACAACACATGGAACCTGTCACATTATAAAAGAAACCCAAACCCAAGGCACCCTCTAAGCTCAAGGGAACCCTAAGTACTCCCCAAACCCAGCATACACTTGCCCAAGGCCCAAAATATCACTTCAATACAAAGGAAATCTCCCAATTTTGTAACCGCACCCCCCCCCCCCCATTCGCCAACCCCGAGACGACCCTCCAAAGCTAGACACGCCCCCAAGGCACTCTCACCCGCGAGCCCCGCCCCCTGCGGAGGGAGAAGGTGGAAGCCCACACGCATGCGTACAAGGAGAACCGGGCCCGCCCACTCCCTCCTTTCCTCCGGCAGCCGCGCGGCTGGGAGCACGACTGGTTTCCCTCCGCCCCTTTGTTGACAGAATCGCGCGTGACGTCCCCAGCCAATGAGCGGCTGCCGTTCGGGGCCGTGCCCATATAAGGAAGGCCTTGGCCAAGGGGCCCAACTTCGAAAGAGGGAGGAGTAGGCGAGAGGTGACGGAGGAGGTGTGGAAGCAGCGGCATGTAAGAGAACGTGGGACAATTCCCAACTTCCTGCTAGACGGAGGCACGAGGCCGGGACCGAGGCCACCGCGTTCAAGGAGAGGCTTATTACAGGACGTTCCCTTTACACAGGAGCCCTGATTGACAACTGAGATTTAAAGGGCCAAACAGCTCTGAGATTGAGACGCCCGGGCGGAAGCAAGCAAGCAGGAAGATCTGAGAGTGCCCAGCTTTGGTTGGGAACCGCGGGGGCCAAGATCTGGGACAGCGGGATCACCTCACCCTGAAAACCAAACAGCAGAACTCTGCGACGGCTGCGGCCGGTCTAAAGCCCTGCGCGTGGCATCCCAGGCTCCGGCCCTGTATCCAAAAGAACCTCTCCTTCCAGCCTTTCCAACGGGGCACCCCAAATCTGACTCCGACTTAGCAATAAAAAGAATACTGAACACCTCAGCAATGACTTTTAAATACTGATTACCTGTTAAAATATTTATATAATTTAGTTAAAATGCTTCATCTCTTTTTTGACCTTTTTAATGTGGCTACTAGAAGATTTTTTAATTACACCTATGGCTTGCATTATAATTATACTAGTATTTCTACTGAACAGCGCTGGTATAGATCCTTTAATGCCGGGCTGATTGAAGAGGCACCCAAAGGTGCCTCCACCGCAGGCGCCCATCCAGGCATCACTTATTCCCCCACCACACTGCTCCAGCCTTACCTGCTTCCAGCCACCTCACATCGCAGCTGGAAGGGTCTGGCACAAACCTGACCCTGTCCCTACCCAGTTCAAAACATGCCAAGACTCCTCAGTGCTCTTGGGGAAAAGCCCAGGTACCTGGCCGACCCAGCCTCACCCCTCCCTAGTCCTCCACACCCGCCACGGGCACCTGACCAGCATAGAGAGCAGATATAATAGCCTTTTCTGATGCTCAGCAGGAGCTGTTATCACCTGCACTATATGAAGAAACTGAGGCAGGACAGGCTGACTTAACCAGCCCAAGGTCATACAGAACTGGTGTGACTGGAGCAGCGGTGTGAAACCCGGGAATCTGATTCCAGCTGACTGCTCTGTTGTTTCACTATCTATTCGCGGGGGTCTCTGCTCAGCCATCCCCTCTTCCAAGATGCTAGCCCCCCAGGCTCCACCTCTGGGCTCCCACCCTTGGCCTTGTTATCTATTCCTCAGAGCGCTTTCCCTCTAGAGCAGCGGTTCTCAACCTGTGGGTCGTGACCCCTTTGGGGGTCGAACAACCCTTTCACAGGGGTCGCCTAAGACCATTGGAAAACACATATATAATTACATATTTAATTATGTTCAATTTGTAACAATGAAAATACATCCTGCCTATCAGATATTTACATTACGGTTCATAACAGTAGCAACATTACAGTTATGAAGTAGCAATGAAAATAATTTTATGGTTGGGGGTCACCACAACATGAGGAATTGTATGAAAGGGTCGCGGCATTAGGAAGGTTGAGAACCACTGCTCTACAGTCTTTTACATTTGCTGTTCCTGCTAACTAGAATGCTCCCCCACCCCCCTGCAACCCCCAATCTCCACATAGCCCAGTTCCTTATTTCATTCCAGTCTTTGCTCAAATGTCACTTTAACAGAGAGGCCTTCCCCGAGCCCTCTTCCTGGAAACTACCCACCTGTCCAGAGGGGGACCTTTGGGTTCCCTTGTCCCAGTCCTGCCCACTCGGGGTCATCACTGCCTAAAGATGGATTAGCCTCCTCCACTGGACTGGAAACCCAGGCCCGGGGCAGGGGGGGGCCGGGGGCGGGGGAGGAAGGGCCGGACTACCATGGCCATCTTGGTGTCCCGGGCAGCACTGCCCAGCACGAGACCAGGCGAATCAAAGCTCCCTTCCCTGCAGCGCCACTCCATGTCCTTACTTGGCAGTCTCAACTCTGTTTCACACCCAGATCTGTCTGTGTCCCAGCTGGAGGGATCACTGGGGCAGAATTTGCTAAATCCTCACACACTGAGCCAAGAAAAGGCCCTACCTCAGATCAGCTTCCAGAAAATGATCCACGAAGATCCATCACAACACAGAAAAGCAAAGTCAAAAGATGAAAAAAGACTGACCAAGCAACTACGAACCAAGAGACAAGGGGAGTGACATTACCACTTAAAAACATTTTTTTTTTGACAAAAGCAAAAGGTATTATTAGGGATAAAGACGGTGATAAAACAAACTGACCGATTATACATAAAAGTTCTCAACATAAGTGCTCCTAAGGCAGAAACCTTAAGTAAGCAAGTATCATGTCATAATTTGGCCTCAGAATAGAAACAGTCTTGATTTAAAAAAAAAAAAAAAAACAACACACACACACAAAAAACTATGTAGTTTAATTCCTTGATAGTAAAATAAGAGAAAAAGAGATAGTCAGCAATCTAGATTAAAAACTCAAGACAGGCACTAGAATAGCTGTGTGGCTCCGTGATTAGAGCATCAGCCCTTGGACTGAACCGTTGAGGGTTCCATTTGAGTCAAGGGCACGGACCTCGGTTGCCGGCCTGATTCCTGGCCCGGGTTAGCGTGTGTTTGAGAGGCAACCAATCAATGTGTCTCTCTCACATCAATGTTTCTCCCTCCCTGTCTCTTCCTCTCCCTTCCACTCTCTCTAAAAATCAATATCCTTGGGTGAGGATTAACAAAAAAATATATACATTTAAGGCTGTTTGGATGAATGCACTGTGAAAATCAGTCTTAATGAATTCTTTAATGTATGTCTAAAACACGGTATAATACACAAGGCATTCTTGCCACTGGATAGTCTTCAATAAAAGTTTAACTGCAAAATAATAATAATAACAACAACAATAATAAGTGCTCCTAATACTATAGCCTGAAAATATATACAGCAAAACACAAGATAACAGCCCTGGCCGGTTTGGCTTGGTGGATAGAGCGTCGGCCTGCGGACTGAAGGGTCCCAGGTTCGATTCTGGTCAAGGGCACATGCCTGGGTTGTGGGCTCGATCCCCAGTGGGGGGCGTGCAGGAGGCAGTCAATCAATGATTCCCTCTCATCATTGATGTTTCTATCTCTCCCTCTTCCTTCCTCTCTGAAATTAATAAAAATATTTAAAAACAAAACAAAACACAAGATAACAAAGAGTTTGACACATCCACAATTGTAACGAGAAACCTTAACATCTCTCTCCATATAGATCAGTTGAAAAGATAAAATTAGTAAGGACCCGAACCACATAATGAATACCCTGGATGGATTGCCCCCAACAATTTGAGAATCGCCATTTTACATCCCTAGCCTGACAGCCAGAGTTCTCCTGCATGCTGGCCCTGGGCTGGTGCTCGGGACACAGAGATGACACTGAGCTCACCAGGAAGAGCCCATGGGAAAGGGGCAGACTTCCAACTGACCAATCAGGACCAACATGAATACATTAGCGGGAAAATGATGATCACAACAGCAGTTGTCACTTGAGCTCTCACTGTGAGCCAGGCTCTGCTCTCAGTGCTCTATAAACATTAACTCGGTCTATTCTCATATCTCACTGTTTTTAATCTCCTGTCCAAGATTAGGACATGGAGATACAGAATGGCTAAGTAATTGGCTTTGGACACAGCTTTGTGGCAAGAACTTTGAATCGAATGAACTTGGCTGCCTCCAGAGCACAAGTTCATGGTTTCATTCACTGAGTATACGGAAAACTTTGCAAGGGTCATCCTGTTCAGTCCTCAGTACCTTTGCACTCTCTGATCCCCCTGCCCAGGATTCTCTTCCCTAGAATCCACAAGGCTTTCCCCCCTTACTCCTCCAGGTTTGGCTCAGAAATCACCTTCATGAGACCTTCCTTGATTTAAAACTGCAGCACGCGCGCCCCCCCCCCCCAGCCCCCGTCCCAACAGACATACCATATACCCCTTCCCTGATTTATTTTCTCCTTAGCATGCATTACTATCTAATATACTATAAACTTCACTTATAAAGTTTGTCAGCTTCCCCTCACTAAAATAAAAGCCCCCCCGGGACACTATTTTTGGCTAGTTTTGTCACTGCTACATCCCCAGCTTCTAGAACAGCGCTGAGCACCTGGCTACTCTGTGTGGTCCCAGGGCAGCAGCCCCTGGGAGGGTCTGTTAGACATTCCGCAGCCTCCACCTGCTGAGTAAGGGCGTGATCTGCAACAAGATCTCTGGCGCAGTGGTCCGCACATTTGAGTTTGAGACACAATGCCCCAGCGACTCATAGGTGTGCAATGCGTATTAGTTTGAGTGAATGAACAGACTCCTAGCACTCACTCAGGACATCATCTATTTGGGACCTCTTGGGGGGGAAAAAAAGCTGGTTCCAGCCACGTCCCCCTATGGAAATCCTGCGCCCAGGACGAAGGTGTCCTAATGCCCTCCCAAGCCACATGGGCTCTCTTCCTCCTGCAGCGCCTGGCACTGCTGAATGACAACGACCTCCCCTCCACCTGTGGGTTTCTGGAAGGCCGGACCGCTCCTCGAAGGTGCAGCTCCGGCCTCTACACTTGGCTCACGGGATAGTTCAGCTCTTCCCACCCCATCCCAGCCGGAGAGCGCTTTCCAGACACAAATCGGGCCACAGCACTCCCCTCCCCTGCTTAAAACCCTTCCACGAGGTGCAAACTCATAGAAAGAAAAAACATGTCCATAAACCCCTGCTCAGGAAGCTACTGGAGAATCTGCTTCTCCAAAAATGAAGGGGTAACCAAGAAAAAGGAGGAAGTGATCAGATCAGATCAATATGATCCAGCCCAGAAAAGAGGCAGCAGGAATCCCAGGGAGAGACCCGGCCAGCTGCGCAGCAGAAACGCAGACAGGAGAAAGGCTGACAATTAAGGACCTAAGTGTGCCACTTAAGATGTTGTCAACAACATCGACAGCAAACCAAAGACAGAAGGAAATGATAAAAAACAGATGCCTGCCCCCCCTACCCCAGAAGCTGACTCCCCTGCCCCCACCTAGGGGTGCTTCCATCCCAGCATCAGGGCTGTCAGGGTCATGTCATGCCCCGCACAGGGCTGGGCACAGAGCAGGTGCTCAGGGGACACGCTTGCTCAATCACACGGGAGTTAGCGGCAGGGCACCATGGCCCTCTTCCTGGTCCTGCTCCTTCTATCCCTAACGCTCTAGACCACTGGTTCTCAACCTTCTGGCCCTGTACATACAGTTCCTCATGTTGTGACCCAACCACAGAATTATTTTCGTTGCTACTTCATCACTGTCATGTTGCTACTGTTATGAATCATAATGTAAATATCTGATATGCAGGATGGTCTTAGGCGACCCCTGTGAAAGGGTCGTTCGACCGCCAAAGGGGTCGCGACCCACAGGTTGAGAACCGCTGCTCTAGACCCTGCCACCCACCTTACCACCACTCTGTCCATAATCCTGATCCATCCATACCCGTCTTGGCTTTTAGGCTTCAGGCAGACTGCCACGTGCAGCGCCTCATTTGGATGTGTCCGGAGTCTTGGAAGCTTGACTACCCCTACGTTCTCCTACAAATGGACCTTGAGAGCTTGTTTGGAGGTTCTAGCAGAGGAGCGCAGCTACTCGCATACCCTTGACCGAGACCGGTCCTCTCCTCTTAGACCGAGCACAGCTTCAGGAGGATGCACATGGATCGGTGAGGGAGGAGGGGACACCCGCCTAGCCACCCAGATCAGCCGAATCAACCCCGGTGATCAATGGGGTGAGAGATGTCGCAGCCAGACTGCCATCCGAGTTTTCCTTTCTGACTAGTTAGTAAGCTCGCTAACAGTAGGAATCATGTAAATCCAAATTGTCAGGGTCTAGAGACCCAGGGCACAGACAGAATCCAGGAAGGGCCTGTCAGCACCCCAGTGCTCCCCACTTCTGGGGGTGTGACCTCAGGCAGGATGCTTAACCCGCCATGCCTCAGTTTCCCCCACTGTAAAATGCAGATAACAGCACCCACTCACGGGTTAGTTGATGATTCACTGAGATCAACCCAGGGGAGCATTCAGTGCCAGCGAGGCACCCAGGGGAGCCTCATTATTCAGGTGCTGGGATTATTAAGAAAAAGTCAGACTACTTAAGAGTTTGGAAATCACTGATGGGAGCCAAAGACTTCTTCCCTCTTTATTTCACATTCTGAAATTAATCTGGGCCTCGTCCCTCAAAATAACCAAGATATGGCCCTTCCTTTGTTCCTGTTGGGCATTGGATCTCACTTATTAACTGAACAGATATTTACAGAGCAGCTACTGTGCGCCAGGCACTGTTCTGGAGAGAGGGACAATAAATACACAGTAAGTTTCAAGGTGGCAAAGTGTTAAAAATCCATAAAAACTAACACAGTAAAAGGGATCGGGATGTATAGGATGGAGGAAAGTCAGATCTCTTTCTATTTTGTTTATTCATTTATTTTTTAATCCTCACCTGAGGATATGCTTATTGATATTAGAGAGAAGGAAAGGGAGAGAGAGAGAGAGAGAGAAAGAGAGAGAGAGAAACATCGATTGGTTGCCTCCTGTATGCCGCCCGACTTTCAGTATATAGGACGCTGCTCCAACCAACGGAGCCACACCAGCCTGGGTGGGAAGTTATGATCTTAATGAAGGTGTCAGATGGCATCACAAAGCAGGTAATAAGCCTCGTCTTTTTTTTCCCCCCACTTATTGTTTTTTTAATCCTCACCTGAGGGTATTTTTCCATTGATTTTTAGACAGAGTGGAAGAGAGGGAAAGACAGAGAGAAATATCAATGTGAGAGAAACACATAGATCAGTTGCCTTCTGCACGTGCCCTGAGCAAGCCCAGGCCAGGGAAGAGGCTGCAACCGAGGTACGTGCCCTTGACCGGAATCGAACCCGGGACCCTTCAGTCCACAGGCCGAAGCTCTATCCACTGAGCCAAACCGGCTAGGGTAGCCACGTCTTTTTAGAAGACCCGTGCTTTTAGGAATAATACGGATTACCACAGCTCCTAGAAATATACCATTAAAAGTGGTTAAAAAAAAAAAAAGCATTTTGTACAAGTAAGCTTCAGACAAACACGGGCTAGAAACACATTTAAGATGTCAAGAAAAGGCAAAATAACTTAGAACACAGACATATTTTCTAAGACAAACAAGTAAAGGAAAGGGGGGGGGGGGTGGGGGTGTTGTCACATCACCCAGGGCGCCCAGACGTGACATACAGGAACAAGGATGAATGAGAGGTTGGCAACTTTTCCTCAAAGCTATATGATTACAGATAATTCACTGAGAGTTGGAGACAAAGTGTAAAAAATCCATGAGAACAATGACAAGCAGGCAACGCTGGCATGAGGGGCTGAAAGTGAATCAGTAATAGAGAAACCCAAACCAGAAAAATGAACACAAGTTGCCACCACAGCTGCAAAAGTGCCCCAGCGTTGTGGCAACAACGAGCTCCCCGAGGGCAGGCCCCAGCACACAGTAGGTGCTTTATCAACACTGTGGACTACTCAAGAAATAAACCCACATTCCCAGAAGAGAAAATGAGGTCCAGAGGGGTTAAATGACTTGCCCAAAGTCACACAGTTGATGGGTGGTGGCACCAGGATTCAAATCTGGATGTTCTGGTTCTGGAGTGCACGCTCAATAAATTGTTCTTGAAAGAGTGAAAATCATTAAAAGACTTCGCACTGATTAAGGGCTTCATAAGCACCAGTCATGTCATATATTAACCCCATCAACCCCTTACAAGAGCCTCATGGTTGGAATGTTGCCCCATTTTACATATAAGAAAACTGAAGTCCGGAGTGAGAACAGCGGCAGAGGTGGGGATCTGAACCTGGACCTACCTGACGTCAATGATTTTCTATCACAGTCAGAGAACTTTCAAGATAAACTCAGGACCAAACTGTTTCAAGATGAATTTACAAAGTTGCTGAATTGCCATGTGAGGCCCTAATGACCAAAAGTGTGAGGGGTAAAAAAAACAAAACAAGCCGAAGCCGGTTTGGCTCAGTGGATAGAGCGTCGGCCTGCGGACTGAGGGGTCCCAGGTTCGATTCCGGTCAAGGGCATGTACCTGGGTTGCGGGCACATCCCCAGTGGGAGATGTGCAGGAGGCAGCTGATCGATGTTTCTCTCTCATCGATGTTTCTGACTCTCTATCTCTCTCCCTTCCTCTCTGTAAAAAATCAATAAAATATATTTAAAAAAAACAAAACAACAACAACCCACAGTTGTTAGAAATATTTCCTATTCATTGAAATACCTGGAATTGGGCCAGGCTGGGCATTGGCAGGGTGAATTATTTATATTTGGCTGGGGATAGAGATGGGAATGAGGACAGATTGAGTTTCTGAGCACCCCCTTGGGGAGTCACCTGGGGAGCCCAGGGGTAGAGGATGGGGAATTAGAAGGGTCAGGATATGGGTGGACCTGGGAGAGTAAAGGAAGGAGGCAGCCTGGTTGATGTCTCACTCACGGGTCCCTCTCTACTGACTTCTGTATTTCCCATTCATGTTAAAAAAAAAAAAAAAGACACTCGTGTACTGAGCACTTACTCCCAGCGCTTTACATGTTTACCTCCATGAACATCCATTATAACCTTCCCAGGGTTATGGATCCCATTCTATAGTTGAGGAGGGGCCAAAAGACTTACACATCAAGCAAATGGCAGAAGTAAAATTCAAACGGAAGAGAAGTCTCTGTCCCGCTCATGACTCTATTCATGACACTGTACTTCAGTCCAAGGAGAGGGGACTAAATGACCGTGGTGGAAGCCAGATTCTGAGCCCGGATGCCTAGGTTGGAATCCTAAACCTACCATGTAATGCTGGATGGCCTTGGGAAAGTTGCTTAACCTCTCTGTGCCTCTGCTGCCTTTCTGTAGAATGGAAATAACAGCACCTACATCTTAGAGGAGTGTCGTCAGAATTAAACGAGTTAATGTGCACAAGCAGCTAAGAACAGGGCCAGGCACTTCCTAAACAGTAAGTGTTAGCTGTAATCTGGTAAGTGTTAGCTGTACTAGACAGAGGGGAGCCCTGCATGCTTCTGAACTAGGGTGTGCCCAGATCAGTGTCAGGTTTTCAGAAAATGCCTGGGGGGTGGGGGGGGGGCTGGACTGAAAAGGAGGGAATCCATTAGCACCTGTGACCCAGTCACATTCCTGGGGTGGGGAACTTCTCACCCACAGCTCCGAGCCTGAGGACTCATTGCCAGCCAGGGTAACGATCTTATGGCGCCTCCCCTCCTCTCAGGGGCAAGTCGTTCCCACAATACAGATAAGGGCACGCCGCGTTTCAGACCGGGGAGACATGCAACAGGCCACAAAGGAGTGGCAGCATACGCGATCTGAACGCTGGGCGACCCATACACATAACCCACCACACTTTTCTACATCCCACTGGAGAAATAAGAACGCAAAAGGTTGTCTCGATGACCCGTCTGGTCATATTATCTTACAGTTCCGACTGTCCAGTTTGTCGGGAGTCGCTGGCGGGGCTACAGAAACTATCGCTACGTCCAGGCTCCTCATCTCACGTTCCCATCCCAGCCCCAGTCCTGGAGCCCAACTCACACACCACTCGACCATTGATTTCTCTTGCCCACTATCTAAACTTGCTCCCTGGCTCCCAATCCGACCCAGAGGCCCACATCCACCGCATCCACAACTGGCCTCTCCCTCGAAACCTCCAGACGCCCCTCATTCATCTGGCCCTGACCACCCATGCTTTTCCATACCCCCCCGGTTAACCCCCTCAAAACTGCCCCCATCAGGGCCTCTGCCTGGACGCCTAGTCCTTTCTCCAATTCAGGACTCCCTTCCCTAGCTCTCAGCCCCCTTACAATCAATCCCAAACCTCGACTCCCTCGCCACCCCCAACACCCATCCCCAGCCCCCATTCCTCTACTCCCTCCGGCTCCCATTCCCCCCAGCCCCCTCCCCGCAGCGATTTCCCTTCGTCCAGCCCTTTCTTTAGCCCCTACCTCTTCCTTGTCGCCACCCGGCCCCGAACCCCCGCCTCAGCTCTTAAGCGTCCCCGGGCCCCCGCTCACGGTTCTCACCATCTCCCCGCGCCGAAGCTCCCTCGGCTACGCGGGTTTCCCCCCACTCGCTCCTCTCCAGCCTCCCCTTCCGGGTTCCCGCCCCGAAGCCCGCTGGGAATTGGAGTCCGCGCGGCCACGGACTACACCTCCCAGAAGGCAGCACGGTCAAGCTTGGAGGTGGGGAAGGAAGCAAACTGGGCGGGCAGAGGGAAAGAATGACTCTAATTCCCTGGAGGCAAAGAGAGCACTTGGCAGCGCAGGCGCAGAGAGCGCCCCCGCCAGGCGGCGGGGAGATGGAGTCCAGCCTCCTCCATTTTGGCCCGGGGCCCTTGGAAAGAGAATTGAGAAAATTGCAAAGGGACGGCTGTGAGAGGTGGAGAATTTGGAAAGGACAAGTTTATCGATTTACTTAAACTGATTAACGCAATAAATAACAGTGCCCTGTATTTCGTCAAACACTTTCCCATCCATTCCCCCCCCTCCCCCCCCCCCCCGCCCCCGGTTTTCTTAGCACCACCTCCTAATTTACAAATGAGAAAATTAAGCTTTGGAAGGGAAGATACCCCATGCGCTAGGAACTTGTCCACATCGTAGTAGGTATACAAGCTCCACGAGGACTGGCACCTTTGTGTATCTTGTACAAACACCCGGAACGGCGTAAATAAGTGTAAAAACAGTGTAAATTCCCAACTTGCCGCATGTTCATTATATGAGACACCCTGCAGACAACCCTAGTAAGAATTATTCCAAAATTATAAATATGGCAGAAAGAGATTAAACCTCTTCTCCATGGCAGCACAGCGAGAAAGTGATTGGAACTGAAATGTGTTGGACACCAAGGCCTCCATCCTGCGTTTACGTTCCAGGCCATCCTCCTCGTCGGCCATGAGAGTGAGCTTTCTGAAATGGAGAGTTTGCTATATCAAAGCACATACATCTTCACGAAGGGCACTGCTACTAAGGCCCAATTCCAATAGTCCCCTTCTTTGAATGGTTTTCTCAATGTATTGCTCTGCAATTAGCCCCTGCCTCACTGTATTCCCAAGCTCCGTGAGCCTTCCAGACTGAGCTGGGAAAATCACGGCTCAATTCCCAACCTGCCGCGTGGTGCTTGGCAACAGTAAGCCCTCGTGAGATGCGCGCTGACGGGAAAAGATGGAAATGGGACACTGGAGGGACTGAAGGGGGACAGGACGGTCCAGAGGTGGCAGTTGAGAAGACCCCGCCTCCTCTCCATTAGGATCCGCGGGCTCAGGGCCAGCTAGAGCCCCTAGGAGGCGTGGTCTGTGGAGGCGTGGCCAGGCGGGGCGGGGGCGGGACCCGCAGAGCAGACGGGCAGCTGGCTGAGCGCTGATTGGTCGGCACTTTGGCGCGCTCCAGCAAGGAAGTGTCAGGAGGCACGAGGCCCAGTTCGCGCCATGGGGCCCTTCGCCCGGCGCGCGTGCGCACGTCCACTCGCACCCTGCCCTTTCCCGCTTCCAGTCTCGCGCCCAGCACTCTTGGCGGGAACTGTAGGGGGCGTGGCTTGGCCTCCGGGGTGCACACGGCTCGGCCCCAGGGGCGCACGCTTGCTCTTCTCAGGCCTGCGCAGGGGCATTCGCGCCTCCTCACGCCTGGGATAGGACGGAGGTGACCGAGGCCGGCCCGGGGCCCGCACGCACCGCCAGCCTTCCAGGACCCGCAGGAGACGCAGTCCAATCCGGCTCCCAAGTGTGGGGCTGGCGCTAAACCAGAAGGGGTGCCTCACGCCATTTTGCACGTCCTGAGGCGGGTGCTGGAGGCTGAGGGGAATCGGGGTGGGAACTGACCGGCATACAGGCCTCGCTCCACTCGTGAGCAGCGCGGTGGGGCTGCGGCCTGGCCTCCCTCCGGGGCTTCCGGGGCGTAGGGGCGGCTGACACGCTCCGCCCCCCGCCCGCGTGCAGGGCGGTGGCTGAGGCGGGACCTGAATGGCAGAGCTGAGAGCGGGTTCGAGGCGGGGCCTTGGTTCGGGGTCCGTGCTCACGTTTGAGACTCGGCAAGGCTCTTGAATCGGTGTGGGGACCCGGGCTCTCAGGGTTTGGGTGTGGATAGAACGAGTTTTGGAATCTGAAGGTCTTGGATTCTGTGACTGGAAGCTTCCCCGTTGGAGTCTGAGACCCTAATTTGGGGGCGTGGAAGTCGGGGTTCTGAGTTCTGGTGTATTCTTCTGAGGGTCCGGGGGTCAGATCTGAGGGGGATTGAAGTCTCAGTGTAGATTCGGGGTCCGAAATCTCAATGTAGAGCACAGGGTATGCGATTTAGGGTCTGGAGTCACCGTGGAACCTTGAGAATTAAGTTTCAGGGCCCAGGGTCCCTGGAGTGTGGGGCTTCCATTTAATTTAATCAATTTGTGTATTTATTGGTGGGGGGAGGGGCTTCCATTTTATTTTATTTTATTTATTTCTGTTTTTTGGGGGGAGGGGGCTTCGGTTTTAGAGTCTGGGTCTCAGAGTGGGACTCACAGGCGAGGTCTCTGGGGGTTGGGGTCATGACGTGAGGGTCTGAAGGGACACTTTGGGGGTGTTGGGGTTCCTTTTAGGACCTGAGGTCAATTGGGCGGGGCTTGGATTTCCTTAGGATTGGGGTTCTCCGCGTGCGGTTTGTGGCCTGTGACTGTAATGTTAGGGTTGGGGTCATATTTCTGGGTTCGAAGTTGAGTTCATGGGTCTAGGCCAGTGGTCGGCAAACTCATTAGTCAACAGAGCCAAATGTCAACAGTATAACCATTGAAATGTCTTTTGAGAGCCAAATTTTTCAAACTTAAACTATATAGGTAGATACATTGTTATTAACTTAATTAGGAAGAGCCACACTCAAGGGGCCAAAGAGCCACATGTGCCTCGCGAGCGGCAGTTTGCCGACCACGGGTCTAGGGCATCTCAGTCTCAGAGTTTAGGGTTTTTAGGTTTGGACGGGCCCCTTTTGGGGCTCTAAACCCTCGCTTTGGGAGTTTAAAGCCGCATAGTGTTAATGTCTTAGCATCACAGCTTAGAGATTGCAGGCCACCGTGTGCAGGCCTGGCGGGCTCCGTGTCAGGGCCTGACATCTCGCTGTGCAGACTGAGGTTCTGGAGTCATCGTTTGGGAATTTGCTCTTTAGTTTTAGCTCTGGGTCATGACTTGGGGGCCCCCATTTACAATGCGGGGTTCACGGGCTTCAGTGCAGAGTTTTGGGGTAATGATTTGGTTTGGGGGCCCATCTGTGTGGGGCTCGGGGGCACCCTTTTGGGATGCCTGGTGTTCAGAGCACCCTGCCCGTCGGGCCGCCCCTTCCTCCTGGAATCCCGAGGTCACTAACGAGTCTTTCCCTTTCCCTCTCTGCAGATGTGGGGTGCCAGCAGCTACCTGTTTTTCCCTGAATGCCCCAAAGCCGGGTCTCTGACTTCCAGTGACAGGTAAACACGCCCTCTCCCCATCTTCCTTACGGCTCCAGCCACTCCGGTGGACAAGAATAGAAATAATGTTTACGGAGCACTTTGTTTTGCCAGAGTCTTTTCTAAGCCTTTTGTTTCTTGGATATGCGTTAATTCTTTAAAATATATATATTTTTTTATTGATTTCAGAGAGGAAGGGAGAGGGAGAGAGAGAGAGAGAAACATCAGTGATGAGAGAGGATCAACGATCGGCTGCCTCCTGCACACCCCCCACTGGGGATCAAGCCTGCAACCCGGGCATGTGCCCTTGACCAGAATCGAACCAGGGACTCTTCCATCCGCAGGCCAACACTCTATCCCAGTGGTTCTCAACCTTCCTAATGCCGTGACCCTTTCATACAGTTCCTCATGTTGTGGTGACCCCCAACCATAAAATTATTTTCGTTGCTACTTCATAACTGTAATGTTGCTACTGTTATGAATCATAATGTAAATATCTGATAGGCAGGATGTATTTTCATTGTTACAAATTGAACATAATGAAAGCATAGTGATTAATCACAAAAACAATATGTAATTATAGATGTGTTTTCCGATGGTCTTAGGCGACCCCTGTGAAAGGGTAGTTAGACCCCCAAAGGGGTCGCGGCCCACAGGTTGAAAACCACCGCTGCTCCACTGAGCCAAACCAGCCAGGGCCACATGCTTTAATTCTAACAACTCCACAAGGAATGTAACTACCATTTGCAAGGTCAGAGACGTCTGAGGTGGTTGGCAAAGGTCATCCCTCAGCCCTTGCAGGCTTTGGCATTCTGAGTGTCTTAAATGCTCTTCCTTCCTTTCTTTTATACCCATATTCATTCTTCCATCAAGCATGTACCAAATGTCAGGGATCTTAGAGAGGGGATTTTCACAGCAGATTGAGGGTTGGATCACTTTTCTCCTTCCCTCCAAAGTCATGATAAAGAAAAAATAGCCCGGCTGGCGTGGCTCAGTGGTTGAACATTGACCTATGAGCCAAAAGGTCAGGGTTTGATTCCCGGTCAGGGCATATGCCTGGGTTGCAGGCTCGATCCCCAGTGGGGGGTGTGCAGGAGGCAGCCGATCAGTGATTCTCTCTCATCACTGATGTTTCTATCTCCCCCTCTCCCTTCATCTCTGAAATCAATAAAAATATATATTAAAAAAAGAAAAGAAAACATAGTCTGCCCTTGCTGGTATGGCTCAGTTCGTTGAGCATCATCCTGTACACCAAAGGTCACCGGTTCAGTTCCCATTCAGGGCACATGCCTGGGTTGTGGGCTTGGTCCCCTGCAGCTGTTCAATGTTTCTCTCTCTCTCTCCCTTCCCCTCTAAAATCAATAAAGACATTTAAAAAAAAAAATAAAAAGAAACCGAAACCGGTTTGGCTCAGTGGATAGAGCGTCGGCCTGCGGACTGAAAGGTCCCAGGTTCGATTCAGGTCAAGGGCATGTACCTGGGTTGCGGGCACATCCCCGGTGGGGGATGTGCAGGAGGCAGCTGGTCGATGTTTGTCTCTCATCGATGTTTCTGACTCTCTATTTCTCTCCCTTCCTCTCTGTAAAAAATCAATAAAATATATTTTAAAAAATAATAATAAAAATAAAAAGAAGAAGAAAAGAACCCTGACCAGTTTGGCTCAGTGGATAGAGCATCGGCCTGCGGACTGAAAGGTCCCAGGTTCAATTCCGGTCAAGGGCATGTACCTTACTTGCAGGCACATCCCCAGTGGGAGGTGTGCAGGAGGCAGCTGATCGATGTTTCTCTCTCATCGATGTTTCTAACTCTCTATCCCTCTCCCTTCCTCTCTGTAAAAAATCAATAAAATATATTTTTTTAAAAAAACATGCAAGGATTTAAAAAAACTAAAGAAAAGAAATAGCCAGAGGGGTCATCATATACCCTACTGTTCCCACCTCTTCCCCCCCCCCCATGACTTTCTGTCCATTCATCTCTTCATTTATTAACTCCAAAAATAAGTGTCTACTTTGTTCAAATTCTCTACTTAGGTACTGTGCTCAGAAGGAGCACTCTGAAGAAAATGAAGAATGCCCATCCCGCTGCCCATTCCTCCTGAATCCCAGAGGTCACCAGCAATGTGGGGTCCTTGTATTAAGAAAGCCTCTTAATTGCAATTAACAGAAACCTAGCTGAAACCAGCTTAAGCCTAAAAGGGGAATTATTGGATTCTTTAAACAAAAAATTCAGAGGCATCAGGCTTCGCTGGTTCCAGATGGGGGTTAAATGGTGTTGACATGAAACTGCCTTTCTCAGCTCTGGTCCCTGTTGGCTTCCTTCTCCAGCAGGCCCTCCCTTTGTTAGGATAAGATGGCTTCCAGCAGCTCCAAATCCAGATCTTGCTAACTTGACAACTGCAGCACAGTCCCATTCCAGAATCCATTGACTCTAATTGGCCAGACCTAGGTTACGACCCCAATCCTGAACCAATCTGCTTGGCTGGCCCTGGCTTCTGTGCTCCCTAGTGGAAGGGGAGGTCATGTTAGGCTCTCTGAACCACATGGACTGAGAGAGGGGCAGGGGTGTCCCCCCCAAAGGAAACTATTACCAGAAAAAGCGGGGTTTGGATGTTGGTCAACCCAGAACAACAGATCTATCAATCATAGCCATACAATAAATACCTCCACCCCATTCTCTAATATCCTTTATCCCTCAATCATTCTGACAAATGACTATTTACCTTCTGTCTGGAGCTAATCTTTTGTGAGCACTCCCTATGTTCCAGGTACTATGTTGAACACCTTCCCGACAAGATCAAACTTCCTAGCCACTTGCATTTTATAAATGAGTTAAAAACAGGCTCAGGGAGATGAAAGCAATTGCCAAAAGTCACACAGCCAGTGGCAGCACTGGGATTCCAGTCTAGGTCTGTCTGCTTTGAAAGTTGAAGCTTATAGTCAATTGTTATGCTGCCTCTTGGGCTTGCTCCCTGATTTGTTCCACTTGGGGCAGCTCTGACTCTTAAGTTCCTGTGATGTTAGAGCACACGGACCAGGCCTTGGCTTTCCCACGCCTTATAGAAGTTTGGACTGGCTCTGGGTTAAGGCTCCTTCCAGCTCCCATAACATACAGGAACGAGGAAGTGTTTAAGCTATTTAGCTCAGGGAAGAGGAAACCCAGGAATTAGAGTCATTTGTCATTTCAGAGCCCAAGAGGCTGTCATAAGACAGAAGGGAGTATTCATTAATTCAACAGTTTTTTTTAATTGAGCACCTACTAAGTGCTGGGCATTATTCTAGGAGCTGGAGATAAAGTCAGGGCCACATGATGACGTTCGTGGCCATAGGCAATTTTGTCTTCTTGGGCCCCTTCCCCTGTTAAAAGCATATTAAAAATTATAGTTAATAACAGCATTGATATAAAGATGAATATAATCCAAGTTGGATTATATGCGTTTTTTCTTCTGATTTTAAAGAAATTAAAATATTTTCATAAGCCCCTAAAGGTATCACAGCCCTGGGCACCATATCCACTATGCCTATGCGATGTCAGCCTGGGATATAGCAATAAAAAAAGACAAAAATCCTTCCCGTTGTGGAAGGATTGTTTATAATAAACAAGATTTCATATGCTGATAAATGATAGAGCAAGTAACAAAAATGTGCTTATTTAGACTGAGTGGTCAGGAAAGAACTTTCTGAAGAGGTTACATGTTTTTAAAATATGTTTATTGATTTCAGAGAGGCAGGGAGAGGGAGAGAAATAGAAACATCAATGATGAGAATCATTGGTCGGCTGCCTCCTGCATGCCTCACACTGGGTATCGGACCTGCAACCCGGGCATGTGCCCTGACTGGGAATTGAACTGTGACCTCCTGGTTCACAGGTTCAACCACTGAACCACGTCAGCCGGGCAGTTACATATGTTTTAAATCCTCCCCGGAGGATATGTTTATTGATTTTTTTAATTTTTTTTTTTAAAGAAAAGAGAAACATCTATGTGAGTTCAGTTGCTTCCCATACAAGCCCCAGTTGGGGGTCAAACCCGTAACCTCAGTATGTGCCCTGACCAACAACACTCCAACCAACTGAGCCACTTGGCCAGGGCCAAAGAGGTTACATTTAAGATCAGCGGTGAATGGGGAAAAAGGAACCATCCATGCAAAAATCAGGGCAAAAGAACATTCAAATGGAGGGAATAGTAAGACCCTAAGGCAGAAATAAACTTGTCAGTTTAGAAAAACAGAAAAGGGATCCATGTGGCTGGAGCTGACCTGTCCCCTACAGACCCAGAGGGCAGAGCTGGGGTAAGTGGGTGAAAAGTATAGAGACTCTGAAGAAAGAACTTGACTAAAACCATAACCATCAGCAAGGAAAGGGGCAGCCTTGGGAGGGAGGATCTGGCTCCCAGAGGCCCCTGTGAGCAGAGCCCAGGTCACACCAATTCAGGACTACTGCCCAGAAGATGCCAGGATTTTGTGATTCTTAACCACCCCTTTGTTCCCTCCAAAAAATGTTTGCATAGAAGGCTCTCTTGGTGCTTTGCAAAACCCAGAGGAAACAGCCAGGGACTACAGTTAGTATGAAACCCTTTTGTCTGACACTAGGCCTGGATATTTTTTCATCCTTGCTTCCTGTGTTGCTTCTCACGGCCCCTCTAGAATTGAAGAAAAGTGATATGCAAAGAATAAATATCAGGCCTAGACAGGACATTACAGATCAGCCTACCCAGTTTTCCTCCAAGGACAGAACCCCAACTCTTCAAAGTTACGGTGTCTACCAGGAAGTAACTAGAGACCAATTGCTGATATATTTTTCTTTCATTCCTTCATTCAGTTGACTAATGTGTATCATTTTATGTATTCATAGTGGATTTGAGGAGATGAACTAATGATGTCATCCCCTGTGTAAAGCCCTTTAATGGCTCCCTGTTGGTCTTCGAACAAAGGCAAAACTCTTCTGTACTATGAGCCTACAAGACCCTGCCTCTTCTGGCCTCTGTATCCTTCTGCAGTCTTATCTCACCCTACAGAACTCTTTGCTTTCTCTGCTGCAGACACTACAAATTTATTTCTTTTGGATTCTCCATGCTTTCTTGTGCCCCGGGGCCTTTGCACATATTCCCTCTACCTGAAATGTTTTGCTCTTTACCGATATATTTTCTTTAATCCTTCAGGACAGGTTCTGGCCACGTTTACTTCTTCAGAGAAAACCTCATTGATTAGGTGAAAGCCAAGAGTCAAAGCTATGCCCTGGCTGTTTTGGTTCAGTGGATAGTGTTGGCCCATGAACTGAAGGGTCACAGGTTCGATTCCCAGTCAAGGGTGCATGTCTTGGTTGCAGGTTTTTTTTCTTTATTTTTGGAAGAGCAAAAGCTAAAATTCATTTGATTCATTCAGGGTTCATTAATAGTCCATTTTGCCTTAGCTGGTTTTTCTCAGTGGTAAGAGCTTTGGCCCCTGAACTAAAGGGTCCTGGGTTCAATTCTGGTCAAGGGTATTTACCTCAATCCCCAGCGCTGGTCAGGGCTTGTGGGGGAGGCAACCAATCCATGTCTCACTCTCACATCAATGTTTCTCTCTCTCTGTATCCCTCCCTCCCTTCCACTTCTCTAAAAATCAATAAAAAATATCCTCAGGTGAGGATTAACAAAAACAAAACACAAAGCTATTACAAGCTTCCATAACAGCAAGTGACACCTCGCCTTTGTCTCCATCGGATCAACGTCATGGACACGTGACTCATGTAGTCACAGGGTCCTGAGCTTAGAGGAGCCCAATGCTTGGTTTCATGCTCTGCTCTCACCATCTTGAAATTATCAGTTTTTGAACAAGGAATCCCACATTTTTATTTGTAGTACTGCTCCCCAAGCAAGTTATGTAGCTGTTTTTGGTCCTAGTTGCAATTTTTATGTTTGTTTGCATGACAGTTTGATTAATGACTTTATCCCTAACTATATTGTGGGTTCTAGAAGGGGCTGTGCTTGTTTTTTATATTTTTACTGGTGGCCCAGCGCATGAAATTCATGCACATTAAAAGAGGAAATATTTTAATATTGATATTCATGTCCCCCACCCACCAACGCTGCAAGTCCCCTCGCCCCCCTGTCCCCCTCCCCCGCCTCGCATGCAGCCTCCTGCTGTTCGGTCCTTACGGTGTCATGGCATGATGACCATTTGCATATTAGCCTTTTATTATTATGATTCCTATCACCTATCACAGTTCCTAGCACATAGTTGGTGCCCAATAAGTAACCGTTGAATGAATGAGTGAGAAATATATTTTCAGGATGTCAGAGTTTGTTGTTCACACTACTCCATTTCCTCAAGGACAGAGACAGTGATTCTTCTCCGTTTCCAAGGTGTCCAGCCCAGGGCCAGGCAGGAAGGCAAGGGAGATTGGGGCAGGTGGCATTTGAACTGGGCCCTAAAGGAAGGAGAAGAAAGGATTGATGGAGACAGGTGTTTGGGGATTCCTGAAGGAGAAGCATGAGCAATGGCATATGTGTGTAATTTAGGAGACAGGCTCCAATGTCTTTGTGTCTCCATCTGTTAGGAAAGGGCATGGAGGTGTGCGTGTATGGGCATATTATAAATTATTAATCCAGGGATTAGATCCCAGAAGTTCATCTGCCCAGGAGTCAACTGCTTTCATCCCCTTTTGTTTTTGTTGTTAATCCTCACCATAGACTATTTTTTCCATTGATTTTTAGAGAGAGTGGAAGGGAGGGGGAAAGACACAGAGAGAGAAACACATGGATTGGTTGCCTCCCAAACACACCCTGACAGGGCCAGGGCCTGCAACCAAGGTACGTGCTCTTGACCGGAATTGAACCTGCCACCCTTCAGTCCAGCGGTTCTCAACCTGTGGGTCGCGACCCCTTTGGGGGTCGAATGACCCTTTCATAGGGGTCACCTAAGACCATCGGAAAACACATATATAATTACATATTTTTTTTGTGATTAATCACTATGCTTTAATTATGTTCAATTTGTAACAATGTAATACATCCTGCATATCAGATATTTACATTACGATTCATAACAGTAGCAAAATTACAGTTATGAAGTAGCAACGAAAATAATTTTATGGTTGGGGGTCACCACAACATGAGGAACTGTATTAAAGGGTCGAGGCATTAGGAAGGTTGAGAACCACTGCTTTAGTCCATGGGCTGACACTATCCACTGAGCAAAACCAGCTGGGGCATGCCTTTTTTTTAATCCACTCATTTAGCAAACATGCACTGAGTTCCTGCAGTGTGCCAGACCCTGTTCAAGGGCTAGAGATACAGTGGTGCCGCCCACCCAGCTCTCAGCCCAGTTCAGGGATCAGAGAAGATCATGAACCCCGGGGCTGGGGGACCATAGCAAAGATACCTCACCTCCCTGTGGAGTTAGGGTCAGACAATGGGCGAGAACCAAAGGAAGTAAGAGAATGGTCAGCCTGGCCAGGCCATGAGGGGTATTGTAAGCCACACTGAGAGTTTGTATCTTTTAAAATGTTTATTTATTACATTGATTGGGGTGACATTGGTCAACATGAGCATTAGGTTTCAGGCGTGGGTTTCTATGTTAGGAGTTCTGTATATTGCACTGTGTGCCCACCCCCCAGATGTTGAGGGTTTACACTTGATCCCTAATAATGGGATGGGATTGAAAGGTCTGAAGCACCCATCAGGCAACTAATGTGTCAGGTTCTGTGCTGGGTGACTTCACACGCTCTGATTTATTTAGTCCTGTGGCTAATCCGCTGACCCTGAATGAATACCCTCATTCCCATTGCACAGATGAGAAAACCATGGTCAGATTCATATTTCAGAAAGATCACTCTGATTCTACTAGACCAGTGGTTCTCAACCTTCCTAATGCCGCGACCCTTTAATACAGTTCCTCATGTTGTGGTGACCCCCAATTTCATTGTTACAAATTGAACATAATGAAAGCATAGTGATGAATCACAGAAACAATATGTAATTATATATGTGTTTTCCGATGGTCTTAGGCGACCCCTGTGAAAGGGTCATTCGACCCCCAAAGGGGTCACGACCCACAGGTTGAGAACCGCTGTACTAGACAGTATGGATTGGAGGAGGCCAGGTGGGAAGCTGGGAGACCCATGAGTATGTCAGCAAATGGACTAAGCCAGGGGCTGCAGGGATGGAGAGAAGGGATCAGATGAGGAATGGACAGGATTTGGTGACTGATTGGACAATGGAAAAAGGGATGCCGTCCAGATGATGCCCGGAACTCTGTCTCAGGTGCCTGGGGTGGGGGACATCCCTGAGAGGAACAATGAGACAGGAGGTTTCAGATTCAGATACCAAATTCCATTTTGGATGTCCTATTCAAAACCTGTTTTGGGCCCTAAACCGGTTTGGCTCATTGGCTAGAGTATTGGCCTGCGGACTGAAAGGTCCCAGGTTCGATTCCGGTCAAAGGCATGTACCTTGGTTGCGGGCACATCCCCAGTAGGAGGTGTGCAGGAGGTGGCTGATCGATGTTTCTAACTCTCTATCCCTCTCTCTTCCTCTCTGTAAAAAAAAATCAATAAAATATATATATTTTTTTAAAAACACAAAATAAAAACAAACAAACCTGTTTTTGTCCCAAAACAGGAAGCAAAGAAAAAACCACACCGGCAAACTTCATGAGTTGGCATTGCTGCTACCCCTGGCCCCGAAGACCAGGAGCAAGAAGCTTACCAAGGTATGTGGACCGAAGGAGAGGAGGTGGATTTGGGAGGTAGATTTTAAAATGTCAGTAAGCTGGTTAACTTTCCTTGTCCTGAGAAACCTAGACAGACACTCTCAGTGGAGGCTGCGATGGGAATGGGAATTTCTGGGAGTCTTGGAGCACATGACTGCAAGATTCTTTCTCACAACGGAGGCAGGAGGAGCTGGGAGGGGAATACAGGCAAGGAGCCAGGTAAAGGTCATTGCTTTGGGAGTCAACCAGCCAGGGTTTGAGCCCTCCAGCTCCATAACCGCAGAATCCTGGGCAGGTCACTCAGGTTATCAGCCTCTCAAGCTTCGTATATCTCAGCTGTAAAATGAATAAAGATAACTCCTCCTACCCAGAGATATGGTGAAGCCAAAATGACACAATAGCCATGACAGGCCCTGCCTGAATAAATGTCGGTTCCCTCCCTGTTGTGTGACCCGTGGGTATCATCACCCAGTAGTAACAGACAAAGCTTCTCTGCGTGTCCCCATTGGCTATTCAATACATGTAGATAGTGCTGAGCTAACACCTCATTCCCAGTGGAAAGAACCTACTGGGAGACTCGGAGATCCTGAAGGCTTGGTGTGATGTTGTCTTGCTATAGTTCCTCTCATTCAGTCATTTATTCATTCATCAGCCATTTTATGGAAAGATTATTGGATGTCAGAGCTTTTATGATTGTGAAAAGGGGAGGGAATGAAATTTGAGACCCAGTCCTCATCCTCTGGGAACTCAGAATCTGGCAGGAAGATGAAGCTTTGAACACAGGAGTTACTGGTCCCAGCTAGAGGTGCTACTTGCCTCCAAGGAGGGTCAGAGGAGCAGGTGTTTTGGAAAGATTTGCCAGACCCCAACCCTGCCTGCCACACTCCATCAGTTCCCAGTCATGTTGATTCTCCCCCTTAATATCTCTCCATCATGGGTGCTTATATTATATTATTTTTTTATTATTTTTGTTGTTAATCCTCACCCGAGGATATTTTTCCATTGACCTTTTAGAGAGAGTGGAATAGAGAGGGAAAGACAGAGAAATATCTATGTGAGAGAAACACATAGATTGGTTGCCCCCTGCATGTGTCCTGACCAGGGCCCAGGCCAGGGAGGAGCCTGCAACCCAGGTACGTGCCCTTGACCAGAATCGAACCCAGGACCCTTTGGTCCGCAGGTCGACGCTCTAGCCACTGAGCCAAGATGGCTAGGGCCTTATATTAGTTTCTTGTTGCTACTGTAACAAATTACTCCAAATTTAGCATTTAAGCCGAAACCGGTTTGGCTCAGTGGATAGAGCGTCGGCCTGCGGACTGAGGGGTCCCAGGTTCGATTCCGGTCGAGGGCATGTACCTGGGTTGCGGGCACATCCCCAGTGGGAGATGTGCAGGAGGCAGCTGATTGGTGTTTCTCTCCCATCGATGTTTCTAACTCTCTATCTCCCCCCCTTCCTCTCTGTAAAAAATCAATAAAATATATTTTTTTTAAAAAATTTAGCATTTAAACCAACACAAATTTATTCTCCTTCAGTTCTGGAGGTCAGAAATCCAAAATTAGTCTCACTGGTCTAAAGTCAGGGTGTCAGCAGACTTGGTTCCTCTTGGAGGCTCCAGGGAGAATGTGTTTTCTTTCCTTTGCCAACTTCTAGAGGTCACCTATGTTCCCTGGCTCAGGGCCCCTTCAAAGCCAGAAGAGTAGCATTTTCAAATCTCATCTTCTCTCTCTTTGCTTCCGTTGTCATTCACCTTCTCTGCCTTTGACCCTCCTGCCTCCAGCTTATCAGAAACCCCTGTGATTACAGTGGGCCCACTGAGATGATCCAGAATAACCTCCCCATCTGAAGGTCCTTATTCAGTCACATCCAGCACATCTGCAAAGTCCCCTTAGTCATATAAGGCAACATGATCACAGGTTCTGGGGACGAGGACATTACACAGACCACCACGGTGCTCAAAAATACTGGCGGGGTTTTATCCTCTGTCGTCAATCATTGGAGTATTTGGTACACAGATGCTGTCCTAAGCTCTTGGCAGGAAGGGCAGAGATGTCTGGGACACAGTCCCTGCTCTGGAGGAATGACCTTCTAGTCAGAGGACAGGCATAATTATATCACTGACCAGATGGCCACATCTCATGGAATTCTCCCCAGGCCTCAGCCTACTTTCTTTACCATTGATTTTCTACTATCTTAACAATCCCTTCTCCCCCATCTTCATCCTTCCTTAAGTTCAGTCCTGGGACCCTGCTCCACATACAACCTGAGTTCCTGTCAGTTCCCAGCTTCCCACTGGGCCAGTCTGCTTAAAGTGCATCACAGTTCATCAGGGCCATGGGACCTGCTCAGTCCGCTGCTCGGTGAACTAATGGGGGCTATCATGTGTGGCCTCTCCTGCGTTGGAGACGGGCTGCAGCTTAGATCTGTGACATCCTAATCACCATTCTGGCTGATTAAGCACTCCCTGCCCCGTATGATGCTGTAGCTTCTTCCTCTGGCCACCAAAGCCTTCAGCACATTACTGATTGTTTTCGTATTTCTGAACCCCTTTACATGAAGAGTGCTGAGATGGCAAGGACCATAATAGATAAGTGTCTATCCCCAGTGCCCCACAGGGCCTAGCATAGAGCAGATAATAACAAGTGAACAGTTGCTCCCAACAGACTGAGAGTTTTAGGTGTCAGGCCCTGAATGACAAATGTTTTATATACATTTTTTTATTTAATCCTCCCCACAAGGCTTTTGGGATGCATATGTTTATGCTCATTTTTTTGTTTTGAGGAAACTGAAGCCCAGAGTGGTCATATTGCGCAGAGGAACACAGCCAGCGTACAGTGAGAGAGGGGCAGATATGTCTCTTTCCAAAGGCCCACGTCCTCAACCACTCTGTCATTCGGTGCTCAATAGATGTTTGTTGAATGAATGAATGAATGAATGAATGAATGAATTTCCTCTGTTGAGGAAGTTGCAGGACCTGTCCATCTCACCCTCAGAAGATCTTTGGTGCAGTTCCCAAGCTACGAAGTCTCAATTACTGAGCCTCTGTTCTGAAATCAGAGCTGAGGCCCAATATCCTCCTGCACGAAACCTTTATACTAGTAATAATGAGTAGCATTTTATATTACTTTCCAGTTTACAAAGACTTCAGCTTAAGAGTGCCCACCATGTGCCAAGCCTGGTGTTGGAGATACTAAGCTAAAAATATAGTATCTGCTCTGGAAAAAACCCTGGTCTAGTTATAAAAAGTTAGAAAAGGTTCTCATTTAATCCCCTGAAAACTTACTGAAGGCACTCTCATTGTCATCAACTAAGCATTTATTAGGCAACTATCATATCAGGCTCTGCGCTGGGCGATTTCACACACACTAATTTATTTACTCCTAATGATAATCTCTGAGCCTGAATGAGCTTCTCATCCCCGTTGCACAGATGAGGAAACCGAGGCTCAAAGTAAAACAACCTGCTCCCATCACACAGCCAATAAGTGGCAGATTGGGACCAGGCCCTTCCAAACTGATAGTCCCTTGCTTGTGCCACATGTACTCCTTAGTTAGATCACAGCTTCCTTTCGTGGATCAGGTTAAATAATTTCAGTGACTGTCTGTATCGCATCTTATGGAACGGTTTCACTTAAGTCCCCTCTAGAGACCATGCTTGGGTTTGGAAGATTACTACTAATGGTTTTATTGTTATTCTAGGGATCTAGTACGATCCCAAAAATACCTATTGATGTTCTTCCCTCATGTCTTGACCAGGCTAACTCCTTTCATTATTCAGGTCTCAATTTAAATGCTGCTGGATCCAAGGGGACTTTCTGGACATCTAAGTTTAGTTGCAGAATCCCTTGTTGTACTCTTTTATTCATAATGCTTAATGATAATTTTGTATGATTTATGAGTTTATTAAGTCTGCTGCCTCACTATATGGTAAGTTCCATGAAGGCAAACAAAAGTATGTCTAGGTCATCCTTACATACTTGGCCCTTAGTGGGGAGTAGTCTTTTTTTGTTTGTTTTGTTAATCCTCACCTGAGGATATTTTTCCACTGATTTTTAGGGAGAGTGGAAGAGAGAGGGAAAGATAGAGAGAAACATCGATTTGAGAGAAACACATCAATTGGTTGCCTCCTGCACGTGCCCTGACCAGGGGAGGAACCTGCAACCAAGGTAAGGGCCCTTGACTGGAATTGAACCCAGTACCCTTTGGTCTGCAGGCTGACACTCTATCCACTGAGCCAAACCGGCTAGGGCAGGAGTAGTCTTTCTTAGCTTAGTAGCTCCAATACCAATACCAATCAGTGTTCGGTGGCTGGACAGGTGATGCCTGGTGGGAGGAGTCTTCGCCCTTGGTGCTGTGGGGAAGATTCACTACTTTAGCAGTCACTGGCTAAGCCACCTCTGGGTTCTGTGTGCTTGAAATATAGAAATCAACTAGTTACAGTCTCTACCCTCAGCCAATCCAAGGTCAGTGGGAAGGAATGATGTGTGAACAGATAATTATAAAACAGGGCGGCAAGTGCATTGGTGGGATCAGGACAGGGTGTTACAAGAGTGCCTAGGAGGGACATCTGACCCAGCCTGGGCGAGAGGGGTCGGGAAGGAGGGAAAGATTCTGGAAGCTCAAAGGAGATGCCAGGAGAGGGAGTGTGTGAGAAGAAGAGGAAGACTTTGCAGAAAGACAATACAGCATGTGCAAAGGACCAGGGGTGGGAAGCTGAACAGTGTGCCGAAAAACTGGACTTGGGTTTAGATCCCAGCTTGGCCATGTCCTCTCTGTAACCTTAGCAAATGCCATTACACTCTGAGCCTCAATTTCCCTACTTGTAACGCTACCTTGCTGGGCCACAGTGAGAACTAGAGAGCAAAATAGGAACATATCTGTTAATGGAGGAATTGTTGGGGCGGGGAATGGGGTCCTGGAGCCTTCCTGCCTCTGGTCTCTGGCAGCCTCTTGTTGTCTCGGGCCCCCATCTTGTGCATAACCCTGTCTTTCTTTTATGGGCAGAAGGAGATTCTGCAGCACATCCTGCACTACATTCAGTACCTCCAGAGAAACATCGATGTGGCCCAGGCCTTGCTCCAATTCCACACCGCCAATGGGGAAGGCGGAGCTGGGGGTAAGTCCATTTCCCAGGGCCTGCGCCATAAGTATTGTCCTGCTGTCAGGGACCCTGAGTGACTTCAACCATTCCAGGCCCTCCAGGATCACACAGCCTCGCACAGGGGCAAAGTCAGAAGAGGGTGTCTGGGAAGACTGTGGGGGGAGGGGCCTTGGAGCTGGGCCTTGGAGGACAGTAGAAGGGGGAGCCCTGCCAAGTGGAAGAAACAATCTGAGCCGGAGCGTGCAGGCATGAGAAGACATGTGTGGAATGTCTGGGGACAGGCAAGCAGATGGGTGTGGTTGGAGGGGCCACGTAGCATCGAAAGGACAAGTGCAGGCTCTTGAGCCAGATCCTGACTCAGATACACGTATTGTTGCCATAACCTCTCTGTGCTTCTGTTTCCTCATCTGCAGAACGGGACTAATACTTCCCTCCTGTGTTTGTAGTGAAGATTAAATGAGTTGATACAAGTAGAGAGTATTGTAGCACAATGCCTGGAACACGCCAGTCATCCAGTGCTGTATGTGCTGGGCGCTATCATTACTGGTGTAAAACATACACAGGCAAGAAGGGTAGGAAATGAGGAAGAGACCAGATCCTGAAGGGCTTCGAGCCCTGAGGAGGGAGATGAAGATGAGACATACTGGAGGATTTTCAGCCAGGGCGAGCCATGATCAGGGTTTTGCAGGGTTTTTTAAAATTATTATTTTAAAATGATCTCTGTGAAGATCTTTGACATATTTTAAATTATATTTTTATTGATTTCAGAGAGGAAGGGAAAGGAAGAGAGAGATAGAAACATCAATGATGAGAGAGAATCATTGATTGGCTGCCTCCTGCATGCCCCATACTGGGGATTGAGCCTGAAACCTGGGCATGTGCCCTGACCGGGAATTGAACCAGTGACCTCTTGGTTCCTGGGTTGACGCTCAACTGCTGAGCCACACTCGGCTGGGCTGCAGGGTTTTTTTAGAAAGAGGTCCCTAACATCTAGCGTGGAGGATTGGTTATTAAGTGAGAAACTGGAGTCCGGGAGATCAGTGAACAAACTTTCGGGGTGGGCCAGTCAGGAGACCGTGCGTCCCCATCTGGCACGGTGGCTGAGTATAGGCAGAAGAGGGTACATTTGGGAGATGTTAATGAGGAAGAATTGAGAGGCCCCAGGGAGAGAACCTGGTGACCCAGGATGGGTGGTGGAACCCTCACTGTCTTGAGGAAGGCAGGAGGAGGAATTGGTTTGGGGTGGGAAATATGGGGGCAAATTTGGGAAGCACTGAGTCTGTCTTCCGTCAGCCAAGGCCCAGAATGGCCTGGGGAAGCCCCAGAGTTCACCCTGCACCTTTGGCGCCTGACTGTGCCACCTCAGACAAGTCTGATCTCCTCCGTGGACTGCGGTGGACCACCCCACACCCTACCCGCATTGGGCGGCATTGTCTGGGAGGGAGGATTTGGGAGGGCATGACCTCTCCTTTTTTTTTTTTTTTAAATATATTTTATTGATTTTTTACAGAGAGGAAGGGAGAGAGATAGAGAGTTAGAAACATCGATGAGAGAGAAACATCGATCAGCTGCCTCCTGCACATCTCCCACTGGGGATATGCCTGCAACCCAGGTACATGCCCTTGACCGGAATCGAACCTGGGACCTTTCAGTCCGCAAGCCGACGCTCTATCCACTGAGCCAAACCGGTTTCGGCGACCTCTCCTTCTTTGTCCTGTGCAGGGCTGGGCCAGAACTCCGCTGTGGGCTCAGCAAAGCAGAGACACTTCACCCCATCCAGCTGCCCGCACTTTCGTCAGTCCTACCTTTGGGAAGCCTGTCGGAAACCCAGGAAGAAGAAGCTGACCCGAGCGTCAGGTACAGGCTGTCAGTGGAGGCAGACAGGAAGTTGGGGTCAGATGGAGGCAGGGCTCCTTCTCCAGGGTCATCACCCCCCTGGGAGGCGCAGTCAGCAATCCTGAGCCCCTAACGAGGCTTTAGAGTCAGACACGTCTGGGTTCATTTTCTGGCTCTTTGTGTTACTAGCTGAGACCAGGGGTGCACTGTCCTCTGAGCCTCATCCTCCTCATCTGGAAATTGCAGTCCCTGCCACAGGGAGGTCTTGAGGATGAGGAGCCTGAAAACGTACCACTCAAGCAATGCTTAAGTGGAGAGGCATATGGTTGGTTCCCAGTGAAGGGAAGCTACTGTTGGCATTTATTGTCTTTATGGCCAGTAACCCAACCCCGGCCAGAGCATCAGGGAGCATGGACACCAGGGAGGAAAGACGTACGAGTGAAAGACCAGTGTCCTGGGTCCAGCCTCAGCCTTGCTATAGCTCACTACACGTCCTCTCCCTTTCGAGGGCCTCCGTTTCCATGTCTTTAAAATGGGAGTTGGACCTAGTCAATGGTTTCCAGCCCTGGCTGCACATCTGAATCATCCAGGCGCCTTAAAAAGTGCCCGTGCCTGTTCTCACACCCAGAAGGCCGCTCAGTGGTCTGAGGTGCACGCTGGGCTTCAGTACTTTTTCAGAGCTGGCAAGGTCGTTCTAGCCCAGGGATGGCGAACCTTCTGAGCTCGGCGTGTCAGCATTTTGAAAAACCCTAACTTAACTCTGGTGCTGTGTCACATATAGAAATTTTTTGATATTTGCAACCATAGTAAAACAAAGATTTATATTTTTGATATTTATTTTATATATTTAAATGCCATTTAACAAAGAAAAATCAACCAAAAAAATGAGTTCGCGTGTCACCTCTGACACGCTCATAGGTTCACCATCACTGTTCTAGCCTGTAAGTAGGGGAAGGGAGTGTCAGACTGTGACCCGTAGCTAAGGATCCAGGCTTATCCAGGAAACACTGATGAGTGACTAGGCCAGGCAAAGCTTTCAAACAGGTGTCTGGGCCCAGAGCAAAGAAGACCCCCGACCTGAGCCATCTTCTAGTGACAAGGCCCCAGCCCCATCTGATGCCATCGCTCTGCTGTCCCAGATGCCAGACCCGGGCCCAGAACCCTTGTTGCTATCTGGCCCTGTCAAGCCCAAGAAGAAGGTGACCCCATCCCCAGACCAGAAGGGAGGAAACGTGGAGGGGACCAGCACTCCTCCAAGATGCTGCACTGTCTTTTTAAAAAAATACATATTTTATTGATTTTTTACAGAGAGGAAGGGAGAGAGATAGAGAGTTACAAACATCAATGAAAAACATCCATCAGCTGCCTCCTGCACGCCCCCTACTGGGGATGTGCCCGCAACCAAGGTACATGCCCTTGACTGGAATCAAACCTGGGACCATTCAGTCCGCAGGCCGACGCTCTATCCACTGAGCCAAACTGGTTAGGGCTATGCTGCATTGTCTTTGCCTTAAGGTGACAGAAATGGAGGAAGATCCTGGCTGACATTGCTGGATGTGGCTAAGAACAGCGTTACTGCTGATCTTCCCTCACCATTAATTTAGCCAGTCATTTATACACCCCTTATTAGGCATCCGCAACATCCACGCACAGTCCTGGTTAGCTGGGACTTCAACGGTGGACAAGAGAGACACTGTCTCTCACCTCACACAGCTATAGTCTCTTTCCCAGTTTTCTTTTCCCTTCAGGCTCTGCTGTAGGTGTAAGGGCTGGACAGAGTCAGTGCCACCCTGTGTGAGGGCTGCGAGTGGCAGAACTGTAGGGACTCCCTGTCCCTGTACCAGCTTCAAAAGGTGTGATGGCTCATTCAGCAGAGAGCCAGGCGAGAAAGTGGGCAAGGGAAGACATGGCCTGAGCCATTCTATCCTCTATCCACCTGTTCATTCAGCCCTGACTCTCTAAGCATTGCCTCGGCCAGGCCATGTGCTGGGTGCTGGGGACAGTCCAGTGAAGGAGTCACACACTATCACTGATTTCCAGAGTGGTCCCAAATTCCTGGGGTTGCCAAGGGAGCGTGAGGGACCCAGAGGAGGCGCCTGACTCACCTGGGGAGGGAGGGCTTCCCAATTCAGCTAGTTATGTGGCTTTGGGCAAGTTACTTCACAGCTCGATGCCTCAGTTTACTTAACTGTAAAATGGGGGTAATAATGGTACTCTTTCACATGCTTACAACTGTGCTGGCCATAGTAAGCACTCTGTACTTGTTTGCTATTATCATCTTCATCATCATTATTCCACTTAAGGATTTTATCTTCCTTACAGCTTCTGATAAAGGAGTGGAATTCCTAGTGCTGATTTGGGTGGCCCCTGAGCCTCATGCAGAGGTCCCAAAGCTTGAGGTTTTGCCTAGGATGGGGGAGGGAGAGGCTGTGGCAGACCCTGGCACCTCTTCATCCCTGCATCTGCGAGTCCCAGGCAGAGGAGTGATCACCCTAAATTGCCTCCTTAGGCAAAAACAATGTCCAGGATGATGGGCTTTACCCTGCCTTTGGGGCCCAGCACGGGGCCGAGAAGCCCTATTTTCTCTACAGAACACAGCCCTATCCCAGGTAAGGAAATGCCAAGGGCTCTGAGTGGGGGAGACTGAGGTGTTTGGTCTGGAATGGCTGAGGGGCAGTGAGAAATGAGGTTGATTTACATGTGATGGTGTCTGTGGCATGAGCACTGCTGTGGGCCTAGATTTCCGCAGGCATCATGAGCTCGAAGGAGAGATGGGCCCCAGCCTCTCACCGGTATCCCTGTCTCCCGTCTCATCCTTCTAAGCCACCCTTACTAGTCACACAGACTTTGACCATGTCAGTTCCTGGCTTAAAGCCCTCCCTCAGAGCCCAAATATCTTCATTGGCATTTGAGAACTTCTCTGGCTTCAGCTCACCTTGCCAGCACCCTCTCCTGCCCCTCACCCATGAGACTTACCCTTAACACTTGCCAATACTCGCCACTCCCCACGGGGGCCCTGCCCTTGCCCCCTCTGGGCTCTTCATACTCTGATCCCTCTTCCCAGCAAGCCTGGTCCGCTCATCTACTTGGAAAACTCTACCTCCTTCAGACCACTCTCAGTGCTACCCTCCTCCCCCCCTGCCCACCTGTCTGACCTCCCCACACCCCCATAACTGTGTGGTCAGTGCCTGATTACAGCTCTCTCCTCACAAGCCTTGAAGCTCTATGAGGGCAGCACCTCGAGCTGACCAAGCTTCCTGCCCCCGCTCTCCCCCAGCAGCCAGCGTGGAGTGATCCTGTCTTACCTCACAGTGGGCAACACCGAGTCACCCCACGGGGAGACAGCTCACTCAGGGGCACCGCAGTTCCCAGCCTAGGGCTCCGGCCCTGCCTCTCGAATTCCACCTCTTGCAGGTGCCAGCTGGTGTTCTACGATTCCAGTGAGGAGAAGGACAAGGAGGCCCCAGACACTGACCCTTGGCTTCCTGCCTGGACCCCAGAGGGCAGCCCTCATGGTGACTGAAACTCTGTCTCTCTTCCTTGGAGGCTGGTGTGGGGCCTTCTTGGTACCTTCCTTCTGAGAATTTCCATAGAAGGGGGAACGTGGGAAGGTGAATAGATGTCTGCTAAACACAGGGATGGCAAGTCACTAGCCATTGGTTGTCATGGCAGATACTGTTAATCAAGCATCACTGTTTCTGGTGATCCCAGACAGTACCTCAGAATCTTTCTTAACATACAGCTCCAGGTAGCTACAATCATTCTATCAGATCTGACACCTGATAGAAAGATACTGACTAGAGGCCTGATGCACAAAATTCGTGCAAGAGTAGGCTTTCTTTTCCCCTGCTGCTGGTACTGACTTCCCTCTGGGACCCGAGACCCAGGCTTCCCTCACAGCCCCGGCTTCATCTAGAAAGTCATCCAGAAGGACATCTGGAAGAATGTCTGGTCTAATTAGCACATTATGCTTTTATTATTATAGTTTTTTGGGTGTGGTTTTTTTTTGTTTTTTTTTTGCCATCCCTGGCATAATGACAGGCATTGTGCCTCTTTTTTTTTATTTTTTACAGAGAGGAAGGGAGAGAGATAGAGAGTTAAAACATCGATGAGAGAGAAACATCGATCAGCTGCCTCCTGCACATCTCCTACTGGGGATGTGCCCGCAACCCAGGTACATGCCCTTGACCGGAATCGAACCTGGGACCTTTCAGTCCGCAGGCCGACGCTCTATCCACAGAGCCAAACCGGTTTCGGCAGGCATTGTGCCTCTTAATTTCCTCTACCAAGCACTGAAAAGGAGCAGTTGACAGTCATCTTTCCCCAGTGTCTGGCACCGTCTCCTCAAAGCCAGCGGGGGCAGAGGGCAGTCTGTGACCACACCCCAAGCTTGATGTTTCCTTTTCAGGAAGCCCACTGGCCTTGGAGCCTCCCCACATTGACAACTGGAGTGTGATGGGCCAACCGAGCGAGATCCTAGGTCTCAGTCCTTCCCTCTTCAGCTCCCCAGGGAAACTGCTGTCACAGCAGGTGTTGGAGGATGGCAGCGAGTACCTGACCCAAGGTGAGCATGCAGGGCTGGACCTGGTCCTTGGTTCGTTCAGAAAACACACGGTGATGCCCACCAAGTGAGTGTGCAGCCTTGTGCTGGGCAGTGCTGGATGCCCAGGGGTGTATGCTGTCCGGGCCCTGTCTCTAAGAGCCCATAGCCTAGTGGGTGTGTGGGGGAGCCCCAGGCCAGCATGGGGAGTGGAAGGCTCCAGAAGCCTGCAGCAGGGACCAACTCGCTCTGCCTAGGGTAGAGGTGGCCCAGGGGAGCTGGCCTGGGAACTAGATTTGAATATGGCGGAGGAGATCCAGAAACCTGGAGAGTGGCACAGAGCCCTGGTGCCCTGAGGGAGCCATTTTCATCCTAGCCAACCTCTGCCTTCCCTCCCGGACAGCTCTCTTTGAAGAAGTGTTCTTAGATCCCGTGTCTTCACCTTCTGCCTGCGTGCTGGAAGTACCACCGAAGAAGGTAGGCATCTCTCCACCCCTCCATCCACAGGAACGGTCATTCTGCTTTCCGTGAGTCACTCACCAGCTCGATTCACTCATCCATCCCCTCAACATTTCCAGAGACTCATCTGCTCATCCTTTGAATGCTTACTGTTGGCCACCAGGCGCCCACTCTGTGCTGGGCACTTGGAATGAACTAGACAAAAGGGATGAAAGCTAAAAGGCTGTCAGGGCCTGGCTGGTGTGGCTCAGTGGTTGACCATCAGCCCACGAACCAGGAGGTTGCATTTCAATTCCTGGTCAGGGCACATGCTCAGGTTGCCAGCTGGTCCCCAGTAGGGGGCATGCAGGAGGCAGCCAATCAATGATTCTCTCTCACAATTGATGTTTCTATCTATCCCTCTCCCTAATATATATATATTTAAAAACTGCTAGGTGCCCATAAAAGACCCCACATAATATTACAACTGCTCTATGAGACCAGCGTCTCTGGGACCCCATTTAACAGAAAATAGATGAGCAACCTCAGGAATCCTCAGTTGGAAAGAGCTCCCTCCAAAACCCCCACACTGACCTCTGTGGCCACTGTCTGCTCCAGGAGTCACTCACCTGCTCGATTCACTCATCCATCCCCTCTATCCATCTGGCAAAGGGGCAGCCCTAGCCCTGGTCCCCAAACCATTCTTCCTCCAATGTGTGTGGGTGGGGCACTGCCTCAATGAGTAGTTGAATGGGCAGCAGTAGGAAAACAGATGCCCTTAGTGGAGCCTTTAGTAAGTGCCTGGCACTGTGCGAGGTGCTTCTCGGCCTGCAAGACGTGTAGTGAGCACTATTCTGTAGGTGAAATTGACGCTTAGAGAAGTTAAGACTTGCCCAGGACATCATGGCTACCAGGTGAGGTGGTAAACTGATGGGATTGAGAGATATTGCCCCAAAAACAGGAGGCAGAAGAACTCAGCCTCATAGAGTCCCCCTCTGACCCCTATGGGAACTTGGGAACATTTGTTTGAATGTCCAGGGGGTGTTTGGATGAGGTTGTCTTGAATCTGAGACGTTTCTCATGCTCATTTCCTAGGAGAGCAGTGAGTTGGGGCATGAAGGGGCACCAGTGTCTGCTCACATCCCCTCCCAGGACATACCCCCTGAGGCCCCTGAAGACCTTTCTGACTCCCACAGCCTGTGCCTGTCCTCAGTGTCACCGGGCCACCTCTTGCTGAGTGAGGACAGCCAGGCATCGTCCATCCCCAGCTCTGGGGGCATGGACACCGACCTGGACACAGAGCTGGTGTGGAGGCAGCAGGTGAGGGGGACAGCCATTGAGGTGGGCCCTGCCTCTCCTGCCAGCTCTCATCTCTCTGCCCCCACCCAGGAGGCTCAGGCCAACCCTGAGGACCTGAAGTTCTCGAGCGATGAGGATGGAGACTACACATGGACCCCCACCCGGCGGGCCTCCACCTTGCCCTCAGCCAGGAGGAAGAGCAGGAGGGGCCAGGCAGACGGGGGCCCCATGACGCTCACGAACAAGAAAGACTCCTGCCCCACTCAGCCGAAGAAAAAGTGTGTCAATGGCTTCATCATGTTCTGTAGGATGAACCGGAAGCAGTACATCCGGTGGGTGGGGGTCCTCTTTGGCTGCCCATCTCCCAGAGCATGTTGCCTGCTGCTGGCTGACCCGTTGGCCCCGTCCTCAACCACATGTTCCCCCAGCATCTCACCTGGCCCCACTGCATTGGTCAGGGCCTGTCCATTGTAAGCAGAGAAACCCACCTCAGACTTAAGAAAAATAGGACATTAATAGCTTATATAACCTGAAAAAAGACAGGGGTAGATTAGGTTCAGATGTGGGCCCAAGCGCTCACAGGATGCTGTCTGGAGTCCTTGTCCCTCTCCTGGTGGGCTTCAGCCTCAGGCAGGTGGGGCCGGCTGGGCAAGGCCAATCCTGGAAGGTCAGGCTCATGTCCTGGCCCCCATCCTAGCAACCTTGTGGGAGGAGAGCTCCTCATTCCTAAGGTTGCAAGGAAAAGTTCTTGGGTCCGACTTGGTAGATCAGGAGCCCAACCCGGAACCCATCGTTGCCAGCCTGAAGCCAGGGGATGGGAGACCCCCCAAGCCACAAGGGAGAAGAGCTGGTACCCTTATGGGAAGATCCAGGGGCTGATATTGGGAGCAGTGGATACGGGTGGCGTCTTCCCAACAACCATTTAGTCAGCCTCCCCCTTTTTGATGCCTCAGCTCCAGGGTGTGTAATGGGGGTCTTTCGAGATATCTAACACAGGAGGGAAAGAGCTGAGTCCTCAAAGGGAAAGCTGAGGCTCTGAGAGGGCAAGGGTCAGGTCAGACCTGGGTCTTTGCCCAAGCAGGCCTCTCCTTACCGCCTTCCTCCTGTCCCAGAGCCTGCCCGGGGACTGCGTCCACAACTGCCACCAAACAGCTGGCCCAGCTCTGGCGGGAGATGACGGAGCAGGAGCGCAGACCATACAGGTGAGCAGCCCAGCGGCCTGCTGGGGCGGGGGGCCTCCACTCAGCCCTGCGCCAGCTGTCAGAGCCTTGAGCTTCGGGAGACTGGAAACAGGCTGGGAGTTTCCTGGGGTAGGAGGTTTGTGTGTTGCAAACTTTTATGAAATATTTGGGGGTGACAGAGATAGAAAGGCGCTCTACCTTGGAGCTTAGAAGAGCGAGTACCTTAATTTGGAATTGGCCCCTGCTGCCCTAAGTTTCTTTTGCCCTCTCTGCCGCAAGGCATTTCTCAGAGCAGGAAACGGGGTCTTCCCTTTCACTTGGCCTCCTGCCTCTCTCTCCTCTTCACCTCGGAGCAGCCACTGCCTGTTTCTCAGTTGGCCCTCAGTGTGCAGAGACTGTAACAGGAGTGTGGGGCTGCAGCAAAGAGCCCTGGGTGGAGTCCTAGCGTATAAGCCGGGCCCAGAGGTTCGCCCGCTCCGTGGGACCAGGTAAAGCCCTGGCCTCCCTTTCAGCTCAGGCCTGGCCGCTGCAGGGCCAGAGCACCAGTGGTGAGGCAGGGCCCGGGCGGCCAGTGAGGGACCGCCCATCCCACTGCCTCTCCCCCCAGCATCAAAGCTCGAAGGTTCAGCCGCCAGCACAATCGGAATGTGAAGCAGGAAAGCTCCAGCAGCGAGGACGAGGACTGGGGGGTCCCCAAGCCCTTCTACCAGCTGCTGGCGGACAGGGCCCGCTGTTCCTCACAGCCCGCCTCTCAGCTGCCTCCTGGCCACAGATGAGAGGGTAACCACTTCACCTCTCCTCCCTCACCACCTTGCAGCTCCACAGCTCGTTTGAACCCTGGAGCCAGTGAGGAAGAGGTTGCCCCCTCCTGGGCCTCAGCCCTGCTAGGCAGGTCTCCTTGGCCAGTTCCCTCGGGCTGGGAGGGGTGGATTCGTTGACCCTCTGCTTTGTGTGTTTGCCATGTATGTGGGCAGCTGAACTCTGCCCTTCTCACAGCTCCTTTCTTCCCCGGGGAAGGAAGCGCTGCGTGAAATGCAGGGAGAAGTTAAGGAGATGGGGCTCCCCTCTAACCTGCCTTTGTCCACCCCAGAATCAAATGGTTTCAACCCTGTTCATTCTCACCTTATCCTACTCCTCCCGCCCCTGTTCTATTTATAGGTTATTTATTGTTGCCAACAAAATAAAGTGGAACCCTTGTTACCAGCAAGGGAGACTGGGCAGGCTGCCTTGGTCCCCTGCTCCCGCAGCCCTGGGGGTGCTCCTTCCACCTGGATCTGGAGGCCCCAGGGTCCCCTGCCTTTTGAAAGAAATCACACTCTCTGCACCACAAACATGGTTTCCACCCCAGCCCCTCAGGGTGCTGGGATCAGAAAGCCAGAATCTCACATTGGGCTTCGTGTGGTTCAGCTTTTCTTAAGGAAAGTTGTTTGGAAAGTAACCCACACTCCTGAAGCTTTTAGTTATCCTGTTAACTTTATTTTAACTGAAATGTAGGCATAACATGTCCTAGAAAAATAAAGATTTAGGATACAAACTAGACACGGGGGTCAAGGTTGCCCCTCGGGGGAGGGGATCTTTGGTCTGGGGCTGGACGTGATAATGAGGGCTGTCAGAGGGGAATCCTCGCCCAGGCCTCCCCACACCTGCATTGTGTTGCAGCTGGAAGAGCCCAGCTGGGAGGCTGTCAGTCCCTGGGCATAGGACTGCTCCACCCTCAGATTCCAAGCAGTTCTGAGAGCTCTGGAGGTCAATGGAGCTATTAATAGTGTTTTAGGGAGTGATAGGGAGAGGGCTCAAGGGGGTTGGATGTCCAGCCATTTTGCAGGGTTTTCAGCTCACAGCTCGTACCAGGTCAAGGGGGGCAGAGCCCCCAAGTCAGGACCCCCCAGATCTCCCCATGTATATGGGGCAGAATAAGGAGAGGGCTGTAACAGAGGAGGCTTCCCATCCAGAGGGACGGTGCCCTTGGACAGGGGTGAGCCCCGCACATCCAGGGCTTGGAGGTTAAGCAGCCGGGGGCAGGGTGTAGTGTATGTGGAATCCTCAGATCAACAACTGTTTCTGAAAGGTTCCCTTCTCCCAGCTGTCCTGGATCTCAAGCACCACTGTCAGGAGAGGCGACGAGGCCTGGCGGGGTCACAGTTCCAAGGGCTCTTCCACAGGCACTGACTGTAGCTGGGTCAGGACCTTGGTCTCAGCTTCCAGCCCCTCCTCCACCTCGCCCCCTGCTGTGGCCCCCAGGAGCAGCCCCTCAGGGTCAGGGTCTGGAAGCCTCAGCACAGTGTGAGGGGCCTGGGTCCCCAGCCCCTTCTCCGCTTCTAGCAGCCCCTCTGTGCCTGTGCTCAGTTCCAGTCCCGATGGCCAGATGGGCACGGCTGCAGGTGACAGCATGAGGCCCTCAGGTGGGGGCGCAGGGAAGCCAGCCAGGAGGCAGGAGGAGTCTGGGGAGAAGGGCAGGCTGGCAGCAATGGTGGCGGCAGGGGCAGGTGGTGGCTGTGGCAGCTGCTGGGCAGAAAGTGCGCCGAGGGCGTGGGCCTCTGGGAGAGTAGGGCTGGGGGCCACGGGAAGGGCTCCTTCGGGCACCGAGATGGCCGTGTCTGGCTTCAGGGGCAGGGCCAGGCTGGGGGCAGGCGGCAGGACCTGGGAGACCAGCATGCTGGTGGGGAAGGTGGCCGTGAGGATGATCTTGCCCTGCTGCACGGCCACACCTGTCACGATGGGGCTGCCAGACACGGGGTTGGCCAGGAGGAAGTTTCCTGTGGGGAGAGACGTCAGGGCACAGGGTTAGAGGGGGTTGCTGGCTGGGAGCAGAGGTGGCAGTTAAGCTGCTGGAAGGCAAGAGGAAGATTAGCCAGAGGCAAACCCACCCCCCTCAGAGCGGGACTAAGTCTGGGTGGTTTGAGCCTCCGCACAACCCGGCACAGGGGGGTTCTGGGATATAGCAGGGATAAGCTACCCCCGACCCAAGCCCACCAACAGCACTCTCCCTCCCTGATAACTACCCCCACCCAGGCTGGACGGAGGCAGAAGGGGGTACCTGGGGCAGTGGCCGGAGGCAGCTGCAGGGCAGTCACGCCCACCCCGGAGTTTATCAGGTGCACATTAGTAGGGCCCGCGGTAGCAGCCACCTTCACGGGGCTGCCTGGCCCAGCTGCCAATAGCTGCAGTGGCCCCACAGCTTGTGGCAGAGTCACCACCTGTGAGGTGGGCACCACCTGGGGCAGATTCAATAGCGGGGAGGTGGGGCCCAGGCCTGCAGGGTACCCAGGGGGTGGGGAAAGGGGCACCACTTGTGGAGCAGCCACAGAAGCCACGGGTCCTGGGGGCAGAGGAAAGGCAGCAGCCGGCGGGGGCCCAGGCACCACTTGGGGCAGAGGCACTGGCACCTCCTCTCCAGGTGTTCCCAGAGCAGCCACCTGGGGCTTGGTCTCTGGGGCCTCAGGCTGAGCCTCCTCCAGTCGAACCTCCCCGGTCTGAGGGTCCAGGACCAAGGCGGTCTTGCCCTCGCTGGGCCCCGGGGGACTAGGCTGTGGTGGGGGGGCGCCCCCACCCCCTGTGAGCAGCAGGGGGCCCAGGCTGGAGGCTTCACCCAGGGCCAGGCTGTTGATGATGACAGGGCTCCCATTGAGAAGCACCGCTGGGGAGCTGCTGGCAGCCAGGAAACTCCCGTTCACCAGGATGGAGGAAGAGGCAGGGCATGGCGCAGGAGGGGCGGCCCCCGCCAGGAATATGGAGCCCTGGGCAGGGGCCTCCGTGGCCACTGGAGCCACCCCCCTCTCCAGGTCCTCAGGACTGCGGCTGGACTCATCCTCAGTAGTGGGGTTCCCATCAGACTCGCTGTTCAGAGAAAGGATTGTGAGTTGTGGCCCTGAATGCTGTTCCCCCACCGGCCAGCCAGCTTCCCGCACAGAGCTGCAGGAGCCTCCCCCTCTTTCCCCGGCCCAAACTTTTGGGGACAACGGGGGGGGGGGGGGGTGCGGGCGGGGGAGTATGAAGCCTCCTCTCTCAGACCACCTAAGGACCCTCTGCAAGCCCTGCGTGGACATCACTGCATAAAAGCTGAAGCTGTCCCAAGCCAGAGTGAGGAGGCCGGGGCATCCAGGCTCCCGGTCTCGGGTCGGGCTGAAAGCAGCCTGGAGGCGGCGGAGAGCCGGGAGGTGGCGGCCAGCTCAGTTCCCGGTGCCCTCCCAGGGCGTCAGGGAAGGGCGGGAGAGGCTGGCGTGCTGGGTGGGAGGGGAAGGGCTTGGGTTACAGGGAAACCGGAGCTGGGGAAGGTTCACGTTTCACAACAAAGACAGACGACGGACCACGCCGTTTGGGCCCCGAGGGGGGGCGGGGGCGGGGAAGGACCGGGCAGCGCAGCGGCCAGAAAGAAGCCCCGACGCCGGGTGCGGGAACAAAGGCCCCTCCCTCTTTCCCCGTAGCCCCCTTTTCTCCCTGTCTCCCCAGTCTAGCCACCCACACGGATGGGGATCTAGGATGGGGTCCTGAGTGGAGCGGAGGAAAGAGGTCGCCCAGCCTCCGCGAGAGAAGCAGCGATGTTGGGGAGAGGGCCGGGACGTGTGCCCGTGGCATCCTCACTATTCCTCACGCCTGGCGGGCGCCGGAGGGTGTGAGCGGGAGGCATCTGCGGACTTGGCGCGGGCTCCGGCAGCGGGCTCGGGAGAGGGGGCTGGTGGGTGGCACGTTCCCGGGAAAGCGGGACTTGCGCCGCCCGGGTCCCCTCACCTCTTGCAGGGCGCGCCGCCGCCGACCCCGGTCCGGTCGCGCTGTCGCCGGTTCTTGAACCAGTTGCTGACCTGCGTGAGCGAGAGGCCGGTCAGCGTGGCCAGGCGGCGCTTCTCGTCGGGCGTGGGGTAGCGGTTGCCGCGGTAGCAGGCCTTGAGCGCGGCGCGGGAGCGCTCCTTGAAGCAGTAGACGGTCTCCTCGCCGTCCCAGATGGTCTTGGGCAGCGGGAACTTCTTCCGCAGACGGTACTTGTCCACTGCGCCCAGCGCGCGGCCCCGGGCCCGCTCGGCCTCGTGGTAGCGCGCGCGCAGGTAGAGGTCCTGCAGGAAGGCGTGGTGGGCAGCGGGGAAGGGGCGGCTCTCGAGCAGCCGGTAGAGCTCGGCGTACTCGCCCCGCTGGAAGGCCACCAAGGCCCGAGCGCGCAGCACCGGGTCGCTGCCACGTAGGCGCTCGGCCGGGGGCAGTGCTCCCAGGAAGCGGCTCAAGCGGCCGGCGTGGCCCGCCTGTAGCAGCGCCTCGCAGACGCACGCCACCTGCTCCGGCGAGAAGCGGAGGCCCGTGGGCGGCTCGGCAGCGGCCTCGAGGGGCGACCCGGGAACGCCCGGGGACCCCGGGCCCTCCGCTCCCGCCGCCGCTTCGCCCGCCCCGGCCCCGGCCGCCGCCGCCGCCTCACCCTCGGCCGCCTGCAGTGTCTGCAGGAGCTGGCGCGCTTCCTCCTCCTCCTCTTCGGTCGCCGCCGCGGCCACTGCCTCCCCCCCTGCAGCCGGCCCCGCGTTCGGCTCAGCAGGCAAGGTAGCCATGTTTTGCAACTTTGGAAAGTTCCTCCCTCCTTCTCCTCCTCCCTCGGGCTTTCCCCAGCCCCCTCCCCCGCCCGTCCCCCCACTCCGCCCCCCCCGTTCGCGCTTCCCGATCTTCTCCCCCTGCCGACCCTGCGAATCCCCCAGTGCCTGGCCCAGCGCCCCGATTGGGTCTCCCAATGTCTGTGTGTGCCCGTTCCCCTCCTCGTCTGTCCGTGATTCTCCCTTTGTTTTCCCTCCGCCTCAGGCCGCTCTTTTTGCCTCCCCCCGCGTGTGCCTCTTGCTCAGGGCCTCAGTTTCCCATCGGGACAACGGAGAAGGTAACGGGCCGTCCGGGAGGGCTAAGGGCGCGAAGCCACCTCCGCCCCAAGACTGAGCTTCTGCACGCCTTCGTCTCCAGGGTCCTCTGAATGCCCCCACACTCCCCATCTCGGCCTGCGCTCCGCCCCTCGGAATTCCCGGCTCCACAGGGGGGCGGGTCTGGCACGGAGAAGGGGCGGGCGAAACAGGCTAGCTAGAAAGTTTGCTGTAACTTTTCTGGAGCGTTAAGTCCTTGGAACGGATGCGCGTGGCCCGCGCAGGCGCAGTAGGAGGAGGATGGACGCGCGCGCGGTGGGTGCTGCCCACTTCTTCCCCGCGAGCCGGTGGCACAGCTGGGCCGCAGCTGGACAACGGGCGGTGTCTTGAGGGTGGGTTGCCCCTTTGCCTCTTCCTATTGGTTAAGTCCTGAGGCCACGCCCCCGAACGTCCACCCACGTTTCTGATTCGTCCGCCTCGGCTAGTCCCCGGCAGGCCATTGGCCACTTCCGCTCGCCTTCTGATTGGCCCACCGAGCAACCTCTTTCCCTCAACGCAAACAGCAGACACCGCGGAGTTCAGAGCTTGGGGCAGACAAGGGAGCCTTTTATTCACAAGGGTCGGGGGTGGGGTTCCTAGGTGGGGAGAGACAATAAATACCGAGGAAGGTCGGGGTTTCAGTGCATCCAAAACGTGGATTAGGGTGCTAGGGTCCTGGAGCCTTCGGCTGGTCGGGAGACAGGTCAATAAATACCCAAACCGCCGAGGCGGGAGGAGCCGGCAGAGGCTCCGAGAGCAGCGCACGTGAGGAGGGTGCGGGAGGCCCCGAAAAAGCGGGGCTAATACAAGCGAACGGTTCCAGAAAACAGCGGGCTCGCGCTAGACATTCTCTCGCAGAGAACGAGCGAGCAGGGCTTCATGCACAAGGATTGGTGGTTTTCGAGCCGATGTGGGTGGGGTGCGTGGAGGGTGAAAAACAGATGGCTGAGCTCTGGCTCTGCTGCCTTCTCTCGATCGCAGTGTGCCGATCCACGTCGCGGCCTCAGCCAGGCTGGAGGAAGTGGTCCGCGTTCCACCCACAGCACCACTTCGGGTTACAGGCCTCCTGTTAGCCCCGCGCTCCGGCCTCGGGCCCGGCTCCTCCCTCCCCGGCCGCCAGGGGGCGGGCCGGATCACAAGGCTGCAGCTGGGGTGGAGGCGCACATTGGAGCGGTGTGAGCCGGGAGGTGATGTGAGTGGCTTCTGGGCCGAGCGCGCGTCACCCAACCCTCCAGCGGGGCCCGAGTGGAGGACGGGCCGGGGCTCTAAAGTTCAGGGGACGAAGACGGCTCCTGGGCGGCGCCAGACCCGGGCGGGATGGCCTGCGCAGGCCACCAACCCAGTGCAGCCCAGGGCGGCGGTACCAGCCAGAGCAGCGGCGAACAGGAACAGGGGACGCGCCTGCGATAGGCCAGGCTTAGGGACCTGCGGAGGAGAGGGCGGGATCAGCACGGGTGTAAACGGATACTTGATTGGTTGCTGGGACTCGCCCCGCCCCCGCTCATAGATCGGTCCTCGTTCTTCCCGCCCCCAACAACTCGGGCAGCTGTGGTTGGTCGGCTTGCAAGCCTCTAGTCTTGTCTGAACTCGTCATTGGCTGCTCTTCTAGCGGCTGCGTTGATTGGCTGCCAAAGCACCCTCCCTCCCGCAGAAGCCCAGCCTCATAGAGGAGCAGCTAAGCACAGGCGGCTTGGGGCTCGTGGAGGCGGCGGGGGACGCCGCGGCGGGCGGGCGGGTGGGTGGAAGCAGCCGGACGTACCCTGGCAGGGAGCAGCAGGTGGCGGCGGTGCATGGGGCCTGGCCCCACCAGCGGGCACTGGCCCAGAGCCACGGCCGGGGGGCCATCTAGCTGGAGAGAGAAGGGACAGGTGACCCAATCGGAGCCCGGCCGCCTCGGTGGGGGGCGAGAGACAGGGGACCGAGGTCGGGGAGGGGATCGAGGGAGCTCCCGGACGGGATTTGGTGAGAAGCCTGAACCGTGGGAGAGCTAGTGGATATGGGGCTGAATGGAAGGTTCTGTTGCCTGGAACCCCAAAGGAGTAGGTGAGCCCTAAATCTGTACGGGGAGATGGGGACAGGGTCTGCAAAGAGGGGGCAGCAGGCTTGACGCAGGGGAAAAAGAGGGGTCTTACATGGGAAGGTGGATCCGTGGCCCGGGGACTGGGGACCCCCGTGACAGCTGGAAGGAGAAGAGAGAGGTGTAGGGTGCGTGCAGTGACGGAGGAGGACAGTGGCGCGGTGTGCCTCAGCCTGGGCCACTCTCCCTCCCCCAGGTGTCCACACACGCTGGCGAGCCCCCCTCCCCCGGTGCCCTAGGGGAAGGAGGTGGATGAGGGCCTCACCGGCAGCTCCCTGCGCCTGCAGCCCCTCCATCCGCTCTTGCAGCTGCTGGATGTGCGCCTCTAGGTCTCGGTTCCTGGCATCAGCCTCGCGGAGTTGACTGAGGGGAGGTAAGGACCGTGAGCCCTTTGGGGTCTTTGGGAGAGGCTGCTAAAGGTAGCGACAGGCCCCTGTGCCCTGACCCCGACCTGGCGAAGTTCTGGTTGGCCGTGCGGATGGCCTCCAGCTCCCTGCTCAGGCTCTCCCGCGTAAGCATCGCCTCCTCCAGGGCCTCCTGGAGCTCCTGCAAGGTCACCTCGGCCTCTGCCACATCCGCTGGGATTGCCACTGGAACTGCCACTTCAGCCTGCACATAGGGACTGGGCTTAGGGCTGCCGTGGCTCCTGGGGCACTCAGGACTTGGGCATAGGTTCCAGGCCTGGGATCCTCTCTTGCCTTCTACACTCCTAGATCTTTCTGGAATCCCCACAGTTCCTGCAATGATCCAGGCACCCTCCTTCCCTAACCCACCTCCCGCCCTGGTCTCCAGCCTTTCATGGGCTCCACTTCCATCCACCTCCTTACAGGAACCAAAGGGTTGTTCCTAAAACACTAACTCAACTTGTCCACGGTGCAGCCTTGCTCAAAACTTCTCCAGCTCCTCAGGGCCGGCAGAAGGCCTGCTGCACCAGAAGGCCCGTTTTGGTTTGGTTTGGTTTGGTTTGGTTTGGTTTGACCTCTGCAGCCTCCCTCCCCTCACCCTTCACCCCCCTTCCTCTGGAACAGTTCAGCTTCAATACCCGCCTTTCAGGGTCACGAACAAACCAGCTGGTTCCCACCTCAGGGCCTTTGCTAACCAGTGGGCACTTTCCTTCCCATGGGTGGTCCCCTCCTTCTGCAGGGCTTCCCCTGCCCAGAGAGTCCCCGGCACACACACTCAGTGCCCTCTGGTCGTCTCTGACGGAAGTAACACATTTTCCGTCTCTGTGAGTCAGCTCTCAGAGGGCTTAGTGCTCCATGGCACACGCTACCCTGGAAATCTTTGCCTTTCCTCCAACAACTCACCTTTTCCTCCGGTGGGGGCACCCTGGGCTCCAGGCTGGGCACTTGCACAGGTGGCTCAGGCAACGGCTCGGCCTCCAGTTCCATGGGCATAGGGCCCTGGACCTCATCGTCCCTGGGGAGAGAGAGAGGGCGAGGGGGAGAGAGCCAGGACTCCCTAACCTCTGGTCATGGGGCAGCTAGATCCAAAGTCCCGTGGTTTGAGGAGGGGGGCAGAGTGAAGGGAACAAGTTGCTAAATTGGTGTGACAGGTCTTCCTCTTGGAAAGGAAAAAGGCTGCCCTTTGCATGGCCTCGGGCCCCTGGGAGCTGCCCTCTGCACCTTCTGTGGGAACTCGGGGAACACCCATGTCCTAGGGCCCACTCATCTCCTCCCTCTCCAGGTGCCCTTTGCAGACCCCTCTCCTAGGGCCCTCAGGACAGTGAGGCGACCCACTGAGTGGAACACTGCCCACCTCCAAAGGTAGAGTCTTAGGACTGTGTGTGGATCCCAAGACCGGGACTCTAGACATCAGCACACGCCCCACGCCCAGCTACTGGGCGGGACACAGACGCTCCCTACATACTACGTGGCAGTAAAAGCAGGTGTTCCTCCCAGTCCAGCAGCCCCTCGTGGAACTGTGTTCAGGGACCTAACCATCGGCACATGCACCTGGACCAGCCTGTGCTTCATGCGGCCTGGCTTAGGGCCGAGGACAGGCTAACTGAGTCCTGCCTGCCCAATAAGGAGAGTATACACAGCGGGTCAGGATCAGCTTGTAGTTCATTCATAACCAATGGTGTTGGTAATACATTGTCGGTAACAAAACAGGGTAGAATGCAGCAGGTTCTCGGGGTTAAAAATGTGTGTGTATCCATGAGCCAGGGGCCATTGCTGATGATGGACTTCCTTTTTCTTATCCACATATTATAATTCACTAATGCCAAGCAATGTATTATTAGTGGGGTTCCTGTTTTATTTTTTATTGAATGATTGATTTTAGAGCGAAGAGAGAGAAACATCGATTTGTTGTTCCACTTATTTATGCTGTCATTGGTTGATTCTTGTATGGGCACTGACCAGGGATTGAACCCACAACCTAGGTATATCGGGGCAGCACTAACCAACTGAGCCACCCGGCAAGGGCTGGAATTAATGTTTTAGAAAGGCTTTATGTGAGTGATTCATTGAATTTGTGTTGTTTTAAGATCGGTTTTAAAATTCTAAACATTTTGCTTTCTAGGATTCTGAGGTCCTGTGACTCTGTACTAGAAATTTAAAAGTGGCTCTGAGGTTTTACAATCGAATCTTAACATTTCAAAGTACTGTGGTCTGAGATTTAAGGCCCTATAGCTCTGGGTTCCTAAGAGTCCTTGGTCCCAAGTCAGTAAGGTTCCAAGACTGATCCAGCAATTCTACTGGGCGCTGATGGGCCCAGATACTGTCACCCTGAGCAGCCTCCTGCACCCCCAGGCTGCTCCGCACAAGCCACACAGGGGCAGCTCTTACCTGAGGGCCATGCAGGAGTAGGAGTAGCCCACAAAAGGCAGGTGGACCCCCAGCGGCATGCCTTCCCGCATGTCTGACAGCGTCTCCTAATACAAGAGAATCAGACAGGAGGCTGGCCCCTCACCCCTTACGTCTCAAATCTCCCCCCAAACCCACCCTTCCTTAGGGCCTATAAAGTGTCCCTCCGTCATTCATGGTGTCCTGTTTCCCTCAAGGTGCTCGCCACAGTATCAGTATCTACTTCTCCAAACGGAAGTGGCTGCGGGACCAGGGGGGCAGTGCCCAGCGCAGGGCACCAGGCTGACTGAGCGCCAAGACAGCTTGTGTAGCGAGAGGGAGGCGGCCTCAGGGAGGGAGATTTTTCTATGGTGCTTTCCTGCCTTCTACCTTGGCTCCGATAGGGCCCTTCTCCAGGAGGCCCTACCCCTGTCCTCCTTCACCCCAGCCCTGATTGCTCTGGGGTGTCATCGTCTGGGGACAAGTCTGTGTCCCCCATTGGACTGCGAGTCTAGGCCACCGCTGGGCTCCCAGCCCTGGACAGGCACAGAGCAGTTCACGGGAAGAAATGATGTCAGGCCCCCAGGAGGTGGGCACTGTCGTTGCCCGAACTTAATGGAGCAGGGGTCGCAGGTACCTACCCCGCCCCCGCTCACCATGGCAGTGAGCCCATCTTCCACCACATCGAAGTTGCACGTGTCGGTGGCACCCTCAAAATCCGGAGTAAACGGAGGCACGCTGTCTCGGAGACCATCCCAATCGAGGCCGAAGAAGAAAGGATGCTTCTGGAAATCGCCTGCTCCATTCCGGCCCAGCCGCGTCTCCGGGGGACACAGCAGCCGCTGGATGAGGTCGCGGGCCTCCTCGGGGACCCCTGCATCCGCCAGCGGTAGGGAAAGGTGCTCCTGCTCCGAGGGGGCGGGAGAGCGGGGCTGTCAGCCTGGGCGCAGGCGCAGAGGGGCCGGGGCCCCCGGGGCTCCGCTCACCTTGTAGTGCACGATCTTGCCGTAGGTCTCGGCCGTGGAGTCGGCGTAGAAGGGCGTCTGTCCGTAGAACATTTCATAGGCGAACACGCCCAGGGCCCACCAGTCACACTCGGGGCCGTAGCTGCCCGGCCCCGGCCCGCCGCCCACGGCCTGCAAGATCTCGGGGGACAAGTAGTCGGGGGTGCCCACAGCCACCAGCGACCGAACCTGAGTCAACAGAATCGGAGTTGGGCTCAGCCCCGCCCCCCTGAGCCCTGACCCCGCCTCCTTCTAGCCACGCCCAGCGCCCGGCCCCGCCCCCTGCCTGTCCTAACTCCTCCTCCTTCGCCCCCCAAATCCAGGCCTGGCTCTGCCAACGCGCGTCAGCCCGCCCCGCCCCGCACTCCGCACCGCCTCCGCACCGCCTCCGCCCCCACCCCAGCCCTCACTGGTGGCACCGGTGGGCGCACCGCTCACCATTCCGTCTGCCCGCAACTTGAGGCAGGAACCGAAGTCGGCCAAGCGGATGTGGCCGCAGCGGTCGAGCAGGATGTTGTCGGGTTTGATGTCCCTGCCCAGCGGGGAGGTGGGAGCGGAGGGGGCAGGTGAGCCTCCCTCCCACCCTCTCACCAGGCTCAGGCCCCGTTCTCTTAGGGACTAGAGTAGACTCTCCAGCTCCCAGGCCTCCAGGCCTCGCCCTCAGGCTCTGTCTCCAGGTCCCTCTCCAGGCGCTGCCCCCCCGCCCCGGGCTCCACCATTTGTCCAGGTTACCCCCCCCCGCCCCTGAGGCGCCCACCTGTGCACATAGCCCAGCCGGTGCACCGAGTCTATGGCCATGACAATCTCCGCCAGGTAGAAGCGCGCCATCTCGGCCGGGATCCGCTCCCCAAACTTGCTCAGCAGCGTCAGCAGGTCCCCGCCCACGTAGTACTCCATGACCAGGTACTGGAGGGGGCGTGTCGCGGGGTCAGTAAGCCCCGGGGTGATCGGGCTGATAGCCCTGGACAAAGACTCCCAGAGATCCCGCAGCAGCAGCCCCAAGGGAGCCCCAGATGTCTTCCAGGCCAAATCAGAGACCCCCTCCCCCACCCAGAACCCCCAATTCTGCCAGATGTCACTAGGCAGAGATCCACTCCCCTCGAGAAGAGGACCCAGAGGCCTCCTGGTGCCCAGAGTGCACAGCTCCCCAGACCCCCCGCTCAGACTCCGCAGAGCTCCCCCATTCCAGGTAAGGTCCCCCCAAGGCGCAGCTTTATAGAGCCCCCAGAATCGGCCTGCGAACGCCCGCCATCCCGGGAAAGGAAGCCTATTCCTACCACAGGGCTCCCCACCCTAAAACCGCTTCTGCCCGCCTCCTTGATTGACAGCCTTGGGTGGAGGTGCGTCCCTCCAGTCGCCCGACCGGGACTCACCAGGTAGTTCTCGTCCTGGAAGGCGAAGTGCAGCTGCGTGATCCAGCGCCGGTCCCCGTTCACCAGCACATCCCTCTCTTCGCGGAAGCACGACACCTGCGGGGCAGCGGGAGGCGCTGAGGCGGTTGGGGGGCTGGGGGTGGCGGGGAGACTCCTCCGCGCGCAGCACAGCCGGCACGGGCCTCACCTCGCCTCTCTTCAGCATATCCCACTTGTTCATGATCTTCATGGCGTACACCTGGCCCGTCTGCTTCATCTTCACGACCGCGACCTGAAGGCCGACACGCGGGGGCTGGGGTGGCGGCGGGGAGGAACACCCACCGCCCAGGCCGGACTCCACCGAGACTCCGCCCACCGCGCCACGCCCATCGGTCTTAAGCCCCGCCCCTGCTGGTTTCAGGCTCTAAACTCATTCATCAATTTCTAAGCCCCGCCCCCAGCCCTGGGGCCGGCCTAAGGCAGGGCTCACCTCGCTGAACGCGCCGCGTCCGATCACCTTCAGGATCTCGAAGTCCTCCCTCCGCAGCCGGGCCTCCTTAAGCCTCGCCGCGATGGGCTCCACTGGGGGCGGGGCGGGGAGAACCAGGGTCACCGGGACTGACAGTGGAGACGGGGAGGGAGTCCCACACCCTGTGCCTCAGTCTCCCCTCGCTGATCCTCACTCTCAACCTCCCCCTCTGCCTGCCCTTTAAGACTGCTGGCCTCCCAAAGGCTTCCCCACATAAGCACTGGGTGAGGTTTTGGGGATGCAAAACTGCCCTCCTACAGAAGTGGGAGGCCCGGGAACCCCTTTTTGGGACGAGGCATGGGGTCAGGGCTCCTGTGGGAGCAGGGGTGGGGTACGGGGACACGAGTCTGCAGAAAGGAGGCCCCGGAACAGGGAGGATCAGCCCAGTTCTAGCTCCCTGGGCCCCCACCCCCAATTGGGGTGATGGGAAACGGTCCGAACCTGCAGCTTTACCCAGTCCCTCTAGGCCCTTGGACCACACTCAGGGAAACAGTGACTTGGGGGGCGGGGCCGGGAGAAGGAGCTGAAGAGGGGACAAGGCCATGGTGGACCCGCATCCAGGGCTCCAGGCCCAGTTCAAATGTGTTCTCAGTCCTTGCAGTCCGGGAGCAGCGCTCTGTCCTCCCCTAGTTACAGACGGGACTCAAGGCTCCGACAGGTGAACTCCTTTGCCCAAGGTCCTACAGCTAGGAATGCTAACGGGCAGTTTGGGAATAGAGGGGGGAGTGGGGACTGAGGCAGGGAGAGGCAGGAGACTCAGGGACTTGGGAGAGGGAGGCCTAGACCCCCGGGGGGGGGGGAAGCCACTGGAGACCTCGGGTAGGGTGGAGAGAGGATGGGGGTGAGCAGGAATGAGGGGAGATACAGTGGTTATGGAGGGGAGAGAGGCGTCCAGATGGGGTTCAGGGAGAGTGGGCCAGCAGGGAAGAACCAGCGAGGGCCCAGGATTGGGGAGGGAGGAGAGAGCCAAGACATTGAGCCCTTTTAAGGCAGTGGGAACCCAGGCCCCCTCCCCCGCCCAAGCCCGCAGGGGAGGGGCCCGCAGGATACTGCTCGGGCCACAAAAGGAGTGCTCCTCCCAGGAGAGCCGGACCCCTGCCCCCACGCAGGTCTCAGTTCACCCCGCAGGTCAAACTTCATCCCTGCAAAAAGGAGTCTGCGAGAGTTGCTAAGGGGCTAGGGGGCGTGGGGGTGAGATTCTTGAGAGGCTGAGTGGCCTCCACCTTCCCATCTGCGAATTGGGAGGCAGAAGGAGAGGAGCAGGGCCTGGGTTCCGAGGAGATGGACACAAGGAAAGAAGGGGCGGGAGGAGGCAGGAGGAGGAAACCCAGGGACAGAGGAGCCTAAGGACCCAGAGCAAGCCGAGGAGGGACAGGCCCTGGAGGGACAGATGGCAGACTGTCACAGACGCCCCAGTGAGCCCGAGTCCAGCCAGGAGAGGGTGGGGACCGGCGAGGCAGGAGGCGGGGGTTCAAGCATCGTCCCTCTGGAGGACTGGACCTATTTCTGGGGAGGACTTGGCAGGAAGGGGCTTTGTGGGAGAAGCGGAGGACGGAGGCCATGAAGGAGAATGAACGGGTCTGTGGAGCTGGAGCGAAGGCTGACCCTGGGGGTAGACGGGGGACAGGGAGGCTCCTGTCTGGAGCTGGCTGTCCCCTAGGGCCTGCCTGAGTCACTGAGCCTGTCAGTGCCTGGGCACCTGTTGGGGCAGCTGGAGAGGCTGGCGCCTAACACCTGCCCATGGACCGCGCCCCTGGCAGCTGCCCCATCCTGTCTCTGTGCCTGTGCGAGCCCCTTGCTCTGGGAACCAGGGGGGCGGCCATAGGGTGTGTGCGGGCACCTAAGAGACAGGAGTCCCAGCATGTCCCTAGGCCTGGACTGGGGGGTAGGGGTGCAGGGGGCCATGGGGGGCTGATCCCGCCCAGCCCACCATGGCTCCCAAGTCATGGTTGCCCTGGCCTCTGCTGACCCCACTCTGCCCAGCAAGAGTGGCACAGGGGTAGGGGCATGTCACCCCAAGACCCAGGCCCCAGCTCTGGGCCCCTGAATAGGAAGCTCTCCCCATGTCTGCCCTGCCCTCCAAGAGCCTCCGACGCCCAATCCCATTCCCTGCCTCTGCCCTACCCCCACCTCCCAGTGGGGAGGGGGCATGCAGGCAGGTACTCACCCCACTGCAAGAAGTCGGCCACATACTTGTCCTGGGCCAGGTCGGAGGCACCCAGCTCCTGGTGGACGCCCAGGAGAAGGTCGAGCAGGGGCTCCAGCCCCAGGAAGCCGGGGTCCAGCACCAACTGCTGGAGCCGCCTCAGCCGCACCTCGGCTGACATGTCGGGCAGGCAGCACCATGGCCCCCTCCCCGGGCCAGGGGCTCGGGGTCCTCTCGTCACGGGGCCTGGCAGCCCCTGTTCAGGCCCCAAGGCCCTGGCTGCATGTCCGCCTGTCCCTGGTTGTCCCCTGGGCCTCTGGCCACTTCTCTCTGCAGGCTGCAAAGGCCTCCTCCTCTTCTCCCCACCCCTTGACCAGCCCCCTCCCGCCTACCAGCCTTAACCCCTCACAAGCCAGGCCCCCCCAGAATGCTTCAGTGTGAGACTGGGGGGTAGAGAATCTCAACCATTCAACACCCCGCCCCCCAATAAAAGGCAGAGTACAGAGGAAAGCTGAAGCAACAGGTGTGACGGCCCAAGATGAGCCCTCCCATTCCCCAGAGGGGGCCAATTAAGGGCCAGTGACCTGGAACACTCCGCCCAAGCCCTGGAGTAGGGGGGGGGGGCGGGGGAGAAAGGGGGGAGGCCTGGGAAGGGGGGCAGGAGGCCAGGACAGCTTTGTGGGTGACTCAGCCGGGAGTCGGACTTTGGGGCAGTTTAAATTTAGCCCTCAGGCCTCCTGCTTTACACTCTTTTTTTTGGCAGGAGGTGGGGAAGGGGTGGTGAGAGAATTGGGAAGGGAGGCCCTCAGGAGCCAAGACCAGGGGTGACACTGGCCAAAGACTGGGGGAGGCAGAGGAGCCCCCAAAATAGCTCCTTGGGCCCGGCATGCAGCCACATTCCTGCCCAGGCCAAGATTAGAAACAAACACTTGGGGGGTGGGGGGGGGCAGGAGAGCCAGCCAGGAGGGATCTGTTGTCCCTTCCAGGGCGGACAGTGCTCCCGGAGGAAACCGGTCTCCCGGACGGCTGGGCTGGGCTGGGCAAGCCGGCCGGAGGCAGCAGGAGGCCAAGCCCTGTGCTCACGGGCACTCGCTCGGGGCCTTTGGAGCTGCCTGGGGAGACCCCATTTGGGAAGACCCTGTAGCATGGACTTAGGAGGTTTGGGCATTTCCGAGCCACGCAACGCTGCAAACTCGCTGCAAACTCCCACCGAGGCCTCCGGGAGGGGCCTGGTGGTTCTCTTCCCTCAAGGGTTTAGGGGTAGAGGCTCCTCCATCCAAGGGGTCCTGCTCACCGCTGGTTGGTGCCCTGAGCACATCCCTCCTCCCTCCTTCAGTTTTTCCCATTAACAGGGCGGGAGGAGGCAGGGCCTGGCTGCTCCCGCTCGCCCGTCGGAGCGGACTGATGGGCAGGCGCTCTCCCCAGCGCACACCCACTCCGATCCCATCTCCAAGTGCTTCGTCCCTGAGCTCGAAGGGCCCTCCTTTGGCCTCTGTAATGTTTCCTGAGCCCATGCAGCCCAGGTGGCTCGGTTCTACTACTTCTTCTTTTTTTTTTCTAACCTTCACTGGAGCACAAGCTTAGAGGGAAACACTGATCGGCTGCATGTGCTCCATCTTCCCCACCCCATGCCCTGACCCAGGATCAGACCAGCAACCTTTCAGTGCACTGGATGCTCAACCAAGCGAGCCACCTGGCCAGGGCTCTGTAACTTTCTAAATAAACTTTATCTTAAAAAAAAAAAAAAAAAAAAGCGGACACGCAGTGAAAGCACACACACTCCCGCCACACCTGCAAGGAAGGGATCAGAGACGCTGTGAAAACAGGGAACTTTAGTATAAATAAGAGGTGCTGGGGACAGAAGGGCCCCAAGGGGCTTCCATAACTTAACACTTTTCAAAAGCACGAACACCTGCAGGGGAGACGGGGTTTGGGCCGGCGGGGGCAGGCCGCCCCTGCCCTGCCCAGACTGAGGGGCACACTGCGGAGCTGGGGCTCATGGGCGGGGAGTTTCTCCCTCTCCCGGCCCAGGACCAGTCACATGCTGGGGACAGGGATGAGGCTAACACTGATGTTTCAGCGGAAGGAAGGGGTCACTGTACTTGGCAGTGGGTGGGGACAAGGCTGAGGCCACATGAGCCACTACATCCCCCCAGGGTCTAGGCCAGTCTGGGGGGACTCTCTGCCCCCCAGATTGTGCAGGGCGGGGGACCAGAGCAGTCCATCCGTCATGGTTAGTCTTGTTAACAGGTTGATCCGTGAGGTCAGCGGAAGGGTGATGGCTGGGAGGCGAGGCGGGTCAGGGAACCCGGCATCCAGGGCCTCACACCACCGTGCCGCTCGGGGAGTTGCCTGGTTGGGAGGAGATGCCCTGGGAAGAGGAGGGGAGACAGCAGGGGTTAGAGAACATCTGAGGACCCACCACCCGGCCTTGCCCTCAGTCCACTGGACACCCCCCACCCAGGATGCTGCTCTAGGTTCTGGAACTTCCATCTCAACTAGCTTCCCCGTCCCAGCAGGCAGCACTTTCAGGCAATAATTGAAGTCCTCAGGTGATCCTGAGCAGAGGATGGGGTAGGGGTGGAGGTGGGGAAGAGAGGAAAACTGGGGTCCCCTTCTGGGGGGGTGCCTGAGATTCTGGGGGGGAAAGAACTCAGGGACAGTCCTACCTCTACCACTGACTTGCTGGGTGACCTGGGCCAGCTTCCTTCCCCTGTCTGGGCCTCGGTCTCGTCTGTGAACTAGGGAGGTAGAGGGGTCTCTTTCAGGACTCACAAGACCCCCCAAATCCCAACACCTCACCTATGAGGCTCTGAGTTCTAGGGATGCAGGGCACTATGCTCCCAAAACCTCCCAAGGAACCAAGCCACGGCCCTCAGATGCGACATGCTGGGCGCCAAGCCCAGACTGAGCAGCTGAGACATCAGAGTCCACAGCTCCAAGGTGACAGGCGCCAGGCCTGTGCTCCACCCCGAGCCCCATGGCCCCCCCAGGGCAGGCACATCAGCCGCCTGCTGCCCGTCTTCAAGCCTCCCCGTCCTAAGAGGTGAGAGGGGCCGGGACTTGGCCGAAGTCACACAGGAAGACGTGCAGGACTGGGCCGGAGCCTGGTAATCCCGTCTGTGCCCCCCGCACCGGGCTCCTACGCCAGGGCCAGGCTGGAGGGCGAGCCCACTGCCCAGTCTTGCCCACAGAACTTGACCCGCAGTATCCAGTCTCATCATTTAAAAATCACATTTTCCACAGAAATACGGATCTGGCTTCAAGGAACAAGTGGCAAGACGTGGCTGTGCTGGGCCAGGGGCTGCCCTCTGGTAGCCGGCCACGGTCCCTACCACGCCCCGCGCTCCTACCTGACCGTGCGGACTGCTGCCCAGGGTTCTAGACCTGCCGTGAGAAGTGGCAGGGCCTGCTCTGAGACACTAAGATGGCACGGCTGCCCCGCACCCTACGGGCTAGAGGCTGTGATGGTGACCAACTGCTCTCCCCAAACCTGCCTCCCCGCGTCCCAGGTCCCAGGCAGGCCGGACTCACCGCCTTGCCCGGCCGGGCCCAGGTGCAGATGAGGCCCTCCTGGCAGGCGGTGATGATGCAGTCCTCCAGGAACAGGAGGACCGTCAGCCGCTCCTGGGCGATCTTCTTGCACACCAGGGGCTCGAGCAGGGGCACCTCGTGGATGCGTGGGCACAACGCCGTCCCCAGCACCTTGGCCGGGTCCAGACGGCTGTGGGGAACAGGGCCGCTGGGCTTGTCCCCGCTGCCGCCCCCCCCGCCCCCCCGGCTGATGTTGCCCAGGCTGTGGTAGCGCTTGTGCTCCTTCTCCGCCCCCCGGTCCCTCCGTTCCTGCAGCGTGAGCGTGGCGAAGCGGCCGATGCTGAACGGAGTGCCCGGCTCCGTCCCTGTGCCCGGGCCACCCGCCTTGCCACTGCCCGCTGGGTGTGGGAGGCTGTTGGAGCGGGACAGTGAGCGGGGCAGGGACCCGGGGCCGGGCTCGCCACCCCGAGAGCTGCTGGCAGCAGGCGGTGTGGTGCTAGGCGTGCCGGGGAGCGTGCGGGTGCGGGCCAGGGGTGGGTGTGGGTAAAGCACGTCTTCGGTGAGGTCCCACAGGCAAAACTGCGTGTCCTGGCCGGCTGAGCCGAAGCGGTAAGTGATGGAGCCGGCCTTGGGCATTGGGGAGAGCGGGTCTCCCCCATTCGGGCCGGGGCCGGCCACCTCGGGCTCCTCCTCCTCCTCGACGCTCCGTTCCGCGTCCCCACTGGCTGCCGCCGCCTCCTCGGCCCTGGTGGTGTAGGGGTCGAAGGCCACAGCATTGACCCAAGACTTGTGGCCGTGGCCGCGGGCCACCACGCGGCCCTCGGCGAAGGACCACACGGTGACCAGGTCATCTTCGCCACCCGTCACAACGTAGCGCCCATCGGGGCTCCAGCACACGCAGAGTAAGCCCCCGAAGTAGCTCTTCATGAGCCCCCGCAGGAGCATGGAGTCAAAGTGAAAGACGCGCAGGCAGCCGTCCTGGCTGACGCAGGCCAGGTGCCGGCCGTCGGGCGAGAAGGCAAACTCATTGAGGGGCCCCTCGCCCACCGCCCACTTGGCCAGCGGGTTGCGGGGTGCCTTGCTCTTGGCAGCGTAGACGGCGAAGCCCTCCCCCTGCTTCAGCAGGCTGTACTGGGGGGGTGCCGACGCACACGGGTGGCTGACATTGTACAGGTACAGGTGGCCGCTGGCGTGTGAGGCCAGAAACAGGCTCTCCGACTCAGGCAGCCACTTCAGGTATGTCACCTTGGTCTTGTCGATCAGCCGCTGCCAGGAGAGATGATGGGGTTGGGAGAGGGCCATCAGACCCTGACACACCTCCTTCCCAACCTGGTTCCCCAGGAGGCCATCAGACGTGGCCCAGGCCCCCCGGGAGAAGAGCCCCCCTCTAGGGAAAGGGCTGCTTCTGCGGCGGCCACAGAGCTCCATGAGCCTCAATGTCCCATTTGTGGCAAGGGGACAGTCCAGCCTCCCAGGGAACTGTCTTCCGTCTAATGCCCCCACTGTCTTTCCATGTTGGGCTCAGGGCAATAACCTGACCACAGGCCATCGGCTCCCCTAAGGAGCTGTGCGGCTCACTGCTCCAGCCCCAGCGCAGAGCTGTGCACACACGGGGTGCCTGGCAAGTGTTTCCTAGACGCATGAATGGCAACCCCATCCTGCCTGCAGCTCATCTTTGCTCCTTTTCTCCTCACAACTCACATCCAATCTTCAGTAACAGGCAGAACCTGACCTCTGCTCACCCTGAGCCCCAACCACCCGGTGCCAGCCACCATCAACCCCGGAGGGCCTCACTGGCCACTAGGCCACCACTGCCCGTGTCCGTTCCCCACACTGCTGCCCGAGAGCTGCCATTAGTGTGAGTCAGCGCCTGCGCGCCCCACTCTGAGCCCCAGGGCAGCCTTTCTCAACCAGGGGTTCAGAGGGAACTAAGCCCTGACGCCCTTAGGCATCCACCGAATGGAAGGAATTAATTTCTTTTCTCCGTGTCCAAGTTGCTTCTCATTCTTGGGAGAATTGAGAAAACAACCAGGTCAAAGCACTTCTGTTATACAGCTCAGCTGAGCCCAGGGGAGAGGCTCTGAAGCCCAGCTCTCCACAGCCTTCCAGCCCCTACAGGACCCGGCCCCTCCACTGACTTCCGGGAGCGCACCCCCCCCCCCCAGAACTGCTCCGACCAGGTCCTGCCGCGGGGCTCTGTCCCCGCCTCCCTCTACTCAGAATGTCCTCCCCCGGTTCCTTCTTCTTGCCTCCTTCACGTCTTCATTTCAATGTCACCCTCCCAGTGAGGCCCTCCCTGACCACTACCCCACCTCACCTCGCACCTGCCACGCCCCTTCCCCGCAGCACCCAGCACCTGTGGCGAGCCGCCCGCTCCACTTGCTGGGTAACTGTCCGCCCCGCTAGATGGAAGCTCCACAGAGGCGGGCCCTCTGGTTTGTTCACCGAGATGAGCCATCCCAGTGCTGAGAACACGCCTGGCCCTGAACAAACGCTCCGTAACTATTCCGTGAACGGGTGAGCTGGTGCCTTTTTATTCCACTCACTGTTCCACGCACTCCCTTCTGCCATTCATGCAATTCTATGCAGATGGAACACTGCTTCTGAACAGACGCACAGGGCACGAGTACCCACAGATAAGGCTGCTCGCCGGCATTTCTCTTGTGCCAAGTCGGCCCAGGACTAAGCCATCTCCATGCATGACTTTACAAGAGTCCTCCGAGGTAGGGGTGAAAGCCCCATTTTGCAGAGCAGGAAAACGGAGGTGCCGGAGGCTCTGTCACCTTCCCAGAGCCACACGGTGAGTCAGTGTGGCACAGCAAGGATTTGAATCCAATGCCCACGGGGCCCAGAATTTAAAGACCAACGGCTCTGACTTAAAACCAGTCCAAACTGACTAGCCTCAGTTCTCTAATCTGCAAAATGGGCCTCTCAAGCCCCAACCCATTGGCTGATGAAAACTCCAGGAGTAATGTATTCAGCGTATGACTAACAAAGCACAGGCCTGGGCACAGTAGGCGCTGGTGTCACTATTAGCTATCACACTGGCTGCTGTCTGTCACCCATCCCACGCAGCTGTCAGTCCACCCCCCTTTCTCCCTCATCCTGTCCCTCTCCGGCCTACACTGCTCCCCAGTGAGCCACAGTTTAATGGCAAACAGTATGTGTGGGGTTGGGTGGGGGGAGAGCAGGGAAGGGGCCACCTGGGGCTCCAGTCACCTCTTCATTGAATAGCTTGCTGGTGTCCTTCTTGATGAGGTCCAGGTACTGCACCTGGCCGGCCGAGAACCCCACCAGCAGGGAGATGGTCTCCGTGGCAGCAGTGAACTGGTTGAAGTCGTGGCAGGTGGGCTGGGTGCCCTTATAGATCCGCTTGTCAATTGGCTTGTTGAGGTCGATGGACTTAAGTGATGGGAGAAAAGGAGTTAATGGCTTCTACCACTGAGGAAGGAAGAGGGTGTTGAGGTTGGAGAAAACCACTAGGCGGAAGCACGGTTAACCCCCCGGGGGAAGTGGGCAGGTAGATGGGTGAGTGCGGAGGGAGGGCGCAACCACAGACAGGAAGAGGGACCCAAAGCATACAGAATAGAGAAAAGAAAAGACGGGAAGGACCTCCCCACCCAGGGCAGAAGACCACAGTGCCTCCCCAAAGTTGGACCCTTCCAACTTCAGGGACACCCTTACTCACAGCATTAGGGTTCGGGGTCCCCATAGTCCCTGAGCTCTGATTCCTTTCCAGTCCTACCTCATAACCTCAGCCATCTCCTCTGGGTCTTAGCAACACAATATTCCAACCTCCCCACCCCCAAACCCCCCACCAACTCAGGGTCACCCAAATCCCCAGGCCTCTAAAGCTCATCTCAGGAGTCCCTACAACAGTTCAGGGACCATTAAACCTCATGGTACCTTCACACCCCCTGGACGCTCAGGACCCCCATCCCTCCTGGGGACCACTGTAAGCTCCAGGGGTCTCATCCCCTCTGGCCCCCAGATCACTGCAGAGACCCCATCACACCTGGGGATGTCCCCTCCGGGCTTCATCACCTAAAGCTCTCCCATCAGCTCAGAGATCCTCATTTCCTCTGGGGTCCCTATAACCTCTCGGCCCCCCATCCCTTCCGGAATCCTGACCTTTGCCCAGGTCTGGAGACCCCCCCCCCCCTAACACCTCCACAGCCTGCAATGCCCCTGGGGTCTGCACCACCTCTGGGTTCCCGTCACCTGCAGAATGCCTGCCGCCCAGAACCCCGAGGGTCTACATCACCTCGGATTCTCCATCACCTCCAACATCCTCACCATCCCCATATCTCCCCTCCGCCCCACCCCACCCCCCATAACGGGGATCCCACAGGACCCAAGGCTTCCCATCCCCTCCAGGCTGCCCGGCACCGGGAGGCCTCCATCGCCTCAAGATGATGCATCACCCCCAGAACCCTTTCCCCCAGGGATGTCCATCGCACCCAGATGCCGATCTCCGGGCCCCCTAGGGACCCCCACCCGCTCAGCACCCCGGCCGCCCGGGACGCAGGCCGCTCACCCGTTGGCTCCCGCGGCGGCAGCAGCCCGGGTAGAAATAGAGCTCGCGGCCCAGGTTGAAGCAGACGCGGTCTCCGCCGGCCCCCAGGCCCGCGGGCGTGGCGGGCGGCTCCCCGGTGCCGGCGGTGTCCGGCTCTCCGAGGCGCACGAGGCTGAGGCGCACCGCGGGCAGCGCGGGCCCGGGCCCGGAGCCTGCGGGTGGCGGGGACGACGCGGGGCCCGCGGCGCCGGGGCCGGAGGTGGAGGCAGGGCCCGGCGGGGGCTGCGGCGGCTGGGGCGGCGCCGGGGTCTGGGCGGAAGCCGGGCCCGACCTGCGAGCGGCGCCGTCTCCGGGGAGCAGCTTGTAGAAGCCCTCGCGGGTGCGGAACTGCGACTTGATCTCCGCGCAGTCCCCCATGGAGGCGCCCGGGCCCGAGCCGCCCTCCGCTCCGCCCGCCGCCATCTTGGGCGCCCCCCGGGCCCGCCGCTGCCCGCCCGCCGCCCGCCGCCGGGCCCCCTGCCGGAAGCCGCGGGCCCGCGCCGGAAGAGGTGGGGTCGTCGCCCGGACGACGTCTCCTTGATTGGCAACGGGGCCGGGAGGAGGGACCAGCCCGGCTGTCGCTCGGGTAACGGTCCTGGGTCTCCGGGCGGGGCGAGGAGGTGGGCGTGGCCTTCGTGCCGGAGACGACCGTGTGGTTGGCTGCGGGGGCGGGGCCGCAGGGAAGGGGCGTGGTATTTAAAAAGAACAGGTCCCTAGCAACGGCGCCCTGGGAACCGTTTGCCTAGCAACGGAGAAACCCTCCAGAGAAGGCCTCCTTCCTGCCCTGGCCTCCCTGTGACCTCACAGATGACCCCAGATGACCCCAGTGTCTCCAGAGACTCTCGACACACACCCTCCTGAATTCCAGTGTTTCCCACGGACGTCCCCTGTCCCCCACTGGCCACAGCTTCGCCAGCCATTCCTCCGCACCCCTGATGATCCCCCAAACCTCACTGATCTCAAGTCTCCATAAAACTCTGAGGACTTCCTGGCTGGTTTGGCTCAGTGGATAGAGCATCGGCCCGTGGACTGAAGGGTCCCGGGTTCGATTCTGGTCAAGGGTACATGCCTGGGTTGCGGGCTCGATCCCCAGAGGGGGGCGTGCAGGAGGCAGCCGATCAATGATTCTCTCTCATCACTGATGTTTCTATCTCTCTCTCCCTCTCCCTTCCTCTCTGAAATCAATAAAAATACGTTTTAAAAAAATATTAAAAACACACACACAAAAAAAAATACTTCGAGGACTTCATCTGGCCCACTAGTGATTAATACCAACCCCAAACATCTCCATGCTTCCCACCAACCTCCAATATGTATCTCCATGACTCACTGTCTTCAACAATCTCACTTGGTCCTCCAACACCCACCTTCGATTCCAATATTACACTGGGCCCCGTAAGCTCCCCAGTGTTCCAATGATCCGCCAGTCACCCCAAACCTCCTCCTGGTCCCAGCCGTGCCCACAGGTAGCCAGTGCCCCTGACTTCTGCTGAAGCCACGCTGCCCCATCACAGATATTCCGAGACCCACTTATTCAGTGGCCTCCCAGATTGGTCACCAAATGTCCCAGGGGCATCTCACTCACACTCAACAAGTCCTACAATGAACTAACTTGACATCTTACTCCACATCCTGCTCCTCTCCTGTGACCCATTCTTAGGGCCAGCACTATCACCCCCCAGACCTGAGTGTCTGCCTAGATTTGTACAATCCTCCCCCCCCCCCCCCACCTCCCCGCTTCCTGTCCTCAGGTCTTGCATTCTGTCACCTAAAATCCTCGTTTCCAGCCCCTTCTTCTGCACAGCCAAGGTCCAACCTGCTCCTCTCCTGCTCCGGGCCCTGAACCAGCCTTATTTCTGCTCTCCCAGGCTCCTGTCTCACTCTCCTGTCTATCCTCCCCGTGGCATCTAGAGAGGTATGTCTGAAGCACAAACATGACCAGGCCCTCCCCTGCTGGAAGTCCATCTGTGGTTCCCTAGTGCTCTCAGGGCAAGGTTAAGCCCTGGACGATCTATTTCCTGCCAACTGCTTTCCTGTCACATCTCTCACCACTAAATCCTCACCCCATGTCCCCAAAAATGAGGTTCGAGAAGCTACCTCAGTACATCACCTTCTCTCTTACCCTTGGGCCTCTGCACACGCTGTTCCTCTGCTTGGAATGCCCTTCCCCACTCTGTCATTCACTCCCCCCCCCCTTTTTAAAAAAATATATTTTATTGATTTTTTACAGAGAGGAAGGGAGAGGGATAGAGAGTTAGAACATCGATGAGAGAGAAACATCGATCAGCTGCCTCCTGCACACCCCCTACTGGGGATGTGTCCGCAACCCAAGGTACATGTCCTTGACTGGAATGGAACCTGGGGGACCCTTGAGTCTGCAGGCCAATGCTCTATCCACTGAGCAAACCGGTTAGGGCCCCCCCTTTTGTTTTATTAAGTTGGGAAAGAGGAAGGGAGAGAGAGATCGATTTGTTGTTTCACTTATTCATTCATTGGTTGATTCTTGTATGTGTCCTGACGAGGGATCAAACCTGCAAACTTAGCATATCGGGTTGATGCTCTAAGCAACAGAGCTACCCAGCCAGGGCTGCTCCTGACCCTTTAAGAGCCAGCTGAGGGGCTCTGTCAGTCCTCTGGGCAGCACCATCTAGGTTGTCATTGCCTGGGACGCTCCCATCTCCCCTGTAGAGTAAGAGCCGTGAGAAACCAGAGGCTGCTTGGTCATCTCTGTGTCCCCTGGGCTAGACTGAGCTGACAGGAGGCTTTTTATTTTATTTTTAATATTTAAATCCTCACCCAAGGACATGCCCATTTAGAGAGAGGGGAAAGGAGAGAGACCTCGGTGAGTTGCCTCCCTGGTTGCCTCCCGTGTATTCGCCCCCTCCAGGGATCGAACCTGCAACCCAGGTATGTGCCCTGACTGGAAATAGAACCCTCGGAGCACAGGACAACGCTCCCACCAACTGAGCACACAGGCCTAGGCTCACAGAGGCATTTCATGTCCAGATGAATGAGTAAATGAAACAGAGGGGAGAGACTATGCAGAGCAGTGTCAGTGTTCCCAGCAGAGCCCGAGAGCCCTGACGAGGAGGTCGTGCCAACAGATTGGTGAGCAAATGAATAAATGACCGGGTCGTAATGCCATGGGAACATTTCATTCAGAGCAGCTGCCTTCCAGGGGCAGAGAGCAAACTAACAGTGAAAAAATAGCTCATAACTATGTATAAGGAACAACACGCTATCTATCTATCTACCTGGTTGGGGGAGGGGTCTGTCGGGCCTCAGTCCTCGGGGTCCTCGTCTTCATCTTCCTCCTCATCCTCTTCCTCTTCCTCCGCAGCCGCCAGGGCCTGCTCCTGGGCAGCCTTCAGGGCCTGCTCCTCCTCCACCGTGGGGTCGCTCATCTCCATGATCTCCAGGCCGCTGGGGTACTCTTGCTGGATGGGCGGTGGCAGCATCGGGTTGAAGTTGTCTGGACTGTACTTTTGGCCCCAGCCGATGTACATGTTCTCAAACTTCCTGGAGGGGCAGTGAGATACTGGGAAGTCCTCCCTCCCAGGCCCCGGCCTACAGGTCGTTAGGGTGGGAGTCAGCAGGATGGAAAAGTTGTGTGGGGTAGGGAGAAGTGTTCCCTTCTAGGCTGTTCCTTTCGTTTGTTCTGTTCGTTTGTTCCTTAAATACTGTGCAGATATTAAGGGCCAGACTGTGTCCAACGGCGGCTACTGCGCACGTGAAACGTGGCTAGTACACCCCAAACACTGAATTGCTAAATTTATTTACTTTTCTAATTTCATTTGTGATTTCTTCTATGACCCATTGGTGACTCAGGAATGTGTCGATTTCTACATGTGTGTGAATTTCCTTCTGTTACTGATTTCTAATTGCATCCCAGTGTTGTCAGAAAACTTATTTTCTATGATCGATCCTTTCAAATCCATTAAGACTTGTCTCATGGCCTAGCATATGGTCTCTCCTGGGGAATGTTTCATGCGCACTTGAGAAGAATCTGTATTCTGCTGTTGTTGGGGGGAGTGGATTTTTATTTAGTTTTAATTCATTTAAATTTAAACAATGAAGCCAATACTCAATTCAGTATTGGAAACATCTAAGTATGACTGGGACAATTTGGGTATACGAGTCTACTTTTGCAATTGTAAAGGTTGTGAACTGTGGATATAGGTCAAGTGTTTCCAATTAAAATTTAGGTCCAGATTGAGATGTGCTGTAAATATAAACTCAGCTCAGATTCCAAAGACTTTGTATGAAAGAGGAGAATGTAAAATAGCTCGTCAATCATTATTACATTATTGATTTCATGTTGTAATAATATTTTGGGTATTTGGGGTTAAATAAAATATATTAAAATGAATGTTGCCTGTTTATTTTTACCTTTTTAAAAACATATATTTTTATTGATTTCAGAGAGAGGAAGGGAGAAAGAGATTGAGACATCAATGATGAGAGAGAATCATTGATTGGCTGCCTCCTGCACGCCCCGGACTGGGGATCAAGCCCACAACCCGGGCATGTGCCCTTGACAGGAATCAAACCCGGGACCCTTCAGTCCACAGGCCGACGCTCTATCCATTGAGCCAAACCGGCCAGGGCTATTTTTACCTTTTGAGTAAGGCTACTGGGAAGTTTAAAATGCCATATGTGGCTCCTGTTTCATCTATGACGGACAGCACTGGTCTAGGTGTGGGGACCTCGCTAGCAGTGACAAAGCTGGCAAGAATCCCTGCTGCGGGGCCTGTGCCCTAAGGGGAGGAGATGATACACAGGACAGAATCGGTCGGGTCCCGGCCGGCTCACCTCTCCCCAGTTTTAACTGGGGAAGGAAAGAGGAGCAAAGAGGAGAATAAACTGAGAGACAGGGTGAGAGGCAGAGAGAAGTAGGGAGAGAGAGAGAAACAGCAGGAGAGATGGGGATGGAGAGGATGTCATGGGAGCAGTCTGACTTTGACCTTGCTGATCCGAGGCTGAGCTTGCTAGGAAGGCAGAGTCCCGGCCTCCACCCCAGGCCCATGCCACCAGGACCTGAGCTTCAACAGACCCCCCAGCGCGTCCCAGCACTCAGTGCGACACACTCTAGTCCAGATTGTCCTTCTGCCTACTTCCTTCCCCCCACGACTTCTTTCTTCCCCCAGAGATTTCAGATCAAGGCTGCTTTCCTCAGGAATCCTTCCTTGATCCCTTCCAGGCGTGACAGATAAAAGCTGTCCCTCCATTGGTCCCCCCATCCTCCTTAGTGGTACTCATCTTAGTTTGTAACAGGATTTTGGGGGAGGGTTTGCTGGAGGAGTGAGTGGGGGGTGAGAGATGCTACACAATTAACGTCCATGTTTCCTGTGTCTGCTCCCAGGGCAGGATCCATGTCTGCCTTTCCAACAAAGGACCTGGGGCCCAGCACACAGCTGGCAAACAGTGGTATTCAAGTCTTTCATAGTGAAGAAAAAAAAAAAGGATGGATGAATGGATGGATAGATGACTGGGTGGTGGGCGGGATAGATAAGTGGTTAGGGGATATAGGGTGGATGGGTGACTGGAGCTCCCGATTTCGATCTTTTGTTTTCAGGGGGATATTGGCAAACTAGGGTGTGGCCAGAAGTGTGCTGGCGAAAGCAAGCGTGCCTCTTCCCTGCTTCTGGAGGAGGAAAAATGATAATTGCCAAGCACGTGGTTAAAGTATCAAGATGACATGAATTCCCACCTCGACTGTGTGTCATGGCAGCGAATAGAAAAGGAGAATCTGTGAAAAATCGCCGTGCCATCTGGTGGACAGACCTGGTAAGTACGCTGGCCCTGTGGCCGCAGGTGGCGCCCTCTAGTGGCTGGTCAGAAAGGCTGGGATGCGCCTGGTAAGAGGGGCTGAGAGGCTGGTGGGAGCGTGTAGCTGCGGGTGGGAAGATGCAAAAGTGATTTCGGCCTGAAAATCCTGGGGAGCAACTGGCGGGGAAGACTCGTGGCCCAGAGAAAAAAGACCCTTCAAATGGGAGGAACTGGCCACGGGGCCCAGGGGAGCAGTTAGCTCCCCCAGGGAGGAGATTGCGCTTGTCAGGGCCACCCTGAGTCCGGTCGGCTGTGACGCCCACAGCAGGGAAGCCTGCGCCAGGGGACCAGAGATCCAAGTTTGAGTCCTGCACATGCTGTGTTCCCTGGGGCCAGCCCCTCCCCCTCTCTGGTCCCCGTTCTCTTATCCGAGGGGCTTCCCTCTGGGTCTGGGCTTTCTCATTTAGGCCAGTGGAACCCCTGGAAGCAGAGTGAGGGGCTCAGCCTTGGGGGCTTCCTGAAGGGGGGCTTCCCTCCCAATCTCTGCCCACCCCGGCGAGTTGCCCCGCCGGCCTGGTGGGGCGCCCTCTGCTGGGGGACTAGGAGGAGGAGACCTACTTGCCGACGGCGAAGGCATAGGCCCCCGGCCAGAGGTTGGAGCGCACGATCGCCACGGAGTACTGCGGGCAGAGGGCGCAGGACAGGCGGGCGGTCCAGGGTGGCATGTGCATGATCTCTGTGGGGACGTGGAGAGCACCAGGAGGTCAGAGGCTCCACTGCTGGCTGCCCACGCCCAGGGAGGGGCGGGACGGGGTGAAGAGGGGTGTGGAGGGAACTGTGGTGGCTTCAGCGCTGGAACCCTGCTCGGGACCACCCTCTTCCCGCGCGCCCCAGGGAGCCATGCCGTCTGTCGGAGCCTCGGTGGCTGCGCCCGGAAGGGAGGTACTAATCTGGGCCAGCGGCTGCCATTCTCCCTCCGGGGGCCATTGGTTTGGACCAGAGGGCACAGGGCAGCGCAGGGCTCACATGGGCTCTGTCCACGCCCACTCCCATCTCAGCCCCCTCTGCCTGCTTCCTCCAGGTGCCTGAGGCCCCAACCTCAGGCGATGACTGTCCCTTCTTCCAAAATCCCGTCCAAGCTCCTCCTCTTCTGGGGAGGCCCCCCTAACTCTCTCTCTCTCTCTCTCTCTCTCTCTCTCTCTCTCTCTCTCGTTCCCCAAGCCCACATCACCCCAGGTTGGCAATGCCCTTCTGTGCGACAGACGCAACTCACAAGGTGGACGCTTGCTTTCCGTAACCCCAGGAGGAAGCCTGTCATGTCGTCCGTTTTATAGGTGAGAGAACAGCTTAGGCTCCGAGAGATGACCCTGCAATGTTCTAGCTTGGCCCTTTCTCATGCCCCCCCCCCCCCCCGCCACTTCCGGCTGGAGGCACAAGGTGAGGAAGCCCTTACCTGCATCTTCTGAGAGTGGCGTCAGCAAAGGGGGCCCGATCTCCTGCTCGGCCTCCTCCATCCCCTCATCGGCCTTCTCTTCCTCCTCCCCCAGCTCCTCCTCCTCCTCCTTCTTCTGCAAAGGGTTCACCCAAGTGCAGCGGCCCTGGAGGTGGGGCAAAGTCAGGCGGCACCCGGGGGACAGAGGACAGCCTGCACTCTGGGAGGTGGTGCAGGGCCAGGCAGGACCCTGGGGACTGTCCTCAGGGACCCAGGTAAGGGCAGGAGGACAGGGTTGGTCACATAAGTTGGGGGCAGAAAATGGGCCCAGATAGCTGTTGCACTGAAGTAGGGACTCCTGCCTCCTGAGAGCTGTGTGGGCCCCATCTGTGCATTCATTCATTCATCAGATACTTAATGAGCACCTACTATACACAGGCTCTGCTCTAGGTGCTGGGGTGCACCCTTGAGGAAAGAGACCCCAAATCTCTGCCCTGTGGAGCCGACATTGGGCAGCCCGCATAAGCCTGGGTTTTCCCAGCTGTGAAATGGGGGTGTTATAGATGCCTCTCCCACTGGATTGCTGTTGGGCTACACGAGATACTGAAGAGCTGGTAAGTGTTTGCTGAAGGGATGAATGAACCCAAGTGCACAGTATATTGCAGAGTTCAGTTTCATCAACTGTGAGGTGGCAATGAGAGCTGTATGGATCTCCAGAGGAGTTATTTGGATTTATTAAAACCTTGTGGAATCAATAAATATTTATTGAATGAATGAATGAATGATCCTAAGCCTATAGCCAGTGTTTCCTTGAATGAGTAAATACATGGGCATAAAGTTCAGACACACAGGCATTCAATAAATGCAGGTCCACAACCTCTTATCCACAACCAACGCCAAAACCCGAAAAGCTCTGAGAACCAGAAGTCTGTCCTGAGTCATTTGGCAGCGCCCCTGACCTGAGTGGCGGGAGGGAGGCCGGGCAGTTTGGCTGCAGAAAGAGCGATGAGGCCTTTGAGCACGGCTGCAGCCCCAGCCTTGCCTGAGGTGTCGCACGCTTCATGGGACGTGCCGTGACCTTTCTAAAACCTGAAAAATTCAGAACTCCAAGATGCCTCTGGCCCCAAAGGATTCTGACTTACCTTTGAGTGAACGGGTGCATGAGGAACGGGTGGATGAGTGAATGAATGAAGGAGGGCTCAGCACCATGGCCAGCAGAGAGCTAGTGACATTGATATTACGGGGGAGTCACACCTGAGCCCCCCGGTTCTGGGACAGGTGGGGGCTGGGTTCTCACCTGCGGAAGGATGTGCTGCATGTGGTGCACCCAGTTGGCCATGGAGTCCACCAGCTCAAACACGGGGATGCCCTCGAAGTCCGGGTTCTCCTCGAAGGAGTCTCGCCCTGCGCCGCCCTCTTCCTCCTCGTCGCCCTCCTCCTCGTTGAACTGGTAGAAGCCCAGGGGGCTGATGTGCGTGGCCGACGAGATGCGCGCAATCTGGGCCCGCAAGTAGTTGGCCTCGTTGCCCGGGAAGGGCGGGTAGCTGATGACGGGCGCGTCCAGGTAGCCGGTGAAGAACTTCTTGATCTTGCGGGCCTGCACGATCTGGCTGGGCGTGACGTGTGGCAGCTTGGTCCACGGCCGGCCCGGCTCATTGCACACGAAGTACAGGTACTTGTTGGTGCCTGAGCGGCTCTCCTCCTTGGGGATGACAGGCGGTGGCTTCCAGAGCGGCTTGGGGATGACGTCGGCGACCTTGTCCTCGTCCTCCTCGCCCTCCTCCTCGCCGTGGGCGTCCATGACCTCGCCGCTCTCGGTCAGCTCCTCCACCTCCTCCTCCTCCACCTCCTCCTCGCCCTCCCGGAACTCCACCTCGGCCACCAGGTAGCTGCGCTTGAGCCCCAGGATTTTGCCCCAGAAGCGACAGGTGTGGATGGGCTGCTGCTCTACCAGCTGCTTCAGGGCCAGGAAGAGGCGGAAACTCTCGTCGGAACTCAGGCCCACGCCACCCTGTTCGAAGTAGAAGGCTGACTCCATGACGTTGGGCACGGCCGTGTCTACCTGCAGAGGGGAGGGGGGAGGGCAGAGGGGAGGGAGCTGGAACTCTGCTCCCTGGCCTGACTCTCCTGGAGGCCAGAGAGCCCAAGTACTGGGTAACCCAGCCGCTCCTGCCGCCCTCTGGCATTCAGAAGCGGGGCACGTCCTTGGGGAGGATGTCCCTTGAGGGAAAAGGCAAAATCACACTAAGAAAAAGTCCTTTCTTTCTTCATCGTTCCCTCTCGTTCCTGCCTGGAGTGGGATGTGAGAGCTGGAGTTGCAGCAGCTACATTGGGACCATGAGGCAACTCATGTCTTACGCCCTCATGGTGCTGGAGCTGACAAGGTGGAAACGGCTTGGTCCTCGATGAGCCGCCTCACCTCCCCACCGCTGGCCATGTTTACTGTTACAGTGGGGCCTTGACTTACGAGTGTCCCGACTAACGGGTTTTTCCAGATACGAGCCGTCTCTCGGCCGATTTTTTTGCTTTGAGTTGCGAGCTAAAATTCGGGTTACGAGCCAGCTTCAGGTACCCCACCGCTAGTTGGCGCAGCGAACGTCACGGTGAACGCCACATCAGCCCAGCATCACGTGTCTCACTCGTTCACTTTTGATTTGACATACGAGTCATTTGAGTTACGAGCTCCGTCACGGAACGAATTAAACTCGTAAGTCAAGGCCCCACTGTACTTGCAACTAAATGCACTTTTAAGAGACACCCCCAAATCACACAGCAAATTAAGAGGCAGGTCTTGAACCCAGGAATCAGTGATGTTGGAGATTGGCGGTGACAAATCTTGCCCTCACTGCCTCCTTTTTCGCCGTCTGCTTTGTTCAGGACTCCAGAGAGAGAGAGAGAGAGAGCGAGCGAGCGCAGAAAGGGAGTAAGAACAAGAAAGTCAAGGGCTGGGACTAGACTACAGGGAGGTTTCGGCCCAATTGCCCCATATCCGTTCGGCCACAAGGCTGTCCCGATATTTCTTCGTTCAGTCAGTCCAGAAATCTTTATTAAAGACCCAATGAGCACGAGGTCCAGACTAGCGTGCGCACTAACGTGTGTCAGAGAACAAAGCTGATGCTCAGGAGGCCGGCACCACCTGCCCTCGGCCCCGGCCGGCCCGACTGAGCGGGGGACACACAGCCCCGTCAGGGAGACAGCGGCTCCCTTGCCAGGATGGAGAGAAAGGGGGTGTGCTGGGTGGGCGGAACAATGATCGCACCAAAGAAGCCCGTGTCCTGCTCCTGGGGCCTGTGAACACGTGAGCTTACATGGCAAAAGGGGCGTGCAGCCCTAGCCTGTTTGGCTCAGTGGATAGAGGGTTGGCCTGCGGACTGAAGAGTCCCGGGTTCGATTCTGGTCAAGGGCACGTGCCCCGGTTGTGGGCTCGATCCCCAGTGGGGGGGCGTGCAGGAGGCAGCCGATCGATGATTCTCTCTCATCACGGATGTTTCTATCTCTCTCTCCCTCTCCCTTCCTCTCTAAAATCAATAAAAAAAAATTTTTTTTTTTTTTTAAAAAGGGACATGCCGGTGTGATCAAATGGGGGATCTTGGGATGGAGAGATTGCCTGGTTATCAGGGTTGGCCCCAGGAAGTCACAAGGGTCTTTTTTTTAAAATATACATTTTATTGATTTTTTTACAGAGAGGAAGGGAGAGGGATAGAGAGTTAGAAACATTGATGAGAGAGGAACATCGATCAGCTGCCTCCTGCACGCCCCCCACTGGGGATGTGCCCGCAACCAAGGTACATGCCCTTGACCGGAATCGAACCTGGGACCCTTCAGTCCGCAGGCCGACGCTCTATCCACTGAGCCAAACCGGTTTCGGCAGGGCTCATTTCTTTGCCAGATTGTTGTTCCTGGTTCTCTCACCAGCCCACCCCACTCTCACCAGAATCCTAGCATCTCAGAAGCCAGCACAGACACACAGCATCTGCAGTCCGGGCAGAGCTTAGCACGGCTTTGGAGACCAAGGTCTTGCCTTCCTGGTTCCCTCTGAGCCCAAGTCCTTCTTCTACAAATCTATCCATACATATAAAAGCCTAACCCACCATTCCACCATTCAACTGTTAGCTATGACACACACTGACCACCAGGGGCCAGACGCTCCGACCGGTAGGTTAGTTTGCTGCTGGGGTCTGGCTGATCGGGACTGGGCTAGACGGGCTGGACATGCCCTGGAGCCCTCTTGCGGTCCCTCGACAGCTGGCCAACCTCCTGCATCCCTCCCCGGCCCCAACTGTGCACCGGTGGGGTCTCTTGGCCCGGCCTGTGCCCTCTTGCAATCCAGGACCCCTTGGGGGATGTCCCGGTTTTGGCCCGATCCCCACAGGCTAGGCCAAGGGACCCCACCGGTGCACAAATCCATGCACTGGGCCTCTAGGACGAACATAATAAGTAACAGTTGCCTTGCGGGTTGTTTCAGGGTTGAAAGGAGCCAACACTCCTGAAGGTCTTCGCAGAGGGCGTAAGAGGCGCCAGAGTGATCATAAACAGAGAGTCCTCAACAAATGTTTCTTGAACGAGTGAAAGAATACTCCGCCCGAATTTTAAGCAGTCATCCAGTTCTGGAAACGAGTCAGTGGGAGAGTTCCTAGCAGGTCTCAACTTACAAAAGGGGAAACCGAGTCCAGGGGGTAGGGGACAACTCAGTGCTGAGAGATCCCAGGAGGCAGTGTTTCACAGAAAACACTGCAAAGCTGGAATTTTGGGGGAGGGAGGAGTGAGGGAGGGTGGGAGAGGCCAGCCTCCACCTCCACATGGCAGCTGGAGTCGGCTTCCCAAAGTGCAGAGCTGACCAGCCTTTCCTGGGCTTCCAGTGGCCTCAGGAGAAAGCCTGTACCCCTTCGCCCTCTGTGACAGGGTCCCGGCCCCTCCCCTGGACACACACACATTAAACTGAGATCATCTGCATGTCTGGAGTCCACAGGCTGCCTCGCTTCCAGGCTTCCGCACAGGCGAGGCCCAAGTCTGGGCCGCCACTCACCCGCCACGCCTCCCCACGGGCTCACTCACCACCTCCTCCTCCATCTCCTGCTCGCCCTCAGCACTGCCGCCGCCCCGGACGAACAGCGACTTCTGCCTCTCGGCCATCTCGTAGGTGGGCTGCATCTCGGGGTCATCCCGCAGCGAGTCCAGCTTGGGGTGGAACCACTCCAACTGTGTGGTGCGGTTCAGCGACTCCAGGATGGACAAGGGGTCCTCTGGGCGCTGGTTCAGGATTTTGGTCAGCATGTTCACCAGGTGCTCATACCTGCCTCCGGAGGGAGGGGGAGGTAGGGGGCATGACTCGCTCGGCTCACTGCTCTATGCCTGGCCCTGGGCCTGGCCCTGGGGACACAGCAGAGGAGACAAGATCCCTGACGGGGTGGAGCTGACATTCTGATGATGGAGACAGACATTAACCAAATATGCAAAATACATACTGTCAGGGTGATAATTTCTAAGGAGACAATAAAGCAGGGAATGGGACTGGGAATGCCCGGGATAGGGGGTGGTTTGCAATTTTCAGCAGGAGGAAGGAAAATAATTCCATGCTGATATCATTTAGAAAAGAGATGCTGAAATCCTAAGCAAAAGGGCATCCAGCAATTGCTCAAAAGGATGACACGCCATGGTTAAACTGGATGAATTGACAGGGATATAAGACTGGACGGATGTTAGAAAAATAGAAAAAACTATAACTCGTCATGACAGTGTGTTAAAGGGGCTCTGTAAGAACACCTCAATAGGTGCAGAGAAATCCTACATAATAAAAAGCTAATATGCAAATCAACAGAACAGCAGAACGACCGGTCGCTATGACGTGCACTGACCACCAGGGGGCAGACGCTTAATGCAGGAGCTGCCCCCTGGTGGTCAGTGCACTCCCACAGGGGGAGCGCCGCTCAGCCAGAAGCCAGGCTCACAGCTGGAGAGCACAGCAGCAGTGGCAGGAGCCTCTCGCGCCTCCGCGGCAGCGCTAAGGATGTCCGACTGACGATTTAGGTCCGCTCCCCCTGGACATCCCCTGAGGGCTCCTGGTCTGCAAGAGGGCACAGGCCAGGCTGAGGACCACCCCCCCCCCCACACACACACCAAGTGCATGAATTTCATGCGCTGGGCCTCTAGTTGTTTGATAAAATTCAACACCCATTCATGATTTTTAAGAACCTAGGAAATTGCCCTCACCGGTGTCGCTCAGTGGATAGAGCGTCGGCCTGTGGACTGAAAGGTCCCGGGTTCGATCCCGGTCAAGGGCATGTACCTTGGTTGCGGGCACATCCCCAGTGGGGAGTGTGCAGGAGGCAGCTGATCGATGTTTCTCTCTCATCAATGTTTCTAACTCTCTAGCCCTCTCCCTTCCTCTCTGTAAAAAATCAATAAAATATATTTAAAAAAATAAAATAAAAACCTAGGAAACCAAGAATAGAAGGCAAATTTTAAATAGTCTTGTAAAGGATAGCTACAAGGAACCTACAGCACACACCAAACATGACAAAAGACTATAGCGCTTTCCACTATGCGATTGGGGATGCCTGCTTTCACTTCTATTTAATTCTGCACTGGAGGCTTCAGCCAATGCAATCTGACATGAAAAAGAGAAGTATGGAAAAGGAAGAGGCAAAACTGTCATGGTTCATAGATGATGTGACTGGGAATAACGTGCAAAGGCCTGGAGCGGAGGGGGTGCCTAGCGTGTGGACGGAACACGGAGGAGGTAGGAACGGCTGGAGGGGAGTGAGGGAGAAGGGCTGTGGTGGGAGCGGAGGCTGGCGTGATAACCGTATGGCAATGGTTTCCAGGCACCGAGTCAGGCGGTATGCTGGGCGCCCGAGAGCAGTGTTGGATTCTCCCCGCAGTCATATGAGGAACAATGATGGTCCGCACCCTCCAGATAAGGAAACTGCGGCTTAGGAAATGTGAGGTCCAGTTGTATTTGGTAGCACAGCCAGGACTTAACACCAGGACCGACTGGTTTGCTTCCACAGCGTGTCTATCCGAACGCCTGTGGTGTGGAAACCCTTTGGCAACGTCTTGGGGGTGGTGGAGGGCCATCCATTTGGAAGGGTAAGGAGAGGTCAGCCTCTGGCCAGGGCTTTTCGATAAGGGAATTTGAAGCTCTAGGGGGCTGGGAACTGCTGGGGAAGTGCGACTGGTTGATTCTGACTGACTCTAGTGGTTCTCAACCTTCCTAATGCCGCGACCCTTTCATACCGTTCCTCATGTGGTGGTGACCCCCAATTTCATTGTTACAAATTGAACCTAATGAAAGCATAGTGACTAATCACAAAAACGATATGTAATTATATCTGTGTTTTCCGATGGTCTTAGGCGACCCCTGTGAAAGGGTCGTTCGGCCCCCAAAGGGGTGGCGACCCACAGGTGGAGAACCGCTGCTCTAGGAGATGAAGTTTCGAGAGCAGGCAGGGGGCTGAGTTATATTTAAACCTGTGACTTCTGCAACCTCATCTCCTCCCCTGGCTCTAGTCACACCAGCGTCCTCGCTGTGCCTCAAACACAGCCACCCTTAAAGCCTTCAGACCTGCTGTGTCCCACACGCTTGGTGGTTGGCAAGGTGCTCTCCCTCACCATGCTCAGGTCACTGATCGCGCTGGCTGCTCAGCGAGGCCTTCCCTGACCTTAGGCTCTTTACCGTGCGCTCCCTGTCGCCGCATCCTGCCTTATTTTCTCACCTTTCCATGCATTGTATTCATTGTCCGTTCTCCCACTAGAATGTGAGCTTCATGAGGAGGTCGTGGGGAAGGGGCTGAGGATGCATATGACTACAGCCAAGTGGCCTTGGCTAGTGCCTTCCTCCAGCAGGAAAGTTTAGTAAATAGCAGCCCCCCCCCCCCGCCCCCCCCCCCGCCCTCTGCCCCCCCGAATCATCTGAGCGGGAATCCCGGCTCTGCCACATTGGAGCTGTGTTATCTGGGATGCGGGCCCTCATTTCTGTGTCTGATTCCGCCTCTAAAATAGGGACAGTGGAGGTGCCCATCTCAGCTGTGGGCACGAAGGGCAACGTGTGCAGGGCTGGCACAAAGCCTGGTGAGTAACGATTGGCTTTCCAGCTACTGTTAGTATTTAGTCCGAGTCCGATGGCTCCGGAGCAATCCCCGGACTGGGGAGCCCCCGGAGCCTGAGGGGGGGGGGGTCTTGGCGGGGCCGCTCCCCGCCGGGCCCGTCCCTCCCCGCTCGGGGCGCCCTCTCACAGGCTCAGGTCGCAGCTGATGCTGGTCTGCAGCAGGTAGGCCTTGGCGTTCTGCACGGCCAGCTCCCGGGGCTCCGGCTCCGACACCTCCATGTCGAAGGGCAGGAAGCCCAGCTCGGAGGGCGAGAACTGGAGGGAAGGGTCATCGCTGGCGTAGGGCCCGTGCGGGGCCTCCTCGCCGAACGGCTGGTCCTCTCTCCGGTACGCGAACTGGCCCGCGGCGTCGGGCTGGGGGTCCTGGAAGGCCGCCTCCAGCTGCTGGAGGAGGCTGCCCCGGCCCTGCTGCAGCTGCTCCAGGAGCTCGGCCTGCAGCCCGTCCTCGTCCAGGTAGGCCTGGCGCTGGGCGTCCGAGAGCAGGTCCTCCGCGCTGCCCCCCGGCTCCTCGTCGGGGCCCAGGCCGGCCCCCGGCGCCCAGCCCTGGCCCTGGCCCGCCGGCACCTCCTGGCTGCCCCGCGGGGCTGCGAGCTCCGCCGGCGGCACCTCCGGGGGCAGCGAGAACTGGACGAAGGGGGCCTCCCCGCTGCGCCGCGGCTCGGAGCCCTGGGAGCTGCGGGGCGGCGGCTGCTCGGGGTCGGGCGGCGGGTCCCCCATCGTCCGCGGAGGGAGGCGTGCGGACCGGCCGGCCGGTTGCCCACCCGCGCACACGCCCGGTAGCTGCCGGTTTCCCAGGAGGGCGGGGCGGGCGTCCGCGCAGGCGCAGCCCGGTGGGGGAGGTGGGGGGTGCGGGGTCCCCAGCCGCCCGCGGGGCCCGTGGCTGAGGTGCTGAGCGGAGAGACGACAACCGCGCCCCAGACCCACGATCCTTTTTTTTTTAATTATTTTTTGTGAAAGGCAAAGCACCCCTCCCCGCCCCCCCCACTCCCCTCCCCCCCAAGCCCGTCAGCTGTTCCCCTTGGTCTCGGGGTCCCCGGCTTCCTCGGCGGCCGTGGCGGGGGGGCTGGGGGTCTTCCCGCGGTCTTCGCCGGCGGGGGTGCGGGGCTGGGGGCTCCTGTCCTCCTTGGGGGCCGCGCCCGCTGCTGCCTCCTGGGGACGGGAGGGGGGCCGGTCAGGACAGCTGCTGGGCTGTGCCCGCCCCGCCGCCTCTGGGCCCGGAGACACGCTGCCCGAGCCCTGCGCTCCGTCCTCGCCGCTCCGCGGTGCCAGCCCTACCTTAGGCAGCGGCCCCTCGAGGCTCGAGTCCAGCAAGGCGGCCTCCGGCAGCCCCGGGTCCTCGTCCACGCTGATGAAGATGGCCGGGGTCTCCCCCTCGGGCCCCTCCTCCCGGAAATCCACGGCTTCGTCCGGCTGCGGGGGGCCCGGCCTGGCCGAGGAGGAAGAGGGGGCTCCCACTCCCCCCGGCTTCAGCTTCTGTTCCTCCTCCAGCTGCCGCTTTAAGGCCTTCTCCTGGGCCAGCCGCAGGCCCATGAGGTCCTGGGGGGGTCTGGGGGCCGGGGCGGGGGCGGGGGCCGGCGCCAGGGGCTCCAGGTCATCCTGGGGGCGGGAGGGGCACACAGAAGCTCAGGGGTGCGTGGGGCCCGGGCCCAGGCTGCTGAGGATGGTGGCAGACAGCAGGATGGGCATGGAGTCAGGGCACCTGCCCCCCACCCACCTCCCTTTCAGCAGGAGCCTCCCAGAGCGGCGCGGTGTCGGGCTGGGGGACCCTCACCTCCTCCAGGGGCCCTGCAGGAGTCTCCTTGGCCTCCGGCTCCTGTTTGCCACTGGCCTCCAGGATGGCCATGATGGAGTTGGGGATGTGTGCTTGCTAGGGGAAGAGCAGGGCGGGGTGCTGCGGAGAGCTCTAACCCAGAGACCCCTCCTGGGCACCCCAGATGCCTGGCTGGTGCCTGGCCCTCCAGAACCTTGACATTCCGTGGCACTGCAGGGCTCCCCTCTGCCCACTCCCCTCCAGTCCCCCGGGGCCGGACCCATGGGGCCAACCACCCCACATCTTGGGATACCTGGTGGGGGGTGAAGGAGCGGACATGGGCCAGCAGGGGCTCCCGGAGCTCTGGGCACTTGTCAAACACGGCGCCCAGCTGCTGGGGCGGCAGCTGCAGGATGACCTGGAAGCTCTGGGGCTTGGTGCGTTGACAGCATTTGATGAAGCCCTCCCACACTTTGGGGTACTTCCACACCTGGATGGGGCAGGGAGGAAGGGGGCGTGAGGGGGCATGCAAGTGGCCACCCTCGGAACCGGAAGGACCGTGCCAGGATGGGGCTCACATCCCTGCCATCACAGACTCCCTTCGGGCTCCACACAGCCCTGACCTCCTGACCGAGGACCTAACTTCCTCTTCTCGCTGCAGCTGGGGCAGGAGGACAAGGAGGGAAGAAAAGAGTGGCCTTTCACCCTGGTCTCCCTGGGCCAGGCCCAGGCTGTGTTGTGAGCATTTCATTCCCACGGCGGCCTCCAGGGGGCGTCATTCGCCCTGAGAAACAGAGGAGGCCAGAGAGATGCAGGGACTTGTCCAAGGTTACCCTGGTAACTAGAGGCAGAACCAACATTTGCCCCAGGTCTGTGTGAATCTGCACTTAACCTCTAAGCCAGATGGAGCAACGTGGCCGCCTGTGGGCTGAGTCCAGTCCGAGGGCTGGTGGAGGTTTTTGGTTTCATCATGGGCTCCTGAAAACCCAGATTTCTAGCTTCTCTTGAAAACCGGCCCACCTTTCAGCTCTAGGATGCATCCTGCTAGGTGCACAGTGGTGGGGAAAGGGCAGCCATGCCTCTCCTGGGACGCGCAGCCCTGAAGTCTACTGCCTGCTTCTAGCACCCACCCATCAGGTAGCTGCCCCATGGCTGAAGCCAGACCCCTGGAGCGCCAAGGGCAGGGCAAGGGCCTGGCCAGTGTGGGTGGAGCTTGCTCTCCTCATCTGGGCTCCCTCTAGGGCAGCGGTTCTCAACCTTCCTAATGCCGCGACCCTTTCATACAGCTCCTCAAGTTGTGGTGACCCCCAACCATAACATTATTTTCGTTGCTACTTCATAACTGTTATGAATTGTAATGTAAATACCTGATATGCAGGATGTATTTTCATTGTTACAAACTGAACATAATGAAAGCATAGTGATTAATCACAAAACCAGTATGTAATTGTATGTTTTCTGATGGTCTTAGGCAACCCCTGTGAAAGGGTCGTTCGACCCCCAAAGGGGTCGCGACCCACAGGTTGAGAACCGCTGCTCTAGGGGGTGAGAGGCAGGCTGGAGAAGCCTGCGGTCCGGCCTCATCTACCTTAGTTCCTGCTGCAGCCAGTCCACTGCCGGGGGACTGGACGGTCAGGGCGGTTACCTGCTTCATGATGAGGCGGGACAGGATGTTCATGACGAAGCCCCCCAGGCGGGGGTACATGGTCAGGGACTGGATGACGGTCCTCATGAGCAGCATGGGCAGGGGGCTCTGCTCCATCAGCTGCTGCATCACCACGGCCAGCACCTCCGACGTGTACACGTTCCGCTCCGCAAAGCACAGGTTGGTGGCTGCGAGGAGGCGGAGAGTGGGCCTGTCCTCTTTGCCCGGCTGCCCCCGGGGGGTGGGAGCGCCACCACCCTTAGAGAGCATTGGCCCACCTTCTGCCCGTGTGCAGACCCAGACCAACTTGCAGAAGCCCCGGGCAAAACAGGACACTGCCCCCACCCAGCAGAGGGTCTCTTCCTGAGGGGACTGGCCTGGTCCTTGCAAGCCTGGTGGCTTGGCCCCAGGGGGAAGACATGGCTAGCTCCTGCCTGGACACCGTGGGGAGACTGTGGCCCTTCCTCTGAGGACAACCCTTGGAGAGCCGAGGCAGGAAAGACACGCTGTCAACCGCTGGGGACCCATTCTGGCTTGATTTGGGCAGCACAGCACCTCCACCCCTACTAGACAGGAAGGCAGCTCTGAATTCCATAAACACCCCGTAGTGGACAAGAGAGATGGCCCTCCACCAGCAAGGGACCACCCACACCCAACCCTCCTCAGGGCATTAGGGCATGTGCTACTGCTGGGGCACCAAGCCTAGAGTATGTGGGGGCACGACCCATAGAGGAATAAGGGAGGGTGAGGAAGCCTGGGTATACACTCAGCTCCCCAGCTCAGCTGCCAGGCCAGCAAGGGCCCACGGAGGGCTGGCACAACACAAACACCCACGAAGGCCTGGGGTCCGCTCCCTCGGGAGTGGGTGGTGGCACCCTGACGTGAGCGGGATGGGTGGTGCTCCCATCCATTGTGCTAATGGGGAGGCCCCAGCCAACTGCCTCTGAACCCCCTCTTCCCCAAACACCACTGGCCATGTGAGTCTGTCAACCAGGAAGTCTTTATTGAGCTAAAAGAAAGGCCCCAATACTTGCGAGGCTAATGGAGAACAGGGGGGGGAGGGGGCACTGTAAGGAAAGGGGGCAGCTCCCGTTAGGAAAAGGGGGAAGGTGAAGAATTACAGGTAGACAGGTGGGAGGAAGCTGGGCAGGGGACAGGGCGGGTACCTAGGCCAAAGGGCAGCGGACAGCGTAAGTGAGGCAAGTGCCAGAGAGCACCTGCCGGACACTGAGGGGGCTGCTCCCCCCCTCACTTCCAGGCCATCCCAGCTCTCATCTATTTTGCCGCAAAGCCTCAAGTCGGCCTCGTCCCCTCGCCTCCCCCTCAGCTCTGCCCCAGCCTCCTCCTGGGCTGCCCCCTCAGCCCTCTAACCCACCCTCCACACAGCAGACTGAAGGGTCTGTTCAAACTCAACCTGACCTTGCACCTCCCAGAGGCCCTCGAGATCCAGTCCTGTGGGGGCCCAGGCGGGTTTCCTCAAGGATTACAGGCTATGCAAGTGCCTCTCTTGGCCTCTGCAATTTTTCTTCCTTTCTCTGGGATGGTCTTCTCTTCTGCTGCCTCACCCCTGCTCATCCTTCTGTGGCCTCCGCTCAGGTGTCCTCTCCTCCAGGAAGCCCTCCCTGATGTCCCTCACCAGAGGCTAGGTGGCCCCTCTGAGCTCCCCTATCCCAACCTGGCTCACTGAGTTGTTACTGAGGATGGATGTGACCCCTGCAAGGGCAGGGTCAGAGCTGTCTCTATCCCCGCTGTGTTCCTAGCACAGCCCAGCACAGGGCTGAACAGAAGTGCTCAGTGAGTGAATCGCTGGACTAGACTTGAGGGCAGGTCTAGTGATAGAAAAACTCACCAGAGAAAGGGTGGTTTAATGGGGGGCATTGCTAATACTATCAGCTACCGGGGTTCGATGGTGCACAAAACAGGACTGGACTCTGATCTGGAGCTTATAGTCAAGTGGGGTTACTGGTGCCTGAGCAGAGAAACGGGCTGGGCACTGGCTGGACTGGGTGCGGGGACGACAGCTGGCCGGGAGTGCCAGCAGCGGGAGGCTGTGGGCCGGGCTGGCAGGAGGCAGCGGGGCGTTCTCAAGGCCAGGCCGTGCGGACACCTCCAGGGGCTTGGTTCTCACGTGGGAAATCGGGCACTAAACCCAGATCCTCGAATGGGCTCAGCGGGTGGCGGGGTCTGCGAATCCCCTCAAATTGCACACAAAGCCGCATCGTCGTCGGGAATGAGCCCGTAACTTTCCTCAGGTCATCGAAGCGGCCAGAGAGAGTAAGCCCACTCCCGGACCCGGCTTCTGGGCCCTCCCCTGAGGGGCTGGTGGAAGTTGGTTTTTCGTTTCACCGTGGTATTCCTGAAACCCAGATCCTAGCTTCTCTTGGAAGCCGCCCCCCTTTCTGCTCTAGGACGCAGCCTGCCTGGTGCACAGGTGGGGCAGGGCCCCCGGAGGCCGGTGCCTCCTCGCCGGGTGTGGGCTTACAGCTTAGAGCCCCTCCCGACCGAACAGGTGCAGAGCCTGCTGGGGAAGGCTAGGCACCCAGCCGCTGACATGGAAGTAAAGGGACAGGAGGGGAACCGCCACCGCCTCTGAAAGGGGACAGGAGGAATCAGAGCACAGTGTCTTCCGAGTGAGCAAGCGACAGGAAGGGCGTCCACCTCCGCTGCAGGGAAGCTTGGCTTCTGGACCAGAAACCTTCTCAGGGAGGGGGAGGGGGAGGGGGTGGAGGGGTGCTGAGAGCTGAGGGAGAGGAAGAGGTGGAACCGGTGGGACCGGCAGAACTGGGTCTCCAACTCAGGTCCACTGACCAGATTCTGTTGTATTTACTACACCACGTGGGTGCTGTGTGGCCCCAAGCAAGTTACTGAACCTCTCTGGACCTCCACTTCCTCGTCTATAGAATGGAAGTCCGCACACTCCCCAGGTAACGGGTGTGGGCTGGTAGGCAGCCTGTAAGGCACTCGGAGAGCCGGGCTCAGGGGGGCACTCAGGAAAAAGGCTCAGCAGCTACCAATAAACTGCTGATGGTGGCGAGCCTGTCACCTTGACACCATCACCCCCACCCCCACCCCCGCCCCACCCGCAACTGGAGCTCAGACGGGACTCGGCATCTCCTCCTGGCCCAACCTGGGCCCTGGCGCCCTCTGTCCACCCCACACACTAGGCTGCAGGCTCTGCTTCGCTCCTTGGGCCCGGGTTGGGGAGGGAGGGGCTCCCCAACTTTCTCGAGGGCAAGTCTGTGCCAGCACATAGTCCGTGCACTGTTTTCTTAGAAGGAGAAAAGAAGGAAGAGGAGGAGGAGGGAGGGAGGGGAAAAACGAGGGTGGGTGCTGGAGCTGCAGGTGGCACAATGGCCGACTTGGCGGGTTCCCGGGAGGCATGGGGGGGCTGAGCTCTTCCTGGGTCCGTGGAGGCCAGGCACGTAAGGGGGGTGGGGGAGGGCCTCACCTTTGATGATGGACTTCATGTCGCACTTTGCCGAGTCGATGTTGTGTAATGCGATCAGCAGCTCTCCGGGGTTCAGCGGGGACAAGGCCGAGTTCCCTTCACCTGCAGTCGGGGAGGGGGTGGGGGGGCGGGGAGGAGACAGCATGGAAGCCTAAGTGAGATCTCCGAGTGCCCCCCATTGGGGAACAGTGAATGAAGATGGGGCGCCCTCTGCTTCAGTGGGACTGGGGGGACAAAGGACTAGAGTAGGGGGAGACTGAGAACACAGAAAGGGGGCGCCGAATGAGGCAGCAGCCAGAGAGCCACCTCCTCCGGAAGCCCTCCCTCACAGCGCTCTCCTCTCGCTCTCCGGCCCCACTGGGTTCTCCGAGTTAGGGCAACATCTGAGTGTGGCTTGGCGGTCCCTCCCCCCGCCCCCCCCCCCGGGCTGTGCACCCACGAGGGCAGGGCTAGACGAGCTCATGGGTCCTCAGCACAGCAGACACACCTGGGCGCCTGCGGGCCAGGCCGGGGCCAGGCAGTGCCCGCAGAGGCTCACACGGATGCCGCGGCGGCTGGGGGACGGCCCCCTGCAGGCGCCGTTTTGAGGGCCCCAGACACTCTACGTGGATGTTCTAAATCACCAGGTTGTGTGAACAGCCTCCAACACCCACTGGGGTAATTTTTCTACGTTAAACGTTTAGTTTGTTTCTTTTTAAAAAAGTATGTTTTTGCCGAAACCGGTTTGGCTCAGTGAATAGAGCGTCGGCCTGCGGACTGAAAGGTCCCGGGTTCGATTCCGGTCAAGGGCATGTACCTGGGTTGCGGGCACATCCCCAGTGGGGAGTATGCAGGAGGCAGCTGATCGATGTTTCTCTCTCGTCGATGTTTCTAACTCTCTATCCCTCTCCCCTCCTCTCTGTAAACAATCAATAAAGTATTAAAAAAAAAAAAATAAAGAATGCCTGAGGGAGGAAGCACTTGGGCCCGGGAAGGGAAGACAGGAGCAGAGTCAGCCGCAGGCTCTGCAGTGCTGCTTCCGCTGTGGCTGGAACCATCACCCACACAGCGCAGAGCACAGGCGGGGGGGGGGGGGGGGGCTGGACAGGTGTTTAGACGGTGCTGAGTCTGGATGGCAGCCCTTCCTCCCTAAAGGTGGCATCACATCCCCCCCCCGCCCCGCCGCCGCCCACACCTCATTTCCGGGACCCTTCTTCCTGCCTGACCACGTGGGGGGCCTCCCAGAGGAGGGAGCGGAGGGCGGCCTGACCTACCGTGCTGGGTGCCCAGCAGGCGGTTGAACACCTCCTTCACCACGATGGGGTTGAGTTTGATGAGCTTCGGCAGGGCCTGGATCACTTCTTTCTACAGGGAGGGCGGGGAGGCAGGTCAGCGGCCTGTGGCTCCTGGGTGGGGGTTGGCTCCGGCCTCTGATCCTTTCCTCCTCTCACTCCCTCTGGCCCCTCAGGGCTGAGCTTTCTCCCCAACTCGGTGACAGCCCAGCTTCCTCTCCCCCGGGCAGCTGCCAAACTCACCCCCAGGACCAGCTCGCTGACTTCCCCCACAAATGGAGTGTTATCATCATCACCCCCTCCTCACACAGAGGAGATGGAACTCACCCAAGGTCTCCCAGTGCGCTGGGAACAAGATCCCGGGGAAACATGCTGGGGGCGGGGGTGGGGGTGGGGGTGGGGGTGGGGGTGGTTTCCTACGTGCTGGAACAGATCTGCTCTGTTTCCTTTAGGCCTCAGGACAGGACAGGAGAAAATCCAGGCTGAGAGGGGGGGGGAGTGGCTGCTTGAGGTCAGATGAGGCCGAGGCCGAGGAGACTGATCACTGGTCTAAGCCCCAGGATGTTCACAGGGGGGCACCCAGTCCCCTACCTTCTCCAGCCCGTTGAGCACGGGGATGAGGAAGCGGACATCGGGCAGCCGCTTGTGGTAGAGATCCCGGACGCGCTTCACCAGCTCCGGGGAGGGCGGGACTGCAGGCAGAATGGGGAGGAGGCACGGGTGTTGGGGTGGGGGCGGGGGGGCACTGAGAGGGGAGAGATGGTGGGGGTGTGTGGGGGAGGAGGGGAGGAACAGCTTCAGTTCAGAGCGGGAATCCTTGGCCCTTGGTTTTTCAGTGCATTTAGCCACAGTCCGAGCTGCAGACACCGAGGACCAGGGGTGGGGAGGGACCACAAGAGGTCCAACCACCGGGGACCCAGCAGCTTTAGTCCCAGGTCCTGGGAGGGGGAGGGGAGGCCTGCGCAATGGAGGGAAGGGTGACAGGCGGGACTCCCAGGGGGCACCTTTGTCCGTGAGGCTGTGCAGGCATCTCGTGACCAGAGTCTCGGCGCCCTTGGGGCAGTTTTCCACCAGGAGCAGCAGCTCCGGCGAGTTCATGCCCATTCCTCGGATCTGGAGGGAGAGCAGACAGGAGGCCTGAGCCAGGGGCTGGGCGACGCGGGGAGGACAAGGGGCCCAGGGTGAAAGTCAGGGAGACCCGAGTGCCAAGGGCAGGGTGGCGAGGGGGGTGCTGGGACTCTGGGGTAAGAACTGGTGAGAATAGACCTTAAAAGTGCTCATCGCTAGAAAAAGAAGTTTAACGGATGTTAACTTACTGCTGCAATCACTTCTCAATATAGAAATCATTACGATGTGCACCTTTAACTAACACCACCTTACAGGACAATTTCATCTCAACAGAACTGGGGGGTGGGGGAAGAGCTGGGGACAGTGCTCCGAGAACGGGGACACCTGGGGAAGGTGGGAGGGGCAGGGCCGAGCATCTCGGTCTCTTCCATCCAATCTCACACGGACGCACCTCCGGCAGCACCAGCCCCCTCCGTGCAGGCCACGCCTCTCCTCACTGCCATCTCTACCTAACCTCACCTTCGCTTTCTCAGTGACGACTTTTCTGGCTTCCAAAGGCATCAGTGACACCTGCCCCGCCCCCCCCCTCGGCTTCCGGGGCTGCCAGCGCCCCAGCTGGCTGCCGCCTCCGTGAGCACCCAGCACAGGGAGCGGAGGGCCAGGCTTCAGGCGACGGCGCCCTGTTCTGCCACAGAAGTGAGTGGAACTGACAGGTCTTTGCCCTCAAGGAGCCGCACTCCAGGGGCTCACCTCCAGGCCGGGGGAGACTGCTCCCTGCTCACAAGGAGCCCATCGCCCCCATTTACAGGGAAGGACAGGCTGGGTCTGGGGGGCAGGTGGGTGGGATTAAGATACCACACTCTCCTTTTGCTTCTGTTGGAAACGTTCCGTAATAAAAAAATCAGAGGCGGAGACATACGAGCGGTTTCAAATCCAGCTGCACACGGGCAGGACAGACCCTCCAGGGCCCAGGTGCCAGTTTGCACCTGAGCTTCTCATGGGGGTGACCCTGCGGCGCCAGAGGCGGGGGAGGGCCAGCGCGTAAACGACATGTTCACACGAGTTCCTCCAACAAACTCGGGGACCGCGCCCCGCCCTGCCATGTTCGCAGAGTGAGAAAGTGAGAGGCAGCTCGGCCTGTGTGGCTCAGTGGTTGAGGGTTGACTTAGGAACCTAGAGGTCACGGTTCGATTCTCAGTCAGGGCACATGCCCAGGGTGCAGGCTCAGCTCCCAGTGGGGGCGTGCAGGAGGCGGCCCATCAGTGATTCTTTCTCATCATTGATATCTCTCTCTCTTTCTCTCTCTCTCTCTCTCTCTCTCTCTCTCCCTTCCTCTCTGAAATCAGTAAAAATATATTAAGAAAAAAAAAAGTGAGAGACAGAATGTGAACTCTGGTCTGCCCAACGCCAGGCGACAACTGTGGGGCCACCCTGCTGCCTTCTCACGAAGGGATGGGCGTGTCCACGACCCACAAGCTGCAGAGCAGCTGGGCCCGGGGAGACAACCTTAGAGCTTAGCTCCCGCAGAGGAGACGACACCAGGGGAGGGGCGGGGGGTGGGGCCTCACCGGCTGCTCGATGACCCTCAGCACCGTCCGCTTGATGTCGGCGATGGCCTCCGTGTACACAGCGGCCAGTTCGTGGATCAGCTTGTGGTTCTGAGGGAGGAGGGCCAGGTAGAGGTACAGACACTGCTTCACTGTCTCGTCGGTCCAGGGCGCTGCCACCTCTGATGGGCAGGAGACGGGATCAGGCTGGTCCACTCCCCTCCATCCCTTCCCACCCCCCGTGCCTGCCCCTTCTTGGGTGCAGGCAGAGAAGAGAGCAGGCCCTGGAAGCCGACTGTCCTAGGGCAGGAAGCCAATCACCCGGGAAATGGGTGGGACCAGGACTGCTCCCCTTTTAGAAACCTCTGCACTGACTTCCCACCTCGTCCCCTCTGACCACCAATCCACAGGGAGCAGGTCTCCCCCTGCCCCTCTCCTGCTCAGAGCACACGAACGCCCTGTGCCCTCAGCTCTAAGTCCCAGCTCCTCAATTTGCTCCCCCTGCCAGGCCCTGTGGGGCAGCCTCTGCCCCTGGGGCTCTGGGCCCGTCCCCCACCCCCCAGCCCTCACTGGGAGGCTGTGCCTGGAACGCTGCTGCCCAGCCCTTCCTTTCGCACCTCCTCATCCTCTGGGCCGCACGTGGCCAGTGCCTCTCGTGGCAGCGTTCCCAGCACCCAGGCTGTGAGGGCGCCTGTGCTCCCAGGAGGCCCTGTGCTTCCCTCCACAGCCTGCACCTTCCAACTTAATGGTTCACTTTCTTAGGGCCCAGGTCTCCCCATCTGTAGTTCTGGGGGGGACCAGGCCTTTGCTGAGGGAATAGGCGATGGTCCTGCCCGGCCCCTCCTGGAGCCCTATGGCTAGCTCTCCTGTCCTCCAGGACATTCTCCCGACCCCTCGGGTTGGGTCAGGAGCCCCCCGGGCTCCTAAGCTCCCTGCTTTCGCCACCCTGGAGTGCTGGTTCTGGTTATTACTCTGCTGTATTCCCCAGTGGGCGGGGCGGGGCTCGGCTTGGACCCAGCTGTTTCCAGGGTCCAGTCCAGAGCCTGGGTCACAGCACGTGCTCAACAGGCATCTGATGAATCTGCACCAGACCTGTGTCCTTGTCGGCTCCAAACAGCACCGATGGCGGGTTGGGGTGGACCAGGAGCTGCAGGTAGTTGAGGGCAAATTTCTCCACATATTCTCGCAGCTGCTCCTTCTCGTACATGCGCTTGATGAACAGCAGGGCCTGGGAGCGCACCTGCGGAGAGTGGTGGCAGGATGGTGGAGGGAGGCAGCTGAGCCAACGCCGGCAGCACCCGTGTGAGCGGGCCCACGCTCGAGAAAGGCCAGGCCCAGCGAGTTACCTGCGCCCCCGGCTGTGAACCCACTCCGGGTCCCGCCTCGCCTCGCCGCCTACCTGCTCACCGCACCCCGTGTCACCTGCCTTGCTTGCTACCAAACCAGAATGAGCTTTCCTCAGTTCCTCAAAGGGGACAGCGTCTCCCTGGCTGTGGGAGTTGGCAGAGGTCCCCACTGTTTGGAATGCCTGCCACTGGCCATATCCTGGGTCACTCAGACCTCCCCCGCTGGGAGCCATGAGCACAGACAACACCACAGGCTGAGCCGGAGTACACGGAGGGTCTGCTGAGCAAATGGCCACGGGACACCAGGAAAGGGGCTGGCGTGAGGCTGCAGCAGGGATGGGTCCAGGGCCCTCTCAGCTCATGCACACACGTTCCCTCTGCCCAGAGCACATGGCTCCCACGCCTCCTTCCCCAGAAGCCTTCCTGACCTCTCCCTGCCCATCCCCCAGCAGATGGTCAGGGCTCCCAGCCACCCACAGTGTCACCGCCCGCTGACAGGTCACACGGCTCCTCTCCTGGTCAGCGCCCCAGGTCCCAGCACAGCGCCAGGCTTTAAGAGGGGCAGGAACGGACCTGCCCGTCCTGGGAGGGTGAGTGTACATGTGTGTGCATCCTAACAGCCTCATGACATCATACGTGGAAACACCCCCACCCAGGAACTGCTGCGAGAAGGGCGCCGCCCAGGGGCCTGTGGTGGGAGCAGACTGGGCCCTCAGGACGGGAAGGGCCCGGGACGGTGGAGAATCACCTTGTCCTTCTCATGGGAGCTGAGGTCCAGCAGGACGTGCAGGTACTGGAACTGGCGGGACGGGCGCTTGAAGATCAGGTCTCGGAGGGTGGACATGCCCAGGTAGGTGCGACTCTGGCAAGAGGGAGGGGCCGGGCTCAAGCCGCCTGCAGGAGCCTCGGGGGGCTCTCCTGCCTTGCTCAGAGCTGGACCTGCCCTCACACCCCTTCCACGAGGTCTCGGCTGGGTGCCCCACGCAGGGCCCTGTCCCCGCCACAGGCTGCTGTGAGCAGGGCTCCGGCCCCTCCGCAAAGCTGGGGACAGAGGGAGTCTGCGGCCCTGCCTACCTCATCCTCGCAGTACTTGCGAATCACCTCCAGGGCACTCTCCGTGATCAGCGGCGCCTCCAGCACAACCTTGGTGAAGATCCTGCCGGAGGGAGGGACAGGGAGCGTCTGCAGAGAGGCCGCCTGCCCCCCCCCCCCCCCACCTTCTGTGAACCACAGAGCTCAGAGGCCGCGGTGCACGCAGCCACGCAGAGCTCTGAGGGCTATAGAGCCGGGTTCAAACGCTGCCAGCTGGGTGACCTGGGAGGAGACTCACCGCTCTGAAACTCAGTTTCTCCCCTTTGTCAACTGGGACTCCTAGCTCTGCCCGTGTAATACAGCAGCAGCAGGGAAAGGGGGGGGGGGAGTTTGCTATTTTTGATGTGGAGGCCACAAAAGAGATAACGGAGTCAACGCTGGTGGGTGAGCAGGAGCCAGCCGTGCGGTGTGGGGAGGACATTCCAGGTAGAGAGAACAGGAAGCACCAAGCCCTGAACTCGGCATGTTCAAGAAATAGATGACATGCCGAAGCCGTTTGGCTCAGTGGATAGAGCGTCGGCCTGCGGACTGAAGGGTCCCAGGTTCGATTCCGGTTAAGGGCATGTACCTGGGTTGCGGGCACATCCCCAGTGGGAGATGTGCAGGAGGCGGCTGATCGATGTTTCTAACTCTCTATCCCTCTCCCTTCCTCTCTGTAAAAAATCAATAAAATATATTAAAAAAAAGAAAAAAAAAGAAATAGATGACAGGCCAGTGTGGTGAAAGTTGGGGGGTGGCAAAGAGCAGAGGGGCAAGAAAAAGAGCCTGAGGAGGTAGGTCGGGACTGGATTCCACAAGGCCCCAGGGCATGGGGTGGCGCCTGCAATTCATGCTGAGAGCACTGGAGAGCCAGGGAAGGGTGTTAGTGGGCAAGCAACAAGACAGGACTTGCATTACACCGTGTCCCCTGGCTGCTGGGTGGAGAATGGACACATAAGCTGGAGGCTGAGAACACAGGCAGGCACACAACCGGTCCCGGGGAGAGATGGGCCGGCGCTGCTATTTACAGGTGGGAAAAGGAGGCCCGAAGGGTGAGTGACAGGCTCCGTCAGGCGCAAACAGCAGAGCTGGAGATCACGCCCCCGCGGGTGTGACCAGCGCTCACGCCCAGCACCCTTCTCTGGGCCTCCAGCCCGTGGGAGAGGAGGGAGAAGGACGGGTACACGCGGGGCTGGCTGGGTGGCGGGGAGAGGGAGGTGGCCAGGAACTGGAGCGGAAAGCCGGGACGCAGGAGGGGGTGCTTGGGGACAGGAGGGTGCAGGGCCGCCCTCTCACCCGTCCTTCTGGTCTGGCTTCTCCTGCAGGCCGGAGAGCAGGCGGATGAGGCAGTCCTCGTACTTGTCCAGGGAGCCCGAGGTGCCGGCGGCGAGGTAGGCGTTGTACTCCTGGTAGAGCCAGGCGAAGGCCAGGTCCAGGCGGGCCCGGATGTCCTCCAGGATGAAGGACAGGACCTCAGCCTTCAGGCCCGCGTCGAACTGCGTCACGAGGCTGGCCAGGATCTTTATGCGCACCTGGCAGGAGAGCGAGCGCGTCGGCAGGCAGTGGGCAGCCCCCGCCCAGGCTCAGCGCGCCCAATGCAGACCCAAGGGTAAGTGAGGAAGGCCCGGTGAAGAGCCTTATGCCCAGCAGGTCCCATTTTGGGGGAAACAAATGAAAAGGAGAAGAAAATCAAACATTATAAAATAAAATGAGTTTCTAAGAGCAGGACCCATGCACTTAAATACACCGAAAAAGATCTTGAAGGATTCCAGAATTTGCCTCGGGAGAGGGATGGGGTGCAGATACCTCTATAGCCTGGAGCTCTTTAAAAATTTCTTTCCTTTTTTAAAAAATATACTTTTATTGATTTTAGAGAGAAAGGGACAGGAAAAGAGAAACACCAATGGTTTGCGTACCTTCTACAACCCGATTGGTGATTGAACCTGACACCCGGGCATGTCTCCCAACCAGGAATTGAAGGGAGACCTGTTGGTGCCCGGAGGACGCCAGCCGACCGAGCCACACCCGCCGGGGCCGGAGGCCTTTTCTAACAGGGCGCTGATATTCTACTTGGTTAATGAAACAAACCTGCCTGGCCAGGTGGCTCACCTGGTTGGAGCACTGTCCTGTACACCAGAAGGATGCAGGTTCGGTTCCAGTTAAGGGCACATGCCCGGGTTGCGGGCTCGATCCCCAGTAGGGGACGTGCAGGAGGCAGCCGATCAATGATTCTCTCTCATCATTGATGTTTCTCTCTCTCTCCCTTTCCCTTCCTCTCTGAAAGCAATAAATACTAAAAAAAAAAAAAAAAAAAAAAGAATAAAAATAGTGTTAAGCACAGAGAACACAATGGCAGCCTCCGTGTGGGGCTCCTCCTCGCAGCCAGCCCTGTGCTGAGAGCACGTGCGGTCCACGCACTCCTTCCCCCACCACCCGCGTGGATGTGGAGGGCAGGCGGCTTGGAGAAGTGGTCGGCTGGCGAGCGGCCGAGCTGGGAATGAGCCAGGGAGGGGCGTCTCTCTGCTGTGAGGTGGGCTCCAGGGACAGGGACTGGAAAGATGGACTTGGGGGGCCGGGCGCACCTGGGCCGCCCCGCTGCAGGCCACAGCCTTCTCAGCCCGCAGGATCCGCTTCACGGCGCCCAGCTTCATGGCCTCGACCTGGGCGTCGGTCAGGGGCTTCAGGACATCGCTCAGACGGAAGATCTTCTTGCGGCCCCCGGCCCCCGCCAGCCTACGTGGGAGAGACGACAGGGACACAGAGACTCAGAACCTCCTTTCCGGAGCTCGGGCCCAGCCGTGTCTCCAGGCCACGCAGACACCGCACACTGCCTGCCTGACGCCCCTGTGACCCTGAGGCGCGGGGTAACGAGGAGGAGGAGGAGGAGGAGGAGGAGGAGGAGAATGTTCTCGTTTGTATAAAGGGTGTCGCAGGAGAGCGGCCATGAGGAGGCAATGAGGGCGCGGAGATCTGAATGAAGAGAGGGGACGATTCGCACAAATTCTAGGCAGAGAGAACAGGAAGTGCAAAGGCCTTCAAGAGGGGAACAGAGCCTGGAGGGGCAGTAGACCAGGCGGCCCCGCTGACGGGACACTGGGCAGGGACCAGCTGGATCTTGGGTCCGTGAGGGAGGTAATAATGAGGACAGCGATGGTCACAACCAGCAGCACTTACGACACGTTAGGAACCATGATCACTCTCAACCCTAAGTTAATTAGCTAACCATGACTGTGAACTCAATTTAATTCTCTCTTGATCCTTAGAGATCGATAATATCCCAATTTTATATATAAGAGGATGTTTTTAAGCAGAAAAATCCCACAAACTACTAAGGCCCTGGTCAGTGTGCCAAGCGGTTAGAGTGTCAACCCAGGCACCAAAGGGTGGTGGATTCGATTTCCGGTCAAGGGCACATAGTGGGTTGCAGGCTCGAACTTCAGTTCTGGTTGGGTGGGTACAGGAGGCAACCAATCCTCTCTTCCACTCTCTAAAAAAAAAAAAAAAATCAGCCCTACTGGTTCCGCTCAGTGGATAGAGCATCAGCTTGTGGACTGAAGGGTCCCAGGTTCCATTCTGGTCAAGGGCACATGTCAGGTTGTGGGCTCGATCCCCAGTGGGGGTCATGCAGGAGGCAGCTGGTCAATGATTCTCATCACTGATGTTTCTGATTCTCTCTCCCTCTCCCTTCCTCTCTGAAGTCAATAAAAAGAAAAACAGAAAGACCCTGTTTCTCTTAATCTTTGTCATACACACACACGCAGGCCCCCAAGTCTTATACCAGCACCTGCAAGGGGACTCACCGGGGCTGCGTGACAGGGATGATGGGCTCTGGCCTTCTCTTGGCCTGGGGCGCCTCCTCCTCCAGAGTGGCCATGGAGCCCAGGGAGCCCACCACCGAGATGGCCTGGCCCTGGGCTGACAGGCGTCGCTTGATCAGGACACTCTCAGGCTTCACCACCTTCTCCTCCTTGGGCTCCTCCTTGCACTGCTTGGTCTGCTCCACACCTGAGGGGAGGCGCAAACAGGCTCCGGGCCGTCAGACCCACCTGCTCCCATGCAAGAACCTCCCGTGCACCAGGATCTATTCGAGGCTCAGACACACAAAACTCACTTAAACCTGCAAAACGCATGCCTGGAACAAGCAGGCTTTGTATCACTTTGTAATACAACAACGGAGGCTCCGACTAGAAATGCCACTCGCTGCTGGAGGGGCTAATGGACGGCCACTTCGGGAAGCGGATGAACCTTTAATGGCAACCAACACACCCTGACACATGACCCAACAACGCCATTATATACTCAAGATACACGAGGGCACGTGTGCATCAAAACATGTACACACAATGTTCACGGCAGCTTTACTCACATCGGAAAGAGCCCACAGGTGCGCCAGTGGGACGGGGTGAACCAACGGTGACTGCACCCGAGGGAGTGATATGAGCGAGAACATGCCAACTACGGTTCACACGACAACACGGATGAACCTCAAGAGCTTCTGCTGAGCACACGAGGTCAGACTTTCCACGACCCGTTTATATGAAGCTCAAGACCAGAGAAGACTCATCTCGGGGACAGAAATCACGACAGTGAGCACTGTGGAGGGAGGGTGTGGGGGTGGTGACCAGAAGGAACTTTTTAGGGTAGAAATGTCTCTCTCTTCCCACTGCAACCTGGTCTGGGTGGTACTTACACTGGTGTGCTCACTTTGTAAAAATTCACACTTAACAGTTATGTGTACACTTACTAGTGAGAGTTCTGTGTTTCACCCTAGCCGGTTTGGCTCAGTGGATAGAACAACAGCCTGTGGACTGAAGGGTCCCAGGTTCAATTCCACTCAAGGGCACATGCCTGGGTTGCGGGCTCAATCCCCAGTAGGGGGCGGGCAAGGAGGCAGTCGATCAATGATTCTCTCTCATCGTTGATGTTTCTATCTCTCCCTCCCTCTCCCGTCCACTCTGTGAAATCAATAAAATATATTTAAAAAAAAACACAAAAAAACACCCAAGGCTCAGAGAGGTTAAGAAACTTAGCCCAGGCCACACAGCCATGAGTGACTGAGACAGCCTGATTCAACGTAGACATCAAACCTGTCTGTCGGATTTCAAAGTTCAGGGTCTAAAATACTGAGCATTAATAGATCTACAGGATCTGTAGCTATTCACTATTATTTAAAGAATATTTTTATTGATTTCAGCCGAAACCGGTTTGGCTCAGTGGATAGAGCGTCGGCCTGCGGACTGAGGGGTCCCAGGTTTGATTCCGGTCAGGGGCATGTACCTGGGTTGCGAGCATATCCCCAGTGGGAGATGTGCAGGAGGCAGCTGATCGATGTTTCTCTCTCATCGATGTTTCTAACTCTCTATCTCTCTCCCTTCCTCTCTGTAAAAAATCAATAAAATATATTTAAAAATAAAATAAAATAAAATAAAATAAAATATATTTTTATTGAATTCAAAGAGGAAGGGAGAGAGATAGAAACTTCAATGTTGAGAATCACTGACCGGCTGCCCCCTGCGGATCTGTAATTATTAACACCTAAAAGCTCATGTGATTTTCATCTGTTCCACCACGAGGAAGGGCCTTTCCAGTAGGAGAAACCAGCAGGCAGAGGGCCAGTCCCTGGTCTGAATCGGCTCCGTGTGACACTCACCTGGCCCCAGTCCTGCGGCCGTCATCTGTGTGGCCATGAGCCGGGCCAGGTGCTTGATCTGCGCTTCGGTGCCTGCCGACTCCACTGGGGTGTAGATGGCTTGAAAGGAGGCAGGCATGACCTCAGGCAGGTACACCATGCTGATGAGGACCTGCGGACAGCCAGGAAGAGCAGCCTTTCCTTACCCATTGACTGGATAAGCGCTGGCTCCATGCCCAGGCCACTGGGGAAATGGCAGTGACCACGACAGACCTGGGCCTGCTCTCACGGAGCTCAGACCCCCGGGGCAGTCAGAGGGGCCACGAGTAATGATGCAGGGTGGTGTGTGACGGGGGAAGAAGGGCCAGGGACAGCTCTGGGTCCCCGAGGAACTGGCACCCAGGCTGAGAACTGAGAGGAGGATGAGAATCCGGCCGGCAAAGGGCGAAGTCTTGCTGTGGGAGGGGTAGGTATTCCAGGTACAAGAGCAGCATGGGTGGAGGCACGGAGGCACAGAGCCGCTGCCCTGCCCGAGGAGGGGAAGGAGGTTCAGTAAGAAATAGAACATGGACCAGAAATTCGCTTAAAAAAAAAAATCAGTATCCTAAGAAAGCATATCCATGCCTGTCAGGAAATTAAAACAAAAGATAATTTCAAACTAAGATTAAACTTGGAAGTTTAAGCACATACTTAAATGCTTATATTGGAAAAGAAGACAGAAAACTAATAACCTAGCATTTAACTTAAAACTGTGGGAAAAAAACATTCAAAGAAAGTAGCAGGAAAGAAAGAAAGGGGGGAAAAAAGAAAGGAAGAAAGAAAGAAAGGGGGGGAAAAAGAAAGGAAGAAAGAAAAAGACAGCAGGATAAAACAGAAAAGGTTGCAAAAAGAATATCAACAACAATTAAGAGCCAGTTCTTGGAAATCACTGAAAACAAGCAAATCTATGGCAGGATTGAATTTTAAAAAAAAGAAGAAAAAAAGAGTACGGACACAGAGGGGCACATTACCACAGCAGGTATTGTAAAAGCATAAGAATCCTATAAACAACCTCCTGCCAATTATCTGAAAAGGACAATTTCCCAGTAGAATAAGGATTGACAAGGTACGAGTTAATGGAAGCCACATCAGACAGGGACTGAGGCGAGCTGAATTTAAGTTTATCTACAAGGAAACAGAGGGCCATGGCAGGGATCTGAACAGGGAAGTGTCACGACTTGTATGTTAGAAAAACGCGCCAGCCAGGAGTAGGCGGGTGGTGCTCCGGGTGAAAGGGTGGGGCCTGGACCAGGCCGGGTCTGGGGAGGGGAAGAGGGGCAGGATGGGGGAAGGCCAAGAGCTTAACTCCCAGGTTTCTGGCTTAGCAACTAGGAGGCTGGTGTGCCAGGACAGGAGGGGCCACGGCCTGTAGAGAGAAATGTCATAAGCTTATCTTGACATGTTGAGTCTGAGGTGCCTGTGGAACATCCGAGAAAGATGCAGGAGATAGCTGCATACCGAGGCCTGCAGCTCACCACAGAGCAAACTCCTTCTCGCCGCTATCATGACAGAAGTTCCACCCCTTTCACCAACAACTAACCCGTGGGGTCTCCAGGCAGAGAGAAGGGGAGGCTGAGGGTGACTGCTGACCAGCGTGGGAAGACGCACTCTTCCACGAGCACCCAACAGAGGGGTCTGGTGCTGTGACAGCCGACGACAGGTGTGAGACTCACTCCCCGCAGCCCCCAATCAGCTCAATCCAGCTGTTCTTTCTGGGGAGCAGGGTCACTTGGGGAATCTGAGGAAAATGCTGGCCACCCTGCTCCCCAATGCTGATCTCACACCACTTAGCACACAAGTCACGGGGTGAACTCTCTCGTTAATACACCCCTGCCCCTGGGTGAGAGTGAGAGTGAGTGGGTTTGGATGGGAACTCAGACCACCTAAAGAGACTGTAGGGCCCTAGCCAGTTTGGCTCAGTGGATAGAGCATCAGCCTGTGGACTGAAAGGCCCCAGGTTTGATTCCAGCCAAGGGCACATGCCCGGGTTGTGGGCTCAATCCTCAGTAGGGGGCATACTGGAGGCAACCGATCAATGATTCTCTCTCATCACTGATATTTCTATCTCTCTCTCCTCCTTTCTTCCTCTCTGAAATCAATAAAGAAATATATTTAAAAAAAAGAGCGAGACTGCAGCGGGTGGTGACCAGTGACCCCTGACGGAGTAAAGGTCAGAGAAGAGGTCCGAGGGCCCCCTGGCCCACACCCTCCCCACTGAGAACAGGGGGTGTCTCAGGACTGATCCACCTGCAGAGGTGACAGTGTGGAGTGGAGGCAGGAAAAGGACTACAGGCCCTTCCTCCCCGCCCCGTGGGGAGCGGCCCCCCCCTTCCTCACCAGGTTGGCCACATTGTCGGGTGTCAGCAGAGGCTGCAGGAACTCGGCTGTGATGTCTGTGTCTGACTGGCCCGAGATCTGGGCTGAGACCTTCGAGGTCCCCGATGGGCCTGGTTCCAGATCCTTGTCCTCGTCGTCCTCCCCCAGGTTGGGCTCTGGGAGAGAGGAGACAAGATGCTGGCTCTAGAGAGGCAGCGGGTCCTCCCTCCGCCCCGGGCGCCCGGGCCCTGCCTCGGGGCAGCCTCCGCGGACAGCAGCGCAGTGGACGAAGACTGGGTTGCAGGCCTGGCTCTGCCATCAAAGGGCCATGTGACCCCGGGAACTAACTGCTTCTCTCTGGGCCTCAGTTCTCCTCCGGGAAACGGGAACAAGTCAGCCCAGCCCAGCTGATCACACTAAGCTCCAAGAAGATAGAAACTGGTTAACTGCCCTGATCGGTGTGGCTCAGTGGATAGAGCATCGGCCTGTGGACTCAAGGGTCCCAGGTTCCAGTCCGGTCAAGGGCATATACCTTGGTTGCGGGCACATCCCCAATGGGGAGTGCGCAGGAGGCAGCTGATCGATGTTTCTCTCTCATCGACGTTTCTAACTCTCTATCCCTCTCCCTTCCTCTCTGTAAAAAATCAATAAAATATATTAAAAAAACACACAAAAAACTGTTAACTAATCATTTCCAGAGCTTTACTGTTTAAAAACCTCTATCTTAGAAATAGAGCTCACCTTCACCAGGTTCAGGGAAATGTAAAGACCACCCAGTGCAAGCACTCTGCCTCTGTGACGGACAGAAAAAAAAAGGTTGCTCAGCCTGGGCTGCTCAGTTGCTTGGGCACTGTCCCACGCACCAAGGGACTGCAGGTTGATTCCCAGTCAGGGCACATGCCAGGCTGTGGGTTCGATCCCCCAGTAGGGGGCATGTAGGAGGAGGCAGCCAATCAAAGATTCTCTGTCATCATTGATGTTTCTATCTCTCTCTCCCTCTCCCTTCATCTGTGAAATAAAAAACATATATTTAAAAAAGAAACGGTTGGTATGACAGTTGTTAGTAGGGGTGTGGACTGTGGAAGCGTAAACTGGTTCAGCTTTTCGGAACGGCAATTTGTTAGCAGGTCAAGATTTTAAATGTGCACATCTCTTCGACAGAGCCAATTCCGCTTCTAGATATCTACTCTGAGAACGTCTATCCATTTTCAAGGTGAAATGTACAGAGTTCACGGCACGGACAGCACAGACAGGTGGAACAGTCTCCATCGGTAGGAACAGGCTGGTTGAACACATGCCCAGTGGCTCTAGCTCACGGAGAAACACCGATCATGTGAACCTTAGAAAAAAGCGTTCACGAACAGCCACGTTCCTTGAAGTTGTCTTTATAAAAATGGAAAAACTGGAATGTTCGACAGGGTGATGATTTAAGTAATTTGCAATGTTGCATTAACCAAAGGCACATGTAACTTAATTACAAAAGGTTCAACAGCTCAATAACGGGCACTTCATAGAAATGCAAATGGATAATAAATGTAAAACAATGTGTAGCCTGACTCCAACTGAAGAAAGCAAATAAACCTAGGATACGGTTTATACCCAGAGGTTGCACAGAATGTCCAGGGCTGGTAAGAGTGGTGGGTGTAAACCCCAGTGCAGTTTTTTTGGAAAACAGTTTGGCAATGGGCATTAAGCATTTAAATGCACCCGGCAGCAATGGGCACAGATTTGATCCCTCCCTCCCCCAGATTTGATCTCTGAAACTATTCCATATCTAAAAGAAACCAGGGCTCCTTAGAGAAATGTTGATTCCAAGGCTAGGGTAAGGAAAGTACAAGATGAGCCCAGAATATCTTACGTCAAAAATAAAGAACACTAAAAAAAAATCCGTATAGGCCCTGGTCAGAGTGGCTCAGTTGGTTGGAGAGTCATCCTGTAGACCAAAAGGTGGAGGGTTCAATTCCAGGTCAGAGCACATACACAGGTTGCAGGTTCGATCCCCAATCCAGGTGCATGCAGGAGGCAACCTATCGATGTTTCTCTCCCTCCCTCTTGCTTTCTCTCTCTAAAATCAATTAAAAACAAAACTTATAGAGCACATTAAAGGGACACAGCAGCCAGCTCGAAGGCTCAATAAAGGCAATTTGGGCAGCAAAATTAATGACAACAGTAATGGATCATAACCCAGAGAATAAATAAGAATCCACAAATCCATACTGATAATAAAATGGGGAGAAGAAAACTCTTCCTTATAGTATAATTCCAACTAATAAATGTAGAAGGGAAATTTTTCGTAGCCATTATAGCAGTAACAGATGCAGACGGCAATCATCAATGGATGTCTACGACCCCTGGGTCAAAGTCTGAAGAGAAACAGGTACTTTACACAGTGTCTCCCTCAGCCCATATGTACAAGGGAAAGGGGTCCTTTCACACCAGAGAAACCAAGCGACCCAAGTTCCAACACCAAAACGGGACAGACCGACACCTTGTGCCGCCTGATGCCACGCAGGCAGGGCACCGCTTCTGCACTGTTCCTGTTAAAGGCACAGAACCTCAATAATGCACTCAGGAGGCACAAGCAGACAGACCCAAAGGCAGGGCATCCCACCAACAGCTGTCCTGGACTCTTCACCGTGTCAAGGTGAACAGAGCAAGGCTGAGACTAAATAAACATGACAGTGACATGCCATGGGGGATCGGCTCCTGAAGGGTACACAGAGGTTCTGGTGCTATTCTTATAACTTGTCTGCAAGTTCAAAATTGTTTCAAGATAAACAGTTAAAAGAAATAGAAAAAAAAATTGGTGCACAAAATATAACTTTAAATGCACAAAGCCTTTGCCCCACCAGTCCCATTACTAGGAATTTGTCCTGTAACTGGAAATGTTTGCAAGACTGTTATACTATAGAAATCTTTATATTTTAAAAAATGAAATGTCCATCAACAGGGGGACTAGTTTAAATGACCCACATGCACTCCAGACAATTACTCCACCATTAAAAGGATGCAGAAGATTTCTATGTGCAGATATATAAAGAGCTCCAAGATGATTACTCAGTACATTAAGATATAGAACACTCTGTTTTGTGTGCTTAATAATGGGGGTGGGGGCGGGGGAGGAATAGATCTCTACCTCACTCCTTATATCAAAATTAATTCCTTATTTTTTAAATGAATAACAATACACACACACACACACACACACACACACACACACACACCTTTCATACATGTTCTAGAAACAAACGTAAGTGATTTTTAGAAAATTTTCGAGTCAGGAAGGTTGCCATGATTGATACTATTGGTAAGTAATGTGACCATTAAGAATTACTTAAAAAAGAAAACCCACTTAAACGAAACAAAAGAAAGGAGAATTCTACACATATGAGGCTGAGTGTAATACTTGGGGAGTGGTTACTTTTGGGGAGAGGGGCAAGAGGGAAACTATTTTTATTCTGTTCCTTTCTGTATAATTTAAGTAATTCATAATTACTTTAGAGTATACTCTAACTTTAATAACTCTATTTTGGTATCATTTATTATGTCATCACATTTACACAGTGTGATTGGTAATATTAATAAAAATGGAGATTAGGTGAGTGAAATCACTGAAACTCTTTAAACATGGTCAGCCCTCGTCACCCCCCCCTGCCAGGCCCCGCGCGTCTCTCAGCTCACCCAGCTTCATCTTCTTGAGCGAGGAATCCGAGTCGTCTCGCGGCCGCTTTCGGGCATCCTTGCTGCTGGGCATGTTGCGGGTGATCTCGGCCTGAGGGGTGCCCAGGTCCACCAGCAGGGTGGTGATCTGGGCCTGGAACTCTAGGGAGGCTGGGTGCTTCAGCACACTCAGCAGGTGCAACTTGAGGTTCTTGCGAACGCTGCTCACCTGAGACTTGGCCAGCGTGGGGGGCAGGTTGGCTGCGGAGAAACAGGAGGTTCCTGCTGTGGACGGAGCTCGGGGGCCTCAGTCTCACTCCCGAGCCCCAGCAGTGCTTGCAGGCATCTCCTAAAAGTTTCTTCCCTCTCCAATGGAATGGGTAGCCTTCCCTCTCTGCAAGCTTATGCTTAGCCCCGAGAGGTTTTCATCAGTGTTACAACCTGACGCCAAGGAGAAAACGTACCCTTCCCTTTATCACCCAGAATCCCATCTCCCTCCATCTCGGGACTGGAAACCCCAATATGCCTCCCCTGGGGATGACTATAGCCATCACCTTCCCCTCCCGAATGGCCCCGCCGAGCTGCTCCCACAGCTCCGGTGGGTCCCTGCCAGAGAATGACTGTGGACTGCCTCCTAACAGTCACCTTGCCGAGCGAGCCTCCCCTGCTCCAGAGCAAAGGAGGACGCCTGTAGCTTTGCCTGCCCAGCGTCCTTCCCCCGTTCCTCGGCCAGCAACACTCCCATCCTCCTCTGAGGGAACCACCCTGGCTCCATTCTCAGTCCAAGTGGGCAAAGCCTCAGGGCCAGTCCGAGCGCAGCAACCCCTTAGCCACTGTGATTGGCTCAGATACAGGCTTGTAGTCGCTTCTCGGCCAATCAGAAACAATGAACATCAGGTCATGGACTGGTGCTGGAATGACTGGGAAGGAGACACTCTCTTCCTGGGGTTGCCAAGTGAACAGAAGGGAAGCCTGGAGCTGCTGGGGGCCATCTTTGCTCCCCCAGGGGAAGAGACACAGAAGGACCCCAACATGGAGAAAATAAACCGACAGATGGAGACAGAGCGGTGATCTGACGCACTCACATCTCAACTCAACTTTCCAGTTTTGACATGTGCACAAAAGCTGAGAAAACGTACAATGCATCACCATGCACCCATCAGGTTTTGCTTATTTTGACACATGTATCCTCCTCCCTGCTTTTTGGGGAGAGGGCGGAGAGGCTGGAATATCTTAAGGTATTGCATAGACATTGTGTCATTTCACCCACATGCACCTCAATATTAAACTAGCATTGAACCAGGCTTCTGTCACACGCAACAGAAAGGTTCCTGTGTAACCCAGAGAGGCCTTCTCTGTGCCCACCACCCGCTAAATTAATGACGAAGCTCTCAGGAGTCCACCACCTAGCGCTCACATTTCCTCAGGAAAGAGCCGACGGCCGGGTAGTGGGGAGGGGAGCCGGGGACCAACCTACCATGCAGGGTTTCATAGGCCTGAATCACCTCGGACATGAATATGGGCCTCTGGCGGGCGATACTGGCGAGGGAGCCCAGCGCTGTGGTCAGGTTGATGGAGGAGATGGCGGGGTGCACCATGAACTTGAGGAGCTGCTCCAAGGCTGCCTTCCCCTCCTCCCACAGCACGTCTAATGAGGGAGAGAAGGGAAGCAGTCAGCAGGAGCCTTCTCCTAGGGCTCTGGAGAGAGCAGCCTGTGGGGGCAACAGGAAGAGAGACCCTGCACGTGGATGGCTGTGATTGGCTGAAAAACACAACGTTTAGTACTGATGAGTCTTTTGAGACTTAATGAGTATAAAGATGTAGTGACGAGACTGCTCAAAACATGACATAACTTTAAATATCCAACCATCAGAATCTGACGGGGTGAACTATGTTGAGGTAAACGTTGAGGACTTACATATGTGTTCGTACACACAGAACTCAGCGTCTCCTCGATCCAGTCCCCAAAAGTTAACCCTTCATAACTTTGGTGGTTATCTTTCTTTGCAAAAACACGATTGGATCAAAAATTGAATAAACCCAGCTGGCATGGCTCAGTGGTTGAGCGTGGCTCTAGGAACCAGAGGTCATGGTTTGATTCCCAGTCAGGGCACAAGTCCGGGTTGCGGGCTCCATCCCCAGTGTGGGGTGTGCAGGAGGCAGCCAATCAATGATTCTCTCTCATCATTGATGTTTGTATCTCTCTTTCTCCCTCTCCCTTTCTCCCTGAATCAATAAAAATGTAAAAAATAATTGAATGGGATGTAACAGTACTATGGAATATTGTGTAGCAATTGAACATGATTTTCTTTTGTTTTGTTTTGTTATCCTCACCAGAGGATATTTTTTCCATTGAGTTTTAGAAAGTGGAAGTGAGGAGAGGGAGGGAGGGAGGGAGAGAGGGAGAGAGGGAGAGAGGGAGGGAGGGAGAGGGAGAGAGAGAGAGAGAGAGAGAGAGAGAGAGAGAGAGACAGAGACAGAGAGAGACAGAGACAGAGACAGAGAAACATGGATGTGAGAGAAACACATCGATTGGTTGCCTCCCTCATGTGCCCTGACTGGTGCTGGAGATCGAACCCACAACCCAGGTTCATGCCCTTGACTGGGAATTGAACCCATTTCCCTTTGGTGTGTGGGCTGATGCTCTATCCACTGAGCAACACCAGCCAGGGTGAACATGATTTTCATAGGGAAAGATAAAACTTAATATTGTTGAGTTAAAAAGGCTGTCAAACAACACGGAAGAAGAGCAGCAGTGCAGGCATGCTCACTATGCCAGCCACATTAATTTCTCACACCCTAACGTATATAATGACCCCCAAGTGCCAATGAAGAAACAGAATAGGTCGCTTCCCCAGTAGAGCAGAGATTCAAACACAAGCCACTACACTCTAATATCTCTCAGCTGGAAATCTAAAGCATGTCCTGTTTTCTATAAACAAAAAAGTCATCAAACGTAGAAACTAGGAATACATACAGGCAAGTATCTGTCTTTGCGTGGAAAACGTCTGGAAGGAAACAGCATTCTTAGCAGTACTTACCTCTAGGAAGCAGGACTGCGGGATACTTTCCCTTTTGCCCCTCCACATTTATTGCCTGACACTTTAGTAGTATCAGCGTGCTACTTTCATAATTTGCAACAGGAAAACCTAGCATTTACTGAGCGCTCTTATCCGCATGGAGCCTCACTACCAACCGTAAAGGGTCTTACCATCACCTCCATTTCTCAGAGAAAATGAAGTTCAGAGAGAGGGAACTTGCCCAAGTTCACACAACGAGTGTAATAAGTGGTATGTAAGTGGTGAAGCTGGGATTTGAACTTAGCGTTCAGGCGCTGAAGCACTGCGTTATACTGTCTCCGGAAATTAAAAACCAAGAGGAGAGGGAGGAGGAGGAAGAGGAAGTGACTGGGAGATGGCGCAGCGGACGGGGTGCTCACTGTATTGGATGTAGGGGTGGTCCCGCGGCACGCGGTCCAGGCTGATGTCCTGCTCGTGGCGCCGGGGTACCTCCGAGTCAGCCATGCGGGGCGACAGGGTGACAATGAAGGCCTCCACAAACTTGATGGCGTGGGTACGGACACCGTCGTTGTCGGAGTCCAGCAGCACAATGATGTCCCCAGCCATGGCGGACATCATGTCCCAGCAGGCCTCCTGGAGCTCGCTGATGACCCGTGACTTCACCATCCACTGGAGCGGCCAGGGAGGGACGCACAGACAGAAAGGGGGACAAGACATCAGTCGCCGACTCTCCCACAGCCAGATATCCATGGACGATGATGAAAACGTCATTTGGCCCTGGCCAGTGTGGCTCAGTGGTCAGAGTCAGTCTGGGTACTGAAGGGTTGTGGTTCAATTCCGGGTCAAGGGCACCTACCTGGATCCCGGGTTTGCTCCCTGCCCTGTCAGGGTGCGTGCAGGAAGCAACCAGTTGATGTGTCTCTCTCACAATGATGTTATTTTCTCTCTCTCCCCATCTCTCCCTCCCACCCACTCTCTCTGAAAAGTAATGGAAAAAATATCCTCAGGTAAAGATTAACAAAAACAAACAAAAAAATTAAGAAAAAAATTTCGTTTGGGAAACACTTACTGGGTTACAATTCTGCCCGCAGCCCTGTGCTGAGGGACACTGGGGACAGGGCCCGGGGTGACCAAGACAGACCTGGTCCTGCCATGAGGTTCACAGACCGTGACCACCCAGAGTGATGAAGGCTCAAATCTGAAGCAAGACAAAGGAATAACCACGCTGACCATAAGCGGGGGAGGCAGGGACTAAATGAATTCATCTTTACATGATCGTTAACGAACACACCATAATGTGTCTTTTCCTTATAGCACTAACTACAGCCCAAATTAGTATTTCTGTGATTCTTTTTATTTAAAGTATGTTTTTATTGATTTTAGAGAGAGAGGGAAAGGAGAGAGAGACAGAAACATCGATGTAAGAGAGAAACATCGACCAGCTGCCTCCCGTACGAACCCCAACCAGAAATAGAACCCACAACCTGGGTATATGCCCTCACCAGGAATCGAACCAGCGGCCTTCCGGTGCATGGGACGACACTCAAAACAACTGAGCCCCACCGTCCGGGGCCTGTGATTCTTTAATTAGGGTATGTCTCTCACTGGGCCATGAGCACCATGAGGGCAGGACCAGCCAATCTCCGTCACAGAAGAGCTCCTCGGGGAATGCTTGCTGAATGCATAAATGTATAAACGGACGGGTTCACGGTGGTCCCCGACCAGCAAACAACATTCACAGCAGATCCCTTGTCTGTTCCCAAAGACCAACAGCACCTCTTGCTCAGGAAGACTCTGACCCGACCCTGGTTCTGGACCGACAGGTGGGCCTGTAAATGCGCCGTGTGCGCCAGGGTGCCCGGGCGGGCGGGTGCCTACCTGCAGGGCCACCTTGTAGAGCTGGGTCATGGTGAGGATGGCCCTCTTCACCACATTCACGTTCTCGTCCCTCAGGAGCATGTTGAGGTTCGCGATCAGTTTCAGCAACAGCTCGATGTCTCGCTTGCTGGGGGGGGGAGGAGAAAGGGCAAATCAAGTCCGTCTCTGGGCAGGTGAAAGGGACCTGGGCTCCATGAAGAAAAGGAAGTCAGGGTCAGTGTGTCAGGAGGTTGGGATGGAAGGGGGCGAAGGCAGGGAGTGCACCTCTCGTCTGCCAGCACATCCGGATGCTGAGAACAGTGGCTGGCGCCTTCGGACACAGCTGCCCCCTGAACCCTCTATCTACATTGCTCATGCACCCCCCACTTTGCCCTAAGAGACCCCTGCTGTTCAAATAAGGGCAACAGAGCTGGACACCTGTATGAGTCCGGGCAACCAACTCTGTCTCATTTAAAACAGTACCTCCCTCATAGCTTGTGAAAATTGCAGCAATACATGCGAAGTGCTTAGAACAGTATAGAAAGCATTTGGCTAATAGCAGCCGTCACTACTTTAGAACACGTTGCTTTACGTAATCACTAGTTTTGTGTACCTACGTCTGAGGGCTCTGAATGAGGGGAGGGACCTTTTCAGTCTGAGTACTAGCAGAGTCTCGTTTTTTTGTTGAAGGAAAGAATGAAAGGCCTTCAATAAACATAATAAAGAATTAAAGGCCACACCTAGAACTCAGACCATAAGTATCATTTCACACACAACCTGAAGCTAATTAGTCAAAAAATATGAAACGCTACATGAAAGCATGAACAACACCTGTTCTTACTCATATTCCTACAGCCTGCACAAATGCCTGGCACATCGCAGGCAAGTCGCATGCAGCGGCTGAACAAATCGTTTTGCTGGGGTTTTTTGCAACTCAGAAACTTAGCACAAACTCTCCGAGTAACAGGTGGACGTTGGGCAATGGTGTTACAGACCCGGTTTAGAGTCCCAGCCCTGCCACATGCTGGCTGTGTGACCTCAAGAAACTCACTTCCTCTCTCCGAGTCCGTTTTATCTTTGGCTAAATGGGCCAAAATGCACAGTATTTTTTTGAGAGTTGAATAACAAAGTAGGGAAAGCATTTAGTACAGTGCCTGACAATGAGAAACTTCACTAAATAAAGGCTATTTTGTTTTCTCGCCGTCACAGAGCATCTGGTAAATGTTTAATGAAGAACTGAGTCAGCCTGAGCAAGTCCCTTTCACATTCCCTTTCCCTTTCCATAAGAGGAGGAAAACCAGTCTCCATCCGGAAGGCTACGGTAGAGACTACAGGCGACCGCAGAGGACAGGAGTTAAGAGTGTGTGGCAGAGTAAGCACTCCACGTGGTTACTATTCTGATTTCAATTCCTGCCCAACAAATACATACTCAGCCCCTCCTGTGTGCCAGCACTGTTCTAGCCACTGGGACCCAGAGGTCTGCAATAGAGAAGTCCTGCCCTATGGAGCTGACACGCTTGTGCGGATGCAACAAGGTAACGCCAAGAACAAGAAGAGTGCAGCCCGGCTGGTGTGGCTCAGTGATTGAGCATCAGCCTGCGGACTGAAGGGTCCCGGGTTCGATTCTGGTCAAGGGCATGTACCTTGGTTGCGGGCACATCTCCGGTGGGAGGTGTGCAGGAGGCAGCTGATCGATGATTCTCTCATTGATGTTTCTAGCTCTCTAGCTCGCTCCCTTCCTCTCTGTAAAAAATCAATTAAATAGCCAAAACCGGTTTGGCTCAGTGGATAGAGCGTCGGCCTGCGGACTGAAAGGTCCCAGGTTCGATTCCGGTCAAGGGCATGTACCTGGGTTGCGGGCATATCCCCAGTAGGAGATGTGCAGAGGCAGCTGATCGATGTTTCTCTCTCATCGATGTTTCTAACTATCTCTCTCCCTTCCTCTCTGTAAAAAATCAATAAAATATATTTTTTAAAAAATCAATAAAATATATTTCAAAAAATAAAAAATAAAATAAGAAGAGTGCAGCCCGGCCAGCATGGCTCAGTGGTTGAGCGTCGACCTATGAACCAGGAGGTCACGGTGCGATTCACGGTCAGGGCACAGGCCCTGGTTGTGGGCTTGATCCTCGGTGGGGAGCGTGCAGGAGGCAGGTGATCAATGATTCTCTCATCATCGATGTTTCTATCTCTCTCTCCCTTCCTCTCTGAAATCAAGAAAAAATATATATTTTTTAAATAAACAAGAGTGCAGAAGGGGTGCCAGAGGAGTGGGCTGTGCTGGCATGGCCAGGAAGGGCTTGCTGAGGGAGGCAGAGGCAGAGGGTGTGAGCGGATCCCTGGGGGTGAGCGTCCCTTGCAGATACACTGCTGCAAGCAGAGGGGCTCTGAAGCAGAACAGCACTTTCTGAGGAGCCACAGGGAGGCCAGGAGATGTGAGTGAAGATGGAGAGGCCCAGGAAGAGCAGGGGTGAGAGTGTGGGTTTCCATCTGAGAGGCGGTGGCCAGGAGGCCTGGGAGCAGGGAGGGCCCAGGTGGACCCACCTTTTGGCGGAGGAAGCGGGCAGTGGGAACAGTGCTTCCTTTCAGGGGAATGAAAGTGTTTTGGAACTAGATTCTGAATGTGCGAAACGCAACTGACGAGTTCACTTAAAAACAGTTAATTGTCTGTCGTGTGCATTTCTTCAAGTAAACAAGAGAGAAGCCCGACAGAAGGCCACTGAGGTCACCCGGGGGGACGTATGGCGGCTGGCGTGACAGCCAGGGGAGCAGCTGAGACGGTCAATGCTGTTTACATTTTAAAGGCACAGCCAACGGTCCTCACTGACAGAGGTGAAGTGTGGGCGAAGCAGAGGTTACCGCGGACACTCCCACATTCTGACTTATTTGCTGGGGAGTCTGTGCCTGGGGGGGAGACAGGGTCTAGGAAGCGGAGGGCGGGTCTGAGGGCAGGGCCAGGTGGGGAGTAGGGGTGACTCCTGGGGCCCCGTACCAGGCCTCCTCGATGAAGCCGATGACAAATTTGCGCACTTCAATCGACTTATCTACTTGGAACGCGATGATCTCCTGCCAACATCAGGAAGAAGGCGTGTCAGGGTGGCACCAGGATCCATCCCCTCACCCCTGACCCACACCCTCTCCCATCCGTCACTCACATCCAGGAAGTTGTCCAGGAGGGTGGGGTCTTTGTTGATGATCAGTTCCTGGACCTGGAAGGAGATTGGGGATGGGGAGGAGGAACACCATATAAATCCAGGGTCCCATCGGTGCAGACAGCAGTGTGTGGGGAAGGACATGGGGCAGGCCGCAGACAGACTCAGTTCAAACCCTGGCTCTGCCACACGCACCGGGGCCTGGCAGGCTTCTCCCGAGCCTCTTCTGTGCGTGGGGGTCTCACACACAACTCCCAGGGCTGCTGTGGAGCCTCATTAAGGTCCCACCAGGCCACGTCCTGGTGGACAGTGAGCACGTGATACACACGGACGGGGCTGAAGAGGAGAGGGAAGCGCTGCAGGCTCCTGCCTCCCCGAGGCTCGGCCGTCATCAGCTCCCCACTCTCCTTCGGTCTCTGCTCCCCATCCGCACGGCCACAGGCCAGCAGGCACTTTGACCTGAGAACCCGTGCCTGAGGCCCGGGTCCCGGCCAGGCTCTTTGGAATCAGCGCCTCCCGCAGGCATGCTCACGTCAGCCCGGGGCCAGCACAGGCCTGGCTCCTATGACCCAGGGGCTGCTGTTGAGTCACCTTCATGGCACCTCCCACGAGGGCGGCCCCTCAGGACCCCACTCCACTGGTAGGGGGCGTCAGCTGGACGAGGCTGCGTGCTGAGCCATTAGCAGGGCTGGGGTTCTGAACTCCACCTGCATCCTGTTTGGAACCACACCCCCGCCCCACACTAATTCCCATGTCCTCTTTTGCCTCTGCACAAGCTAGTGTGACCTCTTCTCAAGCCCCCCGCCCACTCTTGGCTGGTTTCCGTCCTCATCCTCCACGTCTCAGCTCAGATGTCCCCTCTTCCAGAAAGCCCTCCCTGGGCTTCACAGCCCCTGGCCGCCCCCCCCCCCCCCAGCTCTGCTCACTCTGGGGCCTCACTGTCACGTGACCTGCTTGTCTGCCCCACTGGGCAGGCCCCTGGCAGAGAGGAAATGACGGGTGAGGAGCTCAGGATCTGGAGCTGGAATCCAGCTCCCAGCAGAGTGACCTTGGGCTGGTATTTAAGCTCTGAGACTGCTTCTCCCCCTATAAAACGGGGATGGCATCAGCCTGCCCCAGAGCTTTGGTGGGAATGAAAGGAGGGCGGGCTGCACAGCACGAAGCACCACGGCGCGCATCACCTAAGTGCTGGGACGGGGACACAGTGCCATCACCAGCGTCTTCTTGTTCACAGCTTCCCAAGCCCCTCCCCGCGCCCTGCCTGCCCAGCGACACCCTGCCCCTCACCTGCTTGAGCAGTGTGATCTTGGACTCACTGGTGACCAGAGCCGCCTGGTTCAGGAGATCGACCACCTAGAAGGAGGGGGAGAGGCAGGTGGTGGTGCTCATCTTGCCAGCCCAGCCCCCTCAGCGCTCCCTGGGCTCTGCCAGCTGGGGGTGGATCGCCCACACAGGGGCCGTGCCCCCCACTCCAAGACCTTCTCTCCGTGCTCACTCTCTCTGAAGTGGTCATGACATCGATGCCCAGCCCCTCCTCTTGCGTGAAAAACTGTGACGCCACGCTCCGGCGGGTGACGCTGTCCCCACTGCTGCCCGCCATGGCCGCCGCCTGAACGCCCTGGAGGAGAAAGAGATGGGCCGGCCTTCCCCTCAGCACCCAGAGGCTCCACCCTCCTCCCCAGCCTGTGGGGTTTTCCGAATCCCCTCCCCATCTCAGGGTCTGTCTCAGACTGTAGGGGTCCATGAGGGTTGTAATTTGGGGGAGACTGAGGTCTCTCGGGTCAGAGGCAGCACCAAGCCTCACCTCCAGTACTTTGCACCCAGTGGGCTGACCGCAAACATCTGCTGAGTGATGAACCAGTGAACACACAGCAGCCCCTCGCTGGCCTCAGGGTCTCTCCATCTGAGCTGTACGCTCTGGACTGGACACCAGAGCAAGCTTTCTAACACAGGGACTAGGTGCAGAGTCCTGCACAGCAAGGACTCAATACACAAGAAACGGCCTAGTTAAAGAAATTATGTTTCAGCCGTTTTTCTAGAATGCTATGGAGCTGTTTTTCAACCGGTGGTAATAATACTGTGTCCTCACCCGTTGGTTAGAGCGTCGTCCCAATACGCCAAGGTTTCGGGTTCGATCCTCGGTCAGGACACATACAAGAAACAACCTAGATATGCATACATAAGTGGAACAACAAATCAATGTTTTCGCCCTAACCGGTTTGGCTCAGTGGATAGAGCATCAGCCTGCAGACTGAAGGGTCCCGGGTTCGATTCCGGTCAAGGGCATGTACCCTGGTTGCGGGCACATCCCCAGTTGGGGATGTGCAGGAGGCAGCTGATCGATGTTTCTAACTCTCTATCTCTCTCCCATCCTCTCTGTAAAACAATCAATAAAATATACTTAAAAAAATCAATGTTTCTTCCTCTTTCTCTAAAAGTTAATGATAAAATAAAAGTAAATCAGTAAGTCAAAGTAAATAAATTAAAAAACAATTAAAGAAAAAAAAGTCAGGTAGGATGGGGAGGGGAGACTTTTGGGCATCTGTCCCAAAGCCACACTGGCACGATTATGAAATAAGGATACCAACCACAGAACTATTCCTAAAGACTACCAGTAATCCAAGCGTTCTCAAATTAGAGACTGGCTAAAAAACTATGACATATCTACATAATAAAATACTACGCAACTGTAAAAAGGAATGAGGGAGGGGGAAAGAAGGAGCGAGGACAGTCTCCATACACTAATAAACAGTGGGCCTCAGCATGCATTCAGTGAAAATATGCAAAGTGGAAGATAATGTTTACTGTGTGTTCCCTTTTTACAAAAGAGAGGGAGTTATGTACATATGATTAAAAAAAGAGCGAGCCGAAACCGGTTTGGCTCAGTGGATAGAGCGTCGGCCTGCGGACTGAAAGGTCCCAGGTTCGATTCCGGTCAAGGGCATGTACCTGGGTTGCGGGCACATCCGCAGTGGGAGATGTGCAGGAGGCAGCTGATCGATGTTTCTAACTTTCTATCTCTCTCCCTTCCTCTCTGTGAAAAATCAATAAAATATATTAAAAAATAAATAAATAAAAAAAGAAAGAAAGATGCCCTAGCTGGTTTGGCTCAGTGGATAGAGCAGCGGCCTGCGGACTGAGGGGTCCCAGGTTGGATTGCGGTCAAGGGCACATGCCCGGGTTTGGGCTCAATCCCCAGTAGGGCGTGTGCAGGAGGCAGCCGATCAATGATTCTCTCTCATCATTTATGTTTCTATCTATCTCTCTCCCTCTCCCTTCCTCTCTGAAATCAACAAAAATATATTAAAAAGGAAGGAAGGAAGGAAAGAAGGAAGGAAGGAAGGAAGGAAAGAAGGAAGGGAGGAAGGCTGAAAGTAGAAGAGAAAAGGAAATGATAAAAAAAAAAAAACCACTTTGGTGGACCAGCCGAAGTGGCTCAGTTGGTTGTGCACCAAAGTATTACAGGTTCGATTCCTGGTCAGGGCAAATACTTGGGTTGTGGGTTGGAGCCATGGTCGGGAGGATACAGAAGACAACCAACCAATATTTCTCTCTCTCTCACCCTCTTCCTCTTTCTAAGCATGTCCTCAGGTGGGAATTAAATAACAACAATAAAAAACAGGTTGGTGGTGTTGGTGTAGTATCATAAAAAGATGTCCACACAGCCTGCTGTACCGCAGAACATGTGCAAGTCAATCCATTCCATCAGGTGCGTGTGTACACAGAGTGGCCAAGCCAGTTTCCTCTTCTGTGGAACAGGGGTGGCAACAGTGTTTACCTCCCAGGACCATGCTGAGAGTAGATGAGTTGGACACTTAGTAAATACTAGTATGAGATAAATACAGCTGCGACCGTCCATGGGAAAAGATCTGACGGGTACTGTATAAACCGTTAAACAAAATTTGAGGAAGGTCAGAAAGATACATCTTGCCCTGGCTGGTTGGGCTCAGTGGATAGAGCATCGGCCTCTGGACTGAAGGGTCGCAGGTTCCATCCCGGTCAAGGGCACATGCCTGGGTTGCAGGCTTGATCCCCAGTAGGGGGCGTGCGAGAGGCAGTGGATCAATAATGCTTTCTCATCATTGATGTTTCTATCTCTCTCTCTCCCTTCCACTCTGAAATCAATAAAAATACATTTTAAACAAACAAACAAAAAGAGCCCGGCTGGTGTGACTCAGTGGTTGAGCGTTGACCTATGAACCGGGACTTCATGGTTCGATTCCCGGTCAGGGCACATGCCCGGGTTGCAGGCCCGATACCCGGTGTGGGGCGTGCAGGAGGCAGCCAATCAATGATTCTCTCTCACCATTAATGTTTCTCTTTCTCCCTCTCTGAAATCAATAAAAATATATTTTAAAAAAGATGCATTTTTTAAAAGGAACATATATACTGTACACAGGTATCTGCTGAATGAATGATTAGCCAATAGCATGCTTCCTAGTCTCCCTTCTGCCCGTCACCCCCACATCTTCGAGTCAAAGCCAACATCTTCACCAAGGCCTAGAAGACGTCCTAGGACAGAGGTGGGCAACCCCTGGCACGCGTGCCAAACATGGCACGCCAGTAACTTTTGCTGGCACGCGAAACCCTCTCTTAAAATCTTCCATTTACAATTTTTTTCTTAATATCGACTTTCTTATTTTTCAGATAAATTCAGTGTAGGTACATCTTAGATAAATAAATAATTTTACATAACACGTTATCTTAAAGACCACAGACATGGATTGACGAGAGAGGGGAAGAGCAATTTCCATAGTGTCGACAACGAACTATTGAGGACTTGGAATGCCATTCCAGAAAATTTTTTCTGTTTAAAAAACTTTGCAACAGCGTTACTCTCCATGTTTTCATCCACATACGCTTGTAAATCTTTGTTCTCAGTGATGAATTTTGTTAAGTCTCGTAATAGGAGTAGCCTGACGGATGAAAGTAGTAGCTCGTGCATATCTCTGAAGGTCACGAAATATAAACCTGATGTAAAATCTCTGTCATCAGTGATGCAGCAGCAAAAGTCCCACTGATAATATCAAATGGAGTCATAAAGTTTTCTGTCGGACTATCATTGTACATGTATACATTAAAAAATAAATAAATAAATAAATGTATTTTTCACCATATACTGTTTTTGTCGCTCAAATGAATTTTATTATTTCTTCAAGGTTCTTCACATCCATACACCGTAAGAGATATCAAGTAGGCGTAACATGTTCTCAAAACATTAGGGTTGGCACGCAGAAGAATTTTGAGTCAGAGATTTTGCTGGTTTTGGCAAGCACTCACAAAAGGCTGCCCACCCCTGTCCTAGGATCTGGCCCCTTCTACCTCTGCCTTCATTTCCCTCACCTCTCTCTGCTCTGGCCTCCTGTTGTCTCTTAAATATGCCCAGCAGGCCCCTTCTCAAAACCTTTGTGCTTCTCTTCCTTCTGCTTAGAATACTCCTCCTCTACAGAGACAGGCACAACTCCCGCCCTCCTCAAGCCTTCCAGGTTTCAGCTGAAAAATCTTGGCTGTGAGATATTTCAATTTCCTCTCCCTCCCCATCTGTGTTGCTTTATTTTTCTCCATGGCATTTATCATCAATGAACTTCCTATTAGTAAGCTCCCTGAGGGCAAAGATGTGTGTGTGTGTGTTTACATTGTTTCCCTACTATGGAACAGTGATTGACACCTAAGAAGTGTTCAGTAATTATCTGCCCAGTGAATGCCAAAGGGCTTCCCCAATCACTGGGCTTAGTGGTTGAGCATCGACCTATGAACCAGGAGGTCACAGTTCAATTCCCTGTCAGGGCACATGCCCGGGTTTCCAGCTCAATCCCCAGAGAGGCCGTGCAGGAGGAGCTGATCAATGATTCTCTTATCACTGATGTTTCTATCTCTTTCTCCCTCTCTCCCTCTCTAAAATAAATTTTAAAAAATTTAGAATGTTTGAAAAATACCCACTATATTTTTTTAACAAAATGATTATTTTTCTTTTCTTTTTAAAAATGCTTTTATTATTGCCAAAACCGGTTTGGCTCAGTGGATAGAGCATCGCCCTGCGGACTGAAGGGTCCCAGGTTCGATTCCGGTCAAGGGCATGTACCTGGGTTGCGGGCACATCCCCAGTAGGAGATGTGCAGGAGGCAGCTGATCGATGTTTCTCTCTCATCGATGTTTCTAACTCTCTATCTCTCTCCTTTCCTCTCTGTAAAAAATCAATAAAATATATTTTAAAAAAATGCTTTTATTGATTTTAGATGGAGAGATATAGAAACATCTACGAGTGAGAAACCTCAATCCGCTGCCTCCTGAAGGGTTGAGGCCTCTACCTGGGCATGTGCCCTGACTGGGAATTGAACCGGCGACCTCTTGGTGCATGGGACCACATTCAATCCACTCAGCTACACCGGCCAGGCTTAACCGCTATTGTGTATGAACTTATTTAACCTCACGCCAACTCTTCCAGGTAGGTACTATTTTTTAAAATTATTTTATTGATATTTAGAGCGAGAGGAAGGGAGAGGGAGAGAAATATTGATGTGAGAAACCAATCTGGTGCCTCCTGCAAACCCCCTACTGGGGGATTGAGCCAGAAACCCTAACAAGTGCCCTGACTAGGAACCAACCAGCAACCTCTCCATACCTGGAGCGACACTCAACCAATTGAGCCGGGAGGTCAAGTCCCCTGACCAAAGGCCCACGGTTTGCAAGATGCAGACCTAGGAGTAAGGCTGCAGAATCTACCCCCCTCACCACTGTGCTGCACTGCCTCTTTAAAAGGGACGGCTTCTCCCCTCCAGGTCTGTGAATGCCAGCCAAGGGGCACGGCCTCCCAACCACCAGCATACCCGTCGCCCATTCGAGCATAATGAGCCTTCTCATGATGAACCGTTCCACTCTTTTCACGATGATATGTTCAGATCCACCAATTTTTTTTTTAACCTGTCCTTCCTCTTCCACTTTCTGGTTTAGCCTTTATTTTTTAAAGTTTATATCCATATTTCCCCTTCTTTAATAAAAAGGGCGCATACAGTATAATAAACACCATCTTACTTTTCATTTGCCTTCGCTTAATATATGCTGGAGCCCTCTCTGTATCAGTGTGTAAAGACTTTCCTCGTTCCTTTTTACAGTTGCATAGTGTTTTATTATGTGGATTTTAAAAGTATATATATAAATTTTATTGATTTTTTTTTACGGAGAGGAAGGGAGAGGATAGAGAGTTAGAAACATCGATGAGGGAGAAACATCGATCAGCTGCCTCCTGCACATCTCCAACTGGGGATGTGCCTACAACCAAGGTACATGCCCTTGACCGGAATCGAACCTGGGACCCTTCAGTCCGCAGGCCAATGCTCTATCCACTGAGCCAAACCTGTTAGGGCTGGATTTCTTTTTTCCTGCCAGTCTTCCTATTAAAGAACACTGGGTGTGTGCGCAGTCTTTTGCCATTACCAGCAACCACTGTTTCCCCTTCCTTCCAGGTGCACCCCTCATGGAGTACCACTGCCCCACTCCCACCCGGGAGTGGGACAACTACCCTCACATACAGAACGGCCCCAAGGGTATCTTCCATTCATTCAACAAATACCAACTGGGCGTCTTCAGTGCGGCCAGCGTCGTGCTGGGAACACAGCAGTGACCATACATAACCCAGCCCCGGCCCCATGGAGCTCACGGTATTTGATTATTCAAACAGCCAAACAAATAAAGGTCCAAACCCAAATTAGATCACCTGTGACACAAAGCAAAGGAACTGGGACCTAGGAGAGCGTTCAATGGGCAGATTTCGGGACAGAGGACAGGAAAGGAGGACTCGGCAGAGGAAGTGACGTTGGCGCCGAGACCCGAAAGATGAATGGGAGTTAGCCCAGAATGGGTGGCAGGATGTTGCAGGCGGAGGGGCAGCACGTGCAAGACGCCCGAGGCCGGAAGGCGCAGGGCGCGTTTGAGGAACCAAAGGCCAGAGCGGCTATTCGAAGGGAGGCAGGAGCAGAGACAACGGAGGCAGAGCCGCGGCCGAGGGCGGACACGCCTCGGGGGCCACGTTGGAACTTTGCCCCGAGGGGAGCACGGGAGGGTCCAGAGCAGAAGAAATCGGGGTCCCAAACATCACTGCTGCCTTCTCTTCGGAGCGCCCCCAGCCCTCCGCCAGCGCCTTGCAGCCTCAGGGTCCCTCCTCCCTGGGCCCCGGGCCCCCACGCCCGCCCCGCTCACCGCAGCTCCGGCCTCCGTCCCGTGGCGCACCCTCAGCAGCACCCTTTCCCTGACGCCGCCACCGCCATCTTCCGCTCGCCGCCCCGCACGGCGCACGCGCGGCGCGCGCGGGGTCGCCGGGAAATGGAGTCCGCGCAGCAGGCCGAGCCCGCCCCGACCTCCAGCCGCGCGAGCGGCCTTCCCGCCCCCGCCCGGACGTCTCCGGGCTCTTCGTTTCCTGTCTTCGAACGTTGTGCCTTCTGGGAAATGTAGTCCCTCGGCAGAGGCGCGGGACGGGACGGGAGAGAGGATTCTGGGAAATGGAGTTCCGTGGCTCCGAGTCCCTGGACGGCCGGCGGTAGAGGGAGTGCGGAGAGTCTGGGTGGCGTCGCTCCGAGGTCTTGACGGCGGTTTGGGGCCCGAGGGGTGTGTGAGCTGAGGCCCCAATCGCCTCCACCTTTGGTCCCACCATTGGCACAGTTTGGAGCATTTCCAGCTGTCGGAAGCGTCCGTGTCCCAGCCCGTCCAATGGGCATGTGGTTTCGGGGTCTCTTACCCGTCCCGGTGGCGGTATCTGGCGCCCGGGAGTGCCCCGCGCTCTGAGGCCCCTTCCTCCCGGCGGTCATGCTGAGCCCCGGCTCTCCCCCCGCTCCCGTCTAGCAGCTGAAACCCGCCGGGGCAGAAGGGCCGGCGTCCCGCCCTCTCGGCCTCGGTGACCAGCGGTGCCTCCTACCAGTCGCGCCCTCGCGCTCCAGCCACGTCCAGCGCTCGGCCCGCGGGCTGCGGCTCCCGGCGCCTGAGGTCTGTCTCCTCGCAATCCCGCAGGGGGCGCCCCAGTCCGAGCGCGGGAGGGGAGCCCGGGGAGGGCGGGGGCAGCGGGGTGGGGGGGGCGTCCCGGCTATAAAGCTTGGCCGCCTCCCGCGGCGCCCGGGACGGCGGGGACCCTGGGCAGTCGGACGGGCGGGTGCCGGTCGGAACGCGGGCCGTGCGGGCTGAGGGATCCGGGGCGCTCGGTTCCCCCCGGGCCGGAGCGGGGGCAGGTGGGGGCGCAGGCCCGGGGGATGCTGGGCTCGGTGAAGATGGAGACGCACGACCTGGCGGAGTGGAGCTACTACCCGGAGGCGGGCGAGGTGTGTCGGCGGGGATGGCGGGGCGGGAAGCGGGGGCCGGGGATCGAGGTGCGGGCTTCCCTGGGGGCGAGCACCGGGGTGTGGGCTCCAAGGGGCGCCCCGACCGGGGCCGAGGAGCAGAGGAACTGCAGACTCGGAGGCCAGGTGCATGGGCGTCAGGGCCGGGGGGCCGGCGCCGGAGCGCGGTGTCCGCGGGCTCGTCGGGGCGAGGGGTCCATGGGGGCCAGGGAAGCGGAGGCGAGGGGCAGGTCCCGGCTTACACTCGAGGCCTGGGTGGGGGCGACCCCAAATGCAAGGGCGTCCCAGGAACAAACCAAAGCTAGGAGTCCGACCTCCAGGACAGCAGGAGAGGTAGGGGCAGAGCTGGGGAATTAGGAAGGGGATCAAAGTCGGGGTGCGGCGGGTGGACAGGAGCTAAGAGATGGAAGAAGGGGTCCCCATTCAGGGAAATCCGAGGTGGGAGCCCCGGGTTAGAATATAGTGTTAAAGATGGGGGTCCTGGGGGTAGAAATCAATTGGGGGTTCAGGGCGAGAGTGCGAGCTAAGGTAAGGTCAGAAATAAGGGTTAGGGCTGAGGAATAAGATGGAGATCGGTTTGGGGGAGTCGGAAACAACAGGTGGGTGAGAGTTGGGGTTCAGCTGGGTGAGGCCCAGATGGAGCCGGAGCTGGGCGCGGGAGAGCAGGAGAGGGGTCCATTCCCCGCCCCCATCTCTCCTCCTGACCCTTAGTCCTTCCAGCTGAACTTCACGGCTTCATTGTTCTTAGAGACCCTCAGCGGGGATCCTCCTTGGGGCTGGAGGGTTTCAGCTTTCACACCTCTCTCTATTCTCCAGTAATTGCTAATGTCCTCAGCAGCCCGTTTCTTGCTAGACCACCCTGGATTAGGGGGCAGGGGCCTGTCTTAACTCCCGCAGCAGATAGAATCCTTCCCCGTCTGACTCCCACTCCTCTTGCTGCAAGGACTCCTCCTTTGCTCACTCTACGGTCAGCATCGTGGAGGGGAAGGAGGTCCCAGCTGAGGGTTATGGGGGTCTGGACACTTCGCTTCCTCACCTGGAAGGGGGCTGTGGGCTTGAGGTCCGGGAGGGCGGCTGGAGCGGCTGAGCTCTCTGAGACAGACCTGGGCATCACAGGGGCCCCCACGTGCCTGAGTTATGGGTCTGGGGTTTGAAGTTGTCGGGTGGGACTCTTGGATCCCCAGGCCTTCGGGGCTTGGCCTGCTGCCCGGGAGGGGCCCGTCCTGGGGCTGTGGAGGTGTTAGGTGCACGTGGGGTGGTGGGGCAGGCTGACCAGGGAGGGGTTTGGAAGTGTGGAGAGGTGGAGACCCCGTGGTTGGAGGTGAAGGCTCCCAGGTAGCGGGGTGGGGGTGGGGGGGGGGGGGAGCCAGCTGAGCCCCCGGAGAGTTCAGAGTCTAGGAATATGATTTCAGGGAACCAACTAGAAATCAGTGTTTGCGTGGGCACGTCTTATGTAAATTGTGGGGGGTCTAGGATAGGACAGTTGTTGTTTGGGCCACAATCTGAAGTGGAGGGGACAATTGAGTGGAAATTGAGTCAGGAATTGAGGGACCGTCCAGAGATGATCCCCCCTTGTGGGGGGCATATTTTGGGAGAGTTGACATATGGGGCGCTGGAGACGGAAATGCTGTCTGAGGGTTCCCCAGCCTCCCCCTCAGCTGAGCCACCTCCTCCCCTTGGGTCCGGACTGTGGAGAGAGAAACATTTGCACTCACTCAGCAACTGAGAAGTGAGAGGTCCCCCACACTGCTTGCAGCCCTCCACAGGGTCTTGCTGGGGTGATATTTTCACCCCCAGGCTGGCTCCCTGCCTGGAAGGAAATTGTGCCCCCTGGCCTCCAATCCTCACAGGTCCCCCCGCCCCCCCAGCTTTTAGAGGCCGAAACCCTGAAGCCTCCTGGAGGGTGGGGGGCTGGCTGCCTGAGGTTCTGGCCAGGGACTGGGACTAGAAAGGAGGCTTCTGGTTTCACACTGCCTTCCTCTGCTCCCCGTCACACCCAACTCAAGACAATAAGGAAATGAAAGGGGAGAAATTTCACCCTCCTGGGGTGGGGGTGCATGTCCCCTGAGGGCTTCCCCCCACAACCTCAGCCCCGCCCTGGCAGGGAAATCCGGCTCAGACCCGGACACTGGGGGTTCATCCCAGCCCCAGGGCGTGGGAAAGCCTCTGGTGGATTAGGGCAGCTGGACTGCTGGAGGTCAGACCTCACAGAGGACTTCCGGGTGGGGTGGGTAGCCAGGCAAAGAGGGCCCTGGGGTCCCAGTCCATCTTCCTCTGTGTTACAAGAAAGTCTGGCTGAGTTGGAAAAGTGGGAGGGGGGATTGCAGAGGGATTGGGGAGCTCTCTGTAGATCCCCCGACTCAGTCAGTCTCACTCATCTCTTATTCTGGGGGGGCAAAGCCAGATAGTCAGGGGGGAACCAGCGCATGGGGAGGGGAGTAGCTATGGCTTCAGTTTCAATGTGAGACTTCTGGGGAGAGTAAAAGGGACGGATGGAAGGAGGCAGGTAGGTACAAAGGTGTGCTGAAGGGGAAAGACATGGGGGTGGCAGAGGAGTGTGGGGGAGAGAGAGACAGAGGGAGAGAGAGGGTGGGGGTGGGGAGAGAGACCGGGGTTAGAGAGTCCTGAGCAGAGAAAGGCAGAGGGGAAGACAGTGGGGAGGAGAGAGATGGGGAAGGGGAGGGCCAAGGAGCGTAGAGGTACTGCGACAGGGAGAGGGATAGACATATATACGGAGACAGAGAGACTCAGAGACCAGGAGAAAGGCGCTGCCTGGATGGACATGTGAAAGAGGAGAGAGTTTCCCACCGGAACTCAGAGCTGGGTGGGTTGCCACCTGTCCCTGACTCCCGGCGCGACCCTGGCGGTCCCTTTTCTCTCTGCACCTTGGGACCTGCAGACACAGTGACGGCCGAGAGTTGGCTCCTGCCAGAGCTAGAGCAGCACCCCCAATGCCAGGAGACCCCAGCAGGGTCAGGGAGGAGGGAGCAGGGTCAGGGAGGAGGGAGCAGGGTAGCCCAGCAGGTGGAGGAGAGAGGATGGGAGACGGTGGATGGAGGGAGTAAGTAGACACAGAAAGAGAGAAAGCACCATCCACCAGGCTTCCTGGTTCCCATATCTTGTTCACTTCCTGCTGGACTGTCAGCTCCAGGAGGGCAGGCCTTTCAGTCTGCGCGGTCACTGCTCTCATAGGAAGATCCAGAACACCGGTCTGGATTCAGAATCACACGTCTGTCTGCCCCTTCCCTGCTGTGTGACCCCGACAGCCTCTCAGGGACTCAGCTTGCTCAGCTGTAAAATGGGCATCATCATAGCACCTCCCCGTAGTGTGAAGGTGAAAGGGAAGCTTTCGGTGCAGGGCTGGGAGCCGTGCCTGGCACAGGGCAGGTGGCCAGGGAGTATTTGTGGAATGGATGGAAGACTGTGGAGAGTTACTTAAACGGAGCGATCAATGTCTACCGCATTTCACTAATGCACGTTTTTTCACCATTTGAACGTTTCTGAAAATGGAAAGGGTTTTACAGCCAGTGGTGTCTAGGGGTTATAATCGGCAGTGGGTTTTCCCCCATTCTTACTGATACTTAACATTGCAGCTTACAAATGGTCACGTCCTGGATTTGATGATGTATAGTAAGTAGATGATCTGAGGTTAATACATGTGATTTCGGATAGTCAAACGTTTTGACCTATTAAAACCTGGAATTTTATAACCTCAGAGATGGAGAGTACACATGTAGATCAGGTTATTGGGTAAATCAGCAGGTCTCACTTTGAGGGGTCTCCGGATCACTCATCACTCCTGGAAATGATTGAGGACCTCCAGCAGTTTTCATTGGTGTGGGCTATAGCTCTTAATGGTTTCCACATAAGAAATAAAAATGGAGAAAAATGTATTCTATAGTTCCAAAGCAGCAATAACTTTTAGTGGGAATAATGTCTTTTTATTAAAATGAGTATATTTCAAGACATCCCGTGAGAGGGGTGGCACCGCTGCGTTTTGGCAGATCCCGTGGTGTCTGCGCCGTAGGAAGCAGCTGTGTTCTCATAGCTGCTTCTGCATTCGGGCTGTTGCCACGTCATATGTCACGTGGCCTCTGGAACCCTCCACTGTGCGCATAAGAGAGAAAGAGTGAAGAAGGCTAGGGACACCTTTGCCTTAGATGACAATAGTTTTGACCTCGTAGACACCCTGAACCCTAAAAAGGCCTTGGACACTCCCCAGGGTGTCCTGGTCTCCACTTGGAGAACTCTGGAACATGAGCTCCAGGGTATTGGAACGTGGGGGGTGGGGGGTGGGGGGTGGGATCGGGGAGGGGTGTGTGAGGAGGGATGAGAGAAAGACTTCAAGAAACAGCCGTCTATGGGGAAAAGGATGGGCGGGGTCTCAAAGCCACCAGACAGACAGACAGATGGACACACAGTGAGTCCAGCGAGTGGGGACTCCCTGACCCTCCCTATCTCTCTTTCTCTCCATGCAGGTTTACTCTCCAGTGACCCCAGTGCCCACCATGGCCCCCCTCAACTCCTACATGACCCTGAACCCTCTGAGCTCTCCCTATTCTCCCGGGGGGCTCCCCGCCTCCCCACTGCCCTCAGGACCCCTGGCGCCCCCAGCCCCCACTGCGCCCCTGGGCCCCACCTTCCCAGGCCTGGGTGCCAGCAGTGGTGGAGGCAGCAGCTCGGGGTACGGGGGCCCAGGCCCAGGGCTGGTGCCCGGGAAAGAGATGCCCAAAGGGTACCGGCGGTCCCTGGCCCATGCCAAGCCGCCCTATTCCTACATCTCGCTCATCACCATGGCCATCCAGCAGGCGCCCGGCAAGATGCTGACCCTGAGCGAGATCTACCAGTGGATCATGGACCTCTTCCCGTACTACCGGGAGAACCAGCAGCGCTGGCAGAACTCCATCCGCCACTCGCTGTCCTTCAACGACTGCTTCGTCAAGGTGGCGCGCTCCCCGGACAAGCCGGGCAAGGGCTCCTACTGGGCCCTGCACCCCAGCTCAGGGAACATGTTTGAGAATGGCTGCTACCTGCGCCGCCAGAAGCGCTTCAAGCTGGAGGAGAAGGTGAAGAAAGCGGGCAGCGGGACCTCCGCCACCAGGAACAGTGCAGGGCCTGCCGCGTCCACCGCCGCCCCGGCCGCCCCGGCCACCTCTCCGCCGCAGCCCCAGCCTCCGCCCCCCGAGCCCGAGGCCCAGGGTGGGGAAGATGTGGGGGCTCTAGACTGTGGCTCACCCTCCTCCTCCACACCCTACTTCACTGGCCTGGAGCTCCCAGGGGAGCTGAAGCTGGATGCTCCCTACAACTTCAACCACCCTTTCTCCATCAACAACCTGATGTCGGAACAGACACCGGCGCCTCCCAAATTGGACGTGGGGTTTGGAGGCTACGGGGCAGAGGGTGGGGAGCCTGGGGTCTACTACCAGGGCCTCTATTCCCGCTCCCTGCTGAACGCATCCTAGCAGGGGCGTGCTCCCATGGCGGGTGGGGTATGGCTGTAGCTCCTACCATCAGGCTGTGCGGCCTGGTCCTCCTGGTGACACTTGGCCGGTCCCCCCCAATTGACATCTCGGTTGGTCTGTGACTCACTGTGGTGACTGCCGCTTCTGCGGGCATCATGTCAATCCATTGGGCACTGTGATAACTGCCTTGGACATCGTGGTGGGCCGTGGGGCGCTGTGAAGGCCTCCACGCAACTGACATTGTTGGTTGGCCCATTGGGTGCTCTGATGGCCACCCTGGGGATGACCTCGTGGTTGGCCCTTTGGACACTGTGATGGGCATCCCCGTGGCCGACCCTTTGGTTGCGACGGTGATGCTGTTTCAATTGCAATTTCTTTGGCCTGTTGGGCGCCATGATCACTTCTTTTTGGTGGACCTCTTGGCATAGCAGGTGCCAAGTTGGCCACCATCCCATGTAACACCTGTCTGGGCCCACTGGCTGCTCTGATGGCCACCGTCGTGGCTGGCTGACATATCGATGCACCCATGTGCGCCATGACGGCCGCCACAGCCCCTGTGTTGGCCCTGTCGTCACTGTCTCTTCGGGGTGAGTTGAGCGGGGGATGGAGATAGGAGCATGCCGTGGTTTTCTCTGGAGCCCATGGCCCCTCTGGTTCAGGAGAAACTGGAAAGGACGCGCGGGTGTGGGGAATTTCTACTGAAGTCTGGTTCTTGTCTGGGAAGTGGGATACTGGCTGTGTGTGAACATTAAAGGCACCCTTTCTGCCTCTTCCGGAACGTCTCTTCCTTGGGGGGTGGGCCCCGTGGAACGTGAACACCTGAACTGCTCTTTCCCCGTCCCCTCTCCTTCCTGCCCCCGGGAGCTGGCTGCCTGTGGGGGTGGGGCTCAGGGAGGCATCGACCTGATCTTTGGCTCTTGGCTGTCCCTGACCCCAAGGACAGTTTGCTCACAGATAGCAGCCCCCGCAGCAGCGGGGCCAGGGCAGCAGGGGGAGGTGGCTGTGCAGGGACCAAGGCCATCTCCCCACCCCCGCTCCGCAGACACACACCTCACCTCCAGCTCTGGGGCCCTGGGGCTGCTCCACTTTTGGTTAAGCTGTGGCGGACCAGGGACAAACAAGGTGTTAACTGAGAGAGGCTGTGTGTCTGTGCACGAAGGCCTCTGGGTCACCATCATGTCTGTGGAGGCTCCACAGGCTGTTGTTAACTATTGTTTCTATCTCATGGTGTGTGTTGGTATGTCTGTTCCTACTCTGGGTGTGTGCTTACTGTGGGTGCCTTAGGATACCAGACTCTTGCGTGCGTGTCCGTATGCTGTGTGTGGCTCTCTGGGTCTCACTGTTGGGTGTGTGTCTCTGTGTGTCGGTTTGTCTGCATACCCATGGTCTAAGGCAGTGATGGCGAACCTGTGACACGCGTGTCAGAGGTGACACGCGAACTCATTTTTTTGGTTGATTTTTCTTTGTTAAATGGCATTTAAATATATAAAATAAATATCAAAAATATAAGTCTTTGTTTTACTATGGTTGCAAATATCAAAAAAATGTCTATATGTGACACGGCACCAGAGTTAAGTTAGGGTTTTTCAAAATGCTGACACGCCGAGCTCAAAAGGTTCGCCATCACTGGGCTAAGGAGTGTGCGACTGCGCTGTGTTGCAGGTGCGCCTGTCATCGTGCTTCCTGTGTATTTGTGTCAGCGTCTGTCTGTTGACAAGAGAGGCCGCTTGTGTTTACATACTTTGACTGTCTGCTGTGTGCCTGTCACCGTTGTATGGAGGGTCGCCCGGCCCTGGTGCGTGTCTGTCACTTCTGCAGGCGGGTGTGTGGGGAAGGGGCTGGGTCCTCCTTCGGCCACCGAGGGCCTCTGGGGGCCTCTGGCTCTGGGGCCTGGGTGTCGGTTCCTCCAGGCTCTGCCTCGGCTCCGAGGCTGTCACTCAGATGTTCTGTGGACATGGCTCTCAGACACACCGCTGTGCACTGCACAGCCCTGACTTCACAGGGGAGACATGGGCCCGGGGTGGGGAGGGACCGGACTGGGGTCCCGCAGCCAGCCGGGAGCAGGGGGACACGGTTGTCTGGATGGTGTTTTTCTTAGTTCACATTTGTCTTCCCTGGTCATGGCTCTAACCCTCATCCACGTGTTCATTCAAAGACCAAAGGCTGTCTATCCGTGAGTGTGCGAGACGTCTCTCCCAGTGCCTGTGTCCAGCTCTGTCTCTTAATGTCATCTCTCTCTGTCCCTTGGTCCCTAACCTTCTCTCTGTGGCGTTATCTCTGCCCCTTGGTGTTTTTTTTTTATTTTTTTATTTTATTGTTTTTTTACAGAGAGGAAGGGGGAGGGATAGAGAGTTAGAAACATCGATGAGAGAGAAACATCGATCAGCTGCCTCCTGCACATTCCTCACCGGGGATGTGCTCACAACCAAGGTACATGCCCTTGACCGGAATCGAACCTGGGACCCTTGAGTCCGCAGGCCGAGGCTCTATCCACTGAGCCAAACCGGCCAGGGCCCCTTGGTTTTTTTTGAAAATGTTCGCTCATTCTCTACATCTGTCTTTCATATCATCTGCCTTGCTCCCTTTACACACATCTCTCTCTCTCTCTCTCTCTCTCTCTCTCTCGTTCTCTCATGGCTTTACCTCTGTCCCTCCCTTTGGGCCCCTGGGTCTTTCCTTTTCTCTCTTGGGGTCCACCTCCGCCCCCCCCTTCCTTCTTTGGATCTCTGGCCTCTCTCCTCCCCTGGTCTCCCTCTCCCAGCTCCCTGAGTTTCCGCTCCTACCTGCCACCTCGCACAGGCCAGGCCCTCTATTTCTGTCGCTGTGCCCGCCCTGCCGGCTGCGTGTCACCCCCGCCCCCTGCCGTGCTGGCTCCCTGTCAGTCGTCCCTCCAGCCTCGCTGTCCTGGGCAGGCTGGGGAATTCCTCCCGGTTCCTGGAAAAAACAACTGGGGCCGAGAGAAAGGCCCTCAGTCTCCCCGGGCGCCTGCCCCCCTCCCTCGGGCCTGGGGGTCTCTCCCAGAGTCGGCCGGCCTGAGGCAGGAAGCCCTGCGGTTTCTGGCTTCTCCCAGGCGGCCTCCGGATCTGGCCCCCACCCCCCGGCCAACAGCCCAAATATTATTCCGCAGGAGGAGCCCGGTGGCAGCGGGAGGAGGCCCCGGCTGAAAGAGGCTTTCAGGGCGGCCAGGCCTGGGGCTTCCTGTCCCCAGGCTCGGGCCTCAGGCCGCCCCTGCGGGGACCTCAGGTGGCCGGAGGGCGGGTGTTGTTGTAGGGTCCTGGGCGGAGGGTGGGGCCATCCGTCAGGGTGTCTCGTGGCCACCAGCTCGGCTGGCGTGGGCAGGTGTGACCCCCACCCCAGGGACAGCCGGCTGCTGTCCAGCGTGGAAAAGTACCATGGCCAGACGTGGGACGCGTGGACAGACATGAGGACGCCAGGGATCGGGGATGGAGGGATGGCCGTGGGGACACGGAGGAGCCTGGGGGCACATGGACCTGGACACAGTTTGTGGGCCTGAGGTGACACGGTCCATAGGAGGGGTCCCTGGGGGGAAACGGGGCCAGGGTGGGTCCCTGCGGTGGGCCCGGGGCCATCTGCATCAGAAGACAGGAGATGACCAAGGCAGTAGGAATAGCCACGAGGGTTTAGGGTTTACCATGCCAGGCGTTGTGTGAACCTGTTACTATCGGTGGAATTGAGGTGGGAAGAGGTGACGGGACTTACCCCCAGCCACACAGGTAGTATTAGTGGGGGAGCTAGGCCTGAACCCAGATAGTCTGGCAGAGTCAGTGCCCCTGACCGCCAAGCTGTTCTAGAGCCTGGGAGGGGCAACAGCAGCCAGGGGGGCCCTGGGGTCCCCAGCCCTCTCATAGGCACCCCACCACAACCGGCTGCAGGGGGGCTCTGGACGCTAGCAGTCCGGGCAGCTTACGAGTGTGTACGTGCACGTCCGCGTCAGTGTGTCGCTGGGTGTCATACATGTATCCTGCTGTCAGGCTGTGTCATTGTGCCTAGGGATTTGTATGTTAACTGTGATGTGTCTCTGGTCGCCATGTTAGCGTGCGTTGCGTGTGCCTGCATGTGTCTGTGTCGGTGTCTGCCGGTGGGTTTCTGTGGGTGTTGCGGTGTCTGTGTCACGCTGTATGCGTGTGTCTGTTACAGTGCGTCTTTGTCACTGGGGCCTGTGGGTCTGTTTACGTCTCTGACCCTCTGGGTCTGCCTATATCTGTCTCTGTGTGTCACTGTGTCTGTCCCTCGATGTGTCACCATCTACCCAGGTGTCACCGCGTTACTCACCGCCCAGGCCACAGGTGGGCGTGTCGGGCCCACTGGTGCCAGAGCTGGGGCCCACCCCATCCCACCCTCCATGGGCCGGGCCGGACGCCTGTTTGCAGTGCCTGCCCCAGGTAAACACCAAGATCCGGAAGCCAAGGGCCACCTCCCTCACCTCCGCCCTGCCCCTCAGCCTGCCCTGGACTGGGCTGGACCGAACTGCCGGTGCCCCCAAACTGGACATGTGCCCTGCCCCTCCCCCACCCTTAGTCACCAGCCTCCCCAAGCCCCAGCCTTGGCCCCGTCCTGTCCTGTCTGTCTGCTCCTGTGTGCGTGCCTCTCTGGGGGTCTGCTGGCCTCTCTGTCCCTCATCCTCTCACCGGGGTTTCTCTGGCTGTGCCTTTCTCTAGAATGACCGTTGTCTGCGTTCTGTCACTGTCCTCCTCACTTTTCTGGCTTCTCAGTGAAGCCTCACTTCTCGCCCCGCTTGGGCCAGCCCCCCGCTCTGCCAGTCACACTCTGGGTCTCTCTCGGCCTCTCTCCCCTTATCCTTTGCAAGTTTCTCTCTCTCCTGTCTCCGTCCCTCTCCTTCCCGTCTCTCAGTCCCGGCCTCTATCCCTCTGTCCTGAGCCGCCAGCCAGCGCAGGAGCAGACGTCTGCCTGCCCAGGCCCCTTAGGGCAGTGTGCGGCCCCCAGCCCACTGGGATGTGTGTATATATATACACACACATATATAGAGGTATATGCACGTAGTATTTATATCTGCACCCGGGGGCAGAAGGGCAGACACTGGGGCCTTTGTGTAGCTGCTGCTGCCCGCTGCCTGCCTGCCCGCCACTCCTCTCCCTTCGTCCCTGCCGCCCGCCTGCCCGCCCGCCCTCACCCCCACCCCCCCCCCGCACAGAAAGGTTCCTGTGGGGCCTGCCAGCTTCCTCTGCCTGAGGTGTGAGTGGGCACGCCACGGGTGAGGCGGGCAGGGGGGCCTGGGGGATTTTTCCAGCTCCGGGGAAGCTTTCCGGGTGGGGAGGGCTCTGGAAGAAACGGGACTTCTCAGCTGGGCTACTGTGTGTGTCCGCTGTCCTTGGGCGTCCCCAGGGAGTCTGTCCGTTCACCTAACGTCATTCTGACTTTCTTCTCTGCCGGTTTGGGTCTTCCTCGGCCCGCGGGCCGGATCCGGCCCGTTTGAAATGAATAAAACGGAAAAAAAAAAAAAAAAGATCGCACCCTTTTATGTAATGATGTTTACTTGGAATTTATATTAGTTCACACAGACACTCCATCCATGCTTTTGTTCCGGCCCTCCGGTCCAGTTTAAGAACCCATTGTGGCCCTCGAGTCAAAAAGTTTGCCCATCCCTGTGCTAGGTCCTCTATTGAACCCTGGACACAGATAAATGAGCTGCTGTCCAGCCCACTGATGCTTTGCCATTTGTCTCACTTGCTCCATCCCTTCTCTCGGTGCTTGAGACCCTCTCCCTGTTCAAGACAAAACCCAAAGTCCTTACCACGGCCCACAGCAGCGATGGCGAACCTTCTGAGCTCGGCGTGTCAGCATTCTGAAAAACCCTGACTTAACTCTGGTGCCGTGTCACATAGAGAAATTTTTTGATCTTTGCAACCATAGTAAAACAGACTTATATTTTTGATATTTATTTTAGATATTTAAATGCCATTTAACAAGAAAAATCAACCAAAAAAATGAGTTCGCGTGTCACCTCTGACACGCGTGTCATAGGTTCGCCATCATGGCCTACAGGGCCCCCCGATGCTCCCTCACTGTCCCTCTAACCTCGCTCTTATGACTCCCCCCCTTGCCACAGCTGCACTGGCCACGTGGAACCAACCAAGGGCCTTTGCACGCGCTATCCCCCCCCCCAGCTTTCTCCTGGCTCACCCCCTTACCGCCTTCAGTTCTTAGTGCCGTCCCCTCAGTGAGCCCTTCGCTCCCTCCCTCTTTAAATAGCAACTTCCATCGTTCTCTCTCCCTTTTCTCTGGCTTCTTATTTTTCAATCCTTGCCTGAGGATATGTGTATTGATTCTAGTGAGAGAGAAACATCGACTGGTTGCCTCCTGTAGGCACCCCAATTGGGAATCGAACCCGCGACCTTTTTGGTAACGGAGCCACCCGGCTGGAGTCTGTGGCTGATTTTTTTCTTCCGAGGACTTAACGCTCCACAACTGTCACATCTTCTGGGTCTGCCTGTAGCTCGCACCTGAATGCCAGCTCCATGAGAGTAGGGACTCGTCTGCTCCCGGTTGTATTCACAGCACCCACCGCAGCGCCTGTCACACCGCGGGTGCTGTATACTCGTTTATTGGAGGGGACCGTCTATCCGGCCTTCACACCAGCCCTGTGCTGCGTGCTGCGGGGACACAGTGGCGACCTCAGGCTTCTCAGTGAAGTCTGGCTTCTCTGTCTCCACTGGGGCCAGCCTCCTACGCTGCCAGGCCACACACTGGGTCTCTGCCTCTCTCCTCTGTCCCTGTCTCTCTCAGTGTCAGCCTCTATTCCTATGCCTCTGAACCGCCAGCCACTATAGGAGCGGGGCTGGGATATGAGAAGTGCAGGACCTGTCAGAGCCCAGAAATGGCACCTGCTGCAGCCTGGGGGTCCAGGAGGGCTTCCTGGAGGAAGCATCAGCTGAGCTGAGACCTGGTGGGGGAGGAGTCGGCCAGGCCTGTTCAGGGGACCAAGGGACCAAAACAGATGGAGCCTGTCCTTCACAGAGCCCCCCCTCTCCGCGTCTCACAGAACTCTCTAGTTCAAACCTGCCCCTTCTGTTTCAGTGTCTCTCTCATCTGCTCTTTATTCCTCTCTCTGAACCTCCATCTTTCTCCCTCCTTCTATCTCTATCGTGTACCAGGATAGTTCTCTACTCCTGCAAGTATCCACGTATCTGGATCTTCCTCTCCTTTTTGCTGAATGTCTGTTTCTGCCTCATCTCCTCCATCTCAGAGGGTCCCTTGGGCTCTCCGTCCCTCTAGGCTCGCCTTTTCTCTCAGTGAGCTGCTCCCTGCATCTCGCTACCGCCTGTTGTCTCCCATTTCCCCCTAGGTCTCTTTTGTGTTTCTATCTTTCTTTTTAGGAGCTTGGTCGCCTCCTCACTGATCCCCAAATACATCCAGACCCCCTTCACTCTGGACCCACGCTGGTGCTGGGGGGAGGGGGACTGATCCAGCCCCTCACACCCACACAGGTCAGGTCCTCTGCTGTTAATGGTTAACCCAACCTCTATCTAGAATACACACACCGACCAGGCTGGGGGTGACTCCCCTGCCCCCCACCCACCCACCAGCTGTTCTTAAAGGACCAGGTGTCCTCCACAGCTCTTTGGCCCCCATTGAGAAGGAGGGCCCTGGTGTTTGGAGGCCTCTAGCCCTGAGGATGGGGGAGGGGGAGCTACCCAGTGCTTGGGGCTGCAGAGCTGTGTCTGGGGAGGCCAGATTGCCCGGGAGGGGTGCACAGGCAGGGGACTCCATCCAGTCTCACTTGCCCCAGGCTTATCGCCTGGTGTTATTTAACCAGGGGTGGTTTTCCCAGCCCTGCCCAGAGCCCAGGCTGGCAGTGCCAGGGGTGACTGAACACCTGAGACCTGATGGCTTGGGGGAGGGGGTGGGAACCCTCAGTCCAAGAACTGGGGGTTTAAGAACTCAAGATGTGGACAAACCGCACCCCCTACCCACCGCCCTAATATCTGGAGGTGGGGGCATGTGGTCTGAAGAGGTGTGCGTGGGACCCCTGGGCGACCCAGGTCAGAATGTTAGGATCTTCCCGATTGAGTGACTCACACCTGGCCTCCTGAGATTGGGGCAACCATGGTTGTAAGACAGAGGTGTAAGACAGGGCTGCTCGGGGGCAGAACTCCCATCCCCCATCTGTCCATCCGCCAGCCTTTGTGCCCGGCATTCCCTCTCCCCTCCCCGGAATTGCCAATCCAGGTCACAGGGGAGGCCGCCGGGGTGGGGGCTGGGCTTCTGGGGCTGCCCCTTCCCCTTAACCCCTGCTTGGCCACAGCCTGCCCAGGCCCCGCCCCCTGACGTCAGCGAGCAGGAAGTCCTGGTTAATGATCAGCCCACCTGGACAGGTGCGGGACCAGGCCCGGCACATCAGAGGCGGCCGCGGGGGGAGTGCTTCCCACCCTGCCCGTCAGGGTGCTGGGATGGTCTCCCGGATGCACACGAGGACCCAGTTCAGGCTGCCCGAGCGCCTCCCTCTTGCGCGCTTGGGCCCCATGAGGCCCGAGGCAGCCGAGGACCCTGTGAGTGTGACCCACAGCCGTCAGCCTCCTTCCCCGGGAAGTCCCTCTAGCAACCTCCCCTAATTCTGCCTCTGCCCCGCACGCCTCGCTACCCACCCTCTGAAGCCTCCTGCTGCCCCTTTCCCGCCCCTCATGGGCGGAGTCCTCCTCCCCACATTCTGGGTAAATACAGGGGAAGGACCAGAAAAGAAACCTAATTCCCAAGCGTGGCTATGGCTCCCGGGCAGCAGCCATCTCCTCTGGGCCTGTCCTGTCACCTGAAGAGCAGGCGATGGCTAGACCGTCTGACCAGCCGCCAGCGTTGGCAAAGGTCGCCAGCGGGCCGCCCGGGTGGAGAGCGACACCTGGAGGGCACACTGAACATCCTCCCTGCAGGACCAGCTCCGTCCCGCAGAGGGCGCAGCAGCTCACAAACTAAGGGACCAAGAAGGAAAAAACCCATTTTTCGGTTTATTGAAGGAGGAAAGGGGGCAGGAGAGGGGAGCAATAAAACGCTTTTGCTTCATTTATAAAGAGCGACATTTCCAGGAGGCGCCTTCTCAACGAGGACGGGCCGCCTCTTCCCCAACTACGAGCAGCAGCAAAGCTAAGCCAAGGAGGGGAGAGGGAAATCGGAGGGGCCAAGGGACCCCAAACACCCCCCTCAGACAGAAGCCACGAGCTTTCTCCCCCCACCCTCAATGCGTCTACCCCAGGGACCCCTCTGGGAGGAGGAAGGGAGTATGTACACAGTGGGGGTGGCACTGGGCTGGGGAAGGGAGGGAATAATTTATCCGCAGCAGCGGTGGGCGGCAAGGGGACGGGCAGCAGACTGGTGGCAGTGGTGGCCTAGGGGTCCCGTTCTTTCTTGACCTTGATGTCTCCAGCGAGGATGGTGGCGATCTCGCCCTGCATGAAGGCCCAGGGGACGGAGGAGCCTACCAGCGGGCACTTGTCTCCGCTGGGGCAGTACACCTCCCCCGCGGGGCCCTGCGCCTTGATGAACTCTCTCGAGCAGGGAAAGCAGAACTTGTGTCCGGGCACTGAGGGGCACTGGACGAAGTGGGTGTCTTCCAGCCGCTCGCGGCAGAGGGTACAGCACAGGGGGGCTCCAGGGGTCGCCCCGGTGCCGCTACCACCCCCGCTCACAGCTTCGGCCCCGGCGGTCGGGCTGACTTCGGCATCGCCATTTCGGGCCACTAGGCGATGCTGGGCTACGGGCTGGGCCGTGGAGGAGGCCGCTGGGCTGGCACCCCCGGCACGCCCGGGGCCCCCACCCCCACTGGGGTCCTTGGGGGAGTGGCCCAGAGCTTCAGCCACGTTCTTCAGGGCAGCGATGGGCGAGGGCATCCCGGGGGTCTCGGCGGAGAACGGACCACCCGGGGCCACCCAGTGTCGCTGCTGCTGCTGCTGCTGCTCCTCGGTGGTCATCTTCCCGGCCGCCTCGCCCTCGGGCTCGGGGGATGCCTTGCGACGGCGCGTGGCGGGCGCCAGGTTCCGGGACGGGGCTCTCGGGGGCGGGCCGCACAGGGCCGCAGGGGCCGGCTCCGGGTACTGCTGGGGCAGGGCCTCGGCGGGCGCCGGCTCGCGGAAGCTTCGGACGCCGTCGGTGAGCAGCTCCCCGAGCTGGCGCCACTCCCCCGAGCCGTGCCGGCGTTCGTATTCGAGGTACTTGAAGCCCGAGGAGGCCAGCGCCTTGCCCGGCTCCCGCAGCGCGTCGTGAAACATCTGGCGAGCCACGGCCAGGACGCCCGCGTACACGTTGCCGGAACCACAGGGGTATTCGGTGAAGAGCTTCAGCTCAAACTCGTAGCCGGGCGGGCGGGCGGCCGCGTCGAAGGCGAACACGCGCCCCACCAGCCCGTGGTCCTTCTTGAAGCGGACGTTGAAGGGGGCACAGGCGGACAGCGCCAGCAGCTGCTCCCGCACCGCCTTGGGGCGCCCGTGCCACTCCTCCGCCCGGCCCCGCATCGCTTCGTTCAGTTCGGCCAGACAGTCCGCATTCCTCTGCTGCTTCTCCTTCTCGAAATCGGAGCCGAAGATCGGGCGGGCGGCACTCAAGCCGGGCGCCAGCGTCAGTGCTCGGCTTCCCAGGCCGGTCACGGCAGCTGCCAGCAGCCCCGGGGGCACCAGGCCAGGCATGGAGCCAAGCAAGGCCCGGCGCGCCCCCTCCACCACCACGGCGTCCTCGCGGCCCAGCCCGTTGGCCAGGCGGGACCCCAGCGTGTACTCCAGGGCCGGCGAGGGCAGGGGGAGGCGGCCCGAGGAGGTGGCCCTGTCATAGCGGTCCTGGCCCGCAGCGCCGCTGCCGGTCCCCGAGGGTTGCGGCTGGGCCGGCGGCGGCGGCAGCTGGGGTCCCTGGGCCGCCGCCGCCGCCGCCAGGTCCTTGCCGGTGGGGTGCTTGAGGGCCGGGGGCCCGGGGGAGCGGCCCTCGGGGAGCACGTGGCTGCGCTTGAGCTGGCGGGCGGCGTCGATGAGCAGTTCGATGCGATCGGCGCCCTCAAAGTTCACGCAGCCGCGGCACACGGCCTCGCTGAAGTCCCACACCATGGCCCACGGCATCTTGGGCAGGTCGCACAGGTAGCACCACTGGCGGCGGGACGCCTGCACCGACGCCATGGCCCCCGCGCGCGCGCGCCGCCGCCGCCGCCGGGCCCCCGCGCTGCACCCGCCGCCGCCGTTCGATCCGCGCCGTCGACGTTCTATTCGTGTCCCCGGGAAGCGCGAGCCACGGTCGGGCCTTGGGCTCGGCCTCCCCGCGGATCCAGGCCCGGCCCCCCTTCCCCGCCCCCTGGGCCCTAAGCCTTTTTCCTCACTCCCGCCTCCTTAAAAAGGCAGCCGCAGAGGCACGTCGGCGCCCCCGTCCGGTCCAGGCTCCGGGCCGAGGCGCACAGCTCGGGCCCAGTGACGGGCCGCCGCCTCGGGCTCCCGCCGCTCGCGTCGCTTTCGCCGCCGCCACTGCAACGGCCGCCGCCGCCGCCTCCACCTTCTTCTGCCCCAGAGGCCGCTTCGCAGGGAAAGTTACATAACGCGCCGGCAAAGCCTTCTGGGAAACGTAGTCCCGCCGGGGCCGGTTCTTAAAGGGGACGGCTGAGAGGGACTCGTCGCTTCCCTGCCGCGCAACCCCTACCAACTCCTCCAAAAGGGCAGGGAGTTGGGCGCGCTTCGGGGAGCTCGGGCACAAGAGTTGGGGATGAAGATGTGGTACCAAGGGTCAGAGGTACCACGAATCCAGAAATTGTAGGAGGCGGACATGTTTCCGAGCGTGTACATAGTTTCTGCTCGGACTTGCTGTGCAGCTTCGAGCACAAGTCTTGCCCTCTCTGAGACTGAGCTCCCCGCCCATCAAAGGTAAGCCAATGGCCAGTGAAGAAGGCAGGCGCTCCTGGGTTGGGGTGGAGGGGCCCTGATTGGATGGTTTCTGGGTAGGGGACGGGAAGTTGGCCATTTGATGGTATGCGGGGGTGGGGTGGGGTGTCCACTTGGCACTTCGTTCTCCCCAGAATCCTGGGTATCAGCCCCTAAGCCGGCCCAGCATCAGCCGGGTAAGAAGAGAGGCCCGAAGGCCTCTGCCTCAGTTGCCTCCTCTGCTGGAGCGGTAAGCGCCCTCCAACGCTGTTCCAGCGCTGACAGCGCGCTCTGGTGTCCAAAGGGTTACGACGTCCGTTTCTGCGCCCGCCTCCAACTTTCACTACAATTCCCAAAATGCCCCGCGGATCGGACAAACTGACGCACTTCCGCTGTCTGGGAGGTCTGGGGAGGCCTTCCTATTCCCACAGACTGTCCTACCTCCGACACCCCCCGTCAATTTTGCGGGGGGTTGGGGGGGGTGCTTCTCCCGTGTTTTCGGGGCACGGAGTTGAGGGGATCACCACCTTCTACTGCTCCCCAATTGGAGTGAAGGGAAGGAGGCCCGAGATGGCGAGCAAGAGTGGGGGGCGGGGGGTGTAGTTTCTGGGACGAGCAAGCGCCAGACCACCTTTCAGCAACCTGAGTGCTTACTACCTGATAGGCCCAGCCCGGCTCTGGCGACTCCCATGTTTTTTCTTATAAATTTTTTTTTTTTTTTTTTTTTATTGATTGCAGAGAGGAAGGGAGACAGAAATAGAAACATCAGTGATGAGAATCACGGATTGGCTGCCTCCAGCACGTCCCCTGCTGGGGATAAAGCCTGCAACCCAGCATGTGCCCTGATGGGGAATCAAACTGTGACCTCCTGGTTCATAGGTCCCCGCTCAACCGCTCAACCACCCAACCACCGAGACATGCTGGCCCAGCCGTGTTTTTTCTTCGTGTCCTTGGAATAGTGTGAGGCAGGCGGATGTGAGGGCTGGGCAGGGAAGACAGGTCTCTAAGTTCTAACCCCCATTAGCCTCTTCCTAAGCCTGGGTCCATGCTAAGGACACAATATTTTAATGTATTGTCAGCGTTGCATACTCAAGTGTTTTTCAAACTAATTGGGGGCTGCCTACCCCACTCCCTCATCCAGCTGCAGGCATAGCAGCTCTGATTTTATGTTACCCACCTATAACTTGTAAAAAATGGACTTCTTGCCCAGCTGGCGTGCTTCAGTGGCTGAGCATTGCCGACCTATGAACCAGGAGGTCACAGTTTGACTCCCCATCAGGGCACTGGCTGAGGTTGCGGGCTTGATCCCCAGTGTGGGAGGCAGCCAATCAGTGACTCTTATCGATGTTTCTCTCGCTCTTTAAAATTATTTATATACCAGAGGCCCGATGCACGAAATTCGTGCAAGGGGCTTGGCCCTCACAGCCCTGCCTGCCTTGGCTGGCCTTTGCAGCCCCAGCTTTGTCCAGAAGGTCATCCAGATGGTTGTTCTGCTTTTCAGTCTAATTAGCATATTAGTTCTTTATTATATAGGATATATATTAATGGACTTCTTTGGAAAGGACTCCTTTTGCTTCAACCTAAGCAATGTTATGGGCACCATCATGGCCCTTATGTGCTAGCTACATTTTTACGTAAGTTAAAGGTGCATCTACAACTATTAAAAGGGCCAGCAGGTATCACTGAAAATTGCATTTGGGTCATTCTCTAGTAAACTCTAGTGGCAGACAAGAGTTCTGGCCAGATGCCAGCTTCAGGTGGACTGGATTGGCACCTGACAAGTTTAAGGCAAGTTCCTAAACTCAGGAAAAAAAAAAAAAATGGAGACCCCTAGCTTCTGCTTTTCACCGGCTACCTTCAGGTTAAGATGCAAACCTGCATATGAATGCTAAGCATGGTGCCAGGCCCCGAAATGAAGCATTGTAAGTGAAGTGTGTGTTTGTTAGCTGCCCATTATTTCAAAGATGCAACTCCGCTTCAGCACTGGGCAGCGCTGAGGACACAGGAGTGACTGAGAGAGGCTCAGGCCTGGACCTGACAAGGCTCAGCCTAGTGAGGGAGGTAGACTTTCCATTTAACTGTAGATGATTAACTTCATTAACTTCAGATGATTAACTTCATTTCTTGGCAACTGCTGGGGGGGGGGGGGTGTCAGACAAGGCTTTCCTCAGGAGGTGATATTTGAGCTAAGGCCTGGGAGATAAGTAGAATCTAGTTGTAGAAAATAAAGCCTCCTACATCAAAAGATGCCCATTGTACAGATGAGGAAAATGGAGGTCCGTGGTGACGCAGCTGCCCAGGGCGACACCAGGGGCGGAGCCAGGTCTGAATCCAGGGAGGTGGTTATTTCCGGCTTTGCTCCAGGCTCTGCAGCAGGTTTCAGAGTAAGAAAATCAGCTCCTGGGACTCTTCCCCCTCCCCACGTGGGAGTCTGTGGCTCGTTTCTCAATAAATTCCCACCTTTGCTATAAAAAAAAAAATCAACTCCTGCCTTCCTGAACTATGGAGGAAACATGCCTTAAGTATGTTTAACACGTCTTCACTTGGAGGCACTATTATGTAGCAGGCCCATCCTAGGCGGGGAGGGAATCCAGGATGCTTTCCTGGAGATGACAGTGCGGTGGCATCTGGAGGATGAGTAAGTAGAATAAGATGTGAACGCTGGCCTTGATGGTTTTAACAAAAGAAGGCTCCAGCCTCTCTAACTTCAAGGGTATGTCGCCTGTTCCCGGGAGGGTTGGGCAGGTGTAGGGACTGAAATCCCAGGCCTGTCTCAGCCAGAGCCTTGAGTGATTGTATTAAAAATAAGTTTATTGATATCTTGTCACCACTGAGGAGAAAGGAGGGGGCTGAGTTCTGGAGGTCAGACTGCACTGGGAGGCAGAGGACCCAACCTATACCTCCCCTTGAGAACTCGCCCCCCCCCCCCGAATACAGACTGCTGTCCCCTCATTGTCATCCACGCTCTGATTTGCCTCGCAGCCCCCACTCCCTCCGAAGTCTGGACTGGGAAGCGGGGAGGCCTCCCACAGATCAGTTCTCTTCAAGTCAAGACCAGGAGTGATTAGGGAAGGGGGCGTGAGGTTCCCTCTGCAGCCCACCAAGGGCAATAAGAAATAACCTAAAATTGATGGCTTAGAAGTCAGGGTTAAGGAAAGCAGCCAGGCAGACAGCGCTGTACTGGAGAAAGGGCTGGGGGGCCCATCAACGAGGGCCCCCGCGAATCAGGCACTAACTAGTACAGGGTGTGGGGTGCTCACGCCCCTGCAGCAGGGAGCCAGGGTGCAGCTGGCATGGGGAAGGTGCATGGCCCTCCTCCGCTGGGCTAAGCTGGGAGAGGTGGTGCAGGCAGAAAGTGCAGACAAGCTTGAATCCAATGGTCGATTTCACGGAGATTTCCATCGCCCTCGCCTCTTCCGTGTAGGAAAACCTTTCCTCCTCTTGTGTGGGGGGGAGTCATGGGGAGGAGGAGGGGTTGGGGGTGGCCGGGGCGTCCCTTCCTCGCTTCTACGGGCGATGATCACCCCCCTGGCTGCCACCTTGGCCCGGTCCACGACAGCAGCCACCACAGACACGGGCTCTGGGGTGATCTCCACCTTGGGGGTAGGTGGAGGCAGGACAGGCCTAGGGGGTGGGGGTGGAGGTGGGGGCAGTGGGTCAACGGGGGTTCCAGGCAGCAGGGGCAGCAGGGCGCTGAGGGCCTCGCTCAGTTTGGTCAGTCCCTGCCGCAGGGTGCCAGCCAGCTCCCTGATGGCGTTGGCAGTCTCCTGCTGCGCCCGCAGGAAGTCCAGGGAGGGGTCTGGGGACGAGGGCAGAGGCAGGAGAGGGGGTGAGGGGCTGGCGGGCGAGGGCGCCACTTGAACCTGTGGCAGTGGCTGGGGTGCTGGAGGGGCTGGGGGCGGTGGAGACAAGGCCAGACGGGGCAGCTGGACGGTCTGCAGGGCTGGAGGGGGCGAGGACTCACGCTCCTTGGGCGGTGGGCAGCCCCTTTCCTGGGGGTGGCAGGAGGGCCGGGCCCAGGGCTCCGGGCTGCTGGAGCCCCCCTTGCTGTGGGCTGGTGTATCTGCGGAGAGAGATGTAGGCAAGGTGTGCGTGACCCTGCAATGCTGTCTGGATTCCTCCCTTCTACCTCCACCCGCCTTAGCCCCAGAGCCGCCATCTTTAAAACTCAAGTCAGATCATGGCTTGCAACAGAAGCCCGCATACTGCGGAGTCAGTACGTTATACTGAGTGATAACCTGGTAGCCTCTGGCGGCCTTAGTGGAAAAGGGTCCCGGAGGCCTGCAGCAGAGTCAGGCAGAGCCAACCTAGAATCTAGAAGGTTCAGACCATCTGATACCCCCCCCCCACCCCCACCGCTCACTTCTCAGACCTCTTTGCTGGATCCCAGGGGGAGAGGTGTGGTGGCCGGAGCAGTAGGGGTTGTCTCCTATGCAGATGCCAGGGTTTCAACCTCAGCTCCAGTCTGTACCAGCTCACCCCCAGGCCTGCTGGGCTGCCTCCATCTCCTCTCACCTGGCATCTCATTCATGCCCATGAACTTGAACACAGTCCACAGGCAGCGGCTCCCGGATTTCCAGACCCAGCCTGACCCCTTCTCTCCAGCTGTGGACTCAGCATACCCCGATGGTCACCTACTAATGCCTCTCGCTCACTTGCCCAGAGCTGAGCTCCCGGTGCTCCCAACCTGCTCCTCCCCCAGCCCCCCCACCCCCACCCCCCCATTGCGGCTTATGGCAGCTCTCCATCCTTCCAACTGCTTGGGCCAAAAACTTTTTCTCTTTTTCTCTCCCGAGGCCCCATCCATATACAAACACCATTGGTTCTGCCTTCAAACTGATCCAACACCCAACCTCTCCTGTCCGCCTCCACGGCCCCCACCTGGTCCAACCGTCACCTCCCACCTGAACCGTGGCAGGTGCCTTCTCACTGGCTTCCTGCTTCCACCCTGCCCCTCACAGTCTGTCCTCCACCAGAGCCTCAGGGGTCCAACTGAAATACATGTCAGTTATGCTACAGGGAAGAAGCCAGTCGCAAAGGACCACATGTCACGTGACCCATTTATATGAAATGTCCAAAATAGGCAAATCTACAGAGACAGAAAGTAGATTAGTGGTTGCCTAGGGCAGGGTGGAGATGGGGGAATAGGGAGGGGGGTGATGGCTAAGAGGTGCAGGGTTTTTCTTTTCTTTTTTTTTTTAAGTAGATTTTATTGATTTCTTACAGAGAGGAAGGGAGAGGGATAGAGAGTTAGAAACATCAATGAGAGAGTGAGAGAGAAACATCGATCAGCTGCCTCCTGCACACTCCCTATTGGGGATGTGCCTGCAACCAAGGTACATGCCCTTGACCGGAATCGAACCTGGGACCCTTGAGTCTGCAGGCCGACGCTCTATCCACTGAGCCAAACCGGTTAGGGCCAGGGTTTCTTTTTCAAGGGATGAAAAGTACCTGAAATTGATTGTGATGGTTGCAGACTGTGCATATAGGAAAAGCCAAGGAATTGCAGACTTGAGGTGGGCGGGTTATACGGTAGGGGAATTGTAGCTTAATGAAGATGTTAAAAAACACAAGTCAGATGTCTTTCGCAGCTCAACGCCTCGTGGCTTTCATCTCAGAGGAAGGAAAGTCCTCAAAGACCCCAAGTTTCTGCGTGATCTGCCCCCACGGCCTCCCTGACCTCATCTCCCTCCCCACGGTCTGTACCTTGTTCATTTGGCTCCACCACCTTGGCCTTATTTTATTTATTTTTTAATATATTTCTTTATTGACTTCAGAGAGGAAGAGGGAGAGATAGAAACATCAATGATAAAAGAGAATCATTGGTTGGCTGCCTCCTGCACGCCCCCTACTGGGGATCGAGCCCGCAACCCAGGCATGTGCCCTTGGCTGGAATCGAACCTGGGACCCTTCAGTCCCCAGGCCAACACTCTATCCACTGAACCAAACCGGCTAGGGCCATGGTCGGCAAACTGCGGCTCTTGAGCCACATGCGGCTCTTTGGCCCCTTGAGTGTGGCTCTTCCGAAGCCTTAGGAGCACCCTAATTAAGTTAATAACAATGTACCTACCTATATAGTTTAAGTTTAAAAAATTTGGCTCTCAAAAGAAATTTCAATCGTTGTACTATTGATATTTGGCTCTGTTGACTAATGAGCTTGCCGACCACTGGGCTAGGGCCACCTTGGCCTTCATACTGATCCTCACAGTAGGATGTGCCTTTGCATTTGCTATTCCTTGGCCTGGAAAGGTCTTTCCCCAGACACACCTGCCTGGCTCCCTCCCTCACCTCCTCAGGCCTCCACTCACAGGCGGCCTCCTTGGGAAGACATTCCTTGATATCGTCCCTCTTAAATAGCTCCCATCCCTGTCCTTTTGTCTCCTGGCCAGGCCCTGCCCTCCTGCGCTGTTTCAGAGTCCTCACAGCCATTCTCTGGCATAGGTGCTATCATTATCACCCCATCTTACAAATAAGGCGACTGAGGCCCAGAGAGGTGTCCCAGATCTGGCGAATGGTCGAAGAGGGAGTGGAACCCAGGTAGGTTCCAGAGCCCACACTTTTATCCACTCCCTGGGCCGCGGCTGTGGGCCTGAGGGTGGCGAGTCTCACTCAGAAGGACATGAGAACTGCAGCCACTTGAAAATAGGGCTTTTCGTCTACTGACTACGATGCACGGAAAGTGGCCCACTCCCCACACCCACAGGGCTCACGGAGGCCCCATCACACCGGCGTTAAAATCCTATTTGCCAACATTGAGCCTCAGTGTCCCTACCTGTAACTGGATGTGTGTCAGTGCCTGGGACCAAGGGCCCCAGTAACAGATCATCTTCCCGAGGGCCATTCCTGGGAGTCACTGACTCACCTCTGGCACATGCGTAAGTGCCTGACACTCAGTGAATTCTCCATGTTGTTACTGTTTTTTCAAACATTAGGCCAGAGAGAAATGGTCCCAATTCTCTCTCCGTGTCAATAAAGACACCTCAGGCAGCCCCAGGCTGTTTCAGTCCTTCAGTTCCTCTTTGGAGTTTCACACTGTGGGTCTTCTGTGTACTATTCTAATCAAGGAGCTTTAAGCACCTTCCTGCACATTCCTGCCTCAGGGCCTTTGCACGTGCTGTTCCCTCTAGCTGGATGGAGTGCTTTCCTCAGCTATTCATCCATTTGGCTCAATCCCTCTATTCAGGTTACTGTTCAAGGTTTACCTCCTCAGAGAAGCTGACCCCTCTTACCCTGTCTAAAGCAGACCTCCTTCTATCACTCACTATCCTCTTAATGCCTTTTTTTTTTTTTTTCAGTTTTTATAACTCCCTATATATGATCCATGTTGGATTGTTTGTGGTCTGTCTCCCATAATTAGAACGTCAGCTTCATAAGAGAAGGGAAATTGTCTTTCTGCACAGTATTCCCCGCATCTACAACAGTGCCTGCCTCAGAAAGGTACTCAGTAAACATTTGTTGAATGAATGAATGAAGGGGCTGCACAGGTTTTGAAAAAATAAGTTTACCATGTCTGCTCCAGTTCAACGGGGCCATTTCACAGATAGAAACACGGAGTTTTCATTCACACTGAGAATAAGAGTCCCAAGTGATTGTGTCTCTCTCCTGCTCAAGACACTTTTATGACTTCTAAATGCCCTCAAGATAAAGTCCACCCCCTAGCCGGTTTGGCTCAGTGGATAGAGCATCGGCCTGCGGACTGAAGGGTCCCAGGTTTGATTCCGGCCAAGGGCACACGCCTGGGTTGCGGGCTCGATCCCCAGTAGGGAGTGTGCAGGAGGCAGCTGATCAATGGTTCTATCTCTTCATTGATGTTTTTATCTCTCTATCCCTCTCCCTTCCTCTCTAAAATCAATAAAAATATATATTTTTTAAAAAAAGATAAAATCCAAAGCCTGGCCTTCACTTGTAAGCCATGTGTGACCCAATTCTGGCACACTCATTAACTTTCAGTCATACTAATTGTTGTTATTGCCAGGCAATCTAGCCCAATTGCTAAGTGCATGGACTGTGAGTTGCACACGTGTGTATTCCAGTTTTACCTCTACTACTTACTTGCTGTGTGACCTTGAGTAGGTGAAGGAACCTCTTTGAATCACAAGATCCTGAACTGCTTTGTTTGATCATGTCCCTCCCTTCCTCAAAACCCTTCTGTGGCTTCCCAAAGCACTTCCGGATAACATGCGAACTCCTCAATCCAGCCTAAAGGCCCTGCAGAGTCTGGTCTTTGCTGACCTCTCAAACCTCATCTCAAAACATTTCCTTTCTTCAATCTTTCCACTCGCCCGCTCCTCTCTCCAACTGGGAGACTTCAATTTTCTAAACTGGTCAAGCTTTCTTGCTTCCAAGCCACTGTACATGCTGTTCCTTCTACCAGGAACACTTTCCTAGCGCTTCATCCTCACTTTATGTCTCAGCTCTGATTTCTCCTCCTCTAGGAAGCCCTCCTTGACTTCCCAGGGTAGGTCAGCTGGGAGTCATCACTGTCTATGAGTCTGTCTTCCCCACTGGACTGTGATTCCCCAGTCACAGAAACACTGAGGTTTGATTCACACTAAGAACAAAGGTCCAGATTATTGTGTTTCTTTCTTGCTTAAGACTCCCAAATGCCTTCAAGATGAAGTCCAAAGTCTGACCTTCATTGTGTCCCCAACACTACCCACCATAGGACAGTGCCTGGGGAATAGCTGTGTAAGAAATAATAACCTAGACTCAAGGCTAAGTGGAAAATCGTGTACTCAGCTCTCCACATCTCCTCGACTCTGCATGACCTTGGGGGTTAACAAACCTCTGTGAGACTTTGACTTATAAAATAGTGAAGCAGTCCGTACCTCACAACATTGGCAATTATATCAGAAGCTGATAATGAATGTTCCAGAGGCCATGTTCTAAGCAATTTATGCATATTAATTCACTTCATCATTACAGCAACCTTTGGGTAGCAACTGCTTTTTATCCCCATTTTACAGATGCAGAAACTGATCTGCAGTAACGTACCCACAATGACACAGCTGAGTGGCAAAGCTGTGGTTGGAGCCCAGTCTGCCTCCAGAGTCACTACCCTACAAGACGTTTAATTGAAATGATGCCTTGCCCTAGCTGGTTTGGTTCAGTGGATAGAACATTGGCCCGCAGACCTAAGGGTCCCTGGTTGGATTCGGTCAAGGGCACGAGCTGTGGGCTCGATCCCCAGGAAGCAGCCAATCAATGATTCTCTCTCATCACTGATGTTTCTAACTCTCTCCCCCTCTCCCTTCCTCTCTGAAATCAATAAAAAAATATTTTTAAAAAGATTCTATCACAAAATTCTTAAAAAAGGAGAAAAGAAATGATGCCTGAGCTGATGACTCTGGGTGTGGACTCTGGGGCCAGGCTTCCTAGGTCGGGGTTCTGTTCCTGACTCTGACAGTCACTGGCGGTGGAACCCGAGGCAAGTCCTTTCACTTTTCTGAGCCTCAGTTTCCCCAGGTGTAAAATTGGGATGATGCCAGCATCCCCCTAGCAGGGTTGTAGTGGGAAGCTGATGAGCCACCTACAGGGCTTGGACCAGTGCCAGGCACACAGCAGACTCTCTGCTACGGTGATGCTTAAGGAACTCACCTGCCCCGCGGTCTTCCCTGCGGTCCTCGGACAACACGTAGCGCTGGGTGTAGGCACTTGGGGCCAGTGGCTGTGAGGGGGGCGCCGCTGGGGGCTGCTCCGCCCCTGCGCCGGCGCCCGGCCCCGCCACACCCGGCCCGAGGATGGCAAAAATGGTCTCCTCCTCGGCAGAGAAGGCGTCCTCGGCGGTAGCCCCAGCGCCCTGCGTGGAGTGCGGCACGCGGGCCAGCTTCTCCTTGGTGCGGCGCTTGAAGTCGTTCCAGCGCTTCTGCACCTCCTGGCCGGTGCGCTTCCAGCTGGTGATGCCGTTGATCTTGGCCGCGATGCCGTCCCACACGCGCCGCCGCTCGGCCACGCTCACCCGACGGCTCTGCGCGCCGTAGAGCTGCGGGTAGTGGGCGCGCACCTCCCGGATCAGGATCTGGTTCTCTTCGAACGAGAACCGCGGCTTGCGCAGCCGGGTGGTCTCTTCCGCTTCGCCCGCCGCCGCCGAGGCCATGGCGCCCCCCGACGCCGCCGTCCGGCCGCCTGGCGCATGGGGGGCGCCGGCGCTGCGGGCACAGGGCGCACCGCGCTGGCGGGGGCTCGGCGTCCCCCGCGCCGCCAACCCCACCCTGGCCGGCCGCTGCGACACCGGCTCCTTAGTACCCGGGGCCAGGGATGGGGGCAGGGGACGGGGGGCGATGGGCCGTGGGGAGCAGTCCGAGTGCCTAATAGCAGCTGACACCCGTGGAGCGCTCCTCTCCTGCCAGTGAGGCGCCAAGTGCCAAGCCGAGGAGTTGATGGAAACTGGGGAGGATCTGGAGGGGTGGAGGGAAATGAGGAAGAGCGGCAGAGGGGGTATCTGCAGGAGTCGGAGGAGAATGGGGGCATAGGACAAGTGCAAGCAGAATGGGGGTGTTTCGGAGGTCGAAAACGCACAAGGGTAACGGGGGTGCAAGATGCTGAAGGGGAGATGCAGCAAGAAGGGGGGATCTGGAGCAGAGGAGCGCTCTGGGGGTTCCGGGCCAATGGGACGTCTGTACGACCATTACGGGAAGGGGTCCTCGGAGGGGATGAGCAGGAATAGCGGCGAGTTGGGGGCTCCTAGGGCAGGGGAGCTGGGACCATGAAATACTAGGAATTGGGGTCTGCAGAGATGGCGGGGGCTTGCTAGAAATTAAGGGGCGCTCTGGGGGTAATGGAAGTCAGGGATTAGGCGGGGGACAGCGGAGGCTATGGTGGGGGGGCTCCTGGAAGAGTGAGGGTCGCGGAGGGTGGGGACCGAGTCGGGCCGCGGGTCACTCACCGGCGCCGCCGCAGCCCCCGCCTGCCCGTCGGTCCAGGCTCGGGCCCCTGCGGCCTCCTCCCTCCCCCCGCTGCTCTCCGTCCTCCCGCTCTGGACCCCGCCTCCCGCTGCCGGGAGAGCCGCGGCGCAGGCGCAGCACACGCCGGTGGGTCCCCAACGCCCCGACCGCCGGGGTTTCACGCCCCGCCCACGTCGCCAGCGCAGGACCGCCTCCCGCCAGCCTCCGCCGGCCGCAGCCTCCGGTGCCACCGCGGCGCACGCGCAAAACCCCGTCTCACGCATGCGCGCCGCTTGCCTCTAGCCTTGGTACCCAAGGCTGTCGCCCTGAGCAGGCGTCGCCATCCTTGCAGGAGGCAGGAGAGATCAGGGAGAGAGCGCGGGGACCGTCCCCGCCGTTTGGACTCTCAGCCCACCCAGCTCCATATCTATGCATATGTTTTTTTCTCTAGCAGAGAAGGGAGGGAGACGGCGCTGGAGGGATGCGCTTTGTTTCCATGACAACTGCGTGGGTGGAGTGAAAGCGGATGGGGCGGGGGGCGTCGTAGTAAAACCGGGTTGTCGCCTCCTTATACTCGCCCCAGCGCGGGACTGCTCGGGATCTGCTAACCACCTATTCCCCGTAGGGGCGGGGCACCCTGGGAATGTGTTGTTCCAGGCGGGCGCAGTAACTATGGCAACGCATAAACCTTCCATCCATGCCTGGCGCACCCCCAACCATGTACACATTTACTTCTCGAGGTAAGGGAGGGAGACCTGAGTGAGAGCGTCCTCGGTAGGGAGGGTGATCCTGGCGCGGGCATGACGTTAAGCAAACGCGTGGAAGAAGGAATGAATCTAGAAGACCGGTTGGGTGAGCTGGAAGGCAGGATGCAAGGCGGGCCGAAACATTTGTAATTTAGTAACCCGCAGGAGACTTCAAGGTCATCAACCAACGGTGCTTCATCTGTTCAACAAATATTTATTGAACGTCTACACAGTTCCAGGTGCAGTGAATACAAAAGACAAAAACCTATACCTTCATGGTGCTCACTCTTTACTTGGGAGAATCAGACAACTGGCAAAATAAATAGACATATAAGTGAGAAGGTGATAAGTATTATGAAGAAAATGGAAGGGGCCCTAGCTGGTTTGGCTCAGTGGATAGAGCATTGGCCTGCGGACTGAAGGGTCCTAGGTTCGATTCTGGCCAAGGGCAGTGTTAAGGCAGTGGGCTCTGAGCCAGGAAGCAAGGGCCTGCCCTGTGCTTCAGGTGTCGCCCTGGCCGTTGTGTGCAGGGTGGATGGGAGGGGGCAAGTGTTTTGGGCAGAGTCAAGGGGCAATCTAGAGCAGGGACAAGGAAGGGGTGGGGATACTGGGCCAGGGCAGAGATGGTGGGAAAGGTGGAAATTAATTGGGAGGCATTTGGAAGGCGGAATGTAGAGTGCAGAGCCTGTCAGGCTGGGGAGCAGGGAGATGTGTAGGTGACACCCAGTTCTCTGGCCCAGGTCCCAGTTGGGGGTATAGGGCCAGTTAAGACCTAGTGAGTATTTTCAGTAGGTGATGTTCATTGAGTTTTGTACCCACCCCCCCCCCCCCCAAAAAAAAGAGATACTGATATCCTACCCCTCAGTACTTCAGAATGTAATCTTATTTGGAAATAGATTATTGGAGACGTAATTCATGAAAATGACGGCATACTGGAGTCCTTATAAGAAGAGGAGAGAGACGCAGAGGAAAGACCAAGATCGGAGTGATGCTGCCAGAAGCCAGGGAAGGCCTGGGGCTGCCAGAAGCTGGAAGAGGCGAGGACGGACCCTCCCCTAGAGTCTTCGGGGGGAGTGTGACCCGGCCAACAGCTTGATTTCAGATTTCTGGCCTCCAGAACTGTGAGAGCGTGCATTTCCATTAATTTTTTAAAATATATTTTATTGATTTTTTACAGAGAGGAAGAGAGAGAGATAGTTAGAAACATCGATGAGAGAGAAACATCGATCAGCTGCCTCCTGCACACCCCCCACTGGGGAAGTGCCCACAACCCAGGTACATGCCCTTGACCGGAATCGAACCTGCAGGCCGACGCTCTATCCACTGAGCCAAACCGGTTTCGGCCCATTAATTTTTTTAATCCTCATCCAAGGATACGTTTTTGTAGATCAGAGAGGGGGGGGGGAGAGAGAGAGAGAGAGAGAAACATTGATCAGTTGCCTTCCACACATGGAACCCACAACCTAGGTATGTGCCTTAACCCACAACCTTTCGGTGACAGGACGACACTCTAACCAACCTAGCCACCCGGCCGGGGCCATTTCTGTTGTTTTAAGCACCAGTTTGCTATGGGAGCCCTCGGAAAGGAATACGCTGGGCATCTGGCGAGGCATCCAGGGTGGTGTTGCCGGGCAAGTGTGGGCTGAGGGACGATGTGGGTCTAAATCAGGCCTGGAGCCAGGGAGCCACTGGCAGAGGTGAGGCCTAGACTTGTGTAGGTGTGGGGGTGTTGAACAGGATGCAGGAGGTCAAAGGGCAAGGCCCCGGGAATGGGGATGAATTAGGGAAAGTGTCCTAAAGCCTGTTTTCCTAACTAACTGTGGGTCCAGAAAAACATTTAGTGGGTCGCAGACAAACAAACACAATACAGCAGAGTAGGAAATTGTCGGAGCGCATTCTAAGCAGTAAGGTAAGTATTGCTTTGAGGACCTTTTGCTTCAGCTGTGTATTTTCAGAGGTTTTTAAGACACATCCTAGGACCGTGGCAATTGCTCAGTTCTGGAGTCAGGCTGTCTGCTTTCCAGTTTCCCCACTTACTTGCTGTGTAACCTCGGACAGGTTGCTCAGCCTGTCTGGCCCTTGGCTTTCCTGTCTGTGAAATGGGGATTAGCCCTAGTGTCTCCCTCATGGAGTGTTAGAATGTTAACTGGGTCCATATGTAGAAAGCATTTGAGCAGGGCCTGGCATGTAATAACTGTTTTGTTATTATTACTAAGAGTACTCTTTTGTGAACTTTGGTTTCAGAGGGGTGTGTGTGTGTGTGTGTGTGTGTGCGCGCGCACGTGTGCACATGCGTGTGTTAGATCGTGATGTAAAACTCCTCGTTGTGGGCTGCAATAAGAAGTGAAAGGAACTGGATCTAGGAGAGGAAATTTGTTCTTTAGACTTTTCAAACCATTAAACCAGGCCACCTGGATTATCTAGGCTGAGCTCCCTTACTTAAAGTCCACCGAGGCCCTGGCTAGTGTGGCTCAGTGGGCAGAGCATCGCCCTTTGGACTGAAGGGTCCCGGTCTCGATTCCAGTCAAGGGCACATGCCCGGGTTGTGGCTCAGTCCCTATTAGGGGGCGTGCAAGAGGCAGCCGATCAATGATTCTCGCTCATCATTGATGTTTCTGTCTCTCTCTCTCCCTCCCTTCCTCTCTGAAATTAATAAAAATATATTTTTTAAATTATCAACCTATAAATGATTTGGTTTCTATTCCAATTGAATGGACTTGCATCCATAAAACACCTGCGTTGCAGCACTGGGGCTAGTGTTTGAATAGCTGGGGGGACAGTGGCCTCACCGAGTGGACACATCAAACTGACCATCGCAACTATAGACACAATCAGTAATGAAACCACATAGCATGTTCGCTGGTGGTTAAGGTGGAAAGGAAGGTAGAGCAGGCAGGAGGGATCAGCAGCGTGAGGATGCGAAGGCCTCACAGAGGAGGTGATATCTGACCAAAGAACGGCGGGAGGTGAGGGGGCAAGCCACCACCAGTGGGAATCTGGGACAAGAGTGATTGATCCAAGGAGGGGCAGGGTGTGTGCAAAGGCCCTCAGGCAGGTATGTCCTGGAAGCATTCGTGGAACAGCGAGAAGAGAGTGAGAGGAGAGGTTCAGAGAGAGGCCCCGGAGAGGACTTCGGCTTCTACTCTGAGTGAGACAGACCGCAGGAGGGCTCCGTGCGGAGGAGGGATGTGACCTGACTTGTGTTTTAGCGGGATCACTTTTGTTGGGGGTGGAACGTGTACTCTAGGCCCTGGAGCCCAGGAGGTCAAGAACAGAAGCAGGGAGACGGGTGAGGAGGTGACTGCCACAGTCCTGGTGAGAGGAGCTGGGGGCCGGCCGGGTGGCGTGGTCAGAATCTGGGTGTGGTCAGTACGTTGAGGGGGGCGCTGACAGGGTGTCCTCTGGGTGTGTGACTTCCCTTCTGGACATGATGAGGCGTCCAAGCGGGGATTCCTTAGGCAGTTGTCTATGATGAGAGTGGAGTCTGTGAGAAAGGTTTGCATTTGTCAGAATGACTGTGGGGGAGGGGGAGGAAGGAAGGAGAGGAAAGGGACAGAGTGAAAGACACAAAGAAACAGAAAGCTAAACCTAAGAGAGATCTCAGCGTGGTCAACAGATCAAAAACAGGGACTTCAGTTAGTGGAGCTACCTTTTCCATTTGCATAAAATTCTCCAGCGTGGCCCAGATTCTGGCCAGCCTCCGACATCAGCTTTTTTTTTTTTTTTTAATATATTTTATTGATTTTTCACAGAGAGGAAGGGAGAGGGATAGAGAGTTAGAAACATCAATGAGAGAAAAACATCGATCAGCTGCCTCCTGCACACTCCCCACTGGGGATGTGCCCGCAACCAAGGTACATGCCCTTGACCGGAATTGAACCTGGACCCTTGAGTCCGCAGGCCGACGCTCTATCCACTGAGCCAAACTGGTTAGGGCTCGGACATCAGCTTTAACTGACAGTCACAACACACTAGACCCCTGGACCCTGACAGGAGCACAAATTCAATTTCGGAGTCTCACGAGATAGTAGGCACCTGACCAGAGGGGGGAGGGGAGATGGTGGGCACCCTGACCTGAGGGGGAGGGGAGATGGTGGGCACCCTGACCTGAGGGGGAGGGGAGATGGTGGGCACCCTGACCTGAGGGGGAGGGGAGACGGTGGGCACCCTGACCTGAGGGGGAGGGGAGATGGTGGGCACCCTGACCTGAGGGGGAGGGGAGATGGTGGGCACCCTGACCTGAGGGGGAGGGGAGATGGTGGGCACCCTGACCTGAGGGGGAGGGGAGATGGTGGGCACCCTGACCTGAGGGGGAGGGGAGATGGTGGGCACCCTCACCTGAGAGGGAGGTGGGATGGTGGACACCCTGACCTGAGGGGGAGGGGAGATGGTGGGCACCCTGACCTGAGGGGGAGGTGGGATGGTGGGCACCCTGACCTGAGGGGGAGGTGGGATGGTGGACACCCTGACCTGAGGGGGAGGTGAGATGGTGGGCACCCTGACCTGAGGGGGAGGGGAGATGGTGGGCACCCTGACCTGAGGGGGAGGGGAGATGGTGGGCACCCTGACCTGAGGGGGAGGGGAGATGGTGGGCAGAGCGGGGGAAGGTGAGGTTCAGGAATCCCACCTTCGGCGTGTACACTTCAGGGCACAATGGAACTCTGTGGGGTTCTAGGGCCATCTTTAAGGGACCTAATTTTTCTTGTTTCCTTTTTAAAAAAAAATATTTTTATTGACTTCAGAGAGGAAGAGAAGGGAGAGAGAAACATCAATGATGAGAGAGAATCATTGATCAGCTGCCTCCTGCATACCCCACACTGGGGATGGAGCCCACAACCCGGGGCCTGTGCCCTTGATCAGAATTGAACCCGGGACCCTCCAGTCTGCAGGCCGGTGCTCTATCCCCTCAGCCAAACCGGACAGGGCTATGGACCTAATTTTTCTCCCATGGCTCTATGTGGGTGGAGAAATGCGCCCCCCCCCCCCCCTTATCCTCTGGGCTGGAGGGAGGGGGGAGGGGTTCACTCTTAAGCATTTGCTTCTCTGCATGACATCCAGCCTCTGTCGCTCTCCCTGTTCTGTTCTAGAACACCCAGGGTGGGCGCCCGAGGCCCGCGAGCAGGAGTCTGTGGTGCCCTCCAGGCCCATTCGGTCCCTTGTCTGCCTGCCCTGGGCCCCGGAGGCTGCCTAGTGCTCTCCATCCCCCTGGCTCCCTAGTCCCTGGTTCATGGTCGGGACCCGAGGGGGAGGGGGACGGTGCTGGAGTCTGAGCAGCCCCCCTGCATCCTGTCTCCGCTCACAGACACCTGCACCGCCCCATCCACTCACCTCTGCCCCGGCTCCCTGGCTCCCTGCTCAGCCTCCTCATTTAGCTCCAGGCTGATTTAGGCCCAAATCCGTCCCTCGGCCCAGACTCCTGAGGCGCCGAGGACATCCTGGATGCCCAGCGTGTCCTTTCCCAGGGCTGCCATAACAACACCGCACGCTGGGCGGCTTAAGCAGCAGACATGCATGCATCTCCTCACAGTCTGGAGGCCAGAGCTAGAATCCAGGCTGTAGGCGGGGCCGCACTCCCTGGAAGGCTCTAGCGGAGGATCCTTCGTGGCCTCTTCCAGCCTCTGGCAGCCGCGGGCCTCCCCTGGCTGGTGGCAGCATCACTCTGATCTCCGGCTCTGCCTCCCTCTCCTCCGTGTGCCTCTCCCCCCTTCTCCGAAGGACACCAGTCCTGGTGGATAAGCGCGCACCCTATCCCAGTATGACCTCATCTTAACCGATGGCGTCTCCACGTGAGGCCACATTCTGATGCGCTGAGGGGTAGGACATACCTTTTGGGAGAGGACAACATTCGCCCCATAGTTCCGACCGAGCGCCTTATACTCGCCATATCCTAACTGACCCATGTCCCCAGTGGGAACCGGGGGCAGCCACCTGGTGTCGCCTAGGCGTCTCCCATCCCCTGGGTGTCCAGGGAGGCAGCCAGGGTGCTGTGGCTCCCGGAGAGTCTGGGCTGAGTGGGGAGTGGGGCCTAAATCAGGTGGAGCTCCTGAGAGGTGGCAGGGAGGGAGCCAACGCCTGGGCGCGTGGAGCAGTGCAGGTGCGAGATGCTGGGGGAGATCAAGGTCAGGCTAGATGATGCCCTCAGCCCCTGCGGTGTCCGCAGCTCCTCCAGCCACCCTGCCACTTAATTCTCTGTCAAATAAATGGCTTATTTCATACACACACACACACACACACACACACACACACACACACACACACCTGGCGACTACTAATTGTTTCTCTCTAGCCCTCTCTGCTGAACCAGGACCCGGTGTCCAGCAGCCTCCCAGACGCTTCCCCTTGCGCCCCAGGCACTTCCTGTCACCCACACCCCAGACCGCCCTCAGCACCCTCTGCCCTCCCTCCTGCAGGTCTCACCGCACCCCTCTACCCGGCCCGTCCTGGCTGCTTGCTCTCTGTGACTGCTGCCCACACTCTGTCACACTTGGGCCTTTATTAAATTAGCAAACTCTCCTGTCACCCCACTGGAGAGGCCATCAGCTTACTGCCTGATGCAGCACCCCCTCCCCCTGCTTCCTCCAGGGCACCCTGTGCAGGGCTCAGCACCACAGCTGCACACTGCAGTTCTGTTTGGCTTACCTCGGGGGTCTCTGTCATGGGCAGAGCTGCGTTTCTGGGAAAGGACCAGTGAGCGGAGGGCCTCACTGGGTCTTTGGCGCTCTGTGTGACTGGTGTGTGTGTGTGAGGGGAGCCGGGGAGGATTTCTGCGTCTGAGGGTGCACGGTGAAGGCCAGACTCACCAGGGTGAGCCTCTGCGATCTCACCTCTCACTCAGCTGGCCGGGTTCAGTTCCACCTCAGGGCCTTTGAACTTGCTGTCCTCTTTGCCTGGGATGCCCTCCCCCCAGATATTCTCTGATTTTCGTTTTTTTAAAAAAATATTTTTTTTACATTGATTTCAGAGAGACAGAGGGAGAGAGAGATAGGAACATCAAGGATGAGAGAGAACCATGGATCGGCTGCCTCCTCCTGCATGCCGCCCACTGGGGATCGAGCCCACAATCCGGAATCGAACCCGGGACCCTTCAGTCTTCAGGCCGACGCTCTAACCACTGAGCAAACTGGCTAGGGCAATACTCTCTGCTTTTCTCATTTCATTTGGACTCTGCTCAGATGGCACCTCCACCGAGAGGCCTTCCCTGACCACCACATACGTAACAGCCTCTCCTTCATGCTCCATGCCTTTGCCTGCCTTCTTTTCCGTCACCCCTGACATTGTGTATTTATTGATTGTCAGGCAACTCCCTTCCCCACTCGAGTGTCAGCTCCCTGAGGGCAGGGGTCTTGCCTGCTTTGCTCACTGCTGTACCTGCCCATGCCTCGACCAGTACCTGCCACAAAGTGGATGCACAATAAATGTTTGTGGACCAATGGAATAAAAGAACCTCTGACATTATATGCAGCGTTTTGTGCATATGTATGTTTCCCTGGGCACCATACTTTTAAAAAATATATATTTTATTGATTTTTTACAGAGAAGAAGGGAGAGGGATAGAGAGTTAGAAACATCGACCAGCTGCCTCCTGCACACCCTCCACTGGGGATGTGCCCACAACCAAGGTACACTCCCTTGACTGGAATCGAACCTGGGACCCTTTCAGTCCGCAGGCTGACGCTCTATCCACTGAGCCAAACCGGTCAGGGCAGGACCATACTTTGTCATCACCTCTACTATGGGGTCTGGCACCCAAAGTTTAAGAATAACCATAAAGTTGGTCCTGGAAGACCCGTGGTCTAGCAGGGCAGGAGGGGGACCCCTGGAAAGAGCCAGAAGGAGGAGCCAGGGGGTCACGGTGGAAGCTGGGCCGGGAGGGCCAGTCCCCAGGAGACCGGTGTGGCGGACATACCGAGGGGCACATCCTGAGAGGAGCCCAGGACCCCCTCCTGCTCCGCCTCCCGGGCAAACGCGGGTCCCCCTCCCCCACCAGCGGGGACTGGGGGGAGGGGGCGGGCGAGAAGACACAAACAGACACAGCGATTCCAAAGGCAACCAGCGACGCTCTTTATTAACCAGCGACGCTCTTTATTAACCAGCAACGCTCTTTATTAACCAGCGGGCAACACGTGGGCCCGCCGTGCGCCAAAACAACTGAAAACCTGACTGGGGCTCGGATTCGCCCCTTAACATAAACGCTAGGCAACTGCCATTCCCAGCCGGGCGGGCACGTTGTTGACTTCACTGTCAGCACCGGGAGGCAAAGCAAAACAACAAACCCGACCTTAAAGCAAACTGTGTGATTCGGTGGGGGCGGGCGGGAGGTGGCGGAGAGAGGCCAGCCCACGCAGTCTGTCCGCCCGCGCCCGGCCCACGCAGTCTGTCCGCCCGCGCCGGCCCACGCCCTCTGGCTGGGGGAGAGGACCTGAGTGGTTTGCGCTGAGGGCAGAGCTCAGGAAAGCAGCCAAACGAACAGCCAACAGCCTGGGGGGAGGGGGGACCCAGTCAGGGGGGAGTTGCAGGGTGTCAGCTCACCTCAAGGCTCTCCACTCCCAGACATGGGGTCCTGCAGTGGGCCCCCTCCCTCCCCCAGCTCCTGATGGACGCGCTGATGGGGGGCTGGAGGGCAGGAGGGCGCCCTCCCTGTGGTTCCCAGTGAACCCGGGTCTGCAGGTGCTGAGGACGGTGGGCCAGGCTGGCCTGAAGTCACAGTCCCATCTTGAAGTTCTCGGGCCGCGGGTCCAAGCCAGTCTTGTGCACTCTGCAAGTTCTGACGGCTGGCCTGGGAGAGCACCGCGGGCCCTGTGGGTCCCAGGACCCAAGGATTCCACAAGGAATGGAGCCCGGGGCTGGGGCTGAGAAGTCAGAGGGACAGAGCTGGTGTCCCTTAAAGATCCATGAACTGTGTCTCAAAAGGAGCCATCGGGCGGTGTGGTCCAAGGGGCAGCGGTCCTGTTGCACCAAGAACCCACAGGCGCCCGCAGGACAGAACCCACAGGCTGAGCGGCCCCAGGGGCTGGGCCGGCCTGGCTCCCCGGCAGCCACCCTTGTCTCAGGATCCATCAGGGCTGGAGTTCTGGGGACCAGCAGTTCCAAAGGGCCGGGTGAGTCTGGGGAGGGTCCAGGAACGCAGTGGGAACTTAACCAGGATGGTTAGGGGTGCAGGGGTGGGGGCACCTCACGGTCCTCAGCGCTTGACCTTGCGGCCAGCCGAGTTGCGCCCACTGCGGCGGTAGAGAGACTGCTGGCCACCGTTGAGCGGGCAGTACTTGAGCGTGTGGGCCTGGCCGCCGGTGGCCCCGCACAGGGGACAGACGTAGTGCCGCAGGATGGGACACACCACCTCACCCTCCGGGGTCTTCAGCTGGTGCGAGGCGTAGACGTGGCGGGACTCCCCGTTGTGCTTACAGAAGTTGCACAGGGTGGCCGGGCCTCCGCTGGCCCCCGACCCTCCCTGCCCCGGCCCCGGCCCCGGCTCCGGCTCCGGCTCCGGCTGGGGCTCGGGTCTTGGCTCCCTCATGTCCTGGGTCTCGGGCCGTTGCCCCTGACTCTGGACCAGTGCCCACACCACCTGGCTCAGGTTGAAGTAGTCCTTCCACATGTCGAAGGGTGGCAGCTGCATGGCGCCCGGGTGGCGAGGCTGGGTGGCCGGAGAGAGGCTGGGCTGGGGGCCGGTGGCAGGAGCAGCGGGTGGTTTTCTGGAGCAGAGGAGAACTGCACCCCCTTTTATACTCCCCCAAAGACCCTTCTAAGCAAAGGTGGAGCTTAGGATTTAAAGGGCCCACTCCCTGCCCATGACTCCTGTCTGACTAGCCCCCCACGGAGATCGGGAAGGGGGCCGTTGCCCTGGTCTCTGGTTCTTGCTCTGCCTCTAAGCTGCCCTGTGGCCTCTGGAACGCCCTTCCCCTCCCTGGGCCTCTGTTCCCGTGTCCATTCGATGGAGCAAATGTCCCTCACCCCCTCCTCGCTTCCTCCACGTGCTCCAGAGTCATCCCTAATAACAGTCCCGCCCCTGACTCCAAGCTGGGCACCGCCTCACAGTTGCTACACGATATGATTTCACCCTCACAGCAGCTCCACGTGGGGGCACAGTTATACCCCCATTTGACGGGCAAACATTTGAAGCTCAGAGAGGGAGACTCATGGGCCCAGAGGCACGTAGCCTGCCAGTGGCAGAGCTGGGCTCTGACCCAGGTTTGTGGGACTCCGAAGCAAGTGCTCCCCTACCTTTCTTGAATAAATTAAAACCTCACGTCTTATGCCCTGAACTAGAAGCCACTTAGTAACTATTTATTGAGGGCACACTGCCGTGTTCAGGGTTTTTTTTTTTTTTTAAATATATTTTATTGATTTTTTACAGAGAGGAAGGAAGAAGGATAGAGAGTTAGAAACATCAATGAGAGAGAGAAACATCGATGAGAGAGAGAAACATCGATCAGCTGCCTCCGGCACACCCTCTACTGGGGATGTTGCCCGCAAACAAGGTACATGCCCTTGACCGGAATCGAACCTGGGACTTTTCAGTCCGCAGGCCGATGCTCTATCCACTGAGCCAAGGGCTTTTTTTCCTTGTGTGTGTGTGTGTGTGTGTGTGTGTGTGTTTTATTCTCTGTGCCTGGTTTTGTTTGCAGCAGATTATATCCAACATAGAACTTAGTCGCAAACATTCAGCTGTGCAGTGAGGATGGTGCTTAAGTACAAATGGGTGATATGATTTCCTTTATTTATTTTTATTTTTAAAATATCTTTTTATTGATTTCAGAGAGGAAGGGAGCGGGAGAGAGAGACAGAAACATCAGTGAGGAGAGATAGTCATTGATCAGCTGCCTTCTGCACACACCCTTGGGGATCGAGTCCACAACCTGGGCATGTGCCCTGACCAGGAATCAAACCATGACCTGGTTCATAGGTCACTGAGCCACGCTGGCCGGGCTGATTTCCTTTCTTACTTTTTTTTTAAATATCACAACCATGTCCAGTCTTTTTTTTTTTTTTTTTTAACATTTTTATTGATTTCAGAGAGTAAGGGAGAGAGAAAGAGAGATAGAAACATCAATGATGAGAGGATCATTGAGCGGCTGCCTCCTGCACGCCCCCTATTGGGGATCGAGCCTGCAACCCAGGCATGTGGTCTTGACCGGAATCAAACCTGGGACCTTTCAGTCCGCAGGCCGACACTCTATCCACTGAGCCACACCGGTTAGGGCAGACTTGGTGATTTTCACCAGACAGTTACAAGCCCTGGAACTCCACTCGATTCTAAATTTCCCCACATCGGCTGCCAGATGGGTTCTGGCGAAACCCAGGGGTGGATGAAGCAGAGGGAGGTGGCTCCGTTGCACCGCTGGAGGCCAGGTTGCCAGCAGTATTCCTCCAGAGCTGCATGTGCTAGTCCACGCCCCCAGGAAGACCTGCTTGTACCTACCCTTGAAGGCGAAGTTAAGGGCTCACGAGGGGAGGTAGCGGATGACGTTGGCCAGGTCGCCCCTCCGGAAGGAAGCACGCCCTGTTCCTTGGGAATGCGCACGGTGCAGTCCCCAATGCCCAGGTACCGCCTGTCCACTGCGATCTGGCCGGCTCCATTGGGGGCTACGGCGATGCCTCAGGCCAGAAGTCCTTGGCAAAGGAGATGGCCTGGTCTGTCTCGGTTGCCCAGTGGGCCGTGCAGAGGGCACAGAGTGGAGTGCAGGTGCAGATACACGGAGGGTGGGTGCTGCTGGCTCAGCACTGCCACTGTAGGACCAAAAGGGGTTCATCTATATATATAAAAGGCTAATATGCTAAGTGTCCAACCGTCCAACCAGTTGCTATGACGCGCACTGACCACCAGGGGGGCAGTTGCTCAATGCAGGAGCTGCCGTCACGTGCACTGGCCATTTACAGAGAAATGGCCCCGTGGACCTGGCGCCCACAAACCAACACTCGTCTTCCCCCAAGTGGGGCACAGGCCCCAGCACCACCCTGGAGAGACACCCCACCAAATCGCAGCCAACGCTGCCAAGACCCCATGGCGCAAAATGCGGGTAATGATGTTACGTAGCAACCCCCGGCTTCCTCTCCCTAGCAACTAGCTTCCTTGGAGATTTTTCAGCCCAGGAACACGACTTGCTTTATAGCCAGGTGCAAACATTTTACACTGTAACCAAATGTCTGTGAAGCGTTTTCCCGTGCCTCATCTCATTTGATCCTCACAGAAGTCCTGGAGTAGGTAGATAGGAGACTTGGTAGAATCCTATTTTCTTTTCATTAGCCGGAAAATGGAGATTTAGAAAGCTTAGAAACTTGACCCGATTGAAAAGAAGTAAGAAATGGTGGACGTTCAAAATGACTTCAGTTTTCCTTGCTGCGCAGAATATAGTCAAACACTGCTGCAGTGAAATATTTTACCCTTTGTTCTCCCTGTGGGATCTACAATAATAATCTGCTTTGTGTTGATATTTACTGCTGTGTTGCTGACAATTACCTTGAAAGAGAAGTGGGGGTCCTTCACTGGCCTGGAAAAAGTTTAGCTACATCAGACAGCAGGCCTAACTAAGCAAGTTTATTCTCTATATATAAAGGGCTAAGTTGACTCGCGCATGCACAGTACATACAAAGCTCTCGCCGGTGCCAATCGCACGCATGTGTTTCAACCTGTCCTTGTCAATCGTGAATTTGGTTGACGCTTCTATTATAGAGAAAGGGCGAATGGCAATAGTCACATATTTCTTCTAATTAATTTCCTTTCAATGTGCACGAATTAGTGCACAGGGCCACTGGTTGTTTGATATACATGATCTATAAACATGATTTGGACCTCATAACCACTCAAGGAGGTAGACACTATCATTTCCAATTTACGGAGAAGGCTGTGCACCTCAGAGAGGTTAAGGAATGTACCCAAGGTCACACAGCAGGGAAATGACAGAGTTGGGATCCACACCAGGCCTGGGTCTGGAAACACTGACGCTTGATCTTAGAAGTGGTCACCGTGACCACCCAACAGTCAGTGAGGCCCCCTGTGTTGGGCACCGGAAATTCAGCAGCCACCACGGCTGCCTTGTGCCTATTTCATGGGCAACCAGTCCATCCTGGGAACAGCCAGCAAATGAGAAAACATTAGACCGTAACCACCTGCTCTGAGAGAGGCTGGGCTAGGGGAGGGAGGTGACCTGAAAGCTGAAACCACAGAGAGTCTTCTAGAAAGAGGAACACAAGGTATGGAGGCCTGAAGTTTGGGGACAGCAGGGGGCTGAGGTGGCCAGAACAAAGTGAGGACCCCAAGAGGAGGCCAGCTGGATGTGCAGGGGCCACGAGACTGTGGCTCTTCTTCTGGGGATGTTCTGGAAATAATAGGGACATTTTGAGTTTGTCTCAGGGCCTGGAGGTGTGACCGGCTTTAGTGGACAGGGTCCAGGGATGCCAGGTATCTCAACAGCCCACACGAACCAGACCTTTTCCTGTCCCACTTAACTTCCCCGCGTCCCGCTGGACACCCTGTGTACGCAGAGCTGAGTCCAGAACCGAGCTGCGTTTTACGTACAGACACTGAGTGCTGTTGCAGTATTGTAAGAGGCACTGACCTTTCCTGGAATTCAACTAACTGTGCACATTGTGGCCTGCCTGTTCTTGGTTTTGCCGGGAATTCTATCTAGATTTATTCACTATTGCTAGAAGCCACGTTACCCCGGGCACTGCTGATTGTGGTAACTGTCCAAACAACACACAGTTTATTCTTATCTCATTTGTGGTGAGTTGACACTAGATGCTAGTATCTGCCTGATGAAATTTTTTAATTGATTTTTTTTTTTTTTTAGAGAGAGAGGGAAAGAGAGAGAGAGAGAGGGAGAGAGGGAGAGAGAGAGAGAGAGAGAGAGAGGGAAAGAGAAACATGCATGGAGGGAGAGGAGGAGGGAGAGAGAGAAACACGGATTGGCTGCCTCCAGCATGAACCCTGACTGGGGATCGAGCCCCACACCTGGGCATGTGACCTGACTGGGAATCAAACTGGCGACCTTTCAGTGCACAGGATGGCACTCAGTCATCTGGGTCACACCACCCAGGGCTGATGGGATTTTCTTTTTTTTAGAACAGCCGTGCCTGAGCATCTGTATACAAAAATAGATTATTAATCCTATATAATAAAACCCTAAAATGCAAATCAACCAAACGGTGGAACAATTGGTCGCTATGATGCACACTGACCATCAGGGGGCAGACGCTTGATGCAGGAGCTGCCCCCGGTGGTCAGTGTACTCCCACAGGGGGAGCGCTGCTCAGCCAGAAGCTGGACTCGGGTGGCGAGCGCAGTGGTGGTGGCGGGAGCCCCTCCCACCTTCGTGGCAGTGCTAAGGAGCAGTGAGCTGAGTGGCAAGGAGCAGCGAACAGGTGAGCGGTAAGGAGAGAGGGGTCCTGGACTGCGAGAAGGTGCAGGTGGGGCTGAGGGACCCCCCCCCACCACCACCAGTGCACGAATTTCGTGCACCGGGCCTCTAGTTTACTATAAATTTCTCCATTGTAGTTAGTTCACTTAGGACATGATAAAGAGTTTTGAAAATAAAATTGGTGTTGGTGGCTGTATTACCTATGAGTTTAATTTCAGAATACTAAAGGGGCATTTTGAAATGTTATATAAAGTGGGTGTCAGGTCTCATGGTGCTAAGAACCAGGAGGATGTCGGCCAAGGTCAGCTGTTGGTATTTGCCTTCAGAGAAATAGGGAGCTACAGAAGCGTATAAGCAGGGAAGGGACCATTGAGAAATATATTTTAGGTTTCTATTTACTGAATAGGGACAGCAGACTGTTCCCGTCAGCTCACCTTGTCTCTGTCTGGTCAGGGACCAAAGGCTGAACAAAGTGCTGAGAACTCCGTGATGGCAGACGCTATATCTGCCATGCCTTAGAAAGAGCTTAATAAATGCTGACTGAGTGGGTGCATTGTGTCTGCGGATGGGCTTATGGTTGGGAGGTGACAAAGGGAGGAATTTGTGAATGTCACAGGAAAGGTCTTCTTGTGATATCGTTTCCCAGCTTATTTAATCCCCCCCCCCCTTTTTTTAAAATATATTTTATTGATTTTTTACAGAGAGGAAGGGAGAGAGATAGAGAGTCAGAAACATCGATGAGAGAGAAACATCGATCAGCTGCCTCCTGCACATCCCCCACTGGAGATATGCCCGCAACCCAGGTACATGCCCTTGACCGGAATCGAACCCGGGACCCTTCAGTCCGCAGGCCGACGCTCTATCCACTGAGCAAAACCGGCTTTGGCTCCCTTTGTTTTTTTATATGTGAACATTTATTGCTGCATTTAAAAATATATATATATTTTATTGATTTTAGAAAGGAAGGGAGAGAGAGAAAAAAATCAATGATGAGAGAGAATCATTGATTGGCTGCCTCCTGCACACCCCCTACTGGGGATCGAGCCTGCAACCTGGGCGGGCATGTGCCCTTGATTGGAATCGAACCTGGGACCCTTCAGTCTGCACGCTGACGCTCTATCCACTGAGCCAAACCAGCCAGGGCTGTAATTTCTTTCATAACGCTTGTTTGATGTCTGTCCTCACTGGTAATCCGTGAGCCTGAAGGTCAGGGACAAGGTGTCTTGGTCACTGATGTGTCTCCAGCATCGGCTAGCTCAGGGCTGGGCAGAGAGCAGAGCAGGGGATGTTAGAGGGATGAATGGATGGAGAGGCAACCTGCCCGTAGACTAATGATACATCTCTCACGTGGCAATTCCTACGTCTTTAGTGCTTACGACGTCCAGCACTGCTCAGCTCTCACGTTCCTCCTTCAGGAAGCCTTCCAGCCTTCACGCTGGGTCAGTCGAATTCTATGGGTGACTCCATCCCAGCCCTGTCCACTCTGTGTCATCGCTGACTGGGGATGGGTCTCTCTCTCCCCCTGGACTGTGCGAGCGAGGGCAGAGCCAAGGTTGTTTCTACAAGGCCCTCAGTGCTTCCCTGAGGAAGCACTTTATTATTCCTGATTTGCAACTGATGCTCAGAGAGGTTAGGTGATTTGTCTGTGGTCACACAGCCGGCAGCCAGCAGAGTCCTTAACTACTGCTCTGTCCTGCTTCAGTGACTACTTGTCAACGAAATGAATGAATGAATGAATGAAGGAAGGAAGGAATGAAGGAATGAAGGCTTCTGAGGGCTCCATAGGACCTCGCAGATCACCGGGTCGAACTCACCCCACTTTCTAATGATACAGGGTCTTAAGATGAGAAGGATCCAAGCTTTAGTCTCTTAAAGCCATGGTTCCTGGCCAAGGTCCCCAGACACATGTGTAGACTAAGCACTTTCTGAAAACCTATAGATAAAAGCACACCCAGGGTCTCATGGCCGGCTGCGAGGTTTTCTGCCTGCTCACCTCCCCGAAGAGGCAAGTCAGATCTCTCTGGCATAATGTTGGGGTACCTGGGTTGGGCAGTGGGGTGACTTGAGCACAAACCCCACAGTTTAGGGAGTGGGAAGCATCCTGGGTAACAGCTCAGTAATCAGCCTGGTTCTGCCACCTGCTTGCCCTCAAGCACAGACTGGATGGTGGCTCTCAGTAACACAGACCCCGGCCCATGGGTGTGCTCATTAGGTGTAAGCTATAGTCATTAAGACACAATTGAGGCAATAGTCTTTTTTTTAAAAAAATATATTGATATTTTACAGAGAGGAAGGGAGAGAGATAGAGAGCCAGAAACATCGATGAGAGAGAAACATCGATCAGCTGCCTCCTGCACACCTCCTACTGGGGATGTGCCCGCAACCCAGGTACATGCCCTTGACCGGAATCGAACCTGGGACCCTTCAGTCTGCAAGCCGACGCTCCATCCACCGAGCCAAACCGGTTTCGGCGAGGCAATGGTCTTTTTAAAATATATTTTTAACATTGATTTCAGAGAAGAAGGGAGAGGGAGAGAGAGAGAAACATCAGTGATGAGAGAGAATCATGGATCGGCTGCCTCCTGCTCTTCCCTCACTGGGGATCGAGCCCGCAAGCTGGACATGTGCCCTCACCAGGAATAGAACCATGACCTTCTGGTTCATAGGTCGACACTCAACCACTGAGCCACGCCGGCCGGGCATGAGGCCATAATCTTAAGGGCACCTATTTGTTGAGTGTCTCCTTCAGGCCAGCCCCATGCTCAAGCAGGCTCTACCTGTGCCTTCTCCAGGAAACCTCGCCAGCCCCTGTGAAGTATGGTCTAATAGTCCCATTTGACAGATGAGCAGTGGGAGGCTCCGAGGGGCCGAGGAGCTTGTCCAAGGTTACGGACAGTGGGTGCGAGGCTGGAGCCGAGCCCAGGGCCATCTGCCCTTTCTAAGAGCCTGCCAAAGGGGTGAACAGAAAGCAGGGGAGCGTAGAGGGTGCTGGCAGGCACAGGGACAGAGTGAGGTGGGAAATCAGGAAGGATGGGGTCTCTGGGCCACAGAGATCTTCACAGGAAGAACGGATGAGGCCTCCTGGACATCCATGGGCATTCTGAAGGCAGAAGAGAGGCGGTCTGCGTGTGGAAGCACGAGGTTCCTGGGGGGAGGAACCAAGCCTGGCATGGAGGTCTCCACATTACGTGCTTTCCACAGAAGCACGGCTGAGACCGCGGGGCCCCTGTGGGTGGCAGAGCTGGCACGCGGGGCCCAGCGCCCCCTCTGCCGCTGTGGCATCTGCTGGGCGTGTGGAATGACTAAGGTGGGGTGAGGGTTCTGAGCTCCCGGAACTCCCCTTAACAACCACACCTGCTGGCCGGAGACTTAGATTCTGTGGCTTGCCAGAATCTTTTATTGCTATCTTTCCCCCAATTGTTGCTGTTTTTTCTCTCTAGGATTCTCTCTGATTGAGGCCATGGCGACCCTTCTCCTCCCCCTCCTCCCTGTGGTGTTTTATTGGGTCCCTAATTGAAGGGCATCCCTCTGCAGACAGCTTTCTTCCGAGGTGCATCAGCCCTGTGCACGAAGGGAGAGTCTAAGGCGATACTGATGCGAAACTCATCAGCCTGGGCTGTTTACTTGAGCACCTCGTCTACCCCCACAGCAGGGCCCACCTCTCTGCTGACCAGACTTCACGGCTGCCTTGTTTACTGGGGGAGGCACCCTCCGCCTGGTGCCTGGTGCCCGGTGCCCGGTGTCTGGCAGAAGATAGCTCTCCGGCTGCATGAGAGGGCTGGGAAGGGGCAGGAGAGAGAAATGCTGAGACAGAGGGGGAGAGAAACATACCCAGGTGACAAGGACTCTGATAGGGCACGAGGGACGCACTTGTGCAGAGACCAAGACAGGGGAGATGATGATCAGCATACTGACCCGCCCCCCCCCCCCCCGCCTCCGCCCCCAGGACCGAGGAGCTCACGGTCATTGTCCTTGCAGCCTCTCTATTGGGTGCTGGCCTGTGCAATCCCATGAAACCCTCAGGACAACCCTGACAAGTGGCTTTCTAATCTCTCCATGTTACAGAACAGGAAATGGGGCCCGGGGAGGTGACCCCTGTCACCGAGGTCACCCGGTGAGCCTGGATGCAAATTCAGGTCTGCAGAGAGAGAAGAGGGACACACACATCGGCCGTGATGGAAGGAGGCAGGTTCCAGGCGAGGGGGACAGAGATGGGAGCCAGAAAACAAGCATCATGTGATACTCAGCAGGGTGGTTGGGGGTGAGGCCGCTGCGGCCAGAGGGCCTGGGTACAGCCTCGGCACTGCCACTCGCAGCTGTGTGGCTTTGAGCCAGTGACATCACCTCTCTGGCTTCTGTTTCCTCCTTTTCACAAAGAGAGAGAACCTTGCAGACCTCCTGCGATGGGGCTGTGGGTGTTTTTTTTTTTTTTTTTTAAATATATTTTTATTGATTTCAGAGAGGAAGGGAGAGGGAGAGAGAGAGAAACATCAATGATGAGAGAGAATCATGGATTGGCTGCCTCCTGCACGCCCTCTACTGGGGATTGAGCCCACAACCTGGGCATGTGCCCTTGACCGGAACCAAACCTGGGACCCTTCAGTCCGCAGGTCTGACGCTCCATCCACTGAGCCAAACCGGCCAGGGCACGATGGGGCTGCTTTGAGGGTGACAGCTGACAATGCAGGTAAAGTCATTAGAAGAGGTATAGAGTGAGCTTTAGCCAGTACTTTTAATTTCATTTCCTCACCAAAGATTTACTGAAGGGTGCTAGGCTGAGGGACGGGGACTGTGGGGCACAGACAGACGGAAGGATATTTGCTCATTCGTTTAGCAAAGACTTGCTGAATACCTAACGCGTGTCTGGCACTGTTCTAGGTGCTGAAGATACAGTGATGCACAAAACATACAAGCTGGAATTCTAGACAGATGGCAAATACGATAGACAACTGAAATATAATATGCCAGGTAGGTCTATGTGCTAAAGAAACAAAAAAAATTAAAGGCGGTAGGGAGCTGGAGAGTGGTCAGGGAAGGCCTCTTGGAGGAGGCGGCACTTCGGAAGAATCTTAAAGGAGAAGAGAGAGGGAGCCTTGTCGACATGTGGGGGACGCGTGTCCCAGACGGAGGAAATAATAGCCAGTGTAAAGGCCCCAAGGTCAGTGTGCCTGGTGTGCTGAAGGGGCACGGTGGCTTAGGTAGACTGAGAGGGAGAGAGGGAGGAGGTGAGAGAGAGTGCAGGACCCTGTGGGCCGCTGGGCCGGCTTTAAATGGTGCTCAGCAGCCGAGACCGGTCTGGCTCAGTGGATGGAGCGTCGGCCTGCGGACTGAGAGGTCCCGGGTTCGATTCCGGTCAAGGGCATGTGCCTGGGTTGCGGGCACATCCCCGGTGGGGGATGCGCAAGAGGCAGCTGATCAATGTTTCTCTCTCATCCATGTTTCTAACTCTCTCTATCTCTCTCCCTTCCTCTCGGTGAAAAATCAATAAAATATATTAAAAAAAAAATAAATGGTACACAGCAGAGCGACATTTCCAACCTGTGCGTCAGAATGTGACAGAAATGCTTCTTGCTCTCGGGAGCAAACCTGTTAGTTGGGAGCGGGGTTGGGGGAGGGGGAGGAGCCCAACACTCCAGCAAAGAAATGGTTACGAGGTTCAGAGTGCGAGCCTCTGAAGGCTGGGACTTGCCTGCTGTGTCTGTGCCTCGAACAGCCCGTGGCCCTACGCTCCGCGTAGACATGGTGAAATGAATGAACGAATCATGCTGCCGTGAAGGCTAAACACCGTGTCGGGGCGGGCTGTGCGGCTACGGTAGGCGGGATGTTGGAGAGCACCCCGGGCTCAGGGATGTTTGGAGTTGGAAAGAGGGGGAACAGCCAGTGTAAAAGGTGCCTGTGCCTCAGCGTGGAAGGTAAACAAAAGCTCGGGTGAGACCTGTGTTGGCGATTTTAAAAGTGTGTCGTTAACACAAGAAACTTTGTATTCATAGTATTTAATCTTTCTCGCTGGTCAAGAATAAGAAAAAAACAGAAGGTAAACATTCCTACGAGAATGGCAGAGCTGTAAGATTTGTTTCCATTGGAAGTCCATCTGTTTTGCCAGTGTGTTCTTGTTTAGGTCTGTTATACTAATGTTATTTATTCATTTTTTCCCCCATTTATATATATATATTTTTAAATATATTTTATTGATTTTTTACAGAGAGGAAGGGAGAGAGAGTTAGAAACATCGATGAGAGAGAAACATTGATCAGCCGCCTCCTGCACATCTCCTACCGGGGATGTGCCCGCAACCCAGGTACATGCCCTTGACCGGAATCAAACCTGGGACCCTTCAGTCCACAGGCCGACGCTCTATCCACTGAGCCAAACCGGTTTCGGCTTTTCTCCCATTTATATACACAGTTAACTGAAGAGCTTTCGCAAGCACCCAGGTCTGTAAAGTATTTTTAGGTAAAGTTTCTTTTGTTGTACAAAAAAAATAAGGTCCCCCAGGCAAGACCAAATGTGTGTTTTATGAGCAAAGAGAAAGCTGGGGGTGGGGGTGCGGGGCAAGGGGTGCAAGTAAGACTGAGCCCCGTCCTGGAGTTCAGGGTAGAGCCCGCAGGGCAGGAGGATGGGACACGGGAAGGCCTGGGTCGGGGAGGGGGGCTGTTATGGGCAGAGAGTGATGTGATCCGAGGAGATCCAGGCTGTAGAGAGACATCACTTTGTCTCTGTCTGTATTTGTTCTTTTCTCACCCTTTGGGGGACCCCCTGGTGAATCTGATGGAAGCTGTACGAACACACACAACTTTCTGTGTGATTTCAGGGGGTTCACTGGACACTGAAGTTCTGCTATCTGGTTTGGTCCACGCCAGGCCTCTCAACAGGTGAACGGAGACTCAGGCCTACTCATAACGACTAGCACCTGCAGAGCACGTAGTCTGGGCCAGGCTCGGCTCTGATACTTGACAGTCAGAAAGCAGTCTTCACAGCAACCCAAGGAGGAAGGACCTTGATGAGCCCATTACACAGATGGGAAGTGAGATCTGAGAGGGTAACGGCCTCTCCCGTGACACACAGGTGGTCAGTGACAGAGCAGGGGCGCACCCTGGAGCCCCTGTGCTTAGCCATTAGGCCAGGACTCCCTTTATTTATTTTGATCTCAGGGGTCAAGGACCCCCTAGAGTTCATCCCAGGTCTTCCCAGGGACCTCAGGCCCGGTGGCTGGATATTTTTATTTTATTTTTTGAAGAATCTGGGGTGTTTGCCCTGTAGAGGTCTCCACGTTTTATCTATCTATCTGTCTCAGATAGATAGATATAGATATATTATTGATTTCAGAGAGGAAGGGAGAGGGAGAGAGAGATAGAAACATCAATGATAAGAGAACCATTAATTGGCTGTCTCCTGCATGCCTCCTACTGGGTGTCGAGCCCATGACCCGGGCATGTGCCCTTGACCAGAATCAAACCCCAGACCCTTCAGTCCACAGGCTGATGCTCTATCCACTGAGCCAAACTGGCTTGGGCTTGTGGTTGGTTATTTGGCTCCAGCTCCGCCAGCTGAACACAGCAGGGGCTGCACTGTTGCTTCAGGGAGGACCCCAGTCTTGGGGGGTGGGCTGGGTTGGGGTCCCACAGCTGGCAAGGCGGGCGTGGGGACCGGATCATCCAGCCAGAGCGTGCATCTGTGTGTCTGTGGCTTGTTACCTGTGCCTGCTCCTGGATTCATGGGAATATCTGAGGCCCAGTCGATCTGCACATGGGCTGGGGAAGGAGGTTGCATGACTTCACTCCCAGCTTACATCTCACCGGCGGGGCGAGTTGGGACAGGTTACTGAGCGTCTGTGCCTCTTTTTCTCTGTCTGTATAATGAAGGTAAGTTTCTGCCTCGTAGGCCTTTTGAGGATTCAGGGAGATGGCGCGTGTCACGTGCCAGGCTCAGCCCAGTGTGCGGTTGGGGGCTCAGCCGGGGCGGCCTCTTGGGGTAAGTGTGTCTGTCCTTCCACAGTGTGTGCTGGCGCCTATTGCATCGGCTTCATGGCTGCCCGCTGGGTGTTGTTACTATGTTTGCCACCCCGTGTTTTCCTGAGTCGGAGGAGCCGGCCAGAATAGATACTTTCCGGAACTTCCGCTTCCAGGACTAGTTACAAGATTACCCCTTGGCATCCTCTCTCCAGGCCTGGAGGGAACCAACATCCTCTCTCCGACGCCCGCCCCCGTGCGAGCCGAACCGGCGGGGTGGGGACCCAGGTCCGCTCCGCAGCCCTCCATTCCAGGGCTAAGGCAAGTCAGCTGAGGGCCTGCGCTCCTTAGCCACGCCCACGCCACGCCCACGACACTAGGACCACGCCCCGCCTCAGTCCTTCAATCACCGCCATAAAGCCACGCCCACGGCAAACAGGACCACGCCCCCGAGCCACGCCCACGGTACTAGGACAAGCCCCGCCTCAGTCCTGCAATCATCGCCATGAAGCCACGCCCCCATCGATTTCATGTTTGGTTCCCTTCCAGCCCCCAACGCGAAGTCTCCTGCCCACCCACTCCGGCTGCCCTGCTTCCACCCGGTCCAGCACCGCCCCCTGCCCTTGAGGGTCTGCCACCCCGCCGCCCCCTCCCCTCAAAGCCCTGAGCCTCGAGTAGTCACTATTGTGCGGAGGGTGTGGGTCCTGGAGACTGTATTTGCCCCTGGAAAGGTCTTGCCCAGTGGAGTTGGCGAGGTACATCCTGCGCCGGGGCCACACGAATCTCTGGGCCTCCGGAGGGGGTTAGGCAGAGGCTGTAAAGGCCACGGACCCAGAGACGGCTACCCACCCGCACCCCTTTGTCTGTAAGTGACCTGGTCCCTCTCCAGGGACCAAAACCATCTCTTCTCGTGGGGAGACAAGAGCCGCGGGCACCTGGCGAGGCGCGGTACCGCTCAGCCAAGGCCACTGACAAGCTGCCTTCATCCTCCAAGGTCCCCCCAATCTCAGCTCTGCAGCGAGAAGGGAAGGGTTTGGTTGCCTTGTCAGTTTGTTTCTAAAGAGGAGTGGTCAGAATTGGTAGGCTCCCTCTCATTGCCTCTAAGATATACAAGTTAAAAAGAAAAAAGAAAAAAGAGAAGGAAAAGAAATAGAAAATGACACCTCTACTAAAATGAACCAATGGACTACGTATGAATATCACTCAGAGGGACCCACTAGTCAGGCCTCACTAAGCCCAGAGAGAGGGGAAGGGTGGCTCAGCTGAGGGTAGGAGGGGGCTTCCGGATTTCTTTTGTTTGTTTTGTTTTGTTCTCTTTCTCTCTCTGGGTCTCAGTCTGCCACCCTTCTGGGAATCTATTGTGTTCACCCCTCACCCCCTAACCCCCTCTCTCTGGCTCTGTCCCATTCTCTACGTTTCTGTCCCTTTATCTCTCCGAGTTCTCCCCTCATTCTCTCTGGTCTCTGTCCATTTCTGTCTTGCGTTCTCTTTCTCAGTCTCTCTCTGTCATGTCTTTGGACTTTTGGCCACGTCCCCTTCTCAGTCCTCCCACCCAGGGCGAAGGACTATGACTCCATCTTTCTCTTCCTCGATTCCCACTCTTGTCATCGCACAGCCCATTCTGCATGGCTGGGGAGGGCCGCGGGACGAGTGTTTTTGGGAGGAAGATGGGCAGAGGTGACCTGGGTCACTTCTGGGCTGGCAGAAGCTAGGAAGGCTTCCTGTCCCCCTTCCGATTCCTTGTGCTGATGGTAGTAGCACCAACACATGAATGTTTCCTGCTTTAGACACACATTGCATCGTTGTCTTAAGCCACTGAGATGCCAGGGTTTATTGGTTACAGCAGCTAATGTCACCTCACCTAATGCCAAACTCATCATACATTCCCGTACGGAAAGCCGACGAGACCTCAAAATTCCCAAACCTTAAAAATAAATAAAATAGCCCTACCCAGTTTGGCTTAGTGGATAGAGCACCGGCCTGTAGAGTGAAGGGTCTCAGATTTGATTCCGAGCAACAGGTTGTGGGCTTGATCCCCAGTGGGGGGTGTGCAGGAGGCAGCTGATCAATGATTCTCTCTCATCATTGGTGTTTCTATATCTCTCTCCCTTTCCCTTTCTCTCTGAAATCAATAAAAAGATATAAATAAGCCCTGGCCAGTTTGGCTCAGTGGATAGAGAGTCGGCCTGCGGACTCAAGGGTCCCAGGTTCGATTCTGGTCAAGGGCATGTACCTTGGTTGCGGGGATATCCCCAGTAGGAGGTGTGCAGGAGGCAGTTGGTCGATGTTTCTCTCTCATGGATGTTTCTAACTCTCCATCCCTCCTTCTCCCTTCCTCTCTGTAAAAAATCAATAAAATATATATTTTTTTAAAAAGGATATACATAAATAAAATAAAATTCCCAAACCTTCAACTCACATCCACCTCCAGCCTGCATTAGTCCTAACTCAATCAGAACCTTAACCCAACCCGCATTCTTCCCCCTGTTTTATTTAGAAGCCCTGTATTTCTTTGTTTTGCTCAAGTCATATAGCCTTCAGCTTATTAAAAAAAAAATCTACCTAAAATGCAGTGGAATTTTAAAATAACAAATAAATGTAATGCCCGCTAGGAGAGACCTGAGGGAGTGGGTGCTGTGTACCAAGTTTCATCATTTCTCTACAAATGCTGCTGCTGCCATGGGGGTGGGGGGTGGGCGGGTGCCAAAGCCGTCAATTCTTCAACCTCAGCATTTAATCGATGTATGGCCCAGCCCGTTGCTGCTCGGCCTTCCTTGGCATTTGAAGATATCACACTTGCCATCAGCCCCTTGAGATCAACTACTGACACCGACTCATTTCACAGCGATTACGGCCTCTTGAATCAAAACAGTGTTTTCTGCCTCCGGAGGATGTGGTTTATGTATGTCTCTCACCTACTGAACCCATATTTGTAAGTGAAATATGCGTGGATTTGCGTTCCATTGTTTTCCTCTACAGCAGCGGTTCTCAACCTGTGGGTCGCGACCCCTTTGGCGGTCGAACGACCCTTTCACAGGGGTCGCCTAAGACCATCCTGCATATCAGATATTTACATGACGATTCACAACAGTAGCAACATGACAGTGATGAATTAGCAACGAAAAGAACTATATGGTTGGGTCACAACATGAGGAACTGTATTTAAAGGGCCAGAAGGATCTATATGCCTGTCCAGTGCATCCACTCCGACCACGCTGGGGTTCAGAGGGTGTGGGTGGTTCCGCCTTGCAGCTGTTGTAACAGTTTCAGCGATGTGCTTCGAAGTCTGGATCTTCAGGGGCCTGTGCAGTGTCCGGGCGGCAAAAAGAGGCAAAGAGGCCACACAGGCCCCCGCCTTGCCCTCCAGCCACCCCAGCCCACATTCTGACAAAAGCTGGGTCAACACTTAAAGGTAAGCCTACCCCAGTCCTCGTCTTACCCCTACCGGTGGCCTAACCTGACCCTGACCTCAGCTATATCCCGAGCCCTGTCTCTATTAAAAACCTAGCTCTGACTTTGTTCTGCACCTCAACACGGTCCTTAATCCTAAACTTAAGACCTGACCCTGGCCCTTAATTATAAACCTGATGATCATGATATACTCCAGTCTTAAACCTTAACCCTGGTCCTGACCACAGATTCACCTTGACCTTGACCCCAGACGTAACTCCAGTCCAGTCCTAGATCCACACATAGCCTCCACCTCAGCCATAAGCCTCGCCTTGACTGATTCCAGCTACAAGCAGAGTCTAAACTCTGTGCCTACTCTTCACCCTTATCCTACATACCCCGAGCCCTACCCACCATCAGAACCCAAACACCAATGTCAGTTGTCATCTTTACCTCAATCTTTTTTGTTGCTGTTAATCCTCAGAGGATATTTTCTCCATTGCTTTTTTCAGAGAGAGTGGGAGGGAGGGAGCCAGGGGAGGAGACACACACACACACACACACACACACACACACACACACGCACATCGACTGGTTGCCTCCAACAGGAGCCCTGAATGGGGGCAGGGAGCAAACCTGCAACCCAGGTACGCCCTTGATAGAGAATCAAACCCCCAACCCTTGTGTGTGTGTGTGTGTGTGTGTGTGTGTGTGTGTGTGTGTGTGTGTAAGTGCCCGGGTGTCGATGCTCTGCCAATTGGGAACATTGGCCAGGAATCTTTTTTTTTTTTTTAAATCCTCACCCGAGGATATTTTTCCATTGCTTTTTACAGAGAGTGGGAGAGAGAGAGAAAGACAGAGAGAAATATCGATGTGAGAGAAACACCTAGATCAGCTGCCTCCTGCAAGCGCCCTGACCAGGGCCTGGGCCGGGGAGGAGCCTGCAACAGAGGTACGTGCCCTTGACTGGAATCTAACCTGGAACCCTTTGGTCCACAGTCCCACACTCTGTCCACTGAGCCAAACCAGCCAGGGCCGGCCAGGGAATCTTAACCCTTTCTTCAACCCTAAACCAAATTCTGGTGATACTGACTGCTACTGATTCCCTCCGCCCCCTTTTTTTGGTTAATGATCACCTGAGGATATTTCCATTGTTGTTGTTGGTGTTTTTTTGTTTGTTTGTTTTTTGTTTTGTTTTTTTTTAGAGAGAGAATGGAAGGGAGAGTGAGAGACAAAGAGAAACATCGATGTGAGAGAGACACATCAACTGGTTTCCTCCCGCATGTGCCCTGACCAGGGCCGGGGATCCAGCCAGCACGCACCTTGACTGAAATCAAACCTGGGACCCTTCAGTCTGTGGGCCAAAGCTCTATCCACTGAGCCAAAGCGGCTAAGGCCTGATCCTTACTCTTAGCCTTAATCTGATTAATTTCTAATCCTAATTGGAACCAAACTCCAGTCCTAAGAGCTTTCTGTGACAAGAAGTCATCCCTGATTCTTCTTCGTCTCTCACTCCCCACAGCGAGTTGGCCAGCAAATGCTATCATGTTGCCTTCAAATTCTCCCAGTGTCCAACCATTCCTCTCCTCCTCCACAGCCACCAGCATCTTCTTCCTGGACTTCTGCGGGCATCCTCTCACTGGGCTCCCGTTTTATTCCAGCCCCCTAGCCCCCATCCCCCACAGCCCGTTCCCCACACAACAACCAGAGGGATCCTGTTAAAATCTGAGTCAGGCCCAGCCGGTGTGGCTCAGTGGTTGAGTGTTGACCTATGAACCAGGAGGTCCCAGTTCAGGTCCTGGTTATGGGCTCGATCTCCAGTGTGGGGCGTGCAGGAGGCAGCCAATCAATGATTCTCTCTAATCACTGATGTTTTTGTCTCTCTCCCTCTCCCTTCCTCTCTGAAATCAATAAAAATGTATTTGAAAATGTAAAATAGGCTGGGGAGGGGTCGATGGCGGGAAAAGCAGACATATATGATACTTTAAACAATAAAGAATTAAAAAAAATTAAACCTGAGTTAGCTCACATCCCTCCTCTGCTCAGAACCCTCCATGGCCTCCACCTCACAAGATATAGAAGTCAAAGACCCACATTGGCCCTCAAGACCCTAATTAATAGGGGCCCCTTTGTCTCCTCTCTGATCTCATCCCCCCCCCACCCCACCCTCCCGCTCACTCTGCTCCCGCCACTCTTGCTTTCTTGCTGTTCCACATATACTCTAGGCCCGTGGTCGGCAAACTGCGGCTCGCGAGCCACATGCGGCTCTTTGGCCCCTTGAGTGTGGCTCTTCCACAAAATACCACGTGCGGGCGCGCGTCCAGTGCGATGGAAACTTCGTGGCCCATGCGCAGAAGTCGGTATTTTGTGGAAGAGCCGCACTCAAGGGGCCAAAGAGCCACATGTGGCTCGCGAGCCGCAGTTTGCCGACCACTGCTCTAGGCACATTCTACCCCAGGGCCTTGTCACTTGCTGTTCCCTCTGCCTGGAGCGCTCTTTCCCCAGATACCCACATTCTCACTCCCACCTCTCCTTCAGGCCTTTACTCACATGTCACGTTTTCAGTATAGCCTTTCCGTTAACCTTACTCAAAATGATAATGCCCCTCGCTTCCAGCACTATTTCCCTTCTCTGTCTCATTTTCCTTCACGCCATGCATGATCGCCTAGTGCACTGTATAACTTATTTACCTTGTTCATTGTCTGTTCCTCAGTGACGTGTCAGTTCTGAAAGATAGGGACATTGCTGTCCCCTTTGTTCCCTAGTGTCTAGAACAGTGCCTGGCAATGAATCGACGGCACATAGCAGATACTTTTGGTGCTTCCTGAGAAGGTCAGAGCTCCATTGCCCTGCAGTTCTAAGATCATCAGGGGAGGGAGGAGCAGTGAGTGAAGAGACAGGGAGCCGAGGGAGCCACAGCTTCTAGGAGAGCAGGTTGGTTGAGTTGTCAATTACATCTGGCTGACAGAGGGCCTGGCTTTGTCCCCAAACTCCTGTGGCCACCCCAGCTCCAGCCAGAAACTCACCAACCTCTTTGGGTTCACGTTGCCCACCTGGAGGCACTGGGTTTGCCCACTTGCACAGAGAGCAGCTGAGAAATGCCTAGGTCTGGGTCCTTTTCCTGGCTCGTATGCAGAATCAGGGGCACCCATACCTTCCCTCCCTGCAGCTCTGAGCCTCCGTTCAGCTTGCGATGGGGTGAAGGCTGAGAGGGAGACGCCCCTCCGTGCTGGAGCTGGACCTGGCGATAAGGGTGAGGCTGAGGCAGGGAGACTATGGGGTTCAGTGCTGAGCAGCCCGCCTTGAATAAAGAGGACCAGAGAAAGCCATAGAGACGGCAGGACTGAAATAAAACTGGACCGTGGAAAAGAGGCAAAAAAAAACAGAGACAAAGCCCTAGCTGGTTGGGCTCAGTGGATAGAGCATCGGCCTGTGGACTGAAGGGTCCCGGGTTCGATTCCGGTCAAGGGCACATGCCTAGGTTGTGGGCTCGATCCCCAGTAGGGGGCGTGCAGGAGGCATCTGAACAATGACTATCTCTCATTGATGTTTCTCTCTCTCCTTCTCCCTTCCTCTCTGAAATAAAAAGTAAAAAAGAGTCAAAGAGAAGGCGTGAATGAGAGAAACATATGAACATGGAGAGATAGACCTACAGCATAGGGAATATAGTCAATAATATTGTAATTACTATGTATGGTGCCAGTTGGGTACTAGACTTAAGGGGAGATCACTTTGTAAGTTATATGAACGTCTAACCAGTATGCTGTACATACACCTGAAGTGAATGTAATATTGAATGTCACCTGTAATTGAAAATTGTATGTATAAAATTGAATGTCAACTGTAATAAAATTTAAAACACACACACACACAAATGGACAGTGAGAGAGTGCGTGCAATAATGGGGAGAAAATGGACGCCCCGCAACATTTTATTCCACGTCACATCTATTTAATGCTCCTACTGCACTAATTGCTGGCTGGGCCGGCTAAAACTACATTTCCCAGAATGCCTTGTGGTGGGGGTGTGTGGCAGGCAGAGATTTAGGTTCCACCAATCAGATGCCTTCGCGGGAAGCTTGGATTTCTAATTAAGCTCAGGTGGGAGAAGGGCAGCTGGTCGGAGCGAGCCGGTGTGGGTGAGAGCCGGCTTCTGATCGCGCCGGGAGCAGCCCCCCGGGGTGGCCTTTTCTGGGCGGTGGCCTAGAGTCTGTGTCTCCTGACGGGCACTGTGTCCCTTCATCAGTCCCTTTCTCCTTTCACTGCCCCACTGGGTCCTTCCTGTTGGCTGCCGCTGAGAAATCAGGGGCGCACAGCTAGAGAGAAAGAGGTAGCGATTCAGAGAGCCACGCCGAGACCCCACGCCCCGCAGAGACAGGGGAGACCCAACCAGCTCAGCGATACAGCGGATGAAATTGAAAAAAAATAAAATAAGTGATAGAAGAAGGAAGATGTGAGACGGACACCCAGAGAAGGACTGAAGGGAAACTGAGGCAGAGAGGCGTGCTGGCAGAGGCAAGGGCAGGGGGCCGGGAACAGTGACAGAGACCTCCCCGGTTGCTGGAGCAGCCGAGTGGGAAGGGGACCCTTTCCTAAAGGTGGTTCTCAACCTTCCTCATGCCGCGACCCTTTCATACAGATCCTCATGTGGTGGTGACCCCCAATTTCATTGTTACAAATTGAACATAATGAACGCATAGTGATTCATCACCAAAACGATATGTAATTATATATGTGTTTTCCGATGGTCTTAGGAGCCTCCTGTGAAGGGGTCGTTCGACCCCCCAAAGGGGTCGCGACCCACAGGTTGAGAACCGCTGCTTTAGAGCCTGGACTCCAGGGGGCGGGCGTAGCGGTTGGAGGCAAGAGGATGGGAGGACATTGGAGAGGGCCGGACTTGTTGGAATCAGCGAGGCCTTGCCGCGCATGGAGCGTTCTGGCAAAATGTCTGTTTCGAGCCCCAAGCTTAACAGCCCGACTGAGGGGGGTCGTGTCCCCGAGTGCACTCCCAACCTCTCTGTCACATGCCCGCGGGGCCTTGTCCCTGAAGTCCCAGCCTCCACTTGATGAGCTGGGGGACCCAACCATTTCTGATGTCTGAGGCAGACTCCTGAGGGTAGAGGAAGACTGCGGAACTGAGCGGAGTGGAGGGGCGGAGTCAGGGTCTCCGAGAATAGGGGACAGTGGAAAAGAGGGGTGCCCGGGGATAGAGCTGGGCAGACCGAGGCAGAGAGAGCGGAGACCAGGGGCAGAGGGAGGGGCAGTGCGCAAGGCACGCCCGATTTAAGATTCCAGACAGTGGGCCTGGATGACCTGGCTCCTCTCATAAGTTCTCTTGGCTTCATTACTGCCCCTCTGATCTTCGTTCTCCATCAAGGGTTGCCAGATAAAATGCAGAATAACTAGTTACATTTCAATGTTAGATATTTTAGCGTAAGTCTGGCCCCCAAGCTTGCATGGGACAGTCTTAGACTTAAGAAATGACTGCCCTAGCTTGGTGGGTGGGTGTGGTAGAGGGGTTGAACTTTGACCCAGGAGCCAGGAGTCACAGTTGGATTCCCGGTCAAGGCACATGCCCTGGTTGTGGGCTCAATGCCCAGTAGGGGCCGTGCAGGAGGCAGCCAATCAATGATTCTCTCTCATCATTGATGTTTCTATCTCTCTCTCCCTCTCCCGGAAATCAATAAAAACATGTTTAAAAAAACAAGAAGAAATTACTGCCCTGGTCGGTGTGGCTTAGTTGGTTGGAGCATCATCTCATGCCCCGAAAGGTTGCTGGTTCGATTCCTGGCCAGGGAACATGCCTAGGTTTCGGGTTCACATACTGGAGGCAATGGATCAATGTTTCTCTCATACATTGATGTTTCTCTTTCTTTCTCCTTTCCCCTCTCTCTAAAATCAGTAAAAACATATCTTTGGGTGAGGATTAACAAATACACGATTCATTAAAAATAATCTGAAATTCAAATCTCACCAGACGTACTATATTTTCGCTAAATCTGGGATTCCCTCCCCATCTCTGTTCTCTTTCTGCCTGCTTTGTTTTGTTTGCTCTTGTCTTTCCCTCTGCCAGTCTACTTTCACCATCTCTGTCCTCTTAACGACCTTGCCCCAAGGTCAGAGCCACCCCTAAGCCCCTGACACCCCCAACTAGTTCCCCCCCCCCCTCCCAGCCCAGCCCTGTCTCTAGGGCCATCTTTTCCCTCCAGGGTCCTCTTCTGTCTTCTTTCTTTATCTCTCTTCTCATCGAGGAACCAGACCTCTGCAATTCTCCCTCCCACCCCCACCCCTGCCCCCAAGAGGAGGTGTGGAGGCTTTGAGGGAGTGAGGAATCCACCTTTACTCACCTGCATCCTGGCCTCATGTCCTTTCCTTTCCTTCTCCTGGCCAAAGAGGTCATGAGAACTTCCCAAAATCACACAGCAGAACAGAGACTAAACGCCACCCTCTCCTCCAAATCCCTTCCAAGTCCCCAGCTTCCTGGTGGAAAATTCCTCTATACTCTGCCCTGAAAATGGCCCGACTTGGTGATATTTCTAAATACCAGGCAGTATGTGACGGTCACAGGTCAGGACCAGAGGTGCCGGTGAGCAAGGCATGGTAGATTTTTGAGCATCTACTACGTCCTAAAAGTTGGGGAGATGGCTCACAGGCTCTTAACACAAGACCAGTGACTTGTCATGGCTGTTGCCATGTCCCTCGGCCTGAGAACATAATAGGTGCTCCGTAAACGCCTGTTGAATGAAAGAACGAGTGAATAAATAAAAAAACATACCCCAAGCGGCTGAGGACGCCTTTCCACGTCTCCCCTTGTCTTTATCCCCATCGCTGCTCTCACTTGGTCCTCTCCTGCCTCCTTTTCCCTCCTGCCCCCCTCTCTTGGCTTGTCATTCTCTAGAATCCTGTTGTCAGTTTTTCATCTGAGGGGTTTCTCTCCAGTGACCACTATCTGCTGGACATCTCCTCTGTGCCAGGTGATTCGCTGGTGGAATCCTTCTGGAATATTCCAGAAGGTAAGGACAGCTTCTCCCGGGTGTTTTCCAAATGTGGGGGCTGAGATCCAGAAAGAAGGGAGGTGCCCTGGTCACTTCAGAACCAGCGCGTCTGGCCTCTCCCTAGACATGTCTCTTGTCTCTCCCTCTCCCTCTCTATGCTTCCTCCTGCTGGCCACCTCATCACCTGGCACCTCCACGCATGTAAGGAGATTAGTATCACACAGCACGGGGGCTGCAAATCCCAATGGGCCCAGGGGCCAGGCCTGTGACACAGCCCCCTGCCCAGGAAGATGGGCAGCGACGCTCCAACTCATCCAGTTATCTCCACCCCAAGAGACCACATCCAGTTTCTCAAGAGGGGCTGGAAAGCCACATTTACAGAAGCCGCCCCAGGATGAAATGCTAGGATTGAATTCACACAAACGCTGTTTGGCCCAAACAAGATGACGTGTGCCCCAGCCAGGCCGGCTGGCGGCGGCTTGCAGCCTCTGAGTTGATTTTAGTTCCATGTGCCAGCTTCTGTGCTGAGGAAGAATTTCCAGATTCCAGTAGAATAGGCAGAGGCGTGTGGGTCTGTTGTTAATTGCTTTATCCCCAGCACCTAGCACAGCGCCTTACCCATCATAGCTGCTCCATATATCTTTGAAGTGAGTGGTGTATTAAATCCTAGCAGACGCCATAGAAATAACAATTTAAAAAAATCTCCATTTTGCAGATGGGGAGATGGAGGCACAGAGGGGCAAAGTCCCAGGGTTCCATAGCAGCACTGGGACTTGAACCCGGATCTCAACGGACTCCCACACCGTAACCCTAGGCCAGTGGTCGGCAAACTGCGGCTCGCGAGCCACCTGCGGCTCTTTGGCCCCTTGAGTGTGGCCACGAAGTTTCAGTCGCACTGTACGTGCGCGCCCGGACGTGGTATTTTGTGCAAGAGCCACGCTCAAGGGGCCGTAGTTTGCCAACCACGGCCCTAGGCTACCCTGGCGTGCGTGGGGTTGTGCCTGTGCAATGCTGTGTGTGGGGGTGTGTGCCCGGGAGCGTGTCTGCGGGACCGTGGTGCCGAGGATGTGCCATGTGGCGGTGCCCATCCTCCTGGTTGGACACTGAGGCCTGGAAAGGAAACCCGGGGCACCTGCTCCCCTCAGACACGCCTGCTCTGGGTGCTCATCCCGTCCAGAGAGAACATTCAGCCCCGCCCCTCCGTCACCCATCCTCAGGGGTCCCCCCACCCGCCTCCCCTAGATGCCCAGAGCCCTGGGGGAGAGGGGGAAAGAATTCAGGATGAGGGTGGAGGTGTGGGGAGGAGGCAGAGGGAAGGGGATGGGTTAAGAAGGAGTGTGTGATGTCAAGCAAAAAAGACAACATTAGACACAGATGCTGAGATGGCGTTTATCGCGGCAAAAAAAGGTGAAGTCGCCGAGGGAGGGGGGTGGGGGAGGGGGTGTGGTGGGGGCCGGGGTGGGGGCCATGGAAGCTAATACATGGTGCACTAGGTCGCACACGGACACTGGGGGTGGGTGGTGGGGTGGGCGTGGCCCAGGCATGGCAATGGGGGGAGGGGAGGAGAGGCAGTGGGCCCCAGCCGGGAGCTCCTGGAGGTGGTGGGGAGGAGGTGGCGCGTCTCCGTTGCAGAGGATGGAAGGAATCAGTTAGAGGGGGTTGAATGGAGGCACTGGAGGCATGGCCACAAGGCGGGTGGTCTGGGCCCAGGAAATGGAATGTGGGGTCGGGGTAGCAGACAGGGGGCCAGCCCTGGGCTTGGGCCTCGAATCCAAGGGACCTTCAAGGTCCTCCAGTCTCCCATTTGCCTAGGGAGAGAACAAGCTGGGAGAGGCTAGCTTAGGGTCCTAATCAGGATTTAGCAATCAGTTCTCCAGCCCTCTCCCCACCCCGATTCTTCTCCTACCCTGTCTGTCCCGAACGGAAAGAGGGGAGAGACTAACTCCTCTGACCCCATGCCATTCTCTCCCAGAGGCTCCTCAGGGAGCCCCGAGGGCGAGCCCATTTCACAGATGGGGAAAACTGAATCGTCCTGTCCCGACTACACGCTTTCACACTTCTCCCGCCTCCCTGCCCGAGGATCTGTGCTGCCCCTCCCTCTGGGGCGAATACTGATCATCTTGAAACCCTTAGCATTGGGCGCGGGGCAGGGCACACACCTTGGGATTCTCCCAAATCACACCGGGCTGTGGGCCATGCCTCCAGGGGCCTGAGATGCCAACACAAAGAAAAAAAAATGACTCCCCACGTCCTCTGGCTCAAACCCAGTACAAAAGTGACTATTTACAATGAAGGGGTGGGGAGTGGGGAGGGGGCACAGGAAGGGGTGGGGCCAGAGTGAGCTCTCCGCTGGGGAGGGGGGGGGAGGCCACGCCCCTGGCACCCCCGCCTTGGAAAGGGACAAAGCCAGACAGACTGTATAAAGGGTCTCTATCCCCAGGGCGGGGAGGACCCTAGGGGGGAGGGATGGGGTGCGGGTGGGGAGGCACGGGCGGTGGGAGGAGATGGAGGAAAGGTAGCTACTGCCCCTCGCCTCCCCCCTCCCCCCCGCCGGACACACAGTTTTCCGTGGGATGGACACAGAAAGGGTTAATTAAAAAAGTTCGATGAGCGAAGTCTGACTGTCGAGTGGGCTGGGCTGGAGCAATGAGGCCGCAGGTCCCGGTGGCCGGTGGTGATGGAGTCACTCAGGAAATGAGAGGTTGGTGGTTTTGGGGGTGGGGTGGAAGGGAAGAGAGGGGGAGGGGAGGGGAGGGGGGTTAGGCGGTCCCCCCAATGATCTCTGGGAGACAAGAGTATCCTGGACTGGCTGAGAAGGGGTTAAAAACCAGCAGCCTCCCCCCCCCTCCACAGAGACTCCCCCTTTTCCCTCCCGGCACCCAGTCCCCCCACATGGTGCCCAGGCCGCTGACCGAGGCGGAGAGGGATGGTGATGGCAGGGCGACCCCAGGAGCCCTGGGCCAGGTCCCGGGCCCCCAGTGTCCGCACCTGGGCATCGCGATCCCGGTCTCCCCTTCGTGACACCCAGCTCGGGTTTGGGCGACAGACAGCCAGACAGCCGGAAGGGGTGCCAGACGGCCGGGCAGGTGCGTGGCGACCGCGAAGACCCCCGGGGCTGTGGGCACAGGGTGCCCCCAGGGCCCCCAGTCAGCAGCCTGGACGCGCACGTGGCCGCCTCCTCGCCACTCTCGGCGAACACTTTCCCCACCGCTCGCTCTCTCGCTCTCAACCTCCAATCCTGGTCTTGCCAGAGCAAGACATCAAAGCAGGGGAATCCGCTCACTTTCCAAACAGTAGGCCGCCAACTCAGAAACGAGATGAGGAGGGTGTGGGATGAGGACCGGGGAGGAGACACAGATCAAGGGGATACTGAGGGGCTTGGGGGTTAAGCAGGGGAGGAAAACACCAGGCAGATAAAAGCGGTTCCCTATTTGGTCCCCAACCATCTACAGATGGACTCTTAAATGCCAATGGTGATGCATGTCATGCTCACCTGCCAGTCCAGGGCAGGTGTCAGGGCAGATAACGATGGCACGACCTTTGCCTTCTCATCCCTAAGAATTATTGCAGCAGAGCCCCCTCGCCCATGCGGAGAAGGCCGGGCCGGGGCAGAAGAAGGTGGCTGGGGCAGGTTGGCTCAGCGCCCCCTCAGACGGGGGACGGAGGAGGTGAATTTGGCACATTGAACCCCTTCTTCTTGTAAGTGCTTGAGGTCCTTCTCTGCAATCCGGGGGGCACCATCCTTTGGGCCAGCAGAGGAGGGGTTGAGTTGGTCTCCGCTCTCCCCCAGTTTCTACAGCTTTGCCCCAAGGAGGCAAGTGGGGGTTCTCCCTGGCTGGTGGCATTTGGGGGATTCAAAAGGTTAGGGGTCAGCTGAAGGGGAATTTTTTTTCTTTCTTTTTCTTTTTTTTTTTTCTTTTCTTACAAAGATTCTAAGAAAAACTCAGGGTGGGAAGGGTGAGGAAGGGGGACCCAATTTAGCTAAGTGTCCACGGACTTTTTCAATGCCTCGTAGGGGCCTCCTCCAAGATCAATGGTCCCGTTTCCTGCCCCCTATCTGAGGTTCCCTCCCCCCCAGAGCGGCTCAGTTCTAAGGAAGTTTGGCACTTTTTTTTTTTTTTTTTTAAATCAGTGGGGAAATTGGGCGGGAGTTGAGAGAGTTGAGAGGAGAAGGGGAAATCAGACGTCCACAAAAGATAGAGACGGGACAGATGACATTGGGAACCACAGGGAGAGGAAGTAGAAAGCCATAGGGAGTCAGAGAAAGAAAGAGAGAGGGAAATGCTGGGGGGTGGAGGGGGGAATGTTGGGAGTCGGAGGGCAAATGGGAAAGGAATAGGGAGACAATTCAATGCAGCAAACACTTATTAAGCACCAAATGGGTGCTGAGGAGCAGGGTGCGCGGAAGCCACTCAGCGTCTCTGAGACCTGACCGGCTAACGGGGAGAGAGGGGAGGAAAGAGGCGATGGGTTTGTCGATGATCCCCATTTCTGATTCCACGCCCGCGTCCCCTCTGGACAAACTGCAGCACAAAAAGATTGAGGTCAGATTGCAGAAGGGACTTTCAGGAGATGCGGAAGATGGTGGAGTGCATTTCCCAGGGTGACAGGGAGAAAGGCGGGTGGTGATCCGCTCTCCAGCAGGGCGAGTAAACCCGCTCACTGAGCTAGCAAGCTACCTTCCAGATAACCCTGGCTGGCGGGCTGGGGGGGGGGTCCCCGGGAAATGTGAATAGGGAGGGGGTTGTCACACAGATATCCCAAAGGAACACTTTCCAGGAGGCCCAGCCTCCAGAGACGTGTCTGTGTGAAAGGATACTGGACCCCCAGAAATGGGTACAGGAAACATCTGACAAGCAGAGGGCAGCTGAGGATGCAAACGATATGCAAATGAGCACTTTCAAACTCCACCTCCCCACTCCCAGACCTGACGGTACCTCTCCCTGGCTCCTCCCTCCTCCTGGGGGCCTGGGGATGGGAGTTGTAGGGGGGGCACATTCCAGTTAGACACTGCAATGCCCACATGTGGGTGGAGTTACTGTGAAATACTGTAAGGTCTTTTTGACAGGCGGAGAGGAGCAAGGGCCCCCAGGGCCGCCTCCACCTCCAATCTCAGGACACCCCCTTGCAGAAGATATGTACAAAGTTACATCAAGAATTGTTTTGGCACTCAGATCTCCATCGGGGTTCGGTCTGGAGATTGGGGGTGGGCGGGGGCAGCAGTGGCAGGAGGTAGGGGATGGGGAGGTGGGGCCTGCCCTCCACCCTGGAGATGGAGATGGCCTGGCAAAGGTAACCCTAGTGCCCAAGCTACAGCCTCCCGTCAGGTGGAAGGGCCAGGGTGGGAAATTCAGTGCAAGGTACCTTGAAGGCTATTGCTTTCTAGGGATTTTCACATTTTGATTTGGGGGTGGCTCTCTAGCAAGGGGCAGTGGTCTCCTGGGCTTTAGGGGGGCGGGGAATTGTCTCGGGCTTTTCTTTCCCTCCTTTTTTTGGGAGAGAGAGACGAGGAGGCCGATTCCCCCAAAGCCGTGGAGAAGAGAAGGGTCTGGAAGACGTAGGAGGGGACAAATGGGGGAGAGGGTGGGCATGGGGTGCCCCTCCCCCACAGATGCTGATGATGGAACCAGGGCCCTGGGGGCCCTGCTTGGGGTTGGAGGAAGTGGAGTTGGTCTCCGAGCGGGAGGGGGAGATGGATGGGGACAGAAGTGGGTCTCAGCTATCCTAAGTCTACAGGGTTGTCAGGTCCTGAAATCTCAGCCTGCCAACAAGGCCTTCCATCTGACCACAGCCGCAGAGCTCAGGGAGCCACTCCCACACCAACTCTCAGGGCTGCCTGGCTTGGCAGACGCCATCAGAACATTCTAGCTCCTCAGAGCCTATGGTGAGAGCGTCAAAACTTTCTGACTCATCAGATACCACCAAAGTGCTCCAGCTCGCTGGACACCACAAGCCGATCTAACCCACTAGGCCACACGAAGCCTTCTGGCCTCGGGCCCCTACCGTGGCTCACTGACCTCGACAGCGGGCCACGCCGGCCTGACAGAGCCACCACACACGTGGCTCACCAGACTCAATGAAACAAAGCCACGCAGACACGAGCATGCACACACAAGGTGGGGGGTAGGGATGGGGGTCTTTGACTGTCGTTTTCACTAGCTCCATCTCCCGCCCCTCCCTGCCAGGTGAGTTCACAGACTTGGTGTGTTTGGACGGAGGCGACCCTGACAATACCGGGTCTTTTTCCTTGGAGTCCTTCAGGTCAGATCCAAGTCCCACCCCTTATTCTCCTCCTGGGAAGACCCCCAGGCCAAGACCCACCATAGAGGGGCGAGGGCGGAGAAAGAGGGTCAAGTCACTAACTGGCCGTGGCCCAATACAGGAAGTGCATGCTTCGTCCCCGTGACATCACAGGAAGTACCCCGGAAACACCACAGGCAGTCCATGCCCCCAGGAGATCATGAAAGTAACCTTCAAGGAAGGCTCACGGGAGACGTCATAGCAAGTACCTATCTCTCCTAGCATCACGGGAAGTGACCTCTGGGGAACTACTTCCTGTGACATCACAAGGAATGCCGGAAGCGCCCCAGAAAGTCCTTGACTCAGTGACATCACAACAAGGACTTCCATGCCTATTACTTTAGGAAAAGCCATAGGAGATGCCATAGGCAGCGGCTCCAGCCTTTCGCAAGGGTCTCGCCCACTGGACCGGCCCAGTCTGAGAGCCGGCCTCATTCCCAGCAGCACAAGCCCCCCCTCACCCCCCATAAACCTGACAACAAAAAGTTAAAAGCCCCACCTCGGAGGGGTGACTGCAATGGGGGGAGAGTAGCTGAGGAACTGGGGTTCCTGCTGCAAATGCCCCATTTCAGCTACCTCTCCTCCCACTGCATCCCTCGAGCGGGACCTGAACGCAGGAGAGGTGGGTGTGGTTTGGGGGAGGCCCCTCATTCTAGGTCACCCAGAGGCTCCCTCCCCTCTTCCCATATGGAAACAAAAACATATAGATCAAGGGGGAAAACAAAATCCTTACCGGAAAAAAAAGGAGGGAAAGAAAGAGAAAATAACGCTTTGTTTTCTATTAAAATCAACAAAATGCAATATATACAGATATCACACAGACCTGGGCCCTGGGGGAGGGGAGTCAGGCCCAGCCAAGCGTAGGAAGGGAGGAAGGAAGGAAGGAAGGAAGGAGGGGTCAGTTCAGGGCCAGGGAGGGAGCTGTGGGCTCCATCCCCAGCCATCTCTCAATCCTGCCTATGAACTACCAGAAGGGAGGGGGGTGCAGTCAGACCAGCCCCAGCCCCAATCCCAGGAGGAGCAGGACCACACCGAGCTGAGGTCAAGAGGTGGAGAGGAGAAGGAGGAAGAGGAGGAGGAGGAGGAGGAGGAGCAGGAGGAGGAGGGAGAGGAGGAGGAGGAGGAGGGTGGGAGCACACACCACAGGCCTCATCCCACTTTCTGGGGGTTTGAGGCCCTCACTCCCTGCTCATAGGTGACCCGCTGGCTGATGAGGTATTGAGCGGCTTGCGTGGCCGCGGGGCTGCCGGTGATGGTAACCCGCCGGTTCCGCGTGCCTGGCAGGAACTCGCCCTTCTTAGAGATCTGGATTCGGGCGCCTGTCAGCTCCTGGTACTCCACCAACGTCTTGCCCCCCTTGCCCAGGATGGCTCCCACCAGGTTCTCAGGCACCGCAATCTCCACCAGCTCCTTGGCACTCTCAGCTGCCAACTTCTCCGCCGTCAGGAAGCCACCAGCCGCCCCCGCGGCCGCTGCGGCGGCCACCAGCGGGCCACCCCCGCCGCCCGCCCCACCGCCCGCCCCGGCCCCAAGGTAGCCATTGGCGGCCGCGGCCAACGCGAAGGACCCCAAGGCTCCGGGCGGCGGGGGTGGAGGTGGGGCAGCCCCTCCGGCGGGCCCGGCCCCGGCCTCACCCGCGTAGGATGCCAGGAGGTTGGCGGCGGCGGCAGCGGCGGGGTTGGCACCGGCGGCCACTGCGGCCAGGACCCCGGAGGCGGCGGCCGAGTTGAGGCCCAGGCCGAGGGAGTTGGTGTTGTAGCCGTAACTGGCCAGCGTGTTAAGGGCGGTGCTGATGGCCAGCAGGTCGGTGCCCGAGAAGGCAGGCAGGGCGGCGGGAAAGGCGCCCACGCTGGCCAGCCCCGCGGGGCCCAGCAGGCCGGAGGCAGCAGCGGCCGAGGCGGCGGCCGCCGCGGGCAGCACATCGGCGGGGCTGGCGTACGGTGAGCCGGTGGGGTTGGAGTTGGCCACGGGGCCCGCCACGTTGGCGTAGCTGATGTTGAGGCAGCTGCTGCTCTGGGGGTCTTCCTGTACCTTCTGCACGATGGCGCTCACGGCCTTGTGCACCTGCTCGGGCTCGCCGCTGACCGTCACCACGCGCTCCTGCAGGTTGATGCCCTCTGGCTTCTGGGACAGCTGCACCCAGGCCCCCGACTGTTCCATCACGGCTTTCACCGTGGCGCCTCCCTTGCCGATGATCAGGCCCGCCGTGCTGTTGGGGACGATCAGCTTGGCCTGCGAGGAGAGAGCGGGAGGATCGTCAGGGTGGTCATTGCAGCCTGAACAGTGACAGCAGTGTCACTCCCACCTCTGCTCTCAAGTGTCCCAAATCAGGCCCCCGGGAGAGGCGCCGGCAGGTCCTGCTGGTTGTTAAAAAATACCGGGCCCTGGCCAGTGTGCTCAGTGGATAGAGCGTCGGCCTGTGGACCGCAGGGTGGAGGGTTCGATCCCCCGTCAAGGGCACGTACCTGGGTGGCAGGTTCAATTCCAGCTCCGGTTGGGGTGCGTGCGGGAGGCAACCAATCGCTGTGTTTCTCTCCCATGTATGTTTCTTTCTCTCTTTCCCCCTCCTCCCTTCCACTCTCTCTCTGAAAGTCAGAGGAAATATATCGGAATGCTTCCCTATTAGTTAGTTAAAAAAGAGCTGGTAACCCAAGTCCCCTCGGTAGCCTCTCGGCCACCCTGCCCCATGCCCCTAGGTCCGCTGGGACCTCCTTTCCAACCAGCACCTTGAAGGCTTTGTGGCTGATCCCGGGGGGCCCCCCAGGACTCCGCTCCAAGCTTGCCAGGGTGCCCACGCCCTTCCTTCTCTATCATTACAAGTCTCCTCCTGAACCCAAGCCAGTGTGGCTCAGTGGGTAGAGCGATGGCCTGCGGACTGAAGGGTCTCAGGTTCGATTCCCATTAGGGGCACATGCCCGGGTTGCGGGCTCGATCCCCAGTAGGGGACGTGCAAGAGGCAACCAATCAATGATTCTCTCTCATCACTGATGTTTCAATCTCTCTCTCCCTCTCCCTTCCTCTCTGAAGTCAATTTAAAAAAAACCAAAGTCTCCTGAGCCCCAGAAAAGGCATCATTAGTCTCACTTTACAGATGGGCCACTTGAGGCCTAAGTGGGGAAGGGACTTGTCCCCAGGTCACCCAGATAGTGAAGGAGCTGCAATTCAGCCTCCTGGAGTCCTGCTCCATTGAGCTTCCCACCCTAAGACATGGTCACCTGCTTAACCTCTTTGTTGTCATTATAGGCCTAATTGTTCCTCCCTCTACCCTCTCCCCACCCCCCACCCCCCAATTCATATGTGACGTTCTCACCCTCACTACCTCAGTGACTGTGTTTGGAGATGGCCTCCTGGACTGTAAGAAAATGAATTTTTGTTGTTTAAGCCATCGAGTCTGCGGGGCTGTGCTACGGCAGCCCTCGTGATCTAACACAGGTGTCTGCTCTGTAAAATGAAGGCAGCGAAACCTTACGCCCGAGAAGGCAGGGGGAGAACCGGTCACCTGACCATGGTGGTCCCCTCTCCCAGGTGGCAAAGCAGCCCATCCTCTGCAGCCACAAAACTGATCGATCTGAATTCCAGCGGGGATATTTCACAATGAAAGGTCTCCTTTCTCATCTCCAAGAGCATTTCTATACACAAATTCCTTCTTCCCAATCCTTCCCACGCCTCCTCAGACCTGTGGATTCTAGCCCCTGAAGCTCTCTCTCTCACCTCTGCCTCTCCTCTCCACCCCCAAGCCAGACCCTGGGGGTACCTGGGAATTTGAGGGAGTCGTTTTGGTTGTGGCAATGACTAGGGGCAGATATGGGCGTTCAGTGGGCAGGGCCACGGATGTTTGCACCCACAATGTGAGAGGCAGCTCCTCACAGTGAACACTCATCCCGGATCCTCTCTGACTTTTGAATGTCCCCCTGACATGCATGCTGTGGCAAGTCTGTTTATAAATCGCTGAACACCATGATACATGTAAAGGGCCAGGTATTTATTTATTTATTTTTGCACGGTTTTAAGATCTACTGCAATTTTCCAGGCATGCAACTCTTAGGAAATGAAGGGAAGATTGTACTTTGTTTTGTTCTGAACTTTACCAAGAGTCTTTTCATCCGTTTAGAAAACCGTGACACCAGCAGTGATGCCACTTGCGCCATTTATATTCCCAATACCACCCTCTGGATCACTGCGTTTGCCGCTGTCTCACTCAGGCGATGTTAGGTATGAGCCTTTCGTTATCTTTTCTGCGGTGGTCCTGGCCGAGCATCTACATATTAAAATGCATCCGATTTTATGACAAATCACCTTACTTTCATTTCTTCTTTAGTTAAAAAGTCCAATGGGATAAAGAAAATGTCCACCTGCACAACAGACTATTATTTGGCAATCAATTTCAATGAGTGAAGTATTGGTATAGGTTACAACATGGATGAATCTAGAACACATGCTACGTGAACGAAGCCAGGCACAAAAGACCATATAGTGTATGATTCTATTTATATATGAATGTTCAGAATAGGCAAATCTATAGAAAAGAAAGTAGATTAGTGGTGGCTTAGAGCTGCGGGGAAGGGGGGGCGGTGGTGAGCTGCAGATTAAGGGGTGATAGCTAAGGGGATCCAGATTTCTTTTTGAGGAAATGAAATGTTCTAAAATGGATCCTGGTGATGGGTGCACAACTCCATATCATAAAACCATTGAACTGTACTTTACTGTTAAAAATCTTACAGCCATGCACTAACCAGTTTGGCTCAGTGGATAGAGAGTCAGCCTGCGGACTGAAAGGTCCCAGGTTCGATTCTGGTCAAGGGCATGTACCTTGGTTGCGGGCACATCCCCAGTAGGAGATGTGCAGGAGGCAGCTGATCGATGTTTCTCTCTCATCGATGTTTCTAACTCTCTATCCTTCTCCCTTCCTCTCTGTAAAAAATCAATAAAATATATTTAAAAAAAAAATCTTACAGCCCGACCAGTGTGAGATCAACCAGTTCAATCAGTGGTTGAGATCACAGTTCGATTCCCCATCAGGGCACATGCCCAGGTTGTGGGCTCCATCCCCAGTTGTGGGGGTGCAGGAGGTGGCCATCAGTGATTCCCTCTCACTATTAATGTTTCTATCTCTCCCTCTCCCTTCCTCTCTGGAATCAATAAAAACATATTTTTAAAAAATCTTACAGATCTAGCCGTGCCCTGGTAGTTCAGTTGGTTGGAGTGTCGTCCTGATATACCAAGGTTGCGGGTTTGACCCCCAAATCAGGGCACACACAAGAATCAACCAATGAACGCATAGATAAGTGGAACGACAAACTGATGTTTCTCTCTCTCTCCCTTCCTGTCCTTCTAAAAATAATCAATAAAAACACTAAAAAATTTTACATATCTAGCTATGTATCACATCTGTATTTTATATATAATTTTAGAGAGTAAGTGGGCATAGGCAGTATTTGTCGGAGAAAGAGGACATTGGGTCTGACAAGGCTGAGAACCGCTCACTACTCCACCGGGTCTATTCCCTGTTGATCTCTCTGACTTCAGCTCTTCCTCCCCCCGCCCCCCCGCTTGCTGACTCCACTGCAGACACACCTGACGTCCTGCTGTTCCTCTAACTTGCCAAGCTCAGTCCAGACTCGGGGCCTTTGCACGGCTGTTCCCTCATCTGGAACACTTTCCCCCCAAAAAGAGGCCCACCCCTCCCTTCATTCAGGTCTTTGCACAAATGCACCTCCTCAGAGAGGTCTTCTCTGACCAACCAATTATCAAAGCCTGTTTATTTGCCCATTTTATGTCCCCAGCATGGACACACCAAGACTCCGATTCAGCTGTGAACCTCACAGCTCTGGTATGATGTCGAATGGACACCCCGAACTTAAAGTCCAAGTTGGAACTTCTCATCTTTCTCCTCAAATGTGTTTCTGCCATCATGTTCCTCATTTCTGCCCATGGACAATGCATCCTTCCATTACTCAGACCCAAGATTAGGCACCTTCTATTTCCCTCACACTCAACATCCAATCAGCAATGCTGCTGGTTCTACCGTCAAAACCATCCTAGGATTCTAGATCAAAAGAGACTAATGAGGTATAACAACCAAATGCAACGAATGAACACTCACTGAATCTTGAATAGAAAAATGCATACTCTATAGGTATAAAAGATAATTTGGGGCAATTAGAATATAGACTTTTTGTTAAATAATAGTATGGAATTATTATTAACTAGAGGCCCGATGCACGAAATTTGTGCAAGAGTAGGCCTTCCTTCCCCCGGGTGCCAGCACCGGCTTCCCTCTGGCACCCAGGACCCGGGCTTCCCTCGCAGCCCAGCTTTGTCCGGAAGGATGTCTGTCTAATTAGCATAGTACACTTTTATTATTATAGGTTTTATAGGTATAATAATAGTAATACTAATATAGGAGCCTGTCCTTGTTCTTGAGAGATAAATGCTGGCATACTTAGGGGTGAAGAGTCATGAGATTTACATCTTATTTTCAAATGGATCAGCAACAAACAAACAAAAAAACAATGTGTGTGTGTATGTAGAGATAAATCAAATGTTAACTGGTGAATCTAAGTGCAGTGTATAGGGAATTCATTATACTGTTCTTTAAACATTTTCAAAATAAAAAGTCAGGAGAAAAAAATATATATATATACTCCTATAGTCCCTTTCCTTCTTCTCTGCTTGATTTTTTCATAGCATTTTTCATTCTCTGATATCCTATATATTTTATACTTTATGTATATTAAATTTTTTTTCATCTAACCAGTTTTGATTTTTAAATTGTAAAAAATATTTTCTTTTTTATTGAATTTATTGGGGTGACATTGGTTAATAAAATTACATAGGTCTCAGGTGTACAATTCTATAATACATCATCTGTATATTGTACTGTGTGTTCTTCACCACCCCAAGTTAAGTCTCCCTATATATTTTACTTGGTTTCTGTTTCTGATGGAAGATTTATCATCCTCTGTTGGAAGAATTTAAGATCCACAAGGGTAGACATGTTTCCTCCTGGGTGCTCAGTGCCCAGAGGAGTGACTGGTACACACTCAGCAAAGGGTGGGTGAATGAATGAATAAATGAAAGAATGGATGATGACAGGACCAAGCAGGAGATTTACTGGGTGGAGGCAACCAGGTGTATACCACTTGGTGGTGGTGGTGGTGGTGGTGTGTGTGTGTGTGTGTGTGTGTGTGTGTGTGTTAGGATGCTGTGCACTTGGGTTATCAAACTCAGGCCCATCTAAGTTTTCTAAGATTAACTTGACCTTCTGACTTATCATATGTGAAGCATCCACCTTTTTAAATGTTGGCAACCTCTTGAAAATGTCTAAGGACCACTGTGCAGTAGCCAGGCCACCAGTGTGCAGTCTGTGTACACACATCACTGAAAAGCTGCCTTGGACTCTGGAGACACCTGCTCAGGTTCAAATCTTGGTTCCATCACTGATGCTGAGCAAGAGATTTAATCTCTTTGAGACTCAGTATTCCTATCTGTAAAATGGGGATAGTCATACCTCTTCTGTAGGATTATTGTGAGGCCCAACTGAGATCATTATAAAATGATGAACTTTGCCGAAACCGGTTTGGCTCATTGGATAGAGCGTCGGCCTGCGGACTGAAAGGTCCCAGGTTCGATTCCGGTCAAGGGCATGTACCTTGGTTGCGGGCACATCCCCAGTGGGGGGTGTGCAGGAGGCAGCTGATTGATGTTTCTCACTCATCGATGTTTCTATTTCTCTCCTTTCCTCTCTGTAGAAAATCAATAAAATATATTTAAAAAAATTATATATATAAAAAAAGATGAACTTAAAAGTCAAGCATGGTCACAATTAGCCACAACTTAGTATAGCTGCCCTCCAGGTGACTCACAGAGCCTACCACTGCCAGAATACACCTGGCTACCTCCCCTTAGTCATGTTTCTGCTTGGCCCCTGTGGGCATGTCATCAGACTATACAACTAGGTCCGCTGGGACCTCCTACGTCATTCAAACAAGCAACATTTGCTGAGCACATGCTATGTTAAGCATAGGGTACCACGTGAGTGTGCAGTTAGTATGTGCCTGTAGTAGGTACTAAAAAAAATGATTGCTGTCATTGTTACCTCCTAGACAGGCCTGAATTTACTAGTAAATCTCACATCTGTGTTACAGCCACTTTGGGAAACAGTCTGGCAATTTTTCAAAAGGTTAAACCGATTTATCCTGTGACCCAACAATTTCACCCCTAAGTATATACCCAAGAGAACTAAAAACATATGTCCACACATATGTTCACTAACAGCATTATTTATAATAGCTAAAAAGTAGGAACAACCCAAATTTCTGTCAGTTGATGAATAGAAAAAATGTGGTATATTCAGCCCCAGCCGGGTGGCTCAGTTGGTTGGAGCGTTATCTTGTACACCAAAAGGTTGTAGGTTCAATTCCCATCAGGGCACATACCTAGATTGTGGGTTCCATCCCTGGTTGGGGCGTGTACAGGAGGCAACTGATCAATGTTTTTCTCTCCCTCTCTCTCTCAAATCAATAAACATATCATCGGGTGAGGATTAAAAATGTGGTATATCCATACAATGAAATATTATTTGGCCATAAAAAGAAATGAGGTTTTGATATGTGCTACAACAAGCATGTCAAACTTGTGGCCCGTGGGCCGCAGGCGGCCCAGCCAATATAACGGTATGTAAGAAACATTTCAATAAAAATTTTGTAACTTGCCGAAACTGGTTTGGCTGAGTGGATAGAGCGTCGGCTTGTGGACTGAAAGGTCCCAGGTTCGATTCCGGTCAAGGGCATGTACCTGGGTTGCGGGCACATCCCCAGTAGGAGATGTGCAGGAGGCAGCTGATCGATGTTTCTCTCTCATCGATGTTTCTAACTCTCTATCTCTCTCCCTTCCTCTCTGTAAAAAATCAATAAAATATATTTTAAAAAAATTTTGTAACTTAATTTTTACAATATCTTGTTATACATAATTACCAATAATAAATTACAATGTCCGCTAATGACTGATTACTATAATTGTGTTGCATTCATTTCCCTTACGCACCTTACACGCAGGCGCACCATTTCTCTCTACTAATACTAGCAGTGAATATTTTAGCAGCTGATTGCTACCTCATTAGTCTTGGACTGACTTGTTTGGTGTGCACAACAGGAAATATTTCGCTTTTGGAGAACAAGAATAATAGATTTATGTGCGTTACGCTTATTAATTTGTGCAGATCTTCAGTGTCTGGTAAGTTCATGTTCAAGAAAAATATTTTTATTAAAATGTTCTATTATTTTATGTTAACGATGACTCATTTATTTCAGCCCTTTTTATTCTGCATGTCTCTATCGAAATAAACCTACGTTCCTATGAAAATTGAAGCTTTTGTTTCTTTGCGGCCCACATACATTAAAACCTTGTTTATTTGGCCCGTGTTAGCCTTTGGGTTTGACATGCTTGTGCTACAATATGGATGAATCTTGAAAACATTATGTTAAGGGAAAGAAGCTAGGCACAAAACCCCACATAAATTTAATTTAGTTTATATAAAATATCCAGAACAGGCAAATCCCTAGACACCAAAATAATCAGTGGTGGGAAGGGCTGGGAGGGGGGCCAGAGGGAATGGTGAGTGATCCTCAATGGTTACAGAGCTTCTTTTTGAGGTGGTTAGAAATGTTTGGGAATTAGATAGTGGTGATCAATGCATTTTATTGTTATTATGGGATTTTTTTTAGTCAGAAGACAGGTCGGGCTATTCCCATAATAACAATGCATTTAGTATATTTTGTGACTGTACTAAAACCACTGAATTACAAACTTTAAAATGGTGAACTTTACTGTATGTGAATTATAGCTCAATACAACTGTTATTTCAAAAACAAGTCATTAGAAAATAAGAAGTCTGACAAGTGAAAGGGACAGAACAAAAGAAAGTCGAAAACCAGACCCGACAGCAAAGAGGTGCCTAGTATGTGATAGCGCCTTTCAGAGCCATGGGGGAGGATGGAATCATTTCACCCCAAAACCGATCACCCAGAAACGGTGAAAGCAAATGGCTTCCCCTCTCTGTGCTTCAGTTTCCTCATCTCCCACTCTGACATGATCACAGCTACTCAGGCAATGATTGGGGATATTCAACCACTAAAGCGACTGCCTGGTGCCTGGTGCAAGGGAAGCCCTCAGAAAAACAGTCGCTGCCTTCACAACAGGCCCAGAACGGAGAACCACAGCATCTCAGAGTGACCCGCGGGGGCAGCTCCACGGAATCCTGGAGTCTCAGGATGTCAGAACAGGAGAATCTTAGAATAATACATGCGTAGAATCCTGGAATCATCGAGCCACTGAATTGTAGGCATTTGAGAGCCAGAAGGACCTCGGAGACCATCTGTCCCGTGATTTGCAAGTCTGGAGATTTTAAACTAACAGTAACAACAACAACAACAGCAGCAGCAGCAATAACCATGGCAGCAGCGGCGGCAGCAGCAGCTAATGGTGTTTACCATGTGCCACTCACTTTTCTAAACTTTCATACAGCAACTTACTTAATCCTGGCAACAACCCAATGAGGTATGTACTATTATTATCATCACTTTATACGGATTGGAAAATAAAGGCACAGAGAGGTTCAGTAACTTACTCAAGGTTACAGGTACCAGATAGTGAACGACAGAGCTAGGATCTGATCCCAGGCCAGAGTCCACATTCAGATCCCAAGGCCTTAGCCCCAGAAATTCTGGGTCAGGGTGGGGACCCTGGAGTATATATTGTAAGCTACCTAGATAATTCAGATACCAGCCAGGGCTGAGCATCACCCGTTTAGCAAAACTGGTGGCAAACTGGTGGTCCTTAGGCCATAGCCAGCCTATAGCCACACAGTGTTTTATATATATATGATTGATTTCAGAGAGGAAGGGAGAGGGAGAGAGAGACAGAAACATCAATGATGAGAGAGAATCACTGATCAGCTGCCTCCTGCACGCCCCCTACTGGGGATGGAGCCTGCAACCAGGCATGTGCCCTTGACTGGAATCAAACCCGGGACCCTTCAAAGGCCGCAGGCCGGTGCTCTATCCACTGAGCCAAACCAGCTAGGGCGCCACACAGTGCTTTAAAATCGAAGCTGTCCTTTAAAAATCAGTTGATTTCAAATATTTCTGGCTGCTTTTGAAAAATTTGGAAGATGTGGCAACCCTATGTCCACATTCCCAAAGGGCAAGTATCAAGTGTAGCTGAGCAGCAGCTGCCCCCTTAAAGGGTGGTATTATATCTCTATGATGAAGCCTTGGTCCTCAATCCTTCACGTTCCCTTTCTGAATCCTGGAGGCATCTCCATTTATAATCCCTGGTTTGGCCCAGCTCCCACACGGTAAAGAAAGGGAAACTGAGGCTCACAGAAAGGAAGAAGACCCAGAATAATACAGCAAGTCCAAGGAAAAAGGGAACAGCCCGACCTGTCTCCTGACTAAAAAAATCCCATAATAACAATAACAGCTAACATTTTTTTTTTTGAGAACGTTCCATGCATTAGGCATCCATGCTAAGCGATTTTCAAACATCAGTGAACATGAACTACCACCTTAAGCGGGTACCATAATAAAGCCCATTGTACAGATGGGAAAATGAGGCACGGAGAAATCAAGTCACTTGCTCAAGGTCACACAGGCCAGAAGTGTCAGAGTAAGATTCAGCTCTACACCGGACTCCAGGGCCCGAGCCTTCAGTCATTGTCCCCCTCATTCCGTGGAGCCCGGAGGAATAATAAGGCAGAGGAAAAACCCTGCTTCTAGAAACCTTCGACTCCACGGTCTCAGAGTTCCTGTGGATTAGGGGGTGGGGGTGGGAGGCTCAGGCACAGACGGTGCTGACCCCATGCCCCCTGCAACATGAACAAACTCTTGGTGAGCCCCGGGTCCCTTGTGGCAGCGGCCAAGGTGGAGGGAAGAAGCAATACCCTGTGGGTCAGCTGCTGGTGGGAGAGGCCGGCGGGGCGCAGGGAGCGGAGCGGATTCAGCACCACGGACAGCGACCGCGCCGCAAGCCCCGCCGTCCTTTTTTGGGGGACGCTCAGCTGGGCAGCATTCTTCCGAGGCTCTCCCGCCACCGTTTCCCCCACGAGCTTGGGGAAACGCGGTCCCCCACCTCAGCGCAACAAGAATGACCAAGACTTCCAGATGCCTTTTGCCAAGGCCCTCCATTCGTTTCTAGGCAGACATTCAGGAACCCTGTCCGCCGCCCAGGGCTTCCGGCCCCTCTGACACCTCGCGTGCAGGGCGATGGGAGCGGGAGCGGGGGGGAGAGAACGGACATGCGCAGCTCGCCCCGCGCGCCCCTCCGCCTGGGTCCCTGCGCTCCAGACGCCGCAGCCGCTGGGGGCTCCGCAGCGGCCCACCTGCCGCACCGTGGTCATGGCAACCGGGGAGGCCTGGGAAGCCATTGGTCCGCTCCCAGCCACGCCCCTGGCGGCCGCCGCTTCCCCGGAACTGAGACGGCGGAGAGACGCTGACGGGAGCGCTCTGTCGGAGAAGGACCCGCCCCTCGCTCGCTAACGAAACATCCTTTCTCCAAAATGGTGGCTGCCCCCGTACGATAATTCACGGAGAGGAGTATGAGAGGCTCAGCGCCTCGGGAGGTGGACGGGCTGTCGCTGAGGTTACTTCCGGTGAGGACCGGAAGTGGGAGGCAGGTTGCCGGGAGAGACAATGGGATGAGATGGGGGGCGGAGAGGATGTGGAGGGTCCCAGGAAGGAGGGGGACGCAGGGGGTTGTGGGCCAGTGGTCTGCAAACTCATTAGTCAACAGAGCCAAATAGCAACAGCACAACGATTGAGATTTCTTTCGAGAGCCAAATTCTTTAAACTGAAACTATATGGGTAGGTGCATTGCTATTAACTTCATTAGGGTGCTCCTAAGCTGGCCTTTGCTAAAAACGTCCTCAATCTGAGGGGTCGACCTCAGCGAAGGTACCCCCACTTCTTCTAACGCCACTTCTTCAAAATAGGCTCGCCCAGGCCGGAAACCGACTTCTGCGCATGGGCCACGAAGTTTCAATCGCCTGCACGTGGTATTTTGTGGAAGAGCCACACTCAAGGGGCCAAAGAGCCGCATGTGGCTCTCGAGCCGCGGTTTGCCGACCACTGACCTAGACCGGAAGTCTGGAGTCCCCAGGCGGGCTCCCTAAGAGTAATCATACTAACCACGGCCGTGTATTCGATTGCCCAACATGTGATCAACATGAACCCTTTGAGCCCCATAATCATCCAGCGATGGGCGAAGGTGTCACTTCCCGAACCGCACCAGCTGTACAGAAACCCACGCTGCCCTGTGCTGACCTGCTTGGCTCTGTCGGGGTTCATTGTGGTTTGGGGTTGAAGGATGTTGACCACCTCAGGCTTGGTCATCGCCTGTGGGATTTCTCGGACCTTCTCGGCAATAAAGCTGTGCACGGCGTTCAAGGCCTCTGCCGTGCCCTGCACCAGGCACACTCGCTCTGTGGTTCCTGTTGAGCAAGGAAGAGACGGGCCCCGGTTAATGGCAAGAGAAGAGAAAGCGGAGGACCTGAGAATGTGGGGTCACATGGGAAGCCGGTGGAGCTGGCACGGGCTCCCGGGCCATCGCGGGCAGCTGGGAGAGTGAGTGGAATCCCTGTTTTGTAACCTGCACTTCTCGGCCCTCCCCTCCCCTAAAACAACCCGAGGGGATGGAAGAATGATGCTTAAGTGCTTGGCGATGCCCACAGCAGCCCTGGGCAGGGGAGACAGGGCTCAGCTGCCTCTTCCCAGTCCTTGCTGGCTCCCGGTTGCTTTGGCAACCATTCACTCACTCCCCCCCCCCCCCTTCCAGAAGCGGGAGAGCTCAGGCCTGCAACGGTTGCCACAGTAACTGGAACCCCCTTATCGGTCTGGCTGGCCGGGTCCTCAGCCCACCCCCAGGGGGACGAGGGATGAGGCCCTGTTGCCATGGCAACCCCTGAAAGCCTGCAGCGAGGGCCTCTGGGCTTTTGGAGAGGATGGGGAAGGGTTGGGGGATGGGGAGACAGAAGAGAGGCCTGAGTGCCTGCCTGGACCCACCAGATGGAGGGCTGAGGGGTGGGGGAGGGCATGGGTGTGGACACAGGGGAGGGCAGAGGGGGTCAAAGGCAACTCATGGGAGCTTAGGCAATGGGGGACTGGGTGCCTTTGCTGGAAATTCTCCACATATTGGCTCTGGTTCTGACCCAGGCATCATTGTGTCATCGTGTGTGTGTGTGTGTGTGTGTGTGTGTGTGTGTGTGCGTGTGCTGGGGGGCAGTAGGGAGAACTCTGGGTGGTGTTGGGGTAATTCTGTGGGAGACACACACTGGGTGACACTGTGAGAGCAGTGTGTGTATATTTGTGACTCTGGTTGAGTGGTGTGTGTGTGTGTGAGCACACGCGTGTGTTCACTTGGGGGCAGGACTGGGTAAATGATCTTTATCCGAGTATGTGTGTATAAGAGAAAGGGCAGAAGAGATGAGAGATAAACGGACTGCATGACATAGTGATTCCAGGAAAGGAGTTTGTGTGTACTCTCGTATGTGAGAAAGTCGCTGTGATGTTCAAGGTTAAGTACACTGTGAATTTGAAGGAGACAAAGAATCTCAGGAAGCAACACTGAGGCTATACAATGAATGTGTATCACTGTAACTGTATGACAGTATGTGTGTGTGCCTGTATGTGTGTATAGGTGTGTAAAGGAAAGAGACAGCTAGATACCCTTGGTGTTCAAAACACTATCTGAATGACGGGTACGTGGTATGAATGTATAGGCGTGCGACAGTGTGTATAGGATATAGACAGGACTGTGACTGATGTGTGTGTAAACATAAGAAAGAGACCTACAGGCAGACCCAGATGTAAGTCTGTGGGGGGGACTGTATGTATTACAGCCAAAGAAGACTCTGCTATGAACGGGCCGGTCTGACGATGTGAGCGCCTGGGAGCTGGCCCTGTTCGGTGTGTGGGGCTGTGTGTGTCTCTCTCTGGTGGGACTCCGTCTGTAGGACCAGTTAGCTCCCTGGTTTTGAGTGTGTGCCAGGCTTCACGTGACTGCCTGTCTGGGACACTGGGGCGCGTGTCCAGTGTCCTGGGGGCGTTCTCACGCAGCGTGCTGGCGCTACTGCTCTGACCCCTCGCTTGCCACCTCGCAGCCTCGCAGGCCAGTCTTGCCCTGTGCGGGTGTCCCTGTCTTGGGTCACTTGTGCAGTTGACATCCTCCATCTCCTTTGGGCCGCTGTTCCTCACTCTGATCCCCGCCCCCCCCCGCCCCAGAACAATGGCTTGGTCTGAGCCAAGGGTGAGTCAGCGCGCAGGCTGCCTCCGTCTGGGTGTAAATAGGAAAGGGTGTGGGTCAGGGTGGGAACTGGGGGGATTCGGGGCGGCCCCAGGGAGAGCCTGGATGAAGTGGCCGGGTTCTCCATCACTGCGGGGTTTCTCTCCGGCTCAGAGAGTCTGTGATCTCCCCTCCCCTTGTGGTTCTTAACCCGGGTCCACAGGGCTTTTACGGGGCCCAGTTAAACTCGGTGAGACTGTCCAATAATAACAGCTGGTGCTTACATAACACCCGGCACCAGGCGCCGTTCTAAGCACTTTATATATATTTGTTCACTTTAATATATCAGACAGGCGACATTATTATTCCTGACTTACTGCTAAGGACACTGAGGCACAGAGGAGCTTTGGGGTTTGTCCACGTTCACTCAGCCCGGAGTGAAAGATCAGGGTTGTGAACCCAGGTGTCTGGCTCAGAGTCTGATTTTTTTTTTTTTTTAATCCTCACCCGAGGATACTTTTTCCATTGATTTCTAGAGAGAGTGGAAGGGAGGGAGGAGGCGGGCAGAGAAAAAGAGAGAGAAACATCGATGTGAGAGAGACACATCGATTGGCTGCCGACCCTCCCCCCAACCCCGCATGTGGAACTTGCAACTGAGGTATGTGCCCTTTACCGGGAACTGAGCCCTTCAGTCCACAGGCCAAAGCTCTAACCATTGGGAAAACTGGCCAGGGTAGAGTCTGAGCTTTTAACCACTGAGCCACATGTACTAAATTTGCGGGGTGCGAAATACGTGTGTGTGTGTGGGGGGGGGGAAGGGAGGCATAACAGGATTGCAGTTTTGCTTCTTTTTGTTGTTGTTGTTGTTAATCCTCTCCTGAGGATATTTTTTCCATTGCTTTTCAGAGAGAGTGGAAGGGAGGGAGTGGGAGAAAGAGTGAAAGAGGGGTGGGGGAAGAAAGAGAGAGAAAGGAGAGAGAGAAGCATCTATGTGAGAGAGACATATCGACTGGTTGCCTCCGAATCGGGGGTGGGGAGCAAACCTGCAACCCAGGTAGGTGCCCTTGACTGGGAATCAAATCCAGGAGTCTTTGGTGCACCGGCTGATGTTCTAACCACTGGGCAACACAGGCTAGGGCTGCTTTTGTATTTTTGACAGTAAAAAAGAATATGTGTGAATTTATTAAGTGGTCACTTAGGATTTTGTCCTTTGGTGCAAATATATTATAAATCAATTTTTAAAAAGCGTGTGTGTCTGTTTTCCTTCTGGGATAAGGGCCAGGGCTTCAGATGGATGCTCAAATTCAAGAGGAGTTTCGAATCACGAGGGTGTCTGGGTGAGTGCGCAGGAGTCTGTGCGGCTTCGGACAGGGACCTGACTCTCTTTCTGGGTCTCAGTGTCTCCATGGATGACCCGAGAGGATTAAATCTGGGGTTTGGGGTTTCCTGTACCCAGGAGGGATCCCCCTTTGCGTTCTGCCCCTCCCTTGAGGTTAAGGGCCAGGTCGGTGTTATGGTAGACACACAAGTGCAGTGTATGTGTTCATGTGGGAACCTACTAGGCCTAGCAGACCCTTTCCATTTCTCTCCTGCCCTCTACGCTTCAGCTACACTGAATAAACAGCCCTCCCCCAAGCCTTTGGACACGCTATTTCATCTTCCTGGAACACCCTACTGCTCTTTACCTCGCTCACTTATACTTATTGTTCTGGGCTCCTCCTCCAGGAAGCCTTCCTGACCTCCCCAGGCTGAGTCGAGTGCCCCCTCTGAGCGCTCACCATCCTCTGGGCTTCCCCACCTCGCCCTGACCACTCTGGATCACCACTTATGTTGGGTCTGTCTTCCGTACTGGGATGTGAGATTCGAGAGGGCAAGGCTGGGCACCTCAGTCATGGCTGTGTCCCCATCTCTGTCCAGCACAGGGTGGCATAGAGGAGCTGCTCAGAGACTGTGTGCTGAATGAATGATAGAAAGGGTGTCAGCCAGAAGCAGAGGGACATAACGATTTGTCTTGAGCAGTAGCATCTTGTGTTCCCGTGGTCCTGGGAAGTCCTAGGGACAGGACTAGGGTAGAGTGGCTGGGTCCTCTGTATGAGTCAGGAGCTGGCACAGGCCATATGATCTGGAGCAGGGAGGGAGGCTGGTCGCACGTCCAAGGACTGGGGACAGACGCTGGCTTATGTTTGTTTGAATTGTATTTATCCCCGGAGAGTCAATGACTGTCCCATCCTCTGGGGTTCCCAGCTGCCCGGTCTGCGGGTGTGTCACTGAGTTGGGAGGGGATGATGACGTGTCTCATGTCTCAGAATGTGATTCAGGGGCAAGAAACCCAGTGTCCTCGGATGCATGTCCCAAGCAGAGGTCTTATCTGTCTCTTGTGGGATGGAGGGACCTGGGGGCCACTGGGCCAGGGGAGAAGAGAAAGGGGGGGCTTGCCTGGTTCCCTGGACTGTTCTCTAAACCTCTTGCCAAAGCTGCTTACTGCGGGGGAGGGAGGGAGGGAGGGAGGGAGGGAGGGAGGGAGGGAGAGAGAGAGAGAGAGAGAGAGAGAGAGAGAGAGAGAGAGAGAATGAGAATGAATAAATGTGTCCTGACCCTGGGCTCCATCTCTGGTGTTTGACCTAAAAAAAATCCAAGGGGATTAAGGATGAACTAGAACCAGCTGGGGCAAATGTGCGATAATTGGGGGGCTTCCCTGGAATCCTAGATGCCCAGCGCGGGCATTGGTCCTGGGAGGGAGACATGCAGGGTGAGGGGTATGAGGGGGGTTAGAGAGAGCGGAGGGGCGTTGAAAATGCATGGCTGTGGGAAAGCAGACAGACATGGAGGAGAGGCAGAAGAAAGTCTGGGGTTTGGAGAGAGGACAAGATAAAAACGAAACCACACAGGAGGGAGCTGAGGCGTAGGAAAAGGAGAGAAACATAAAGGCAGCGATGGGCAGGCGGAGGGAGGGAGAAGTGAGGGGCATCCCCAACAGAGGCTGACCTCACTGAGGGGCGCTACTGAACACTGGCTGAATGGGTGATTGGACAGATGCAGTCGGGAGAGCAAGAGAAAGAAAAAGGGGAGCATATGAGAGGTGGGGGGGGAAGGAAAAGATGGGGAGTAGCGATGGGAAGATAGAAAGGGAGGGAAGGCAGAGGGGAGGGAGAGGGAAAGGCAGAGACGGACGACAGACAGACAGACCGGATGAGAGGCTGAGAACAAGATGTGAGGGACAGCCAGCAGAGCCAGGGAGACAGAGGGGGGCCGATGGGACTGGAGTCTAAGGGAACAAAAGGTGGGAAAGTCAGAGATAGAATGAGAAAGAGACAAAACAGGCAGAAAACCAGTGAGACTCAGAGCGGGCAAGATGGGGCGACAGAGAAGCCCAAAGGGACAGAGTAGGGGGAACAGAGTGTGTGTGTGTGACAAGGATGGCTGGCCCCCAAGCCCCAAGGAGCATCCTAACACCTGCCTCCCTGCCCCTCCGCCCAAGCTCCTCCAACTGACCCAAAGGGGCAGGTGTGTGGGAAGGGGCACATCTGCCAGCACATCATGCAAATGAGCTTATGAATATGCAGCAGGCCCATTGTCTGGCCCTGCCCCCACCCCCATCTGCTCTGGGCCTGGCCCCAGGGGCTGAGAGCAGCTCTGTCCTCACCCCCCCCCGCCCCCCACTTAGGGGGAGGGGAGGTCCCCCACCACTCTCACAGTCCCTGGGGCAGCTGCTCCCCCTCCTCCAGGGCCCAGGTGGGAGGGATGGGCAGAGTCCTGGCAGGGGCTTACCCGGATAGAAGTCTTTGGACTTGGAGAGCTTGATGGTGGCTCCTGTCTCCTTCTGTAGCTGCACGATGGTTTGCCCGCCCTTGCCAATGATGGAGCCCGCTGCGTAGCTAGGGATCAGCACCTTCAGGAAGTATTCACCCTCCTCTGCAGGGGCACATGGCGGGAGGAGAGTCAGGGGGAGGGGAGTGGCGGAGGGGTCTTCACCTTTTGGGGTCCCCCTTCTTCAGGTGCCAGCACGGGGTGCCCTAGGAAACCACTGGGCTCACGGTGACTAACATACAGGAGCAATAACCATGAGGACAGCAGAAAGGAAAATAATGATCATTCATTCACTCGCCAATAGTCACCGAGCACCTGCTGTGTGCTTAGCACTGTGCTGGCCAAACAGCCACGAAAGAAGCAAACTCCCTGATTTCGCGCATAAAATGAGGCCGCGAGGGTTTTAGTGGTTAAGCCAAGAGCTTGCACAGCTACGTTCTACTAAGGGGGGGGACAGACAGCATGGTGGCAAGTGCGAGGGAAACAAAAAGAGGCAGAAAAGGGCTGGGGAGTGGAGGGGCTGCGCTGTCAGGTCCCGCAGCCAGGAAAGCCCTTCCGAGAATGGGGCTTTCTCTGTCAAACACGCAGCAGCCCTACTATGTGCTAGACTCTCTCCCAAGCACTTACAAAAGCCAGTTCCTCTCATTTTCACACTGATGCGGCGAGGGAGGTACTTTTAAAAAAAACACAGTCTCGTTTTGGCCGGTGTTGCCAAGTGGTTAGAGCGTTGGCCCACGCACTGAAGGGTTGCAGGTTCGATTCCCAGTCAAGGGCAAGTATCTGGGCTGCAGGTTTGATCCCTGATCCCAGCCTCCAGTCAGTCAGTCGGTTGGGGTGTGTGTGGGAGGCAACCAATCGAAGTATCTCTCTCTCCCCCTCCCTCCCACTCTTCTACTCTCTCTAAAAATCAATGAAAAAATATCCTCTGGTGAGGACTGACAACAACAACCCCCCCACCACACACACAAAACACACACACACACACACCCATTCTACAGATGAGAAACAAAGGTGAAGAAAGCGCCCCCGTTTGCATAGGTGACAGGGCTGAGATCCAGGGTCCTAGCTCTGAACCATGCTATCCTGTCCCCCCGGCTGTGGCTATTGGGAGACAGAGCAAGGACAGAGGCCCTGGAGTGGGGTTATGCCTGGGTTGTTTCAGGGAGTGCGGCGGCCGGTGGTTGGGGTTGAGTGAGAGAGGAGAGGGGGAACAGATGAGGGCTCAGAGGGGTGGTGGTGGCGGGGTGTTCAGGCTTGTGGCCCACCATGAGGTCTTTGGTTTCTACTCCAAATAAGATGGGCGCCACGGAGGCCTCTGAGCAGAGGAGGGATGTGCTCTGACTTAGGTTGCCAGATCCCTCTGGCACCCAGGAGGGGAGCAGGCTGAGAGCAGCCAGGGTGAAGAGCTGGGAGCCCAGTGAGGAGGGGACTGCAAAGGCCTGGGCAGGAGGTGATGGCAGTCTGACTGGTGGAGGCAGCGAGAGGTGAGAGGGAGGCGGCCGGATTCCAGAAATGTCCTCAACACTCATACGGCCCTGGCGCTGTGCTGCTTGGCAAGGTTGAACTTGTCCACTCCTCGCAACCTGCCAGTGAGGGGGGGTAGACGAGCCCCATTTTTACAAAACAGGAAACTGAGGCACGGAGGGACTCAGAGACGGAAAGGCACCACCAGCTCCAGGTCACCAGCCCAAGGGCACCGAGACAGTTAGTTGCTGGGCTGAGATTCAAATGCGATTCTGCTTGGTTCTTGGCCCTCCCTTGTTTAACACCCTCCACTGCCCGTGGCCAAAGGCCAACGCGTTCAAGGACAGTCAGTCTCAAGACCGGAGGTGCCAAGGTGGTGCCAAGGGTGTCTGTGGGGCTTGGCCACTCTTTGTTATGGCCATTTCCTTGGTCATGGATGGATAAAGCTCTTGGTTAATGCAGTCTCAAGGCCAGTGCCTCGCCTCTCCTACCTTCTAACCAAACTGTTGACTTCTCAACCGAAGTCCCTTGGTGATCGGGCTCGCCCACCTTTCCAGCTGCAGGTCCTGGTCTCTCTCTATGGGCACTAGGCATACTTTCCTTTCTGTTCCTCCAACATTTCTTCCTCCGTCCCACCTCAGGGCCTTTGCACATTCTCTGTGTCTGCAACTCCCCTCCCCCCAATGAATTCCTTTTGTCCTTCAGATCCCCACTCAAATGCCTCTTAACTCTTGGAAGCTTTCCTTAAACTATGAGGAGGGGTTGTATTCAGAGCAATGTATCCCTGAAGCCCACTGTGGGCCATGCGCTAGAGCTCACCCTGGTGTCCCAGGGACTGACCGGTGCCCAGCAGTAGTAGGGCATGCAATAAACATGGGGGTGGCGGGGGGTGGGGGTGGGGAGTAGGGGGACAGGGGAGGGGGGAGCCAGGTCGTCCTGTCTCCAAAGCTTAAGGTTGTAAAACACCTCCCAAGCAAAGGAAACCTATTTTCAATGTTCTCCCATGAAACTCCAACATTCCAACATTCAGATAAGGAGAAACTGCTGGGAAAAGTGGGAGCAGAGCAGGGTCGGGGCCTGGGAGCCCTGCCCATCTCTACCCGGTCCCTTAAGATGGAAGGTTCTGGGTTCCCCAATGTGCTAAGGTGGGGGTCCGAGGGTGAGGGGTTGAATGTGGCTGTGCCTGCATGGGGAGGGGGTCCAGAATGAAGGGGTTTCCCTGAGCCCAAGGCAATCCTCTTAAACTTGCCTAATCAGACCATTAAGCCTCTTAGGTAATTGGCTCGCCCCAGGGTGCCTTCCCATCCATCATCCCAGCCCTCCCCCCAATTCCCTTTCTCCCCTGGGTTCCCAGAGGTGGCCCCTTGTCTGCCCTGCCCCTAAACCTGGCTCAGAGATGAGGGCTAGTTCTCTACCTCCTGGAAGGCTCAGAAAGAGGGTCCAGTTACAGGGAGATCCTTCCCCTCTCCCTAGGGCTCAGTTCTCTTTCGTCCTCTGACTCCAGTCCCCATCTTCCCTCCAGCCAGCGTCCCTCTTGAAGAGAGAAGATATTCATCTGCTCTGAAAAACTGGTCCCCACCCCATTTCCTGTGCCCTTTCTCACACTTCCCAGGTTTTGTCAGAATTCCCATAGGAAATGGCAGAAACAGCCCTAGACTGAGTGTGAATTTTGTCACCGATAGCCCGTGTGCCCATGTGCCTCAGCTTTCTCATCTGTAAAATGGGGACATGATAGTGCTACCCCACAGGCCTACTGTCAGTAATAAAATGATAAACTGTAAAGTACTTAGGATGGTTTCAGGCACATGGAGCACTTGAAAAATGTTAGATATCATCATCATCATATTATTATTATTATTATAATCCTCACCTGAGGATACATTTTTATTGATTTTTAGAGAGAGCGGAGAGAGAGAGAGCGATGTGAGGGAGAAACATCTATTGCAGTGATGGCGAACCTTTTGAGCTCGGCGTGTCAGCATTTTGAACAACCCTAACTGAACTCTGGTGCCGTGTCACATAGAGAAATTTTTTGATCTTTGCAACCATAGTAAAACAAAGATTTATATTTTTGACATTTATTTTATATATTTAAATGCCATTTAACAAAGAAAAATCAACCAAAAAAAAAAATGAGTTCGCGTGTCACCTCTGACACGCGTGTCATAGGTTCGCCATCACTGATCTATTGATTGCCTCCTGTATGTGCCATGACTGGGAATTGAACCTGCAACCTTTTGTTGTATGGGTGATGCTCCAACAAACTGAGCCACCCTGGCAGGGCAATTATTTCTATTATTATTACGTGCTTCATGAATATAAGTTCTTATCACAGTGTCTGACACATGGAAGTGTTCTCTAAGTGGGGAAATGAGCCTGTAAGATTTGGGGTTTTGTTGGGAAATATGAAAAGGAGGGGAGACCCCGCTTCCTCCATCACTTACCCCCTTAGGGGCTGCCCTGGCTTTTCCCTGCTTCGTGGAGGAGAAATGGCTTCTCACTGGCAGAAGTGAGACCCTGCGCCCATTCTCCTGCCTCAGTATCTCTGTGATACTCTTCGTCCTCCTGCCACCTTCTTCAATGTTGCCTTTCCCCATCCCTCTGCACTACTATTTCCTTCCTTCTTCTCTCCCTCTTCCCTCGCTTCCTCCAACAAATCCTTCCTGGCACCCACTATATGTGCCAGGCCTCATTTTATAATGTTTTTTTCTAAATCCTCACCTGAATATATGTTCCTATTGATCTTCAGAGAGAGAAGAAGGGAGAGAGGGAGAGGGAGAGGGAGAGGGAGAGGGAGAGGGAGAGAGAGAGAGAGAGAGAGAGAGAGAGAGAGAGAGAGAGAGAGAGAAACATCAATGTGAGAGAGAAACATCCATTGGCTGCCTCCCCTACGCGCCCTGACGGGGGATCGAACCCATAACCTAGGTATGTGCTCTGACCAGGAACCAAACCCACAACCCTTTGGTGCATGGGACAACGCCCGACCAACTGAGCCACCCGGCCAGGGCCAGGCCTGGTTTTAGGTGCTGGGGATATATCATGACACAAGACAGGCAATCCCTTTACCTTAAATCCAATCACTTTTAACATGTATGCTGTGTCTCCCCCACAAAGCGCATTCATATGAGCACACAATGGTAAAAAAAACAACAAAAAAAGTCTCTCCATGGACCCCTTAAACCATCCAGGGGTGCTAGGTGGTCGCTGTATCAGACTCGTGGAAATTTGGAGCCCCCTCCTCAGCCAGTCTCAGCAGCTGAGATCTCCCACCTGCTCAAACTCCGAACTCTAGGTCCCAGGCGTCCCCATCCTGGCCACCAGTCTGGTCCTCTCTCGAATCTGCGTGTCCTTCCTATTTGAGGGCACTTCTCACCGGGTGAGTCCCACTTCCCCGGGGAAGAAGCCAGGCCTCTATTTCCCAGCCTGCCTTGCAGCAAGGGGAGACACGCAACCTCTGCTGACCCTGGAGCCCCCAAGCCTCACCCATCCCACCCTGTTTGAATACTCAGGACTCTGCCCGTGAAAAAAGTTCTTCCTTCTACTGACGCAGAATCGCAGAATCGAGATGCCAGAACGTTCCACCCACCCATGCTCCACCCCCTCTTAGCACTTTCCTTGGGCTCAGGTAGCTCCCTCTACTCATGCCAGGGACTGAAGAGATGCCAGCTTCGGCTCTCCTGATTCATCTGTGTCCCTCGGGCTACAGTTGCAAGTATTTCCACCTTGGGAAGGGGCTGTCTTCCCTCTTCTAGCCTTTATGAGTCTCTGGTCTTCCCCCCCCACCCCCCACCCCTGGGTGCCCACCTCCTCAGGAGTGCTTCTGAAGGCTTCCAAACAGCCACCACCCCCACCCCCCGCCCCTCTAAATAACGTTTGCCTGCCCCAAAGATCTGGGGTGCTGGGAAGGAGTGGCCCTTTTTACAGTCAGAGAGTGGACCCTGGAAAGCGGCTTTGATCTGAACGGGAGGTCACCCATGCAAAGGCAGGGCTGGGGGTGTACGTTGTGACGGTGCTGTTTTCCGTGACAGTGGCCTGGGGAAGCCAGAGCCGGGTGCTGTACCCATGGCACCTGCTCCTGCCTGGGGTCCGGGGCGGCAGGGTCACGTGCTCTGTGAGGAGTGCGGAGGCTGAGGCTGAGGCTGATCTTGTCATGGGGCGTGTGAGGGTGCTGGAGGGTACCGCCGAGGAGGGTGGGGGGACGCCAGGCCTGGGATGCCTTTCCGTGAAGGATGGTGCGAGAAGTGTAACACTACTGGAGCCGGCTCCTGAAGGGATGAGCCCCGGAAGGTGTGATGCTGACTTTGTGTGGTGACACGGTCTCTGAGTGAGAGAAAGGTGGGTGGGGTATGACTCCCTTGGGGGAATTCACCCGTGAGTGGTGGAACAGGACAGCGACAGTCTCATGGCAACAACAACAACAACAATAATAAAAATACTGAATGACAGCTATTGATTATTGAGTGCTTGCCATCTGCCAGGCCTCACTTCACCTACGCAACCTCACTGAACCCACACAGCAGCCTGGAGAGGCAGAGGGAGGACTTACGGTCCCCATTTTGCAGACGAGGAGACTGAGCCTCAGAGCAGCAAAACAGGGTGCCTGAGGGGCCCACACCAAGCACAGGACAGGGACAGGGAGGAGACGGGCCCTGGAAGGTCCCACCTGAGCGCCCTTAACCCTGGTGCCGTTGTCTTTGTGTTAAGGGATGTGAGGGATGCCGGGAACAGGACCTGGCTGGTGTAAGCTACGTGTGGGGGGTGAAGTGTGCGTTTCTGTTTATATATGGGGGTGACAGAGGTGGGAACACGGCCAGAAGTACGGGGGCCATTCTATCGGCACCTTCAGAGTTATCATCTGTACTCGAGGGGGACGCTCTTTGTTACTGCCCCTCAGCCTGGTCATCCGCTGCTTCTAACTGGAGTTTCCAGCCACCTCTTCATCTAACGCCTCCTGTCCTCAGAGCTTCATCTCCCTCCCAGCCGCCCCTGCTTGCCAGTCACGGTGCCCGGAAGCCAGTTTAACAGCCACCATCTCCTCTATCGGCCCCCAAGAACGGGGCAGGTGCCCTGGGCAAGAACTCCGTCAGCCCCGTCTGCCACAACCTGCTGGGACACCCCAGAGGAGTTCCCCAGCTCGCGGAGCCTATCCTCACCTGAAAATGAGGTTCCCTACGGTGTCTGCCCACACAATGGAGGCAGCCTCCCGAGTTCGAATCACGGCTCTGCCTCTGATTAGCTGACTGACTTTGGGCAAGTTACTTAACCTCTCTGGGCCGCACTTTGCCGTCGGTAAGATGGATAACATAATAGAACTGTAAGGATTCAATGATTGGCCGGTACCAAATGTTTTCCATAATTTTTCTTGGCACGGCACACTGCAGACCTTCAATGCTAGCCATCATTGTAATTTATTATTATTGTTATTATTATTAATGTTTCATCTTAGATACTGGGAGAATTAAATGAATGAAATGCTGCATGTAAGGCATTAAGCAATGATACTGGTAGCTTTTATTATTATTATCGTTGTGGTCACTGTTATTTCCCCATTTGGCAGATGGTAGGAACACCGAAGCTCAGAAAAGGGATGTTGACTCAACACCCCACAGTCATGAAAGTGTCAGAACGAGCCCTCACTTGCCCTGACTGGTTTGGCTCAGTGGATAGAGCGTCAGCCTGCGGACTCAAGGGTCCCAGGTTCGATTCCAGTCAAGGGCATGTACCTGGGTTGCGGGCATCCCCAGTAGGGGGTGTGCAGGAGGCAGCTGATCGATGTTTCTCTCTCATCGATGTTTCTAACTCCCTACCCTCTCCCTTCCTCTCTGTAAAAAATTAATAAAATATAAAAAAAGAAAGAAAAGAAAGCTCCCTCACTTCTGAGATGAAAGTCTCAGACCCTTGCCCATCCCTGCCCCTGAGTGTTTCGCTAAATCAGCGGTTCTCAACCTGTGGGTCGCGACCCCTTTGGCGGTCGGACGACCCTTTCACAGGGGTCGCCTAAGACCATCCTGCATACCAGATATTTACATGACGATCCATAACAGTAGCAGCATGACAGTGATGAAGTAGCAACGAAAATAATTGTACGGTTGGGTCACAGCATGAGGAACTGTATTTAAAGGGCCAGAAGGCTGGGAACCACTGCTCTAAATGGAGGCTTGCCCCTTTGCGTTTCCCGGGCCTCAGTTTACCCGTGTGTCAATGGGAGGGGAGGAGGGGCGAGAGCCTGGAGGAGCGGTCCCTCAGGGCTCATCCTAGTTTCCCTGCTGCCGAGAGCAAGCACATGAGCCCTGGAACCCGGCACCGGCACCGGCACCGGGGTTGACCGCTCCCAGCTCCAGCACCGATGAGCTGTGTGCCTGGGCCGTGGCTCCATTTCCTCGAGCCTCTGTTCTATGCATCTGAAAAAGCAGCCCAAATCATCTCCCTGGAGGGACTCATTGGGAAATTAATCCGTATCTCAGAGTCTGGCTCAGAGTAGGGTGCCAAGGGCTCGGGCCTGACCACCTTTGGCAGAAAGGTTGTGCTGCTCTGAGTGCACTGCTTTGGAGCCTCTCAGCCCCTTTAAGAGAAGAATGGGATTCCCCTCCCCACAGCGGGGGGCGGGGCTGGACTGCCTGCCGGGCCGGGCTCTGGGGCCACCTGGGTCCCTGACCCTCTCAGCGACTGGGAATGGCAATGGGACAGGAAGGAGGGAAGGAAGTCGGAGGGGCCGTATTCATGTGTGTGTTGGGGGTGGGGGAGCAGGAAGAAGGACAGGAAACTCACTCCCAACCCCTCCCCCAACTTCCCTTTCCTCCAATTTCTGCTGGACACCCTCATAGGCGGCCAGGGGGTCCCCGATTCCTGTCCCACCTGGACAGGGGTGGGGGGAGCACTGGGATAGAAGGAAGAGACTCAACTGTGTTAGTCTGGGGGGCGCGGATGGGGGAGGTCCCCACCCGACCCACTCCAGCGCCCGGCAGCCTGGCAGCGAGAAGGGAAGGTGCACCCTGCCTGAGGCCATCCGGCTCCCATCCAGAGGAAAAGGCCGGAGGAAGCAGAGATTTTGGCCAAGGTGACCGCCAGGAGGGGCCTCTCTGCTCTGGGGTCTCCCCTCGTCCAGGGCTAATGGGCTGGGCTCGGAGGACCCCCCGACTAATTGCTTGCTCCTGAGACACACACCTAGCGCCCCCAGCATGTCTTTTATTCTCCCGTATACATCCCTCTTCAGGTCACACACAGGGACGGCCCCTCTTCTGTGGTGTTACACACACACTCCCTTGACAACCACACACAATCATCCCCACCTCCCCGGTGTCACACACTCAACCATCGCGCACACACACACACCTCTCCCCTTGTTACAACTATACACACGCTGGCTGTCACACACGCACCCTTCCTGCTCATACCCCTTGGGTGTCATATGCACATGTTCCCTGTTCCCGGTTCACCCCCGGAGCCCCAACCTCTCCCTCGTCATACACCCACCTCCGCTTGTGGCACACACCCCCTCTGATGTCATTGTTGCACACCTCCATGTGTCACACCCAGCCACAGCCTCTCTGGAGTCACACCCACACCATTTTCTGGTCACATACCCTCACCCGCTTCTCCTGGTCCCACCCCACCCCAGACACGCCTGTGTCACATACTAAACTGCCTCCCCCTGATCCGCACAGCCTCTCATGGCTCACACCCAGAGCCAGCCCATTCAGCGCCCCCCACACACCCGCTTGCATGTCACACACACCCTCACTCCTCTACCGCTGCCACTTTTGGGGTGACATGCACACACTTTTCCTTGTTACACATACCAGGGTCTCAAACATGGATCCCAGCCCCTCTCATCTGCCCTCTCTCTTACACAGACACACACACACACACACACCCTCTTTCCTGCCGTATCCATGATCCCTAATGCCACACATTCAGGCCTTACAGGGCCCACACGCACACATGAATACACACGAACACACACACACACACCTGTCCCAGCCACACATTCTCCCACCTAGCTCTACACACCCACCCTTTCCTCCATCTCACCAACACACCCACCCGCTGGTGCCCACACACAATTCCTTCCGCCGTGGCCCGCACATGCCTCCCTCCAGGACACCCCTGCTCAGGACATCCCCAGGGAGGAGACTGGAGCGCTCCGAGTCCACAGGCCTCCGCTCCTCCTTCCCCTCCCCCCGCCAGGACGCGCCAGCCGGGAACACCCCTGCCCCAAAGGGTCACATCACACACCCCTCAAGGACACGGACACCGGCTCGGAGGGACCCGCGCCCCCATCCTTTGCGCCCCCCCAAGGACACTTACCACCCCCTCCCCCCCCAACTCCTCCGGTCGCAGACAAAGCTCCCAGCCCCGGGCCGCGGCCAGCAGGGGAGGGGGTCCGGACTCTCCCCAACTCCCCTCCCGGTTCCGGGGCTAGGGAGGGGCGCCTTTCCCCTCCCTAGAGCCCTTGCACCTGCCAACCGGGGAGAGAGGAGGATGGAGAAAGGCGAGGCCCCCTGCGCGCTCCCCCACCCCGAGCGCAGCCCCCTCTCACCTCCCGTGTTGCTGCGCTTGGTGCAGACCACCTCGGGGGGCGTTTCGAGGGGCCTCTTGCGGGAATCCGGGGCCTCGGGCTCCATGGGGGGGGCCTGGGGCGGCGGCTGCTGCTGCTGCTGCGGCTGCGGCGGCGGCGGCGGCGGCTGCTGTGGCGGCGGCGACGGCTGCTGGGGAGGCTGGGGTTGCGGCGGCGGCGGCGGGGGCGGCGGCGGCTGCGGGGCCGCGGAGGCCGTGAAGAGGCCGTGCACCGCGCCGGCGGCCATCATCCTCATGGTGGGGGGGGGGGGGCAGAGGGGAGAGGGGAGGGGGAGGGAAGGGGATGTGGGAGGAGGAGGGGGCGGCGGCGGAGGGATGGGGGAGGGGGAGCCCCGGGGAGGGAAGGAGGGAGGGAGCTGGTTCTGGGGGGGCTGACAGAGACAAGAGAACGGATGTGAGCCGTAGGGGAGGGCCCAGGGGGTCTCCGCTGGGGTCCGGAGGAAACTCAGGGGTGGGGTCTCTCTCGAAATCAGGGAGCCCGGGGACTGGCCGCGCCACTGGAGGGATGGGGCTCCCTTCTTGGCTGCCCCGGGAGGAGGGCCGAGCCCCCCAGACCCTGCTCGGGGCGGGGGGCCGGAGCTGGGAGGCGGAGGCAGCCGCTAGTGGGGACGTGGGGCTCGGCGGGCACGGGTGGCAGCGGCGGCAGGGCTGGCGGTGGCTGCTGGACCAAGCATCTTCTTTCCCGGAGGCTCCCACCGCGGCCTGGCCCCGCCCACCCACGCAAGGCCACACCCATGCCGGTCAAGGCCACGCCCCTCGGCGCCCCCATTGGCCTGCCCTGGAAGCCTAGACCACGCCCCTATGTGTTGGCCACGCCCCTCCCGCCGCTGCCGGAGGGACTCAGCTTCCCCAGGCTACAGTGGGACCCCGGACTCAGGCAACACTTGCCCGCCCCTGGCCAGTAAAGCACGTTTACTGAGCACTTGCTATGTGCTCGGTCCGGTTCTAAGCAAGCGCTGCACAAGCATCGCATGGAATCCCCAGAGCAACCGGCTCCTTTAGGTGCTCTTATTATCCCCATTTTACAGGGGAGGAAACAGCCTCAGCAGCTGGACATCACTCGGTCGAGATAAGAAATCCCACGTCACCAGTCTCCCACCCCAGCTGGGACGTTCCTCCTCGAAACTTTGCATTTATTCCTTGAAGAATTAACACAGGGTTACTGCAAGGCCCCTGGGTATTAATTCAATGAATACCTGAGTTAAAGCGTGTAGCTCTGAGCCTAGCGCACCACTGGTGTTCAGTTCAATCAACATGTTAGGTGCCAGGCACTGTCCCTTACAACGCCGGGGGACAAAACAGTCGCCCCTTGTCAAGTGTTACTATTCATGTCATGAAGAAAAACAACTTTTCAGATGACAAAGTGGAGGCCCAGGAGCGTGGAGTGTGGCTCGTCCAAGGGCACACGGATAGACAGAGGGGGAAACTGGGATTTGAATGAAGGACAAGTTTAATTTCAGAGCCGAAAATCATGGAAAGTATGGGGTATTTCCTTGGAATTGATCATTGCTAATAGTCAACGTTCACTGATCCATTAATTTTCTTCTCCTTGGATTCCTGGTCTCCAAGGATTCTTTCCTTCCTTAGGTCAGCCAGAGGCAAGATTAGGCTCAGAAGAGGCCTGAGTGAGGGTGATTGTGGCAGCCGGGGCGGGGGGGGGGGGGGCTCCTCTCTCTGCTCCATCCCACTGCTGCCCCCCCCTCCCTTGCCATGCTCTCAGGTCCCCAGGATGGAGAGGGTAGCAGATGGCCTGAAGTGGATGGGGTGGTCACCCATCTGTCCCCTCCCCCTATTGTCCCCAGAGCCAAGGGGGATCGTAGGGGGTTGTGGTCCACTGCAGTCGGGATCCTCCCCCTCCATCTTCCTGGAGGAAGCTGAGGAGCTGGTTGCCATGGAGATGGAGAAGAGGCAGAGGAATGCAGGGAGATACTGGGGTCAGGCGGAGATCCACACCTAGACCCTTTGAGTTACATATACTCACACCACACAGGTACATATTTCAACATCCATGGGGTTGGGTGTGAAGTCCCGCCGGTCCCAGTCACACAGGCCCTCTTGCAGACACACAGGTACACACTCTCAACAGTTCCACATAGGCACACTCTGATGTATGAAGAAGACTCATGGGGGATAGGCACACACACACACACACACACACACTCCTTAATAATGCATAATGCACATTTAGTCAGGCAGACCCAAAGCCATACCACAGGCACTCACACACAAATAGACACATGCACAGCTGATATCAGAGTATTTCCCAGGTGCGCACATTCAGAGCCAAAACTACTCCACACTTGGCCACACACGCCCTGAGAAGTTGTGAGTACATGATTGCAGCCACCGAAAAAGCACAACCCATGTTACATAAGGCATACATGTTAGTGACATGTGAAATACACAGACACACGGACTCAAGTGTGTCTTCCACGCAAAGTGGGTAATCACACACCTTTAGATACATGTCCCACATAGTCTCATGCACACAATACGGGAGACCTCACAGATCACTCAGCAACATACACAACACACATGGAGTCCCGTGTGCAGCTCAGCCCCCACCCCCTAGTCATGCCTGCAGCCCCAGCTCTACAGTCCCCCCAAGCCCTCCCAGTTGGACACACACGACAGCATGGTCGGTCACGCACTCACACTCACACACAAACACAAACCTCCTCCTAGATATTTTTAAACCCAGGCTAGTTCTGCTGCTATGGTAACCGCCCCAAACCCATTGCCATAGCAACCCAACGTCAGCTTTCCAAGCACCAAATCCTGGGGGATTGCAGGGCCCCAATCAGAGGCCAGTGGAGGGGGTTGCTGCACCCTCTGCCATCATCCGTGCCACCCCAGTACCCTCAGCCTAGAGTCTTCAGGGAAGCAGCCACTGGAGGCTGGGCAGGGGCCGGAGCCAGGAATACAAGATCATCAGACTGAGCTGGGACAAGGGCAACCCTCAACTTGCTTTTCCCTTCAGCTGATCAGAGCTTTATGGAGGGGACTACGGGACCAAAGTCAGCCTGCATCTGGACACACAGCCTGGGTTCAAAACCTGGGCCTGCCATTTACACGCGGTGTGACTCGGGCATACCCTTAACTCTCTCTGAGTCTTACGTTCCTTCATTTGGACAATCTTGCTGCTGTTGCTGTTGAAACTAACATCCCAAAGGACTATTGTGACTCGGTGGTGAAAAGCCAGGCAGACCTGCGTCCCAATTCTGACCCTCACCCTTTCTAGCTGTATTAACTCAAGACAGGGCCTCCCTTCTCCTAGCTGGTATGGCTCAGTGGATAGAGCGCTGGCCTTCCGACTGAAGGGTCCCGGGTTTGGTTCTGGTCAAGGGCACGTGCCTCGGTTGCAGATTCAATTACTGATCGGGGGGTGCAGGAGGCAGCATAATAATAATAATAATAATAATAATAATAATAATAAAATAAAAAAGAAAAAGAAAAGAAAGGGCCTCCTTGACAAAGTTCAGGGGCAAATAGTAGTCCAATTACACGGGGGTGCGGGTAAGATTTCCAACAAAGGGGTGTGGTTGCTGACCTAATACTTTTGCACGTATTCCAACATATTTAAGTGTTAAGCATGGCCTTGGGGGCAGATACTATTATTATTCCTGTTTTGCAGAGAAGGAAACCGAGGCTCAGAGAGCTTGCCTGGGATCGCACAGCTACAGAGTTTGGAAGCATGGGGTTTGAACCGAGGGGGGGAAAGACACATGTTGAGCCACTGCTCTCTCCTGCTTCTCCAAGAGGGGAGTTTGGAGAGGGGGATAGAATGGCCGATTCTTGGAAATGCTTTCTAGCCTCAGTTTGCTAGCCTGCAAAATGGGAGTGAAAACGATCCTGCTGGCTGCACTGTTGGAGGATCTACGAGGCAGCTTGTACCCGGGGGCTCTGAGGACAGGCTGGCACACTTGAGTGCTTTGTGTAGGTGGGGAGCAAAGTGGGAGGGGTAGGCAAGCGGGCAACTGGGTAGGCGCAGGAGAGAGGGAGGCGGCTGGGGCTCCAGCCCTGCTTTTCTCTTTCCCAGCCCGGTGACCTCAGGCATGCGCTTTCTCTAGCCTGAGCTTCAGTCTTCCTATCTGTCAAGTGGGTAGTGAGAAATCCAGGAGCCAAAGGAGGTAAGACCATTTAGCATGGGACCCAGTGAAGAGCTGATACTAGCATCATCTATCCAGTCTGTACATGGGATCTGGGAGAGGTAGGACTGTTCCATGCAGGGTTCTGCAAACTTTTTTGACCCACAGTAAGCAATTCACTTAGTCAGTCCACTGGTGTGGCTCAGTGGTTGAGCGTAGACCCATGAACCATGCGGTCACTGTTTGATTCCCGTCAGGGCACATGCCCGGGTTGTGGGGCTCAATCTCCTGTAGGGGGAGGGTAGGAGGTAGCTGATGGATGATTCTCTTTCATCATTGATGTTTCTATCTCTCCCTCTCCCTTGCTCTCTCTGAAATCAATACAAACATACAAGAAACATAAAAACATTTAAGAAAAGATAGAATGGACAGGGAAGACCTCACTGAGGAGGTGACATTTGAGCAGAGACACGAAAGAGGTGAGGTCAGGTGGATCTCCGGGGAAAGAGCAGTCCAGGCAGAGGGAAGAGCCAGTGCAAAGGCCCCGAGGCGGGAGTGTACCTGGCTTGTTGGAGGAAAGAGGAGGAGCCCAGGGAAGTTGGAGAGTGGGAGGGATGAGGCCAGAGAGTTAGGCAGGGAGCCGACTGTCTGCTCTGAGGGCCACGGTCAAAGACTTAGCGTTGACTCAGAGTGAAATGGGACCGTGGGAGAGTTTTGAGGAAGGATGTGAGTTGATTTAGGTTTTATCACAAGATCCTTTTGGCTGCATGCGAACAATACTGCGAGGGCGGGGGGGGGGGGGCGGCGGGCAGGGGGAGGTGGAGGGACCGGTGGTGGTGGTGGTGGTAGAAGTACGGAGGTGGGAATCTTGACCACGCAGGTGGGAAGTGCAGGTGGTTGGGCCCGGGTGACAGGTGGGAAGACATCCCTGGAGTCCTGGTTCTGCCATGTGACTGTGGGCAAATCATTTCACCTCTCCTGAGCCTCAGTTTCCCCATTTACCAAACGGGGGTGATGATAAAACACCCACCGCTCAGAGCTCCTGTGCGGTGTCAGTGTGACAGAGCTGAGACAGCCCTTGGCACAGAATGCGTGCTCAACAAATACCGCTTGTCATTGTCACCGTTACCCCCCAGGCTCCCAGACCAGGGAACTTCTGTGTCCTGTCCACGGGGGCCAGGAGGCCTTCGGGGAGGATGGGGAAGAGGGGTCTGACTGCGTAATGAGTGTGTGTAGATCTGATCCCGGGCTATTTGAGTCAGAGGATCTTGGAGCAAAAGTCTTGGTGCTGCGAAGGTCTCGAGGGGTCCTTTGCTCCTCACAGCCTCTTTGTAGAACGGGGAGATGGGGGTCCAGAATGGTTTCATCGTGCCCAGGAGCCCACAGAGAGCTGGGGGCTGAGCCAGGGCTCGAATCCATCCCAGCCCTGGCTGCCTCCTTGGTGATTATGGCATCTGACCGCGTCCCCTCCCCCCTCCCCCCAGCCTTAATATCTTCCTATGACTTCCTACTGCCTCTGGGATCAATTCCAAACTCTCCCAGTTGTTCAGGCCAAAAACCTTGCATTTGCCCTTGACACCCCCTCTTTGCCTCACACCCACAGCCAATCCATCAGCAAATGCTCTCTGCTGCACCTTTGGATTCCAAATCTGACCCATGTCGCAGCCTCTATCAACACCGCCAAGGCCCAGGCCCTCAGCAGCCCCCCCGCCTACCCCGCCAGACTCATAGGACCTTTCCTGTGCGCCCCACTCCCACCCGTGCCCATCATTTCAACAGACAGAGTCCTTTTTTTTTTTTTTAACTACAGCATTAGTTTTGATTGAAAATTTATATTTCTTTCAACATGTGGTATTGGGACAAAAAAGTCAGCAACTTGAAAAAAAATTTAGACCTTTAACTTAGACCAGCCATGGGCAAACTACGGCCCGCGGGCCGGATCCGGCCCGTTTGAAATGAATAAAACTAAAAAAAAAAAAGACCGTACCCTTTTATGTAATGATGTTTACTTTGAATTTATATTAGTTCACACAAACACTCCATCCATGCTTTTGTTCCGGCCCTCCGGTCCAGTTTAAGAACCCATTGTGGCCCTCGAGTCAAAAAGTTTGCCCACCCCTGACTTAGACTGTAAGCAAAAAGATATAACTCACAATATATTTGAATATGTCATTATACCTAGAAAAACAGAGTTTTAGGAGAATTTTGGAGCAGGCCTACATTGTTAAGTTTAGAAGTACAATAAACATCTTAAAGTTAAAATTACTAGACTTAACAGGACAATATTTCTTATTTTTTTAAAATATATTTTTATTGATTTCAGAGAGGAAGGGAGAGGGAGAGGGAGAGAGAGAAACATCAATGATGAAAGAGAATCATTGATCGGCTGCCTCCTGCACACCCCGCACTGGGGACCGAGCCTGCAACCTGGGCATGTGCCCTTGACTGGAATCGAACCCAGGTCCCTTCAGTCCACAGGCTGACACTCTATTCACTGAACCAAACCAGCTAAGGCAACAGTATAATTTTTAAAATATATATTTTTATTGATTTCAGAGAGGAAGGGAGAGGAGAGAGAGATAGAAACATCAATGATGAGAGGGAATCATTGATTGGCTGCCTTCTGCACGCCCCCTACTGAGGATTGAGCCTGCAACCTGGGCATGTGCCCTGATTAGAATCGAACCCGGGTCCCTTTAGTCCACAGGCCGACGCTCTATCCACTGAGCCAAACCGGCTAGGGCAACCGAATAATTTTAAAACTCTTCATTCTGAAGGCAAAACCATCTGTATTAGAAGGCAATCAATTGATCATATAGGACAGTATTTCTACCACTTGTCAATCAATGGCCCTTGGTGCCAATTCATTGCCAACAGGAATCCCCCATTTGGGGCATGGTGGAGAAGGAAACTTGATTCAGCACACAGCTCCATTGTGATACAGCAGGACGGTGAAAACCGCATGGCTGGAGGCAGCCTGGGGCCAGCAGCCCTCGGCCAGGCCCCAGTCCGCAGGCAGCTCGCTCAGCTCTGCTCCAGACTGGCCTGCGGTGCTGGTCGGTGCTGGTCGGCCCCACCTTGCTCTGGGCCCCTCCACCCTGTGCCACTCTGCCCTGGCCTGCGCTGCTCGGTCCTGGCAGGACGTCTTCCGGGTTTCAGCTCAGCCAGCCAGCGGTCTTCAGTCTTCCATGGGAAGGGAAAGTGCAGGCCCAGAGTCATTCTTTTAAAAAGCAAGTCAGATCATACACGGCACTGTAGGCGAGAGAAAATAAAAAATAAAAAACGGGGGGATTTCTGTAAGAACTTTGAGGAACGGTGTAGATTTCTGGCCTTAGGTTCGTGGAGGGAGAAGGAGCTTTCTGTGCATCTCTCCCACAGCGTGGGCATTTACAAATATTATGGATGGGGAAACTGAGGCACAGGAGGTTAAGTCACTTGTAGCAGACCTGGGACTTGAACCCTGGCCACCTGGCTGCAGAAGCTACCTCCTGAACCATTCTACCTCCCTGCCTCTTTCTCACATGTCTCTCTGTTCAGCCAACTTTCTCCAGGTATGCACCACGCCCTCACCCCCCACCCCCACTTAGCTGCTCCTCTAGCTCATCACAGTGCATAGGATGAAGCTGATGCTATGCAATCATTTCTGCTTGAATTTAATTTTAGTAATTTCTCCCCTTCATCTTCGCCCCCTCCCATAGGTACCCTCTCTAGGGTGCTGAACTTTTGGCTCCCAATCCCTCTTCTATTCTTTCATTGAAATCCATGTATATAGCCTCCAAGGTCATCTTGTCTTATATATGTCTTAAATCTGCAAAAGCGCCTTGGAGCCACAAACCTCCCTTTCTTTCATTGTGCTTTCTGAGCGCTCTCTGCGTGGGGCTGCTTATTTCTAGCTCATGATGGGTGAGTCTGAAGAGGGCTCAGGGGAGGCTGCCTGGGCTTAGGTCTCAGCCTGGCTGCTCACAAGCTGGATGGCCCAGGGCAGGTTACGTAACCTCTCTGGGCTCCAGTTTCTCCTTTTGTAAAACAGAGGGTGTTGTCCTGGCTGGTGTGGCTCAGTTTGTTGGGTGTCGTCCTGTGCACCGAGAGGTTGCGGGTTAGATTCCTGGTCAGGTCCTATGCACGGGTTTCGGACTTGATCCCTGGTCGGGGGCATGCAGGAGGCAGCTGATCAACGTTTTGCTCACGTTGATGTTTCTCTCTCTCTCTCTTTCCTTTTCTCTCTCTCTCTAAAAAAAAAAAAAAAAAAAAAAAAGGCTGTTATCATCTGTGGAATCTAAGTAACAAAATAAACTGATGAATGGAGTGGATCCAGAGACATAGAAGCATGAAACAAAGTGCGGAATCTCAGAGGGAAGTCAGGGGAGGGTGGGTGGGTAGGATTAATCAACCAACGGCTTTGTATGCATATACAGTATGTATGGCCCGTGGACACAGATAATAGGGCAGTGAGGGCCTGGGGCGGAGCGGGGGGGGGGGGGGGGGGCGGGGGCGGGCTGGAGGGGGTCAATGGGGGGAAAAGGGAACATATGTAATACTTTCAACAGTAAAGAATTATTTTAAAAAATAGAGGGTGTTGAATAATGGTACCTCTCTTATAAGGCCGTTGCAAGCTGGCATCTTCAAGCATTTAGTATCAGGCACTTACTAAGCATTGCACTGGCTCCTATATGACCGTGTGGTATTCCCTCATGTATCCCACATTCTGCTTCTGGAGCCCTAATAATGGACATAAAATTCCTTCCGACTCTCTGCCACCTAAAATGCCCTCATTCTCATTTGCATACATACCTCGTTTAGGAGCCTGCTGGAGAGAGGGGGGAAATTGGGTTGTCAGCCATCTTCACATTTAACTTCCCAAAGTATTGCCAGATTGCTCTCTGGAAAGGATGCACCCAGTCGTACTCCTACCCTCAGTGCTGGGTGGCCCCTCTTCCACACTCTTCTCTAGAACGTGATGTTCTTAGGCGGCCTAAGTTTGGCCAGGCTAATGCATGTGAAAGCATTGCTTCACTCTCTTATGCAGATCAGTTTAGCATTTCGAAACATCGAAACACCAGCCCAGAGACTGGTGGGCTTTAGTCTTCATAGCCACTCAAAATTACTCAACACGAACACATGTCTGTGTGTGTCTGTGTGTGTGTGTGTGTGTGTGTGTGTGTGTAAGGCTTTGAATGCTAACACTTTATTTTTATTTTTTTTAATATATTTTATTGATTTTTTTTACAGAGAGGAAGGGAGAGGGATAGAGAGTTAGAAACATCGATGAGAGAGAAACATCGATCAGCTGCCTCCTGCACACTCCCTACTGGGGATGTGCCCGCAACCAAGGTACATGCCCTTGACCGGAATCGAACCTGGGACCCTTCAGTCCGCAGGCCGACGCTCTATCCACTGAGTCAAACCGGTTAGGGCTGAATGCTAACACTTTAATATTTTAGCTCCTGTCACAGCAAACAAGGGGTCATCATAGTACCTTTCTCCCTTGTTGTTAAGACAATTTAATGAAATGACAATGGTCCCTGCTTATTGAGTGTTTACTGTGCTAAGCACTTTACATGCATCAATTCATCTATTCACCCCCCAAACACTCTGGGGCACATGCTGCTGTTATCATCCCCATTTCACAGATGCGACAACTGAGACATGGAGCAGTTGACTGTAAGAAGCAGAGCTGGGATTCAAACCCAGGTGGACAGGCTCAGTAACCACCTCACTACCTGTCCCTGAGGTGACACGGGAAGAGCACCTGGGGCTGAAAGAATCCTCCTTATTATCACAACTTTTTAAAAAATATATTTTATTGATTTTTTACAGAGAGGAAGGGAGAGGGATAGAGAGTTAGAAACATCGATGAGAGAGAAACATCGATCAGCTGCCTCCTGCACACTCCCTACTGGGGATGTGCCCGCAACCCCCAGGGTACATGCCCTTGACCGGAATCGAACCTGGGACCCTTGAGTCCTCAGGCTCTATCCATTGAGCCAAACCAGTTATGGCTATCACAGCTTTAATAATCAGACAGGACAACCTAGAGGGGCTTGGGCAATGTTTGCTGCGTCAGCAAATTTGATAATGGATTTGGCTTTTGGATCATATTATAGGCATAATAATATCGCATCCCATATTTTTAAAAAATCATGCATGAAACTTGGAAGGGACTCACCTGGGCCTTGGTGTCCCCATCGGTAGCCCCCATCCTTTTCACAGCCCTTCCGTTTCCTAAGTCAAAGCACTTGTAACTATCACAGTCGGCTTCCTTTCCAGCACCCACCGGGAGACACGTCCCGTTCCCAAGTTCCTGTGTGAATGAGACTGCTGGGCAGGTGCCACTCAGCTCTCCACCTACTCTGCGCCTGCACCCGCCGGCCGAACACGGCTGGACAAAAACACACGCTGCAATGAGAATGGGCTCCCCGTAAGTTCAAGATCACTCCTGTCCATTCACTCTGCCATGCTCCTGGAAGTTACTTTACACGTTCTCGTTCCTCCTCTGGCCTCTACCACCTTCTCATGGTCCACGCTCTCACCCTTGACCCCACTCCTATGTCACAGCGAGAGGCGAGGCCATCAGAAGAGAACTTCCACAGGTTCCCAGGATGTCTACCCCGCTACCTGCGCCTGAGACCCTGTTCTCTGCCTTTCCTCCTGTCAAAGACGTAAACACGCCTGGCCAAGGCCACTGCCTCACGTGCGCACTACATCCCACCTTTTCTCCCCTACCCAGGGACGTCAGTCAAGCAGTTCTCTCCCTCTCTCCTGCATCATCAGTTCTCTCTCTTCTCGATCTTCTCATTGGCATCAAAACACGCTCTGATACAAACATGCTTTATTCCCTTGTCTAGCTACAGCTCCAAAGTTCTTTTATTTTTTATTATTTTTTGTTAATCCTCTCCTGAGGATAATTTTCCATTGATTTTTTAGAAAGAGTGGAAGGAAGGGGGAGACACACACAGAGAGAGAAACATCAATGTGAGAGAGACACATTGGTTGCCCCCCCGCCCCCCCCCCCCCGCCCCAAATCAGGGCCATGTCCTGCCGGATGATGCTCTATCCACCGAGCAAAACCGGCCAGGGCTCCAACATTCTTTTATAACAAAACCCTCAAAAAAAGTGACCTGTACTAAGGTCTCCAGTTCTTTTCCTCCAAGCATTCTTGAATCGCTCCAGCCAGGGTGTGGCTGCACCACTAGGTCAGGTCAACTCTTGAGGATCTCAGCGACCTCCATGTGTCTCAATCCGACAGTCCAGTGACCCACCTCATGTGACTAGTCCAGGGGTGGGCAAACTTTTTGACTCGAGGGCCACAATGGGTTCTTAAACTGGACCGGAGGGCCGGAACAAAAGCATGGATGGAGCGTTTGTGTGAACTAATATAAATTCAAAGTAAACATCATTACATAAAAGGGTACGGTCTTTTATTTCAATAGTTTTATTCATTTCAAACGGGCCATAGTTTGCCCACGGCTGGACTAGAGCCTCTCACTGATAATCACACCCTCTGCCTAGGTTTATTTTCTCCCCTTGGCCTCCAGGACACCCACGCTCACGATTTCCCTCCTTTCTTAGTAGCTGCTCCATCCCAGTCACTTCTGATGTTTCTTTCTCATTTTGTTTTTTTTTTTTAAACACTGGAGGGTCTTGGGGCTGGGTCTTTGGTCCCCTTCTCCTTTCTCTCTTCATCACTCCGTTGGTGATGGTCTCCCAAGTTCACATATCTCTCTGTTTGGACCTCCCCCGCCCCTGCCACACACACACCCTGAGTTCAGATTCATATATTCACCTATCCTGTCAACACGTCCATTTGGAAGTCCATTGGTACCTCAACATGTCCCAAAACAAACTCCTGATCCCCCCTTCCCCAGGTAATCTCAATAAAGGAAAACTTCATCTTGGCAGATTCTCAGACCAAAAAATCTTGCAATCATTTTTGACTTCTCCCTCCCAACACCCGATCCATCAGCAAATTCTGTCAGCCCTACCTTCAGAATGTATGCAGATTCTAAACACGTCCCGCCACCCCCACTGCTACCACCCTCATAAGAGCTACCATCTCTCTTTTGAATCATGTAAAAAAAAAATCTTTTGCTTAAATTTTTTTTGAGGTGAAAGCCACATATAAATTAACCACTTTAAATGGCACAATCCAGAGATATTTAGTACATTTGCAATATTGTGAAAGCATCATCTCTATTGAGTTCCAAAACGTTTCGTTATCCCCAGAGGAGACCCCACACCCATTAAACGGTGACTCTGCATCCTTACGCCCATCCCCCAGCTCCTGGAAGCACTAATCTGCTTTCTGCCCCTGTGGATCTGCCTACTTTGGACATTTCGTATGAGTGGAATCACACAATATTTGACCTTTTGTGTCTGGCTTCTTTCGTTTAGCATAATGGTCTCAAGGTTCATCTATACTGTAGCATCCATCAGAACTTTATGGGTTTTTTTTGTGGCCAAATAATATTCCATTGTATGGCTATACCACATTCTGTTATCCATTCATCCATTAATAGACATTTGGGTTGTTGCCACCTTTAGGCAATTCTGAATGGGGCTGCTATGACTGTGTATGTACAAGTATTTGTTTAAACATCAGTCTTCAGTTCTCCTGGGTGTATACGCAGGAGTGGAAACACTGGGTCATATGGCAATTCTATGTTTAACTTTCTGAGGAATTGCCAAAATGTTACCTCATTTCAATTATTTTAACAGCCTATTTTTTTTTTTAATGTGAAAGTTTGGTACACACATCTTACAGCAAGACAAACACATAGATTTTATTTTATTTTATTTTTAATATTTTTTATTGATTTTTTACAGAGAAGAAGGGAGAGGAATAGAGAGTCAGAAACATCGATGAGAGAGAAACATCGACCAGCTGCCTCCTGCACATCTCCCACTGGGGATGTGCCCGCAGCCAAGGTACATGCCCTTGACCGGAATCGAACCTGGGACCCTTGAGTCTGCAGGCCGACGCTCCATCCACTGAGCCAAACCGGTTTGGCTAACAGCCTATTTTTGACACAACCACCAGCAGGACCACGTAAGGCATGAGTAAAGTTATGCTCCTGCTGCCCTCCTCCAGTGGGTCCCCTCCCATTCGGAGCAAAACCCGAAGATCTCATTCACAATGGCCTACAGGACTGGGCTTCTGACCGCCTCCCAGACACCTTCTACCACCCTTCCACTCACTCAGATTGGCTTCCTCACTGTTTTTTTTTAATATATTTTTATTGATTTCAGAGAGGAAAGGAGAGAGAGAGAGAGAGAGAGAGAGAGAGAGAGAGAGAGCCATCAATGATGAGAGAGAATCATTGATTGGCTGCCTCTTGCACTCCCCCTACTGGGGATTGAGCCCGCAACTGGGGCAAGGAGCCTTTGCCAGAATGGAACCTGGGACCCTTCAGTCTGCAGGCCGACGCTCTAGCCACTGAGCCAAACCAGCTAGGGCCTCACTGTTCTTTAAATGCATCAGCATGTTCCCTCCTCAGAGCCTTTGCATTCCTCGTTTCCTTTTTCTGGAATGCTCTACTCCTGCACCCAGGAGGCTGGCTCCTTCACTGACTACAGGTCTCTGCTCTAAGTCAGCTTCTCTGAGATGCCTTCGCTGACCAGCCTGTCTCCTTTATTCGGCTCTATTTCCTCCCCAAACACTTATCTTCATCTGACATTTTATTTATTTATTTATTTATTTATTTATTTATTTATTTATTTATTTATTTATAGTTTATAGTTTATCTCCCTTTCAGCAGGTCATGAGCTTTTTCTATTTGTTCATTGATACACCCAGAACCCTGGAAAGTTCCTGGAACTTGGCAGGTGCTCAGTAATGTTTGATGAATGAATGAATGAATGAATTGAACTCTATTTATAGATAGAGAAAAGTGAAGCCCACAGAAGATGCAGGATTGGTGGGAGTGCCCCCAGCTGGTCATAGGAAGCATTGGGTTCTATTCTAGGTCTCTCTGACTGCAAAGCTCAAGTTCTTCTTTTAATAGTGATATGTGTGTGTGTTTTTTAAAAAAATATGTTTTTATTGATTTCCTTTTTTTTTTTAGAGAGAGAGAGAAAGGGAGAGAGAAAAACATTGAGTGACCTCCTGCACACCCTACTGGGGCTCAAGCCCGAAACCCAGGAATGTGCCCTGACCAGGAATCAAACCAGCGACTTCTTGGTGCAGGGGACAATGCTCAACCCACTGAGCCACACCGGCCAGGGCCAAAGCTCAAGTTTTTAACTGGACTATTTTGTGACTTTTATATGTAGGTCTCATCACAACCCTAAATGTCAGTCTGTCATCAATACTCAATTCACAGGCAGGAAAACTCATACCCAGAGAGGAAAGGGGGCCCTGAAACCAGTTGGTGGAAATGGCACGGCTGGCTATTTTGCCTCAGGGTAGGATTTCTGGTACTAACTTCTGGCACTCACTGGTCACTCAGGAAATGCATCATGACAGGTTCAGGGTGAGTTTATAGTAAAGCTCATGTAAGCTTCCGGGCCCATGATTGGATAAGCCAGTGATGGCGAACCTATGACACGCGTGTCAGAGGTGACACGCAAACTCATTTTTTTGGTTGATTTTTTTTTGTTAAATGGCATTTAAATATATAAAATAAATATCAAAAATATAAATCTTTGTTCTACTATGGTTGCAAATATCAAAAAATTTCTATATGTGACACGGCACCCGAGTTAAGTTAGGGTTTTTCAAAATGCTGACACGCCGAGCTCAAAAGGTTCGCCATCACTGGCCTAGACCCTTCCAAGACCCTACCGATACGTTCTTATGGTCTCGTTTAAAGGAGGACATTTAAAATGCAACTGGTTGCTACCACTGTCTTTTTCCAGTTCCCTTCCCCCTGTTGCACTTCTCTTTACCATGGTGGCGATGGAGTAGTCAGGCATTTATGGGACCTCACTGGGGGGGATGGGGTTTGAGGATACACTGAGTTCTGTGGGTTATTTGGTGGGGTTCAGAGACACTTTCAGGTAGACTTCAATGACCTACTGAGTTTCTTGGTGTAGGAATGGCTTCCAGGAATGCTCCTAACGTCCAGGGTGCTAGCTCACTAGATGCAAGGACTCAGTCTACAGTGGCATGACCTGTCCTATAAGTGTCTCACTCCAGAAGCACCTCACAGGGGAGTTGAGTGAATAATTAAAAGGAGTGAGCCAAGCCCTAGCCGGTTTGACTCAGTGGACAGAGCTTCAGCCTGCAGCCTGAAGGGTCCAGGGTTTGATTCCCATCAAAGGCATGTACCTCAGCTGCAGGCTCCTCCCCGGCCCAGGCCCTGGTCGATGTATTTCTCTCACATCCATATCCTCTGTCTTTCCCTCTCTCTTCCACTCTCTAAACATCAATGGAAAAATATCCTCGGGTGAGGATTAAAAAAAAAAAAAAAAAAAGGAATGAGCCAGAAGCCAGTCTGTGGAAACACTTTCCAGAACTTCCAGCTAACAGATGAGTTAAAGTTCACGAATGTTTTCACGAATTTCCTGCAAATTTAGATGACATCACCAATACTGACTGGTGAAGCTGAAATTCTGCCCTACCCGGGTTGGCTCAGTGGATAGACTCTATCCGATAGAGCATCGGCCTGCAGACTGAAGGGTCCTGGGTTTGATTCTGATCAAGGCACCTGCCTGGGTTGCAGACTCAATCCCCAGTGGGGGGCGTGCAGGAGGCAACCGATCAATGATTCTCTCTCATGGATGTTTTATCTCTCGCCCTCTCCCTTCCTCTCTGAAATCCATAAACATATATTTAAAAAAATTCTAATGACTAAAAAAAGTTCCATCAAATATGCTAGAGGAAGGAAAATGTACTTTTCTCGCTGGAGATAAGGATATTGTGAAACAAGTACATGAAGCCAAAAAAGTAGGAAACATATCACAGAGGTGTGTCAGGCAGTAAATTAATAAAAAACATTACGCTATCATCTTTTGGGATTTAGCAATGTTTGCGGTATTTGTCAGCTTAAAAAAAAAGGATTCTAGAGAGAGGAAAAGGGAGAGAGAGAAAGAAAGAGAGAGAGAGAGAGAGAGAGAGGGAGAGAGACATGTGAGATAGAAACATCAACCGGTTGCCTCCCCTATGCTCCCGACCAGGGCCACCTTTCCGTGTACCGGATCACGCTCCAACCACCTGAGCCATATCAGCCAGGGCAGCTCTTTTAAATATGCAATTTGTTATTATTTCACGTTCGAAGTAAATTTGCATGTTCACACACATGCTGTGTTTGTGATTTTTGTGTTCCTTAAAGAACAATCCCTCCCCTGCTCCTTCACCGCATTCTATAAGCTGTGTCCGCCCGTTGATGCCTCATTGGCTTGAAACAGGTGTTCTCCAGCTGTGAGGTCCCCAGCCAGCGGCTGCACTCCTTTGAGCCTGTTCCTTTAGTGGCAAAATGGGGATTACAATAGCGCCTCCATTGCAGGGTTGCTAGCTTTAAATAAGCCAAGGCCCACTAAGTACTTAGTGCAGGCTTGGGACGCCCTGAGCGATGACAAATCTCAACCAGTCTTTCTTATGCTAAGAGCCCTTTCCGCAGCTTTCAGACTACCGCCAAGATCTCCCCTTGCGCATGCGCGTCCGCCTCCCCCGCCACCCGGGCCCGCGGCTCCCCGGCCTTTTATCCCAGTGGGCGCGGCCTACTCTCTCGCAGGGGGTGATGGGCGGGGTCAAGGGACTCCTTCCGGGATTTCCCTCTCAAAATAACAAAACCTCTTTGTATGACGGGCAGGAAGGATTAGCCAGTGGAGATCGGAAAGGAGACCAACAAGCCCACCCTCTTCCGAGTTGGCCAATTGCAAGCGTTGGGGGGGCGGGTTCTTCTCTGGGGCGGGACAGAGTGACGGACGTCTGCTTGACTAATGGGGACTTGGCTGTGAGGAAGCCAGAGCCAATCAGAGGTGAGAAAGCCTGATCCCGGGGCGGGGCTGGAGCTTCGGCGGTTGAACCGCTCGCGCCGAGGGGTGGCGGCGGAGAAGGTGAGCGGCGCGGAGAGCGGCGGGTGCGCGGGCCGGGTTGGCGATCCTGGGGGGAGGGGGTGCTCTTGGGGAGAGTGGGCTGCGGCAGGCAGCTGACCCCGCTGTGTGGGAATCGGGAGGGGGGTGCCCTTTAACTCGGGTGGGCGCTCTAATGAGGGCGCTGAGGCGGAGGGCAGCTTGTGAGTCGGAGGATGTTTTGTGTTTCGCGGGAGGATCTTTAATGGGGAGCGTGTGTAAAGCAGGAGGCAGCAGATGGTAAACTATGGAAATGCCCTGGTAATACAGCCTTGCGATCTCCTGGGCGGTTTTAAGGCAGAGGGTTATTATTGCACAGCTATGGGGCGGCGGAGGCCCCTGCGATGAGGTACAGGCTTTGATTGGGGTGCAGGGCATATGCAATATTGAGGGGAGCGGGAGCGAGGCCTCCGGAGACCAGGGTGTGCTGTAACGAGGGGGAGGCACAGCCTTTCCTGAGGACTGAGCATGTGCAAGGCGCCTATCGAGTGTGTCATGCGAATTAACTCCTTAAACTTTCTAACAACCCTGCTGAGGTTAGGGCTTTGGCTTTGGGTTGCTTGAGCTTGAATCCTGGCTTTGCCACTGGCCCTGCCCTTGAACCATAGAGTGATTCACCCCGTTGTGCCCCAGCTCCATCATGGGTAGAATGACCTCTGCTCTGACTGTACCTGGCCTCACGCAGCTTTTGGGGTTCAGACAGTCTTTATGGGGACACTGGGGGCCTGGTGCACAAAATTTGTGCATGGGTAGGGTTCCTATGCCTGGCTGGTGATCAGGGCTGATCTGCAGGGCCACCGGTGGAGTGATGGGTGCTCCTCCCCTGGGCACCCGCCTTGGCTGGCATGGGAGCTGGGGGCAGCTCCTGCATTGAGCACCTGCCCCCTGGTGGTCAATGCACATCATAGCGACCTATTGTTCCACAGGTTGTTCAGTGGTTTGGTCTATTTGCATATTAGACTTTTGTTATATAGGATTTTATTTCCAGTCTGGCTTGTCCGCGGTGAAATCCATATCCAATGGCCGACTCTTTTCTACTTGCAAGTCCAGTTGACAAGCAGACCTGAAAGACCTGTCCCAAACCGAACTCAGGGTTTCTCCCTCTTCAACCTCCAAACCCTGTTTGCGGCATTTCCGTTTTTCCAGGAACTCGGGACAAAAACCTGGGAGTTTCGGTCACTCCGCCTTTTTCTCAAAGCGCCCACATATGCTTTGTGGGTCAGCAGATCTCATCCGCTCTACTTTCAAAACACACCCAGAACCCCGCCACCTCTCACCACCTCCCTCGCTGCCACGCTGGCCTAAGCCCTCACCTGTTCCTACTTGGTCTGTTGCAGTGAACTCACTGGGATCCCTGCCTCTGCCCTTGACCCCATGTTTGGGGGAGGGAGGGGCTGGTTAAAACAAGCCGGCCCATGTTGCTCCCCTGTTCAGATCCTCCCGAGTCTCCCACCTCCCGCAGAAGTCCTTGCCAAGCCCACAGGCCCCACCGGATGCAGCTCCCCTCCTCCCTGCCCTCAACTCCTCCTACTCCCTGTTGCTCACCCTGCCTCAGCCACCCTGGCCTCCTCATGGTCCCTCAGACATGGCAACTACAATCCCACCTGGAGAATGTGCCTGCTGTCCCCTCTGGATTGTGTTCTCCCCAGATGTCTAGCTAGATGGCTTCTCCCTCCCCTTCTTCAGGTCTCTTCAAACGTCAACTCAACGGGCCCTCGCTGACCAGCCAAGCTAAAACCATTCTGTCACTCCCTGGACCTTCACCACTTGGTTTGAGTTTTCTTTATAACATCACCACCTGACATATGTTAGTTGTTTTTTTAAAATATCCACTGGGATTCTTTTTTTTCTTTTAAGTTGTTATTTATTCCCTTTTTAAAATTGAATTTATTGAGGCAACATCTACACTAATAAAAGGATAATATGCTAATTAGACCAGGTTGACAGGACATCTTCCTGTCATCCAGTCCTCCTCCTGGACAAAGCCATGGTGGTAGGGGTCCAAGGCAGAGGCAGTTAGGAGCGATCAGGCAGGCAGGCAGAGTGGTTAGGGGTGATCAGGCAGGCAGGCAGGTGAGCGGTTAGGAGCCAGTGGTCCTGGATTGGGAGAGGGATGTCCGATTGCTGGTGCAGGGATCGGGCCTAAACCTGCAGTTGGACATCCCCCGAGGGGTCCTGGATTGGAGAGGGTGCAGGCTGGGCTGAGGAGATCCCCCTACCCCCTGCATGAATTTTGTGCACCGAGCCTCTAGTTGGTTAATAAAATTATATAGGTTTCAGATGTACAGTTCTATAATACATCATCTGTATATTGTGTTGTGCAGAATGGAACCACAACCTCCTGGTTCACAGGTCAATGCTAAACCTCTGAGCCATGCAGGCCGGGCTCCACTCATCTATTTTTGGACATGTGGGCTGTTTCCAAATCTTGGCTATAATAAATATCACTGCAATGAATAAAATGAAATACCTAGGAATAAATTTAATCAGGTGCATATATTCTTTTGAATCACTGTTTTGGGATTCTTCGGATATATTCCCAGAAGTAGAATTGCTGGGTCATAAGGCAGTTCTATTTTTAATTTTTCGAGGTAACTACATACTGCTTTCCACGGTGGCTGTACCAGTCTGCATTCCCACCAAATAGGAGGGCTCCCTTTTCTCTGCATCCTCACCAGCACTTGTTTGTTGATTTAATGGTAGCTATTCTGACAGGTAGGAGGTGATATCTCATTGTTTTAATTTGCATTTCTCTGATCATTCGTGACATTGAGCATCTTTTCATTTGTTTATTGGCCATCTGTAGGTCCTCTTTGGAGAAGTGTCTATTCAGGTCCTTTGTCCATTTTTTAATTGGATTGTTTGTTTTCTTGGAGTTGAGTTTTTTCTTTTGTTTCCCTTGCCCTCCTAGGAGATATGTCAGAAAAAATATTGCTATGAGAAATGCCTGAGATTTTACTGTCTACGTTTTCTTCTAGGAGTTTTATGGCTTTAGTCCATTTTGAGTTTATTCTTGTATGTGGTGTAAGAAGGTGGTCTAGATGAACTTTTATTGCACATATCTGTCCAGTGTTCCAAACACCATTTGTTGAGCAGACTACCTTTTCCCCATTGTATTCTTGCCTCCTTGTCAAATATTAATTGACCATAAAGGCATGGGTTGATTTCTGGGGTCTCTATTCTGTCCCATTGATCTATAAGTCTTCCTTTTTTTTTTTTTTTAATTGATTGCAGAGAGGAAGGGAGAGGGAGAGAGAGATAGAAACATCAATGATGAGAGAGAATCATTGATCGGCTGCCTCCTGCATGGCCCCTGCTGGGGATTGAGCTCACAGCCTGGGCATGTGTCCTTGACTGGAAAGGAACCCGGGACCCTTCAGTCCACAGGCTGATGCTCTTATGCACTGAGCCAAACCGGCCAGGGCTCATGTCTGTTTTTATGCCAGCGCCATGTTGTTTTGATTACTGTGGCCTTATAATATCGTTTGATATCAGGTAGTGTGAGTCCTCCAGCTTTGTTGTTCTTTCTCAAGATTGCTGTGGCTCTTCTGGGTCTTTTGTGTTCCATATACATTTTTGGAATATTTGTTCTAGTTCTGTGAAATATGCCATTGGTATCCTGATAGGAATTACGTTGAATTGATAGATTCCTTTGGGTAGTATGGCCATTTTAATGATGTTTGTTCTTCCTATCCATGAACATGGTATCTGTTTCCACTTGTATCTTTAATTTCTTTCTTCAGTGTCTTATTATTTTCCAAGTACAGATCTTTTATGTCCTTGGTTACGTTTATTCCTAGGGGTTTTATTTTATTTCTTGATGCAGTTGTAAATGGGATTGTTTTCTTTCTTTCTTTCTTTTAAAAAATATATTTTATTGATTTTTTTACAGAGAGGAAGGGAGAGGGATAGAGAGTTAGAAACATCAGTGAGAGAGAAACATCGATCAGCTGCCTCCTGCACATCTCCTACTGGGGATGTGCCCGCAACGCAGGTACATGCCCTTGACCGGAATCGAACCTGGGACCTTTCAGTCCGCAGGCCGACGCTCTATCCACTGGGCCAAACTGGTTAAGGCTGGGATTGTTTTCTTATAGTTCGTTACTGGTGTATTGTTTTCTGATAGTTTGTTACTGGTGTATAAAAATTCACTGATTTCTGGATATTTATTTTGTATCCTGCTACTCTACTGGATTCATTTATCAGCTCTGTAGTGTTTTGGTGGAATCTTCAGGGTTCTCTGTATACAGTATCATGTCATCTGCAAATGACAGTTTTCCTTCTTCCTTTCCAAGTTGGATGCCTTTTATTTCTTCTTCTTGTCTCATTGCTGTGTGTGGGCCAGAGTGGGGCTCTGGGGTGTCCACACCGAGCACATCGTTCAAGTGTTGACGTTGAGGGTTGGGAAGAGTGAGCCCTTGAAGGCTTGGCTGGGATGGGCGTCTGGAAGCTGAGAGGGGAAGAGGAGCTGGGAGAGACTTGGGGCTGGAACAAAACCAGCCACCAGATGGGCCACTGGTCACAGGGCGCGGATGGAGGATGCAGGTAGAAGCGTAGGGTCAGCGGGGGCTAGGGGGACGGAGAGGGGAGGGAGGGGCTCTGGCCAGGGAATCCCAGGCTGGGGTGGGGTATGTTCAGGGTGGGCGGGGTCTAGGGCAGGGGGACGAGGAGGGAGGGGGGACAGGTCCAGCACTGCATGGCACCCACTTTGGGGTCCAGGGGATGAGTGATACGTTGAAATGTGTAGTTGTAGGGACCTCTGAACTGCCCAGAGGATGAAAGCACAATTGCAAGAGAGAATTTTCCAGGGAAAGAGGTCTTCAGATTTTAAGAGCCCCTCCAAGACCAGAGACCCCTCTGCTAATGAAGTCAAGAGCTTGGGTCTGGCGGCTAGCCCTGGCCGGTTTGGCTCAGTGGATGGAGCGCTGGCCTGCGGACTGAAGGGTCCTAGGCTCAATTCTGGTCAAGGGCATGTACCTTGGTTGTGGGCGCATCCCCAGTAGGGGGTGTGCAGGAGGCAGCTGATCGATGTTTCTCTCTCATTGATGTTTCTAACTCTCTATCCCTCTCCCTTCCTCTCTGTAAAAAATCAATAAAATATATTAAAAAAAGAGAAAGAGCTTGGGTCTAGGGACAGGTGCCTGTGAGGACATGTGGGGCTCAGACAGTTGTCATTGGGCCTTTGAGGAAGGGGATCTGTAGATGAGAGCCTGGAAGCAATGTTCTTGGCCCCTGAAATTAATTGCAAAAGTTATGGGCCTGTTCATTTATCTGGGGGGCGGGGGCGTGGGGTGGTAGTGGGTAGCGGGGGGAGGGGTGTGTGTGTGTGTGTGTGTTCAGAGATCTCATTAGTTTCCAGGGCTGTAAAAAGTTAAAATCACTGACCTAGCGTTTCAGGGCCCATCTCTTTTCTCCCTCACAATATGACATCTCCCGATATCAGACTTTGGGAGGAGCTGCTGGGGAAAGTGGGAGGACTGAAGGAGGGGATGGGGAGCGAAGATCAGTCAGGAGGGTCTGCATGAGGGGGGTTGAGGACAGCCCTGGGTGGCCCTGTCTTTGGAGCAGCTTTGGGCCTCTGGACAGGGCCCTTTTTCCTCTCTGAGCCTCAGTTTCCCTGTCTGTACCCTGGGGAGGGAATGCACTTGCCTTGTCTCTATAGTCCCTTTCAAGCTCAGAAACAACGAAGCAATAATGATGATGATGATGACAATGCCAGTTTGTATTGAGTGTTTGTATTGAGTGTAGGCATGGCCCAGTTTCTCCAAGGATTTTACCATGATTCATTCATTTCACCCTTCACCAGTCTAAGGAGATGGGCACTGTTTTCCCGCCTAGTTGTCCTGCATGACCGTCATCTGGCGCGTTCACCCCTGCCCTCGTCACTTACCCTCTCCATCCCTCAGATTGCCCTCCTTGCTGTTCTTTTTTTTTTTTTTTTTAAATATATTTTATTGATTTTTTACAGAGAGGAAGGGAGAGAGATAGAGAGTTAGAAACATCGATGAAAGAGAAACATCGATCAGCTGCCTCCCCGCACATCTCCTACTGGGGATGTGCCCGCAACCCAGGCACACGCCCTTGACCGGAATCGAACCCGGGACCTTTCAGTCTGCAGGCCGACGCTCTATCCACTGAGCCAAACCGGTTTCGGCCCTCCTTGCTGTTCTTAGAACAAACCAGGAACTACTCACGTTGGGGCCTTTACTTGGCTGTTGCCTCGGCCTGGACACTTCCCCAGCTATTCACCTGCCCCCCCCCCCTCCCTCCAGGCCCTGCTCAGAGGGCCTTCCCTGGCCACCGGCGCCAAAGGAGCTACCCCACCCCCAGCATTCCCTTTCCTCACTACCTGACCTTTCTTTACCTCTGACTGTTGCCACCCTCCCTGACAGTAGGGCCATCATCTGATCCCGAGATCCCCAGCACCCAGGGTGGCACCTGCTTCGAAGATAAGGAATCTGGCTCCAAGCGAGGTTAAGTCACTTGCTCATGTCCCTGCACAGCTCGCCTGGAGTGAGCCCAGGCAGCCCGGGCCGCCTTTGTGAACCAGCCCCAGAGACAGGCTGAGGCGGAGGCCTGGCTCTCTCTTCCAGCTCCGACCGCGAGCTCTGCGGCTGAGAGAAGGTGCTTATGCTACAGCAGACTAACTAATAAAATCAAGTTTTAACTCACTGTACACGACTTAGTGTTTCATTGATAATATGAAGCACTGGCTGTTCTCTCCACGGGGACCTCTCCCTGGGGAGCCACATGGCCGCCCCTGCCCTCCATCAGTTCCCTGCTCAGATGTCGGCTTCTCCCGGAGCCTGCCCTCACCCCTGTTTGAAATCTCTGCCCGCCCGACCTCAATACTCTCCGTCCCCTTTCCAGCTGGAGTTTTCTCTGCAAATGTTTGCTGAATGAATGAGTGAATAATAAAAAAAATATATAATGAGCGTAAGGATTAATAAATAATCAATAGTATTAATCATGATTCTCTTGTTGGACATCATATATTCTATCAGCCAGCATGTTTTGGGCATCGTAATGTGCAGGGCACCGTGTCAGTGCTTTTATGTGTATTGGCCAATTTAATCCTCACGTCAACTCTATGAGGTTGGTGCCGTTTTATACCCATTTTCCAGATGAGGAAATGGAGGCAAAGTCTCCTTCCTAAGGTGCCACGGCTGGTAAATGGTGGAACCAGGAAATGAGTGCTGACCGTCCGGCTCCTGAGCCTGGGCTCTCAGCCCCTCTGGGTCTGTCTCCTTCCCTTCTCCAGCGACACTGGCCATGGACCAGCCGGCCGGCCTGCAGGTGGACTACGTCTTCCGGGGTGTGGAGCACGCCGTGCGGGTGGTGGTGTCGGGACAGGTGCTGGAGCTGGAGGTGGAGGACCGCATGACGGCTGACCAGTGGCGGGGCGAGTTCGATGCCAGCTGTGAGTGTGCCTGCCGGGGGTGGGCTCGCCTGTTCTTCCCGGGATCAGCTTCTCCTAGACGATGAGGCCATTGGGGTCCTGCCCCCCTGCCCCTGGGGCCTGACCAGAAGCTCTAAGGTGGGTGGGGGTGTAGGGCTCCTCCCTCAGCTGGAGGCACTGGAGTCAGGGAAAGTCAGGAAGCCTGGATGCATTGCCCTGAGATGGGCAAGTGTCAGAGCTCAGGAAGGACTTTTCTCCCCACCCAGTCATCGAAGACTTGACTCACAAGACAGGGAACTTCAAACAGTTCAGCATCTTCTGTAACATGCTGGAGTCCGCCCTCACCCAGGTAGGGACCAGGGTGGGGGCCGGGGGTAGAAGCCCATCTGATGTAAGACCTTCTCTCTTCTCTTTCATTGAGGGGGCAGGGCTATCGCTTTCTCTTCTTCTTTCCCAAATGTAAATGGATTTCTTTTTTTATTCTAATGAGAATTATTCTCATGTAGAAGATTCAGATCACAGAGAAATGTAAAGAAGAAAGAAATCACTCCTAATGCTCCTGGTAATATTTTGGTGAAAATGTGGTCATTTCTTCATTTCTCTATTCATTTGTGAATGTGTGTGTGTGTGCGTGTGTGTGCGCGCATTTACATATCTACGATTATACAGGGTGGGGCAAAAGTAGGTTTACAGTTGTGAGTACGCAAAACACAGAGTTTATTCTTGTATTATTATCTATTAATTATTGTATTATTTTTCATACGAACAACTGTAAATCTACTAGTACTTTTGCCCTCTATATAGTTAATCCTCGTCCAAGGATATTTTCCCATTGATTTTTACGGAGGGTGGGAGAGAGAGGGAAAGAGAGAGAGAAACATCAATGTGAGAGAAACACATCTATTGGTTTCCTCCTGCATGAGCCCCGAGCAGGGCCCGGGCCAGGGAGGAGCCTGCAACTGAAGTACATGCCCTTGACCGGAATTGAACCCGGGAATCTTTGGTCCTCAGGCCGACGCTCTGTCCACTGAGCCAAACCGGCTAGAGCTAGTTGATATATTTCCCAAGGTATTCTCTAACCTGCTTTTGAAAGATTCAACAATATTTCATAAAAATTTAGTTACATTAGTGAATATAGCTAATCATTCATTTAATTGAACTGCTGTTGGCATGGGGATACAACAGTGAGCAAAAAAACAAGTCCCTGTCTTCATGAAGCTGACATTCTAGTGGGAGAGACAGACAACTAAAAAATATATATAGCCCTAGCTGGTTTGGCTCTGTGGGTAGAGCATTGGCCTGCAGACTGAAGAGTCCCAGGTTCGATTCCAGTCAAGGGCACATGCCTGGGTTTCAGGCTCAATCTCCAGAAGGGGGCGTGCAGGAGGCAGCCGATCAATGATTCTCTCTCATCGATGTTTCTATCTCTCTCTTGCTCTCCCTCTTTGAAATCAATAAAAATATATTTAAAAATATATATAATGTCAAGTAGTTAAAAGTAGTACTAGAAAAAAAAGCGCTGGTTGAAACTTAGAGTGACAAGGGAATGCTATTTAGGTGTCACTTTAAAACGGCTAACAGGAAGCTGCTGGGTTCTCCCCCGTGTTCAGTATGTGGAGAAAAATCTGCTTCACGTGGATGTGTGGTTCGAAAGGGAGTCCTTTCATAGTTTTTTTCAGATAATTGTGCTTATCTTTCTTAGCCAACACATTAACACTGGGCAGGTGGTGCTTTCTTTTCTTTTATTCTTTTAAAAAAATCTTTGTTGTTGAAAGTATTCTATATGTCCCTTTTTCCCCCCATCGACCCCTGCTAGCCTGCCCCTGCCCCCCACCCCAGGCATTCACCACCCCATCCTCTGTGTCCATGGGTTATGCATATGTGCATACAAGTGCTTTGGTTAATCTCCTCCCACTCACACACCCTCCCAGCAGGTGGTGGTTTCTTAAAGGTTGGTTGCATTGTGGCATCTGAAACCTTAGCAATGAACTTTTTGTATTCTCTTACACTAAAATCTACTGGTGTATTTTGCATTTTGCCTGGACCTATTACCCATTTTGTAACATCACGTATTGGTCATTTGGAAATACTGGCTCACTGAGTTGTGCAGCTCTTCCGAATGTTGTTACATGTCCTTATACCACACTGGGAAGTCACATTGGTTACCGTCCTCACTGATCGCACCGGGAAAGTCTGTCAACAACCGCGGCTGTGCAGATACAAGGCTTCCCAAGTTCCCATTTTCGCTTTGACATTTGAATTGTATCCTTGGCAACAAGCACTGTCAGCTGTTTTCTGGACGTGACAGCCTCACTCTGTTCATTTTTGAGAAAATGCCTGCCAGACACCCAAGGCTGAGTAACCCTGGTTTTGTCTGTCAGTGGTTCTTCCAAGTAAAAATAGCGTTTCGTGAAAAAGTGGCCAGCTTCGCTCAGAACTCGATGGCGCAGTGCTTTCCTGGGACAGCTGTCGCACGGGGGGCAGCGGGCTGCGTGCTGCCCGTTTTGTCACACATGGTCGTACGACGACGCTGTGCACGTCAGGGCTGAGATGCAATAAAATTAATACAGTTTACAGCGCCATCAAGGATATTTATTCCCAGGTTTCATTTCCCGTGTTTTATCTGTCCGTCTGTCTGTCTGTTTGCTTATTTCGCCCTCCTGGCCCCCCGCTGAGACGGCATGGCATGTACGGTGACTACGAGAACATTTGACGCCACTGGCTGAATTTCTGCTAATGGGCGCCAGCATATTTACCCACCATTACTTTTGCACCATTAGTGTAACACAGCACAAGGGCAAAATGATCTTAATATTAGAATGCAAACTGTTTTGACCTCTTGACCTCCCGGAAAGCGTCTCAGGGATCTCCAGGGGTTGGCGGGCAGGACTTGGACAGCCACAGCCCCAGCCCCAAGCTGTGGACATTTAGTTCTTTCTAGTTTCTCCCTCTGACGATGTCCTGTGCCAGCACCTTGGACAGGGCCATCCTGTGCATCAGGAGCCGCGTAGGAAAGCCCCAATAGCTCCCACAGCGGGTCAGGGCGAGGCCCAGTGAGTGGGTGGGGAGCTCTGGGCATGGCCATGTTGAGTCTTGTAGCTCCTCCCACCTTCTCCCAACAGAGCAGCGAATCTGTCACCCTTGACCTGTTGACCTACACAGATCTGGAGACCCTGCGGAACCGCAAGATGGGGGGCCGCCCAGGTCCCTCGGCCGCGAGGTCGGCCCAGCTCAACTCCAAGCGCTACCTGATTCTCATTTACTCCGTGGAGTTCGACAGGTGGGACAAAGGACCGGCTTTAGGTCCAGGCTGGCTCGAGGTGGGCGGCTGGGAGAGGATGTGGTTAGGCCTCAGGAACCCCTGGTGCCCAGAGTAGGTAGCGATGCTGCTTTGAGCTTGCCTTTGGAATCTCCATGGTTGAGGTTTGTGCCATTTAGTATTGTGTCTGCCTACAGCACCAGTGCCTTAAACAAACAATAGTTATCACTTAGCAAGATGTCTAGGCAGGTGGTCGAAATCAACAATTCCATCAGGGACTTGGGCTCCTTATGGTTTTTTATTTGTTTGTTTTCTATGTCATCCTTAAAGTGTTGGCATTTTTTTTAAATCCTCACCCGAGGATATTTTTTCCATTGATATTTTCAGAGCGAGTGGAAGGGAGGGAGGAGCGGGAGAGAGAGAAACATTGATGTGAGAGAGCCACATCAATGGGTTGCCTCCTGCACTCACCCCAGACCTGGGCTGGGGATGGAACCTGCAATAGAGGAACGCATCCTTGACCGGGAATCAAACCCGTGACCCTTCGGTCCAAGGGCAGACTCTCTATCCACTGAACCAACCCGGCCAGGGCAACATGTTGGCATTTTGATTTCGTCTGTACCTCTTCATGGTCACAGAGGGGCTGCTGGACCTTCAGGCACTGCATACGTATCCAAGCAAGAGGAAGGGGGACAAGGCTGTGCTTGCTAAATGCATCTACTGTTTTTATCAGGAAAACAAAGTGCTTCCAGAAGACTCCCAACAGACTTCCTATACTATTTGGCCAGACATGGTCATGTGACCTTTCCCGTAGTATTTGGCCCTAAGTGGTCACATGAAAGGGATGCTGGGAAAATGAGTGGCTGTCTGTCTTTATAGTGGAGGCAGCAAGGGAGAAGGGAGTTGGGAATGGCAGTTGGGTAGCTGGGCACAGTGTCTACTCTGGTAATTAATAACTTCTGGATTTTCTAGTGGGAAGTTAATCTGTGAGTAGCGCTTGGTGGGGCAGCTCGTCAAGGTGCCCTACCTTTCTCCAGCCAAGGGGACCAGGCCAGGTTATCCAGAGTCGCCTACTATGGAATCTCAGCTATGATTGTGCTTGGCTGCAAGTGTCATGACCCAGGGGTTCCACAGTTGCTATATAAGAGGGTCTTGGGGCGGGGGGAGTGGGGCTGACTGGTGCAAAGGGGGCAGGGCGGTGCTGGGAGCTGTGTTTGGAATGTAGGCCTCTGGGAAGGAAGTTGTTGGAACTGTGTGTTTTTGTGCCCCAAGGCTCTCAGGGTCTGGTCGATACCCTCGGGGTTCTTGGCCTCTGAGATGCCGCGGTTCTAATCCTCAGGATTCACTACCCGCTGCCCCTCCCGTACCAGGGCAAGCCGGACCCCGTGTTCCTTCAGGGCATCATCCGCTCCCTGAAGGAGGAGCTGGGCCGCCTTCGAGGGCCGGACGGCCAGGACCCTCGGGACACCCGGGATTCTGAGCTCTGGCACCTGCGGGAGCAGTGAGTCTGGGAGGCTGGGCAGCTGGGGCTGTGGGCGGGGGCACATCCCATCATGCACTGCAGGGCCCTGTGCTCAGCACTGTTGGGAGGCAGGGGGTCCATCATTCACCAGATATTTCTTCTGAGCTCTCCTCTGGCCGCCTTGTGCTGGGGTCACAGTGGTGACGACACAATCTTGGCCCTGACCTCCTGGGACTCCCAGGCCCGTGGGGGAGACAGGTCTGTGAAGACGCAGCGTGGGCAGGGTGGGGGATCCCAGAAAGGGGCCCTGACCCGGCCTGGTCAGGGGTGGTATTCCAGGCAAAGGGAACAGCATGTGCAAAGACAGGGTGGGAGGAAGTGCTCTATTCAGTGCTTTTGTGCTGGTCCCCTGCCTGTCCCTCCTGTGAGTGCCACCACAGGGGCAGATGGGTGTTGATACATACGCCCCGGAGTGTATCCCTGCGAAGGGAGATGGTTAGGAAAGAGCCTGTGCTATGGAAGGCTGTCACAGGAACCTGACAGGGCCTTGGGGTGGGTCAGAGAAGGGGCTGGGGAAGAGCGTTCTGGGCAGAGGGAACAGCATGTGCAAAGGCCTTGTGTTAGGTGGGAATGTGGTGAGAACAGGGGACTGAAGGAGGGAAGTGAGCAAAGGCGTTGGGCATATTGAGTGCCTGCTGCGTGCTGTGGGCTGAGGGGGAGCTGAACTGGGGACTCGGTCTCTACCTGGGGGAGGCCCCACACATTGGGGGGGGGGCTAATAGTAGTAGTAGTAGTAATAATAGTAATACCAGTAGCGAATGTTTTTGAGCGTTTAACGGGTGCCAGGGACTCCGCTCAGTGCTTCATGACTCGGTCCTCACAAAGGAGGCATTGCTGCCGTCCCTCTTTCACTGAGGAGGAAACAGGCCCAGAGCGGTTAGAGGACTTGCCGCAGGTCACAGTGATCAAGATGGCCAGGCGAGGTCTTGAATCCAGGCAGCCAGCATCAAGTCCCTTTGGGTTCCCAGCCGCTGTGCACTTTTTTTTTTTTTTTGGTAATCCTCACCTGAGGACATTTTTTTCTTCCCTAGATTTTCAGAGTGAGTGGAAGGGAGCGGGAGAGACAGAGAGAAACATTCTTGTGAGACACATCCATTGGTTGCCTCCCAGACGTGTCCCCACGAACCTGCACCTGAGGTGTGTGCCCTTGACCAGAAATGAACCCTCAACCCCTCAGTCCGGGGGGTCTAACCACTGAGCCAAACCGGCGAGGGCGCCACTGTGCACTCTTGGCAGCTACTAGCCCAGGACTGGGTCCTCGGTGCCGACAGGGAGAACCAGGCCTCTCCCTCCCGGATGTGAGGGCTCAGGGCGCTGGGGAGCCCGGTGGGTCTCCGGGAGGGGCGGGCTGCGCGGGCTGGAAGCAGGAGGAGCTGCCCCCAGGCCTGGCGGGTGCCTGCGTGCGTGTTTCTCCGGATGGCCACAAGGTGGCGCCCTCGGCACTGAGATCCACGGCTTGGCAGTGGCTGCTGCTTTCCAATGCAGTTAGGGAGTTGGGAAGACTCCAAGATTTATTCGTTCATTCATCCAATATTTAACGAGTTCGTACTGTGGGTCAGACACATCACCCAGCACTATTAATGTTTCTTTGGGCCCCTAATCAGTGCCAGACCTGGTCTAAGCACTCTTCCTAGATTCTTACAACCTTATAGGTATTTTATTATTATTGTCCCACTTCACAGAGAGAAGTGAAACTGCCCAAGGTCACCAGCTTGTAATAAGTGTAGCAGAGTTGGATGTAGGCAGCCTGGCCACAGAGCCCAGGTTCCTTCCCACTGGCCAGACAGCCGGTGACTGTCCTCATGGGGGGAGGATCCAGACAGAAAACAGATGATCACACTGATAAACACCAGCGGGGAAGCCAGGAAGGAAATGTACAGAGAGCCAGGAGAGCAGGGACAGACCTAGCCCGGCTGGGGGCCGGCGGCCTCCCTGGGACGTGATGTTTGAAGGATGAGTGGAGTCCTTCCACCTGGAGAGGGAGGAGGGAGCTGTATTTGCTAAGAGAAGCTTGGCTGGAGCACCGGGAGGGGAAGGTGGGAGGGCTGGGGGAGGGGATGTCTGCTGGAAGGGGCTGCATGGGAAGCTCCTTGGAGGGTTTGGGGGAGCCACAGATTTTGAGAACCATTTTATTAGGAAACATTCCAAGCTCACACAGAAGTAGGCAGTAGTTCAATGTGCATGTACTTGTGCTGCGGCCTCAATGGTCACCACATTTTGCCCCTCTTCGTTTGGTCTATGTTCCCCCGTCTCCCCTGAGAAAAAAACTCCTCCGTAAACAGTTCAATATGTGTCTTTAACATACAGGACATTTAAAATAAAAGCAGAAGCATTGTCTCACACATGTCTTCTGTAATTGGCTTGCGTGAATTAATATCCAAATATAGGGACACATTGCAGTTGTTGATGTGTTTCTTAAATCTTTTAATTTATTATTTTCCCCTTTTTTTCATGCGACACATTAGTGGGAGAAGCCAGGGTACTTGTCCTGTAGAGTTCCCTACAGTCTGGATTTTGTTGATTTTATCTCCACAGTTAATGTATTGCTCTGTTTTTCGTATTTCTGGTGATGTGGTTATCAAACCTGTCAGCTGATCAGATTGAGGTTTTTGAAAGACAGCCTGGTGCTGCGTACCTGCCTCCTGCCAGGGCTGCTGGCACTGATGAGATCTGATGTTGAGAGCTGGGCTCCTCTCCTATGAGGTTCCCATCAGCCCCGCATCTCTTGGTGGTGTTTTTAAAAGAATATGTTTTATTGATTTTACAGAGAGTTAGTAACATCAATGATGAGAGAGAATCATGGATCAGCTGCCTCCTGCGCGCCCCCTATTGGGGATCAAGCCTGCAACCAAGATACATGCCCTTGACCAGAATCGAACCCAGGACCCTTCAGTCCATAGGCCGACGCTCTAGCCACTGAGCCAAACCGGTTAGGGCCTCTTGGTGGTTTTCATTTGCATTTCCCTAGCTACCCAGGAGGTTGAGCACTTTTTCATGTTTAGTAGCCACTTGGGTTTCCTCTGTGTGAGTTGCCTGTTCACCTATCATGTCCGTTTTTTCCTCTGGTCCTCTGTTTCTCATTGCTTTCCAGGAGTTCTTAAGATAGTCTGGACATAAGCCCTTTGTTAATTTTGTGTGTTTCAGAAACCCTCCTTCCCCTGGCCTTTTCACTGTCTTAATAATGTCTTTTGATACACAGAGGTTCTTCATTTTTATGTAAACTCATAAATTTTTCTTTGCAGTTAGTAATTTTTATGTCTTAACTTAAAATCCTTTTCTCCCAGTGGCATGAAGACATTCTCCTTCAGTGGTCGGCAAAATACCGGCTCTTCCACAAAATACCGACTTCTGTGCATGGGCCACGAAGTTTCAGTTGCACTGTATGTGCGCGCCCGCACGTGGTATTTTGTGGAAGAGCCACACTCAAGGGGCCAAAGAGCCGCATGTGGCTCGTGAGCCGCGGTTTGCCGACCACGGTCCTATGTCATCATCAGTAATTCTTTGTGTTTTGCTTTTCACACTCATGTCCACCTGGAGTCGGTGTTTGGTGAGGTGGAGGGCCTTTCCCAGTGCCATTTATTGAGAAGTGTCCTTTCCCTCCTGCTCAGCCATTGTCGCCTTTATCACAGGCCATGTTTATACATAGCGGGGTTCTGTGCTCTGCAGGCCATTGGTTCATTTGTGTGTCCTGGTTCTAGTACCATCCTGTGTTAATTACTGTAGCGTTGTAATTGGTCTGATATGGGTAGAGCAAGTTTCTCTCTTTTGTTTTTCATTTTCAAGTTATTTTTGTTGTTGTTAATCTTCACCTGAACATATTACCCGCCCCTGCCCCCCCATTGATTTTTAGAGAGAGTGGAAGGAGAGAGACACATTGATTGGTTGCCTCCCGTTCTTGCCCTGACTGGGGCTGGGGATCAAACCTGCAAGCCAGGAACATGGCCTTCACTGGAATTGAACCTGAAACCCTTTGGTTCATGGGCCAACACTCTAACCACTGAACAACACTGGCCAGGGCTCCATATATTTTTGGCAATTTGCATTTCCGTATAAATTTCAGAATCAATAGGTTTTTCAGTACAAGCACAAAAAACTTGTTGGAAATCTGATTGGCATTGCATTGAATCAATAGAACTGTTTAGGGAAAGATCTTTATAAACACTGTAGTGTGTATTTCAATCTATAAACAAGTTTCTCTCTGTTTGTCTCATTTAATGTCTCAATAATGTTGCTCCATCACACTTTAGGTGCTTTTGTTAATGGTTTCTTTACTTTAAATGTAAGTCACATTGCCTTTTGTATAATTGATATTTATATATTGATTTTATATATAGTAACCAGTCAAATGTCATATTTGTCAGTAGATTCTTTTTGATTTTCAATGTTTACAAATGAGTTTTGCTAATTCTTTCTCAATCCTTATCTTTCGTTTATATTTCTTGCCTCATTGCACTGGCAAGGTCCTCCAGCACGTTGAAAGTAGAGATAGGTGGCATCCTTGTCTTGGTATTGGTTGCAAAGGGTAAATTCAGTATTTTGCCCCAAACATAAGCATCTCTCTCTATACAGTGAGGCCTTGACTTACGAGTATAATTCATTCCGAGACCAAGCTCATTAAGGAGCTCGTTAACGCAAATTACTCTATCAACTCAATGCAAAAAATCAGCGGAAAGACAGCTGGTATCTCAAAAAACTCGTTAGTCGGGACACTCGTAAGTCAAGGCCCCACTGTATTTCAGATCTTTAATTGATTTTGATCTTCAGGCCAGGTGATAACCATTGAGTTAATATATAGTTTTAGCAGCTATTGACAATCAGTGGCTAGATGGGTTTTTCATTAGGGGTTTTAAAGAGCAATGATCTAATTCTCTAATACTTTTGTTAGTGGGGATTCATCAATAAAGAAAAGCATTCTCTCATCAACTACTTTGCTTCCCTGAGGTACATTTCCTATGGGAAAGGCATGATTAATGCTTGATTTTTATTTTACTTAATTTAACTTTTGTCAGAATAATTAGTTGGTTGCCTTACATCCTCCATGGAGATCAATGAGTTTTGTCTAGTTTTTACTATCATTATGAATGCATGAATTTAAAACGAATTGAGGCTATGTTGGTTTCCTATGGCTTTCTGACAAATGACCATAAACTGTGGTTTGAGACCACAGGAATGTATTCCGCTACAGTTGTGGAGACCAGAAGCCTGAAATCACGGTCTTTGGGATGAGATGAAGGTGTTGGCTGGGCAGAGCTCTACAGGAGAACCCAGTTCTCGCCTCTCCCAGCTGGTGGCTGCCATCTTCCTTGGGCTTGTAGCCACTTCATGCTTGTGTAGTGGCCTTGCCTTCTCCTCTTCTAATCTCCCTCCGCCTCTCTCTTATAAGGACACTTGCTGGTTATATTTAGGGCCACTTCTCTCTTATAAGGACACTTGTTGATTATATTTAGGGCCACTTTATACTCTCATGTTAAGGTCCTTGATTTTATGCTTAGAGAGGAGAAGGGAGAGAGAGAGAGAGACATCAATTGGTTGCCTTCCGTGTGCTCCCCGCCTGGGGATTGAACACAAAACCCAGGCACATGCCCTGCCCGGGAATGGAACTGGCGACCTTTTGGTGCCCAGGATGATGCCCCACCCAGCTGAGACACTCTGGCCGGGCAAGGTGCTTGATTTTATTGGACCCAACATAAGGTGACATGCACAGGGCCTAGGGGTCTGGCATGCGTGTATTTTGGGAGGCTGTTTTCTGGCCTGTCAAGATGTCTTGGACTTTCTTGTGCCTTTCCAGCCTCAGAACTGGTTTAAGTAATTTTCCCAAGGAGCTGTGGTTTCTTTGAGTGGGAAATTCTTTTTAGAGATCACAGTCTGGTTATGAGGGGTGCTAATTGCCATTGGGTTGACATTACTTTTAGGCCTTGTTAGTGGGAAGAGCCTGAAAGGAGATACATTTTTAGAAAGAGGAAAATGATGTCCATGTTCACCTCTTCGATGTATACGCCTTTCCTCATAGTGAAAATCTTAATTTCTAGTTATAGTAACATAATTATTTTCTTTATCCTAATGACACCAATATAATTACTAATAAGAAGAGTACTGAATGAAATTTAAGATTTCTTTACAGTGTTTTCCTTAGACTTATTTCCTACTTGCTAAAATAAAGTATGTGTGTGTGTGTTTTGTCACTTGACATAATTCTCCAATATGCCACTAACTCTGATATACAGTTAGATCTGTTTGAGCCAGTTTCTTTGAAAATTTTAGTGATTGCTTTTATTAACATTTATTTACACAAAATATTTTCATAGTTCCAAATTCAAAACTAACAAGGAGGGTACATTCAGAGGTCCAGCTTCTATCCCTGTTGCCACCTCTGCTCCTCCCTTTTTAAAGTTTTTGATTTATTCTTATATATTTTTGAAAATATGAACATTATAATTTATTATTTCCCTTTTTCTTTTACACAGAGACATACTAAACATTTTTTCTGTATTGTTTCCAAACTTAGACCCTGACAGGATATGGAGATCTTCCTTTTCCTTCTTAGGGGTGTGTGGTGCACATTTAGTGGGCGTGCCATAGACATCCAGCTAGTTCCCTGCTGATGACATTTGGGTTATTTCCACTCTCTTGTATTACAAAACGTGCTGCGAGTAGTAGCCTGTGTGTACATCTATTTCTCAGAGGAGGACTTGGAGCGCGGTAGTGCCTGATGGTATTTGCATTTTAGAAAGTCCTCTGGTGAGTGAGCAGTGAGACCGGCCAAGGGCCAAGGGAGGCTGGGACCCCGGGGTTAGGCTTTGGGGGTGCGGAGAAGGGCGGATCGGTGGTCTGTTTGGGAAGTAGAACTCAACCAGCCGTGTCCCCCGGTGGGCGGGATGGGCTCAGGGGGCCAGTCCTTGTCCCGTGGGGCAAATGGAGGAGGGGGCGAGGGCACCACGGGGCCGCTGGGGCGGCGGGTTCCCATTTGCGGGGAAGGTGAAACGGTGGTGCGTGCCCACCCCGGCAGGAATGGGGAGGAGGCACGTGCCCCTCGGCTCCCCGCAGCTCCGCTCGCTCTCTCCCCTCCACCCAGGGCGTCGCGCTTAGCTTCCGAGAAGCGGGAGCTGGAGGCGCAGCTGGGCCGAGCGCGCGAGGAGGCGCTGGCCGGGCGGGCGGCGCGCCAGGAGGCCGAGGCGCTGCGCGGGCGGGTGCGCGGCCTGGAGGCGGAGCTGCGGCGGGAGCGGGAGCGCGGGCCCCGCGGGTCGGGCCGCCGCGGCCAGGACTGCCGCCGCCTGGCCAAGGAGGTGAGGGGGCCGGGGGGCGGGCCACCATCTGGCCAAGGAGGTGAGGGGGGCCGGGGGGCGGGCCACCGCCTGGCCGAGGAGGTGAGGGGGCCGGGGGGCGGGGGCGGCCGCCTGGCCAAGGAGGTGAGGGGCGCCGGGGGGGGGGGGGGGCGGCCGGGAGCGCCGACCCGGGCCTCGGACTGGACTCTGCGCTCCTGTCCCCTCCCTGCAGCTCGAGGAGGTGAAGGCGTCTGAGCGGAGCCTGCGCGTCCGGCTGAAGACGCTGAACAGCGAGCTGGCCGCCTACCGGAGGGGGTGAGGGGCTGGACCGGGTCGGGTCGGGGAGGGGGTGGTCTCGGAGCGAGGTCCCGGCCTGCAGGGGGACTGGGGCGGAGCCGGCGGGGCGGGGGTTGGATAGAGGGGCAGGATGGAGGGGCTGGATGGAGGGGTAGGATGGAGAGGTTGGATGGAGGGGCTGGATGGAGAGGTAGGATGGAGGGGCTGGATGGAGAGGTAGGATGGAGCGGTTGGATGGAGAGGCTGGATGGAGGGGTAGGATGGAGAGGTAGGATGGAGGGGCTGGATGGAGAGGTAGGATGGAGGGTTAGGATGGAGGGGCTGGATGGAGAGGTAGGATGGAGGGGTTGGATGGAGAGGCTGGATGGAGGGGTAGGATGGAGAGGTTGGATGGAGGGGCTGGATGGAGGGGTAGGATGGAGAGGTTGGATGGAGGGGCTGGATGGAGAGGTAGGATGGAGGGGTTGGATGGAGAGGCTGGATGGAGGGGTAGGATGGAGAGGTTGGATGGAGGGGCTGGATGGAGAGGTAGGATGGAGGGTTAGGATGGAGGGGTTGGATGGAGAGGCTGGATGGAGGGGGGTAGGAGGGAGGGGCTGGATGGAGAGGCTGGAGGGAGGGGTTGGATGGAGAGGCTGGGTGGAGGGGGGTAGGAGGGAGGGGCTGGATGGAGGGGCTGGATGGAGGGGTAGGAGGGCTACTGGGTTGCATGTGGCATACAGGACTCCAGTAGCTGGAAAAGGTGGGTGGGGTGTGAGATGGGCAGGGCTGGAGGTGGGGCTGCTGAAAGAAACCAGGGGAAGGGGCGGGGCCTGAGGATGGGGCGTTGCCCTGCAGGTGGGAATCTGGTGATTTCTGCAGGTTTTTATTGGGGGAGGGGGGAGATAATTAGGGAGGGAAAACCAGGAGCTGTGGGAGGCTCAGGAAGGAGGGTCAGGTGAAGGGGGGTCATTAGGCTGCAGGGAAGTGACACGTGGTGTTTTGGAAGGGGCAGTGCGGCTCCGAGAGGGGCAGTGCGGCTCGGAGAGGGGCAGCGCCTGGGAGAAGGTCCTGTGGGGTCGTGTACATACGCGAGGGCAGGAATGTCTGGAATTGATGGGCCTGAAGGTTCGCAGGTGGGGAAGCCGGGAAGAGGCCTGGGCAGGAGTGGCCGTGGCCTGTGGGGAAGCCGGGGAGAGGCCTGGGCAGGAGTGGGCATGGCCGGTGGGGAAGTGGCCGCGGGGTCCTGTGTTCCCAGGAGACGGGCTTCGCCGGTGGTGCCCCGGGCAGACCGGGCGTCGTCGTCCAGGGAGCGGTCCAGTTCGCGTGGCCGCGGCGCCGCCCGCTCTTGCTCCCGGGAGAGTGGCCGCGGGGGCCGGGGCCGAGGCCGCCCTGCCCGCACCTCGCCCTCGCCCTCAGGTCTGTGCCAGCCCCGCCCTGCCGGGGGAGGAGGTGGGATGGCCGAGAGCGGGGGAGGCAGGACCCGGTGACGATCTGGTGGCGCCAGCCTCCTCTCTCCACACCTCCGCCTCCTAGGTGGTCGCTTGCCCCGTTTTGACCCCACAGCCTTCGTGAAAGCCAAGGAGCAGAAGCTGCGGGAGATCAAGATGAAGTGAGCATCCTTCCCCCTCACCGCCCCATCTCTCCCTGGACCTGCTCCTCCGGTCTGTCCCGTCTGTCTCCCACCTGTCTCCCACCTGTCTCCCACCTGTCACCCACCTGTCTCCCACCTGTCACCCACCTGTCACCCACCTGTCTCCCACCTGTCTCCCACCTGTCACCCACCTGTCACCCGCTCCGTCTCCCCTGGCCCCGGGACCTCAGGCGGTCACCTGCCTGGCCGTGGCCCCCGGGGCGCAGCGACGCCCTCCCCCCGTGGGTGGGCGCACAGGCCTGCTTCTGCTTGCGGTTCCCCAGGCAGCAGCAGCGGAACCGACTGGGCAGCGGAGGAAGCGGGGACGGGCCGTCCATCTCCTGGGCTCGCCAGGCTCGCCCCCCTGCTGCCGGGACCGGCCGAGGGGACGCGGCTAACCGCTCCCGGAACCGCAGCTCCTCCGGTAACCGGGCTGGACGGGCCGCCGGGCCAGCAGGTGGGCGGGGCGGGAGGGGGCGCTGGAGGCTCACCGTGTCCTCTCCCCCTAGTGGACAGTTTCCGCAGCCGCTGCTCGTCCGCCAGCTCCTGCAGCGAGTTCGAGGATTTCTCCGAATCCCTCTCTAGAGGGTAAAACTTGGGCCGGGGGGAAGGACTGCCTCCTGGGGGAGAAGGGGAACAGTCTTGCTGGGAAATGGAGCGATGGGGCTTTAAACCGAGGGGAGGGGGAGGGGGGAGAGGCCGAAGACCCTCCCATCGGCCCCCATTCTCCCCTCTAGCATTCGCCGCCACCGTGGGAAGCCGCCCAGCTCCACAACCTTGAGTGGGTCCACCACGGTGAGTGGCTTTCCTCAGGCCCCAGGGAAGGAAGGGCAGCAGGAAGCCACCAGAGCCCATGTTCCCTTCTCCCCGCGTCCAGGGTGGGGATCTGGCGCCTCTGAAGTCTCCGGACACAGTGCTTTGAGACCACTGGGTTGGAGGGAGGATGGGTGGCGAGGGGCAGAGGACACTGTTAAGCGCCAGCTCTGGCCACAAATCGCCCCCACGACCTGTGTGACTCCAAGATAGGTCCTCCGTCCCTGTGCCTGTTTCCTTTTTTAAAGTGTATTTTTATTGATTTCAGAGAGGAAGGGAGAGGGTGAGAGAGAAACATCAGGGATGAGAGCGAGTCAGTGATCAGCTGCCTCCTGCACGCCCCCGACTGGGGATCCCGGCTGAAACCCGGGCCTGTGCCCTGACCAGAATCCGTGGGGACCTCCTGGTTCATAGGTCCACGCTCACCCGCTCCACCACCAGCCACACCAGCCCGGCCTGTTCCTTATCAGTTACGCGGGGATGGTAATAGTACTCACTTCAGAGGATTTTGGTGAAGATACAAAGTTATAGGTGCCTAATAGGTGTCAGCTCTTATTTTTCCTGAGGTCCTTAGGTTCAGAATTTCTGGTGGGATTTGGGGGGCAGGGGTAGAGGGAGAATACGTGACTCCTTTCGTGCCGCCCCCAGTTGCAGAAGTTCACCCCCATGGAACGTGGCCGTCGACCGAAGCATCTGGCCAGTTCTGGGGGCTGGGTCCCCATCAAAGGTGAGCCTGGGACTCCACATCTCCCCCTCACATGCCCAGAGTCTGCTGGGGTGGTACTGAGGGCATTTATTGGGCCCCTGAGCTCCCTGTGGCTTCAGCCCCTACAGTCCCCCAAACCTACGTCTGCTCTCACAGAGTACAGCTCTGACTACCAGGCAACCGACATAGCAGAAATAGACGCCCGTTTGAAGGCCTTGCAGGAATACATGAACAGACTGGACACACGGTCATGACCTTGAGAAGGAGCACTGCCCCTCCATCCCTTACCCACCAATGGGTTGGTATGGGGGGCGGGGCTGGTGTGTCCTTCCAGCCCCGCCCAGGCCCCGCCCCTCCTGGTGTTCTTGGGGTCTCAGGTGTGTGAGGCCCGGACCCCTCTCACTCTCCCAGGCATTGCATGCTGGGAGGGAGGATCTGTGTATTTTGTAAATAAACATATTTACCCTTGGGATCCCTAAGCTTATGACTGAAGGGTAGGGGTGGAGGGGGGAGATATCAGGACTGGGGGGACCTGTGTGCATTTCTGGGCATGTCTGTGACTGGGAGGCAGGTTGGGGTTCAGGCTCAGGAAAAATCTTGCACTTTAAAGCAGTGAAAGTTGGGGGACCTGCGGGGTGATAGTGAGCAGCCCATCCCCAGAGGGGTCCAAGCAGAGGTCCCGCACGGGAGGTCTTTGGCTGTGTGCTGGGAGGGGGGCCTTGCAGCGTGGCTCACCGCCTGGGAGGACCCCCGAGCTGCTGCCTGTGACATCTGGGCGGCTTGCTGCTGACCCCTGCGCGCTGACCTGAGAACTCCGGGTTCTGAGCTGTGATGCTGCTCTGAGTTGGGATCTCTCGGGTGATGGTTCAGGGTTGGGGCCTCTGGGATCCGAGTACCAGCGAGGACAGTGTGCTGGGCAGTGGGGGAGAGTGGCTGAGGTTTTTGTGGGAGGGAGGCGGGGAGGGGAGGCATGTGCCGGGCACAGGAGCACAGTTGGAGTTGCACTTTTATTGGAGGGAAGGCCAGGGGCTTCTGACGGGGGGTAGAGACGGTCAGGGCCTCACTCCCTGTAGTGTGGCCACTCTTGGATGATATCGTAGAGCCGGTCGCCTGGAGAGAGCGTCTGCTGCACATCCCGGTGCCCTTTGACCTCATAGTTGGGAAGCAGAGCTCCCCGAGCCACTCCGCAAGCCAGCAGACTCTTGGCCGCCCGGATGGCCCGGGGATGGGGCGTCCGCTCTGTGGGGGCAGAGGCAGGATTTAAGCTGGGGTTTCCTCGAAGGGCAGATGTAGTGAGGGCAGTGGTTCCGCTTGTGCACTCCCAGCTTTGCCCACTAGATCCCAGAATCCGGTCTGCCACTCCCCACCAGTGACTTAACCTCTCTGTGCCTCAGTTTCCCCATCTGTGAAAGGAGAGAATAGTGGCACCTGCCACAGAGCTCTGGGATCGTAAGACGAGTTAGTGTATGTAAAGCCCTCGGAATGGCGCCTGGCACAGCAGGTGCTGGCTGTCAGGATCATTGTCATTCTCCTCCTGGGTCCCTAGGCCCGTGGTCGGCAAACCCATTAGTCAGCAGAGCCAAATATCAACAGCACTTCTTCAAAACAGACTCGCCCAGGCCGAAAACCAACTTCTGGGCAGGGACCACGAAGTTTTAATCGCACTGTACGTGCGCCCGCACGTGGTATTTTGTGGAAGAGCCACACTCAAGGGGCCAAAGAGCCGCATGCGGCTCGCGAGCTGCGGTTTGCCGACCACGGCCCTAGGCCTTCGGGTCCTGCCCAACACAGTGATCTTGGCAAGCACTTCTTAGGTGGCAGGGCCTGGCCTGAGAACGTTTACATAGATTAACTAATCCTCATCCGAACCCTGTGGCTGACAGTTCTCATTATCCCAAAAGGAAAAGCAGTCACTTGTCCAAGTCACAGCGCTTGTGGGTGGCAGAGCCTCTTGACTACACACCGTGCTGTGCCCCCCGGGCCATGGCGCCCTGTCCTGACCGGCGGGACAGCCACTCACCCATGAAGTTGCCCATGAAGGTGATGCCGATGGCTCTGGGGTTCCAGGTGGGCCCGCTGTGGTCACCCTTGATCTTCCAGCCCCGGCCCTCATACACGAGCCCGTCGTCTCCAATCAGGAAGCTGTGTGAGGGGTGAGGGAGAGTGAGGAACGAAGGAGGGCTTCCTGGGAGAGGACCCCCTCCTCCGCCTGCCCTGCGCCTGCTCCTGCCACTCACAACCGCGCCCTTCTTCTCCCCAGTGGTAGTGGCCCCTAGATTGCCAAGCACAGCTCTGGATGCACCTTTTTCATCCTCACAGCAGTCCTTGAGTCACTACTGCCCCATTCTATAGATAACCAGAGAGGTAGAGACACCTGCCCACAGACACACAGCCAGTCAGGGGCAGAGGCAGGATTTTCGCCCAGGTCCTCATGAGCCCCACCCCCAGGATCTGAGGCCTTGCTCTCTCCTGCCTCCTGGAGGATGTGTTGAGCTCTTGATCTGCTGAGTCGTCATGTGAGGTCCCCTGAGGCAGGCACTGTTGTCACCACCCCCTTGAAGCTGAGGAAGCAGATTTAGAAAGAGAGGTGATGGCCCAAAGTCATGCCCCAGAGGCCCCTGTCTCAGAAATCTCCACTGAGAAGCTCAGAGCCCTCACCCCAGCCTGCCTCCTGCTTCCTGTTGCCTGCTGGGGGTCAGAACCAGGGACTGAAGGGCGGGGCCACAACCAGACACAGACCCCGGGAACCCTAGCACCTGCCTCTGAGGTTCCCAATTCTGGCAGGTCCTTAAGATTTTCTCATTCAACATGTCTTGATTGAGCGAGTCTGACCTGGCACGTTGGAATTAACTAGAAGGTCAGCGTCTCTAGAAGCAGAACCTGCCGCCTCAGCCCCCCATGTCGGGACTACCGATCTCAGGAAGCCAGACTCTCAGAATCTGGCTCTGAAGAGACCAGCAATATCACAGTGGCCCTCGGGACTGGGCAAGTGCCGGCCCTGCTGTGTCCCCTGCTTTCCTGTGAGGTGGTCGGGCCAGAGGCGGTGGGGCAGGCTCTGGTCATTACTCCCCGGGAACACGGAGAATCCGGACACGTGGAGACAAAACCTCTACGCTGAACCTGTGAATGGTAAACTCTTGAGCTGGATGCTCTTGGAAGCTTCTAGAGTTTTCCACGTGAGGTTCCCAGATTCCCTGGCCTCACCACAGCCCCCTACTGAGGCCCCCCTAAGGGGGACCTGGGGCCTGCATTTCCGTCAGGCGGTTCTGGTGCTCCCCGAATCTCCGAACCTGTCGGGCTCAGCCTGTTACCCTGGAATGGGCGGTGGTGGGCATGGGCCCCAGAGGCAGGTCTGATCAGTCCCCACCCTGCTTCTGCCCTGATTTCCAGGGGCTTCTTGTATCTAAGGAGGCTCCCTCCCTCCCTTGGCTCCTGCCTGCCTCAGTACAGCCAGAGTCCTCAGGGAGGGGCAGGCCCTGCCACCTGGCTCCTCCCATGGCTTCCCTCATTGCCTATCACTCCTCCCAGCTACCTCCATGCCGAGCTCTGGCCTTCTGGCACCATGGGCTCACCCCCCATCCTGGCCTTCCCCTCTGCCTGCCCCTAGGTTACTACACTTCCTCAGCCCCTGCACCCAGCCCACCTCAGAGCCACCATAACAGGAAGCCGGTCCCTCAGCCTGCCCTTCAGAAGGAGCCCAGCTTCTGGGGTCCCCCACAATCACGCTTGTTCATCACTTCTACCACCATCCGAGTTCATTGTGCTGCCTGTGTTTCTCCCTGCCGGCCTCGAAATCCAGTCGGCTAGATTCCCACCCCAGCGTTTAGCACGCGGCCGGCGTGTGGCAGGTGCCTAACGGCATAGCCCACGGATTGGGGGCCCCGCTACATGCCAGGGGTGTCCTAAGTGCTTCGCCTGTGTGGGTTCAGTGATCAGGTGGACCAGTCCCGACTGCAGAGGAGGAGGCTGAGGAGGGTGACAGCCTGGCCGGGTCTCAGGCAGCCACAGCAGAGCTGGGCACCGGCACCAGCCTCCTAACACAGCAAAGCCTGGCCCCTCCTCCAGGGAGCTGAACTTGAACTTGAGCTCTGCACGGGCCCAGCCCCCTATGGTGACAAGAGAACCGGGGAGGAAGCTGCGCAGGTGTCAGCGGGGCGGCTCCAAGACCGGGGTGTGTGTGTATGGGGGGTCCCGCCACCCTCCCGCTCCCCGCACTTACTTGTAGCCCACGTCGCAGTAGCCCCGTGTCCGCGCGTGATAGTACTGCGCGTCCCGCGCTTCCTTCAGGCACGAGGCGGGGGTGTCGCAGTGATCGCCCGAGGTGTGCGACACCACCACGTAGCGCGCCGGCAGATCCAATTCCTGGGCGCACTCGGACGGCAGGGCCCTCCACTCTCTCCGGGGCACAATGGGGCCGCAGCAAGCCTCGTCTTCTGTCGCCCCCTCCCCGAGGCCATGGAGGGCGAGCAGGGCCCAGGCGAGCAGCGCGCAGAGCCGGGACATGGCGAGCAGGGGCGCAGGGTCGGCTAGGAGCGCAGGGCTGCCCGGGGCTGCCTTTTATGCGGGGGGCCTCAGGTGGGGAAAGCCTTGCTTCACACCCTGGCAGGTTACAGGGACCCCGGACTCTGCTTCCTTCTCTGTCTCAGCTGCAACAGGATGCGATTGGTTGGGCCGGAGGGAAGCGGGGAAGGGGAACCCCGGAGAAAGTCAAGGGGCCCCTCAGCTGAGAGTGGGGGCAGGGAGCGGCGCACCGGCCCCTGGGCACTTTGCCCTGTGGTTTCTGGAAGACCCAGGGCCTGGATCCTTGCCCGCGGTTGTCTCCTCCCCCTGGGGCATTGCACACCTCTCCAGAGAGAGGCCCCAGGCCACTTCCTCTTTCCCGCAGAGACTGCAACAGGCTGCCCTTTGTTTTTGTTTTTGTTTTTTAATATATTTTTTATTGATTAAGATATTACATATGTGTCCTTATCCCCACTTTACCCCCTACCCCCCCCCACACACTCATGCCCTCACCGCCCCCCCCCCCCCCTTGTCCGTGTCCATTGGTTAGGCCTATATGCTTGCATATAAGTTCTTTGGTTGATCTTTCCCCCTTACCCCCACCCTCCCCTACCTTCCCTCCAAGGCCCGACAGTCCAATCAATGCCTCTCTGTCTCTGGATCAGTCCTTGTTCATCAGTTTATGTTGTTCATTATATCCCACAAATGAGTGAGATCATGTGGTATTTATTCGCTCTCCAGTTCCATCCATGCTGTGGCAAATGGTAAGAGTTCCTTTTTCTTCTTCCTCTTCTTAAAGAATACCTTTCAGAATTTCATATAATGCTGGTTTGGTGGTGATGAACTCCTTTAGCTTTTTCTTATCTGTGAAGCTCGTTATCTGACCTTCTATTCTGAATGATAGCTTTGCTGGATAAAGTAATCTTGGTTGTAGGTTCTTGCTATTCATCACTTTGAATATTTCTTGCCACTCTCTTCTGGCCTGCATGGTTTCTGTTGAGAAATCAGCTGACAGTCGTATGGGTATTCCCTTGTAGGTAACTGAGTTTCTTTCTCTTGCTGCTCTTAAGAGTCTCTCTTTATCTTTTGCTCTTGGCATTTTAATTATGATGTGTCTTGGTGTGGTCCTCTTTGGATTCCTTTTGTTTGGGGTTCTCTGCACTTCCTGGACTTGTAAGTCTATTTCTTTCACCAGGTAGGGGAAGTTTTCTGTCATTATTTCTTTAAATAGGTTTTCAATATCTTGCCCTCTCTCTCCTTCTGGTACCCCTATAATTCTGATGTTGGTACGCTTGAAGTTGTCCCAGAGGCTCCTTACACTATCTTCATATTTTTGGAATCTTTATTCTTTTTTCTTTTTCGGTTGGGTATTTTTTGTTTCTTTGTATTTCAAATCTTTGACTTGATTCTTGGGATCTTCTTGTCTGCTGTTGGATCTCTGTATATTATTCTTTATTTCAGTCAGTGTATGCTTAATTTCTAGTTGGTCCTTTTTCATGTCCTCGAGGGTCTCACTAGACTTATTTAGGGTCTCACTAAATTTATTGGCGGTTCCCATAAAATTCTTGAAAAACCTTATAAATGTGGCCTTGAACTCTATATCCAGTCGTTTGCTTTCCTCCATTTCTGTCATTTGTGACCTGTTTCTTTGTCTCCCCATTTTTTATGCTTCCCTGCGTTGGTAGAGTGGTTTTGTGTGCTAGGTGTCCTGTAGGGCCCAGTGGCTCTGCCTCCCCAGTTCCCTGAGGTAGACACTCTTGGTGAACCCCCTTGTGGGCTTTTTGCACAGTCTTATTGTAGTTATGCCTTGATTGTTGTAGGATCACTGGGAGGAATTGACCTCCAGGCCAATTGGCTGTGAGAATCAGCTGTGTCTGTGGTGGGAGAACTTCTGTGCTGAAGACACCATTCTGGGGCAAGACTTGCTTCAGTGGGGCTTTGATGCTCACTGAGTCTGCCCCCGAGTGTGTCCCTTATGGATCTGAGGAGTTGTAATCTGGATGGTCCCCCTCTGACCACTGGGTACAGTGGCTCTTGGATCTCAGGAGGTGCTAATTTAGCCTCGGCCTGAGGTTACCCGGCAGGAGCTACGAAGAGAACTGCAGATTCCCCTTCCTTTTTTGGAGTTTGGAGGTGCCCTAATGAGGCCCAGGTGTGAAGCAATGCAAGCTGCTGTGGGGCCTTGGGCCTTCTCTTGGAAGTTCTGGGTCTGTCTGGCCCTGCTGCAGTTTTTTAGGTAATTTTCAGGTTGCAAAGGGCCGGGGCGTTCATATGCAAAAGCCTCTGCCGCAGCCTGGGTGGGGCGGGGTCTCAGGGAATCAAAGGGCGGAGCAAGCAACTATGGCGGGTCCGCAGCCCTGCCATAAGGAGTCGTGCGTCTCAGTGTCCTGATAACGGCTGCAAGCACCTCTGAGGGAAAGCCGCCCTCAAGTTCCGAGTTCTGCCTGCTGCCAGACAGTCCAGTTTCTCCCCGTATGAGTCCTGGGTCCTCAGAGATATCCTGGAACCAGAGTTCAGAGCAGTTGGAAGCTTGTGATTCCCTCCCGATTCAAAAAGACAGCCGCATCCTCAGGTGCCAGCCCCTTTCCGTGCGCGCGAGCCTCCGTACCTCTGCACTTTACTTCCGTAGCTCCTCTGGCTCTCAGTGTGCTTTTCTTTCCTTCTAGTTGTAGAATTTCCACTCAGCCAGCCTTCCTGTAGTTCTGGGTGATGTCCGTTTTGTCTTTTCATTGTATTTTTGAAGTTGTTGTGGAAGGCAGCAATTTCCGGGTGTTTACCTATGCCGCCATCTTAGTTTCTCCTGCCCTTTGTTTTAGTTCTCCCACTCCCAACCCCAAGCCCAGGTCAATTAACCCTTTCAGCAAATCGCGGAGGTGAGTACTGAGAAGCCCATTTCACAGTTGAGTACACCGAGGCAGGGAGAAGGGAAGTCATGTTGGGGAGACATGGATTCAGAGCCAGGCTGCCTGCAGCTGAATTCCGGCCACATCCCAGTGTGTGGGCTCAGGCAAGTGACCTAACCTTTCTGTGCCTCAGTTTCCCCCACCTGAAAAATGGGGATGGGATTTAAAAAGAGCGTCAGTGTGGGATTACATGGGCTGACAGCGTTGGGCCCTCAGAGGATGCCTGACTCATAGTGCCAGGTAAGCACCACTGGGCGTTGAATTCCTATCTGTCCTGATGGTAAGCAACATGCTTTACGTGGGTGCCCCTCCCAGCTCCATGCTGCACAGGCGGGGATCTGTGGGCCGGAGAGGAACAGTCGTTGGCCCAGCGCTAGCCAATGGCTTGGGACCACCTGTTGGGGAGAAGGCTTTCCTGGGGCTTCTGTTCTCACCAGGACCCTTTTCCCACTCCCTCCTAGAGCATGTGGTGAGCTCAGAGCAGATTGCCTAGTTTGCTCATCCTCCTTTCCTGCTACTTTGGGGGGGTGGCCAGGTGGAGAATAAGACTGCCTGTCTGGCATGGCTCAGTGGTTGAGCATCGACCTATGAACCAGTAGGTCATGGTTTGATTCCATCCCTGGTCAGGGCACATGCCCTTATGGGCTCCATCTCTGGAGGGAGGTGTGCAGGAGGTAGCCAATCAACGATTCTCTCTCATCATTGATGTTCTTCTCTCTCTTCCTCTCTGAAATCAATAAAAAATATATTTTAAAAAATGACAAAAGGGTTGGGGCACTGGGTGAAAGAGGTGAAGGGACTAAGAAGCACAAATTGGTAGTTACAAAATAGTCAGGGGGGCAGAAGTAAAGCATAGGGAGTATAATCAATAATATGGTCATAACTATGTAGGAACACGATGTAAAGTATATGATTGTCTAACCACTAAGCTGTATACCCAAAACCAATACATGAAGAAAGAAATAAAACACCATGAACAAAATGACAAAAATAACACATGCTAGCTTTAAGAAGTTGAATTGATGCAAAATGTTAATCACCTGTGTCCTACTTTCTCCAGCTCTGCCCACCTGAGGTCACCAATGAGAACAATGTGGAATGTTTTCTTCCACCATATTTTCCATGCTCAGGTAGATCATGCTTATACCCATGATATCACAGAATGGCACACCAGGCATCTCTAAGCATTTTTCCTGAATTACCTCTTCATCTGCTCCCAGCAGGTTTGTGAGGTAGATGTTATTACTAACCCCCTTTTACAGCCAAGGAAACAAGCTCAGAGACATTTTCTCCCTTTGAAGATGGTGAGGCTAGGGTTTAGCCACTGGCTTCCTAGCTCCAGAGATTAAGTTCTAAACCATATATTCCACTACCTACAAACATATATAAGGACAAATATCTACACTAATAAAAGAGAAAAATGGTAATTGGCATATGGCGATACCGATTTCATTGGCTAATCAGGGCTATATGCAAATTAACTTCCAACTAAGATTGGCAGTTCACTGCCAACTAGGATTGGCAGTCAACTGCCAACAAGATGGCGGCTAATTTGCATATGTAGGCACAATGCAGGGAGGCGAAAGGGAAAGCAGGAAGAAGCCCCCTGCCACTGACAGTGATCTGAAACCCAGGGGGGAGGTAAGAGTTGGGGGGCAGGCATGATCGGAGAATCAGGCGCCTTTGCAGCCCTGGCCAGTGATAGCAGGAAGTAGGGGTGGAGCCAGCGATGGGAGCTGGGCACGGTCAAAGCTTGCAGTCCCAGGAGCTAGGTGTCCCTTGCCTGGGACTAAAGCGGAGCCCACGATCGCGGCGCCCCCCGCTGCCACTGCAGGTCCCCGCTGCCTGGGCCAGACGCCTAGGTCAGAGGCGTTAGGCCTGGGCAGGGGTGGAGCCTGCAACCGCGGGGAGCTGGGGGTCCCCTGCCCAGGCCTGACACCTCTGCCGGAGGCCTCAGGCCTGGTCAAGGGGCCGATCCTGTGATTGGTGATCGGAGGGTGATGAGGGTCAACTCCTCTGGCTGAGGCATCAGGCCTGGGTGGGGGGTGGATCCGGGGATTGGGGGGAGATGGGGGTCCCCTGCCCAGGCATGATTCATGGGCCAGAGGCCTCAGGCCTGGGCGGGGGCCAGAGCCAGTGATCGGGGGGGAGATGGGGGTCCCCTGTCCAAGCCAGACACCTCTGGCGGAGGCCTCAGGCCTGGGCAAGGGGCCGATCCGGCTATCGGAGGGTGATGGGGGTCAACGCCTGAGGGCTCCCAGTATGTGAGAGGGGGCAGGCTGGGCTGAGGGACACTCTCCCCCCTACCCCACACCCAGTGCACGAATTTCGTGCACCGGGCCCCTAGTCTATAATAAAAGCGTAATATGCTAATTAGACCAGACAGCCTTCCGGAACACCTACTGGATGAAGTTGGCTGCGAGGGCCAAGGAGGCCACTGCAGCGGGCGGGGGCCAAGGCAGAGAGGCAGCGGCGGTGGGGGCCAAGCCCCTTGCACAAATTTTGTCACCTAATATTTCATGCACATTACTCCAAGTTACTACATCTAGTTTATTCTTTTTTTAATGTATAATACACAATTTTATTTAAAGTTTCCAAAGTTGCAGAATGCTACCTTTTTTGGGGTACATAAAATAGGTACTAAGAAATTAAGCAACCAATTTATGATAGTGGTTACCTTTGATGGAGGGAAATAGGACTGAGAAAGGGTATACAGAGGTCACCAACTGCAATGCTTATTTTCTAGTTTTTGGGGGGTAAATCTTATTTTCTTAAAAACCAGATGTACACACAGCCTTTTATCTAAATCCTTTCAAGTATTTAATACTTTAAAAAATCAGTTTTTAAGAGAATGGTAGCAACATGGTGAGAGTATAGCTAAAGAACTAAACTGGTCCACTACATTTCCCTCCCCCGTCCCACCCTAAAAAATAAAAGTCTTTTAGTAAACCTGTGCCAGTTTCAGATACTTGGCAAATACTTTCAGCAATCCTATATGTTTTGTAGTCGGTCTATTTTTATAGATGAAGCCAGATCTTAAGATATTGTTAAATGGTCTACCAAATATTTGAATGCAGGTATTTAATCAGTTTGTGAACCAGGAAGGAGTAATTTCTCTTCAAAAGGTTTAAACTATGCACTCCATAATCATTCTGTGACAAAAGAAGTTAGTTGTACATTTCAAGGATGGTGGGAAAAATGGTTAAGGGACAGAAATCAATGTAAGGAAGGGTTAGCAACAGCAAGGTCCTTGAGGTGGGAAGAAACAGAACCACAGCGCTGGTGGCTATAATAGCCTTGAACAATACAATTCTCTAAACAAGTAACCAAGAATTGGCAGTTTGTTAACTGTACAGAAGGAAGGATGAGTAAATTATGAGTGAATATCCCTAAGTTTCTTCCTGAAGTGAGAATTACTGGCTGTCTCAGATTTGGCAGCCAAGGGGCCTGTTGTTAGCCGAATGAAACGAATCCGTGGTATCCCAGTGAAATGGAAGCAGGACATCATTCTCAGTCAGAAGTCAATTTGTGCTTCTCCAGGATAGCCTGCCACAAAGGAAAGGTACATACAATCCTTTCAGTGACTGTCTTTGGGGAAGTCATTTAACTTATTTGGTCTTCAGCTTTCACATCACTAAAATAATACTCCCATAGGAACCAAGAAGATTGGATTCAATAAAATGTCTATGAATTTTAGACCCAAAAGTCTTCCATGATGTTAATCTTTCTAACATTCCTTCTAGGTGAAATATCACTTACTCATTTCAGATTCTTGCTTCTAAGTTGCTTGGAGCTCTCCTAGTCCATGCTTTACCCTTGACCATATTAACAACCTAAACCTGGAAAATTTGACTTTACTCTTCTTAGGACTTCTATAGCATTATTTATATTCATCATAAACTGGGTAATCACAAGTGTGTTTGCCTGGTGCAGTTCTGGTTTCACTCATTATCTTAGCATGATTAAGACTACCCTAATCATCATTTACTTTGTAGATTAAAATGTGTGAGAGCAGAGTGTTTGCATCCTATATAATAAAAGCCTAATATGCTAAGTGTCCGGTTGACTGGTTGGCCGTTCAACCAAGCAAAGTGTAATATGCTAATGATATGCTAAGGCCGCTCCACCGCTCGCTGTGATGTGCACTGACCACCAGGGGGCAGACTCTCCAACCAGTAGGTTAGCTTGCTGCAGGGTCCCTCTGGTTGGGACTGAGCGATATGGGCTGGACACACACTGGAGCCCTCACAAGGTCCCTCCCCAGCTGGCCAAACTCCCGTGTTCCTTGGCCTGGCCTGCACCCTCCTGCAATCCGGAACCCCTCAGGGGATGTCGGAGAGCGGGTTTCGGCTGGATAGCAGAACGACTGGTGGCAGATGCTCAATGCAGGAACTGCCCCCTGGTGGTCAGTGTGCTCCCACAGGGGGAGCACAGCTCAGCCAGAAGCTGGGCTCATGGCTGGCGAGTGCAGTGGCGATGGCGGGAGCCTCTCCCACCGGCTCCGTGGCAGCACTAAGGATGCCCGACTGTTGGCTTAGGTCCCCTCCTCTGGATGTTAGTCGGACATTCCCCGAGGGCTCCCAGATTGGATGTCAGTCGGACATCCCCCCCCACCCCCACCCCCTGTGCACAAATTTCATGCATCAGGCCTCTAGTTGTACATAATAGCCCAAATCCTTCCCTTCATAAGGTAGCTTCCGATGTTATACAAAGTGTGGTCATTTCATCACATCCGTTATGCAATCTCTCCAATCCTCTATCAAGCTCTTAGGTGTCAAAATGTAACCAATATGCACTGACTCTCATAAAGGAAAGATAAGGTCCAAAGTGTTCAGAAAAATTGCAGGTTAGAGAAGGAGCTGATTATTAAATAAAGAAGAATCAGCATGTGATCACGGTTAACATCTGGGAAAGAAACTGAAAACAAGAAACTTAACAATCAGTTGTTGTCTCTGAAGACAAGAAGGTCCTAGACAATAGGTGGCAAAGGCCTGCGGTGAGCTCTAAGGGGTCAATGGGAGATAAAAGAGGACATAGGTAATACTTTCAACAATAAAGATTAAAAACAAAGTTCTTAACAGAGAGCCTGGTGCAGACAATACTTTCCTTCTTACAGGAAGAGAAAAGGCTGAGATTTTAAGGGGTCACCTGTGGCCCTAAATCTTTTCAGCTGAAGCTGAGGTCTTAAGAGAAATACACGTGCTTTCATTTCTAAAGTCTTCATGCTTTCAGGGTGGGGGGGAGAGACCAAGCACCCACTGAGTTCATCCCACAAGAAGCCATCACTTTATTAATGATAGACACAGTGCACATTTCGAACCAAGCTGCAGTAAGAAGCACACAAAATAGGCCCTCCTTTTTAGGCGCTTACACTGTTAATTCCGTAACAGCATTTACAGCCCCATGACTTGTTCTTCAGGGCTCGGACTGCCTTAGCTCTTGACACATTTGCTTGTGACACGACCAGTTCTATGTCCTTAACTTCCACACCTGTTTCATCGGCCTCTTCCTCTTCACGCTCCTCTTGCAAGTTGGAGCCTGTGGGTTTTCTTGAATGTTTGGGACAGCTTCACCTTGAACTCTGAATTTCTCGGCAGCTGCTAGCTGTGCTCGCTGAGATAAACCCTTGATCTTGGCTTCCCCCAAACTATGTCGGTATCGGAAGCAGGGCTCTTGTAGCCATCTGGCTTTGTGAGGACAAAGAGGAGGTTCTCAGATTTCCGTACGGTGACCCTGGTTACCCCTGTAACCTGTCGAAGACCCAGTTTGGACACAGCCTTCCGTGCCTTCTTTCCACTCGGGCTCTGTTTTGCTACAGACTGGTTCTTCACTGATTTCAGCCGCCGCTGCCAGCTGGGCTTGTTGTGTGGTTGCCTGTGTGGAATCTTGTTCCTCGAGCTCTGGTACCGATTCATCACTGTCAGATTCTGTCCCAGACCCTGTCTCACCCTGGGGCTGTGGCAGCTCTTGGTCTGTAGCAGGGACAGTTTCTGTGGCTTCACCGGATAGGGCCGATGGGGGCCAGCAGGCTGGGGAAGAACTATAGGAGGGTCCCAGAGCGTGTCCTGCCCCTCTCTCCCAGTCCCATTGGCCGGACCCCAGCAGCAAGCTAACCTACCGATCAGAGCGTCTGCCCCCTGGTGGTGAGTGTTCGTCATAGCAACTGGTCGAGCGGTCTACCATTCAGACACTTAGCATATTATGCTTGTATTATCTGGAATGGGCATGAAGCGATAGCTCTTTGTAACTTTAATTGGCATTTTTATGAACACTCTGGAGAATGAGTATTTTTCTATGTTTGCTGTCCATTTGGATTTGCCATTTGGATTTGTCAATTGCCTGTTCATCTCCCTTGTCCATTTTAAAAATAAATTGGGGTGTTTGCTGTTGTTATCAATTTGGAAAATGGAGAAAAGAATGCCATAACTGGTATCGCTGAGTTGTTGGATATGTACATTTTGTGTCTCAGTTATTTTTAAAAGCATGAAAGATAACATACATACAGAACAGTATTCAGATGTACTTTTTGTAGAGTTAATAGAACAAATTTATAGAGTTAATAGAATTAGTAGAGTGGAGAGCTCTATTAATTTTCACATCGTGAACACACCATGTATCCAGCACCCAGAGCTACATTTATGAATAGATATTGCCAAATACCACTTCAAAAAAGTATTCATATTTCTTTTCCACAGCCATGTGATCAGATTTAAAATGCTTTACCAACCCAGGGAATGGTATCTTATTAGTGTTTTATCTGCATCTTCTTGAACATCAGAGAGGGTTTTATCTTTTTACATATTTGTGACTGCAGCATCTTCTGCAAACTGTTAATCTTTTAAAAATATTTTTATTGATTTCAGAGAGGAAGGGAAAGGAAGAGACAGAAACATCAATGATGAGAGAGAATCGTTGATTGGCTGCCTCCTGCATGTCCCCTGCTGGGGATCGAGCCCACAACCCAGGCATGCGCCCTTGACCGGATTTGAACCAGGATGCTTCAGTCTGCAGGCCGTGGCTCTATTCACTGAGCCAAACCGGCTAGGGCTGTTCATCTTTTCAAATCATTTTCCTGTTGGGTTATTTATTTTACACTTTCTGTGTTTCCTATAAGGCCTTAAGAAATCTCTCCACACCAAGATGATAAATCTTTGTCTATTTTAAAAAATATTGTTATTTTTTGTGTTACTTTTACACCTTTACTTTGGCTAGCATTTATAGTTGTATGTGGTGTGAGGTAGGGATCTAACTTTGTTTCCAAATGGCTGGTCATTTGTCCCAGGACCATTTATTAAATAGTTAGATTTGGTTTTAAATTTTATTTTATTTATTATTATTTTTTAATTCTCACCCAAATATATTTTTCCATTGAGTTTTTTAAAAAGAGAGAGTGGAAAAAAGAGGGAAGGACAGAGAGAATTATTGATGTGAGAGAATCACATCGATTAGTTGCCTTCTGCACATACCCTGACCAGGGCCTAGGCCCGGGAGGAGCCTGCAACGGAGGTACATGCCCTTGACCAGAATTGAACCCGGGACCCTTCGGTCCTCAGGCCGATGCTCTATACCCTAACCCGAACCAGCTAGGGCAGACCTGGTTTTAAATTTTAGTTCTACCACTTATTACCTGCATGATCTGGGGCCACTGGTTAGCATTTGACATAATTGACCACTTCCTTCTCGAAATACTCTCTTCCCTTAGCTCTGTGTCATAAGACTGTCTTGGTTTTCCTTCTGCTTCTCTGGCTGGTCTTTTGTTCTCCCTTTCACTCATTCTTCCCTGTTTGTAATACTTTTCCTGCCAGGTGATCTTATCCAGGCAATGGCTTCAGTCACCACTGAAATGCAAATAACTTCCAGATTTTTATGTCCAGCCTAGAACTTTCAACTGAATATCCTGTGTGTTCACTGGTGTACTTGACATGTCCACTTGGATGTCCCAGAGGAACTTAAAATGTAAGATTCCCCAAATGGCTCATGAATTTTTCTTCCAAAATGAAAGGGACTCCTCATTCAGGAGTCCCTAAGGGAATTATAAGATCACCTTCTAGTTACAAAAGCCATACATCTGAGCACCATCCTTGACCAACCTCTATTCTCTTCCCTCTTGTATCTTGAACCCAAAACAATGGCCAGTATGTAGCAGGTGCTCAATAAATACCAAATGATTAAATGAATATTCAGTTCACCTCTAAGTCATGTTGCTGTTGCCTCCTAAATCTTTTACGAATTTGACCTCTATTGTCTGTTTCCACTATCTTCACCCTGGTCTTGTCACCATCTCCTACAACCTGGAGTTTGCTCCCCTCTGCTCAGTGACCTCCCAGCATGCACCCTGGCCCCTGTGAGGCCGAAGCTGAGATCTGATCATGTATTTCCTGAAGGTCACCTTCAGAAATGAGTCACATTTTAAAAAAATATATTTATTGATTTTTTATAGAGAGAAAGGGAGAGGGATAGAGAGTTAGAAACATCGATGAGAGAGAAACATCGATCAGCTGCCTCCTGCACACCCCCTTCTGGGGATGTGCCCGCAACCCAGGTACATGCCCTTGACCGGAATCGAACCCGGGACCCTTCAGTCCGCAGGCTGGCGCTAAATCCATTGAGCCAAACCGGTCAGGGCAAGGAGATACATTTTTAGAAAGAGAAAAATGATGTCCATGTTCACCTCTTTGATGTGTATGTCTTTTCTCATAGTGAAAATCTTAATTTCTAGTTATAGTAACATAATTATTTTCTTTATCCTAATGACACCAATATAATTACTAATAAGAAGAGTACTGAAAAGCTGAAACTGGTTTGGCTCAGTGGATAGAGCGTCGGCCTGCGGACTGAAAGATCCCAGGTTTGATTCCGGTCAAGGGCATGTACTTGGGTTGCGGGCACATCCCCAGTAGGAGATGTGCAGGAGGCAGCTGATCGATGTTTCTCTTTCATTGATGTTTCTAACTCTCTATCTCTGTCCCTTGCTCTCTGTAAAAAATCAATAAAATATATTTTAAAAAAAAGAAAAAAAGAAGAGTACTGAATGAAGTTTAAGATTTCTTTGCAGTTTTTTCCTTAGACTTATTTCCTACTTGCTAAAATAAAGTATGTGTGTGTGTGTTTTGTCACTTGACATAATTCTCCAATATGCCACTAACTCTGATACCGTTAGATCTGTTTGAGCCAGTTTCTTTAAAAATGTTTAGTGACTGCTTTTATTAACATTTATTTACACAAAATATTTTCATAGTTCCAAATTCAAAACTAACAAGGAGGGTACATTCAGAGGTCCAGCTTCTATCCCTGTTGCCACCTCTGCTCCTCCCTTTTTAAAGTTTTTGATTTATCCTTATATATTTTTGAAAATATGAACATTATAATTTATTATTTCCCTTTTTCTTTTACACAGAGACATACTAAACATTTTTTTCTGTATTGTTTCCAAACTTAGATCCTGTCAGGATATGGAGATCTTCCTTTTCCTTCTTAGGGTGTGTGGCACACATTTAGTGGGCGTGCCATAGACATGCAGCTAGTTCCCTGCTGATGACATTTGGGTTATTTCCACTCTCCTGTATTACAAAACGTGCTGCGAGTAGTAGCCTGTGTGTACATCTATTTCGCAGAGGAGGACTTTGAGCGCGGTAGTGCCTGATGGTATTTGCATTTTAGAAAGTCCTCTGGCGAGTGCGCAGTGAGACCCGCCAAGGGCCAGAGGGAGGCTGGGACCCCGGGGTTAGGCTTTGGGGGTGCGGAGAAGGGCGGATCGGTGGTCTGTTTGGGAAGTAGAACTCAACCAGCCGTGTCCCCCGGTGGGCGGGATGGACTCAGGGGGCCAGTCCTTGTCCCGTGGGGCAAATGGAGGAGGGGGCGAGGGCACCACGGGGCCGCTGGGGCGGTGGGTTCCCATTTGCGGGGAAGGTGAAACGGTGGTGCGTGCCCACCCCGGCAGGAATGGGGAGAAGGGACGTGCCCCTCGGCTCCCCCCAGCTCCGCTCGCTCTCTCCCCTCCACCCAGGGCGTCGCGCTTAGCTTCCGAGAAGCGGGAGCTGGAGGCGCAGCTGGGCCGAGCGCGCGAGGAGGCGCTGGCCGGGCGGGCGGCGCGCCAGGAGGCCGAGGCGCTGCGCGGGCGGGTGCGCGGCCTGGAGGCGGAGCTGCGGCAGGAGCGGGAGCGCGGGCCCCGCGGGTCGGGCCGCCGCGGCCAGGACTGCCGCCGCCTGGCCAAGGAGGTGAGGGGCGCCGGGGGGCGGGCCACCATCTGGCCAAGGAGGTGAGGGGGCCGGGGGGCGGGCCACCATCTGGCCAAGGAGGTGAGGGGGCGCCGGGGGGGCGGGCCGCCTGGCCGAAGAGGTGAGGGGGAGCCGACCCGGGCCTCGGGCTGGACTCTGCGCTCCTGTCCCCTCCCTGCAGCTCGAGGAGGTGAAGGCGTCTGTCTGAGCGGAGCCTGCGCGTCCGGCTGAAGACGCTGAACAGCGAGCTGGCCGCCTACCGGAGGGGGTGAGGGGCTGGACCGGGTCGGGTCGGGGAGGGGGCGGTCTCGGAGCGAGGTCCCGGCCTGCAGGTGGGTTCGGAGTGGAACCGGCGGGGCAGGGGTTGGATGGAGGGGCAGGAGGGAGGGGTTGGATGGAGAGGCTGGGTGGAGGGGGGTAGGAGGGAGGGGCTGGATGGAGGGGTTGGATGGAGGGGCAGGAGGGCTACTGGGTTGCATGTGGCATACAGGACTCCAGTAGCTGGAAAAGGAGGGTGTGGAGAGATGGGCAGGGCTGGAGGCGGCATTCTGGAGGTGGGGCTGCTGGAAGCGACCAGGGGAAGGGGCGGGGCCTGAGGGTGGGGCGTTGCCCTGCAGGTGGGAATCTGGTGATTTCTGCAGGTTTTTATTGGGGTGGGGGAGATAATTAGGGAGGGAAAACCAGGAGCTGTGGGAGGCTCAGGAAGGAGGGTCAGGTGAAGGGGGGCCGTTAGGCTGCAGGGAAGTGACACGTGGTGTTTTGGAAGGGGCAGTGCGGCTCCGAGAGGGGCAGCGCCTGGGAGAAGGTCCTGTGGGGTCGTGTGCATACGCGAGGGCAGGAATGTCTGGAATTGATGGGCCTGAAGGTTCGCAGGTGGGGAAGCCGGGAAGAGGCCTGGGCAGGAGTGGGCATGGCCGGTGGGGAAGCCGGGGAGAGGCCTGGGCAGGAGTGGCCGTGGCCGGTGGGGAAGCCGGGGAGAGGCCTGGGCAGGAGTGGGCATGGCCGGTGGGGAAGCCGGAGAGAGGCCTGTGCAGGAGTGGCCGTGGCTGGTGGGGAAGCCGGGGAGAGGCCTGGGCAGGAGTGGCCGTGGCCGGTGGGGAAGCCGGGGAGAGGCCTGGGCAGGAGTGGCCGTGGCCGGTGGGGAAGCCGGGGAGAGGCCTGGGCAGGAGTGGCCGTGGCCGGTGGGGAAGCCGGGGAGAGGCCTGGGCAGGAGTGGCCGTGGCCGGTGGGGAAGCCGGGGAGAGGCCTGGGCAGGAGTGGCCGTGGCCGGTGGGAAGTGGCCGCGGGGTCCTGTGTTCCCAGGAGACGGGCTTCGCCGGTGGTGCCGCGCCCAGCCCGGGAGGACCTGGCATCGTCGTCCAGGGAGCGGTCCAGTTCGCGTGGCCGCGGCGCCGCCCGCTCTTCCTCCCGGGAGAGTGGCCGCGGGGGCCGGGGCCGAGGCCGCCCTGCCCGCACCTCGCCCTCGCCCTCAGGTCTGTGCCAGCCCCGCCCTGCCCGCACCTCGCCCTCGCCCTCAGGTCTGTGCCAGCCCCGCCCTGCAGGGGGAGGAGGTGGGATGGCCGAGAGCGGTGGAGGCAGGACCCGGTGACGATCCGGTGGCGCCAGCCTCCTCTCTCCACACCTCCGCCTCCTAGGTGGTCGCTTGCCCCGTTTTGACCCCACAGCCTTCGTGAAAGCCAAGGAGCAGAAGCTGCGGGAGATCAAGATGAAGTGAGCATCCTTCCCCCTCACCGCCCCATCTCTCCCTGGACCTGCTCCTCCGGTCTGTCCCGTCTGTCTCCCACCTGTCTCCCACCTGTCTCCCACCTGTCTCCCACCTGTCACCCACCTGTCACCGCTCCGTCTCCCCTGGCCCCGTGACCTCAGGCGGTCACCGGCCTGGCCGTGGCCCCCGGGGCGCAGCGACGCCCTCCCCCCGTGGGTGGGCGCACAGGCCTGCTTCTGCTTGCGGTTCCCCAGGCAGCAGCAGCGGAACCAACTGGGCAGCGGAGGAAGCGGGGACGGGCCGTCCATCTCCTGGGCTCGCCAGGCTCGCCCCCCTGCTGCCGGGACCGGCCGAGGGGACGCGGCTAACCGCTCCCGGAACCGCAGCTCCTCCGGTAACCGGGCTGGACGGGCCGCCGGGCCAGCAGGTGGGCGGGGCGGGAGGGGGCGCTGGAGGCTCACCGTGTCCTCTCCCCCTAGTGGACAGTTTCCGCAGCCGCTGCTCGTCCGCCAGCTCCTGCAGCGAGTTCGAGGATTTCTCCGAATCCCTCTCTAGAGGGTAAAACTTGGGTCGGGGAAAGGACTGCCTCCTGGGGGAGATTGGGAACAGTCTTTTTGGGAAATGGAGCGATGGGGCTTTAAACCGAGGGGAGGGTGAGGGGGGAGAGGCCGAAGACCCTCCCATCGGCCCCCATTCCCCCTCTAGCATTCGCCGCCACCGTGGGAAGCCGCCCAGCTCCACAACCTTGAGTGGGTCCACCACGGTGAGTGGCTTTCCTCAGGCCCCGGGGAAGGTGGGGCAGCAGGAAGCCACCAGAGCCCATGTTCCCTTCTCCCCGCGTCCAGGGTGGGGATGGGGCGCCTCTGAAGTCTCCGGACACAGTGCTTTGAGACCACTGGGTTGGAGGGAGGATGGGTGGCGAGGGGCAGAGGACACTGGTTAAGCGCCAGCTCTGGCCACAAATCGCCCCCACGACCTGTGTGACTCCAAGATAGGCCCTCCGTGCCTGTGCCTGTTTCCTTTTTTAAAGTGTATTTTTATTGATTTCAGAGAGGAAGGGAGGGGGAGAGAGAGAAACATCAGGGATGAGAGTGAGTCAGTGATCAGCTGCCTCCTGCACGCCCCCCACTGGGGATCCCGGCTGAAACCCGGGCCTGTGCCCTGACCAGAATCCGTGGGGACCTCCTGGTTCATAGGTCCACGCTCACCCGCTCCACTACCAGCCACACCAGCCCGGCCTGTTCCTTATCAGTTAAGCGGGGATGGTAATAGTATTCACTTCGAGGATTTTGGTGAAGATACAAAGTTATAGGTGCCTAATAGGTGTCAGCTCTTATTTTTCCTGAGGTCCTTAGGTTCAGAATTTCTGGTGGGATTTGGGGGGCAGGGGTAGAGGAAGAATACATGACTCCTTTCGTGCCGCCCCCAGTTGCAGAAGTTCACCCCCATGGAACGTGGCCGTCGACTGAAGCATCTGGCCAGTTCTGGGGGCTGGGTCCCCATCAAAGGTGAGCCTGGGACTCCACATCTCCCCCTCACATGCCCAGAGTCTGCTGGGGTGGTACTGAGGGCATTTATTGGGCCCCCGAACTCCCTGTGGCTTCAGCCCCTACAGTCCCCCAAACCCACGTCTGCTCTCACAGAGTACAGCTCTGACTACCAGGCAACCGACATAGCAGAAATAGACGCCCGTTTGAAGGCCTTGCAGGAATACATGAACAGACTGGACACACGGTCATGACCTTGAGAAGGAGCACTGCCCCTCCATCCCTTACCCACCAATGGGTTGGTATGGGGGGCGGGGCTGGTGTGTCCTTCCAGCCCCGCCCAGGCCCTGCCCCTCCTGGTGTTCTTGGGGTCTCAGGTGTGTGAGGCCCGGACCCCTCTCACTCTCCCAGGCATTGCATGCTGGGAGAGAGGGTCTGTGTATTTTGTAAATAAACATATTTACCCTTGGGATCCCTAAGCTTATGACTGAAGGGTAGGGGTAGAGGGGGGAGATATCAGGACTGGGGGTACCTGTGTGCATTTCTGGGCATGTCTGTGACTGGGAGGCAGGTTGGGGTTCAGGCTCAGGAAAAATCTTGCACTTTAAAGCAGTGAAAGTTGGGGGACCTGCGGGGTGGTAGTGAGCAGCCCATCCCCAGAGGGGTCCAAGCAGAGGTCCCGCACGGGAGGTCTTTGGCTGTGTGCTGGGAGGGGGGCCTTGCAGCGTGGCTCACCGCCTGGGAGGACCCCCGAGCTGCTGCCTGTGACATCTGGGCGGCTTGCTGCTGACCCCTGCGCGCTGACCTGAGAACTCCGGGTTCTGAGCTGTGATGCTGCTCTGAGTTGGGATCTCTCGGGTGATGGTTCAGGGTTGGGGCCTCTGGGATCCGAGTACCAGCGAGGACAGCGTGCTGGGAGGTGGGGGAGAGTGGCTGAGGTCTTTGTGGGAGGGAGGCGGGGAGGGGAGGCGTGTGCCGGACACAGGAGCACAGTTGGAGTTGCACTTTTATTGGAGGGAAGGCCAGGGGCTTCTGACGGGGGGTAGAGACGGTCAGGGCCTCACTCCCTGTAGTGTGGCCACTCTTGGATGATATCGTAGAGCCGGTCGCCTGGAGAGAGCGTCTGCTGCACATCCCGGTGCCCTTTGACCTCATAGTTGGGAAGCAGAGCTCCCCGAGCCACTCCGCAAGCCAGCAGACTCTTGGCCGCCCGGATGGCCCGGGGATGGGGCGTCCGCTCTGTGGGGGCAGAGGCAGGATTTAAGCTGGGGTTTCCTCGAAGGGCAGAGGTAGTGAGGGTAGTGGTTCTGCTTGTGCACTCCCAGCTTTGCCCGCTAGATCCCAGAATCTGGTCTGCCACTCCCCACCAGTGACTTAACCTCTCTGTGCCTCAGTTTCCCCATCTGTGAAAGGAGAGAATAGTGGCACCTGCCACAGAGCTCTGGGACCGTAAGACGAGTTAGTGTATGTAAAGCCCTGGAATGGTGCCTGGCACAGCAGGTGCTGGCTGTCAGGATCATTGTCATTCTCCTCCTGGATCCCTAGGCCAGTGGTTGGCAAACCCATTAGTCAATAGAGCCAAATATCAACAGTACTTCTTCAAAACAGACTCGCCCAGGCCGAAAACCGACTTCTGCGCAGGGACCAGGAAGTTTCAATCGCACTGTACCGCCCGCACGTGGTATTTTGTGGAAGAGCCACACTCAAGGGGCCAAAGAGCCGTATGCTGCTCGCGAGCCGCAGTTTGCCGACCACGGCCCTAGGCCTTCGGGTCCTGCCCAACACAGTGACCTTGGCAAGCACTTCTTAGGTGGCAGGGCCTGGCCTGAGAACGTTTACATAGATCAACTAATCCTCATCCGAACCCTGTGGCTGACAGTTCTCATTATCCCAAAAGGAGGAAGTGAGACTCGGAAAAGCAGTCACTTGTCTAAAGTCACAGCGCTTGTGGGTGGCAGAGCCTCTTAACTACACACCGTGCTGTGCCCCCCGGGCCATGGCGCCCTGTCCTGACCGGTGGGACAGCCACTCACCCATGAAGTTGCCCATAAAGGTGATGCCGATGGCTCTGGGGTTCCAGGTGGGCCCGCTGTGGTCACCCTTGATCTTCCAGCCCCGGCCCTCATACACGAGCCCGTCTTCTCCAATCAGGAAGCTGTGTGAGGGGTGAGGGAGACTGAGGAACGAAGGAGGGCTTCCTGGGAGAGGAGTCCCTCCTCCGCTTGCCCTGCGCCTGCTCCTGCCACTCACAACCCGCCCCCTTCTTCTCCCCAGTGGTAGTGGCCCCTAGATTGCCAAGCACAGCTCTGGATGCACCTTTTTCATCCACACAGCAGCCCTTGAGTCACTACTGCCCCATTCTATAGATAACCAGAGAGGTAAAGACACCTGCCCGCAGACACACAGCTAGTCAGGGGCAGAGGCAGGATTTTCGCCCAGGTCCTCATGAGCCCCACCCCCAGGATCTGAGGCCTTGCTCTCTCCTGCCTCCTGGAGGATGTGTTGAGCTCTTGATCTGCTGAGTCCTCATGTGAGGTCCTCTGAGGCAGGCACTGTTGTTACCACCCCCTTGAAGCTGAGGAAGCAGATTTAGAAAGAGGTGATGCCCCAAAGTCATGCCCCAGAGGCCCCTGCCTCAGAAATCTCCACTGAGAAGCTCAGAGCCCTCACCCCAGCCTGCCTCCTGCTTCCTGTTGCCTGCTGGGGGTCAGAACCAGGGACTGAAGGGCGGGGCCACAACCAGACACAGACCCTGGAACCCTAGCACCTGCCTCTGAGGTTCCCAATTCTGGCAGGTCCTTAAGATTTTCTCATTCAACATGTCTTGATTGAGTGAGTCTGACCTGGCACACTGGAATTATCTAGAAGGTCAGCGTCTTTAGAGAAGCAGAACCTGCCGCCTCAGCCCCCCATGTCGGAACTACCGATCTCAGGAAGCCAGACTCTCAGAATCTGGCTCTGAAGAGACCAGCAATATCATAGTGGCCCTCGGGCCTGGGCCAGTGCCAGCCCTGCTGTGTCCCCCTTGCCTGGCATAGGCAGTGGGTGCTCCTCGTGTGTTTGTTAGAAGGATGCCTCTGATTGAAACCTCCACCGCCACCACCAGGTGGTGCACTCGGAGCCCCAGTTTACAGGTGAAGAACTGAGGCAGAGAGAGAGAGAGAGAGAGAGAGAGAGAGAGAACGCCATGCGGAAGGAAGGAGGATTCAGAACATTTGAATCAGACTCTGAATCCCCAAATCTGAGAAACACACTTCGGAGGAACATGCTTTCCTGTGAGGTGGTCAGGCCAGAGGCCGTGGGGCCAGGCTCTGGTCATTACTCCCCGGGAACGCGGAGAATCCGGACACGTGGAGACAAAACCTCTACGCTGAACCTGTGAATGTTAAACTCTTGAGCTGGATGCTCTTGGAAGCTTCTAGAGTTCTCCAGGTGAGGTTCCCAGATTCCTGGGCCTCACCACAGCCCCCCGCTGAAGCCCCCCTAAGGGGGACCCGGGGGCCTGCATTTCCGTCAGGCGGTTCTGGTGCTCCCCGAATCTCCGAACCTGTCGGGCTCAGCCTGTTACCCTGGAACGGGCGGTGGTGGGCATGGCCCCAGAGGCAGGTCTGATCCGTCGCCACCCTGCTTCTGCCCCGGTTTCCAGGGGCTTCTTGTATCTAAGGAGGCTCCCTCCCTCCCTTGGCTCCTGCCGGCCTCAGTACAGCCAGAGTCCTCAGGGAGGGGCAGGCCCTGCCACCTGGCTCCTCCCATGGCTTCCCTCATTGCCTATCACTCCTCCCAGCTACCTCCATGGGGAGCTCTGGCCTTCTGGCACCATGGGCTCACCCCCTCCTGGCCTTCCCCTCTGCCTGCCCCTAGGTTACTACACTTCCTCAGCCCCTGCACCCAGCCCACCTCAGAGCCACCATAACAGGAAGCCGGTCCCTCAGCCTGCCCTTCAGAAGGAGCCCAGCTTCTGGGGTCCCCCACAATCACGCTTGTTCATCACTTCTACCACCATCCGAGTTCATTGTGCTGCCTGTGTTTCTCCCTGCCGGCCTCGAAATCCAGTCGGCTAGATTCCCACCCCAGCGTTCAGCACGCGGCCGGCGTGTGGCAGGTGCCTAACGGCATAGCCCACGGATTGGGGGCCCCGCTACATGCCAGGGGTGTCCTAAGTGCTTCGCCTGTGTGGGCTCAGTGATCAGGTGGACCAGTCCCGACTGCAGAGGAGGAGGCTGAGGAGGGTGACAGCCTGGCCGGGTCTCAGGCAGCCACAGCAGAGCTGGGCACCGGCACCAGCCTCCTAACACGGCAAAGCCTGGCCCTTCCTCCAGGGAGCTGAACTTGAACGTGAGCCCTTCCGCGCCTCCTAGCATCCTGTGCTGCCTGCACGCGCCCAGCCGCCTATGGTGCCGGGAGAACCCAGGGAGGAAGCTGCGCAGGTGTCAGCGGGGCGGCTCCAAGACCGGGGTGAGGGGTGGGGGTTGGGGGCTGGGGGTTCCGCTGTCTCCCAGGCCCCGCCACCCTCCCGCTCCCCGCACTTACTTGTAGGCCACGTCGCAGTAGCCCAGTGTCCGCGCGTGATAGTGCTGCACGTTCTGCGCTTGCTGCAGGCACGAGGCGGGGGTGTCGCAGTGACCGCCCGCCGTGTGCGACACCACCACGTAGCGCGCGGGCAGATCCAATTCCTGGGCGCACTCGGACGCCAGGGCCCTCCACTCTCTCCGGGGCACAATGGGGCCGCAGCAGGCCTCGTCTTCTGTCGCCCCCTCCCCGAGGCCTTGGAGGGCGAGCAGGGCCCAGGCGAGCAGCGCGCAGAGCCGGGACATGGCGAGCAGGGCGCGCAGGGTCGGCTAGGAGCGCAGGGGTGCCCGGGGCTGCCTTTTATGCTGGGGCCTCAGGGCGGGGAAAGCCTTGCTTCACACCCTGGCAGGTTACAGGGACCCCGGACTCTGCTTCCTTCTCTGTCTCAGCTGCAACAGGATGCGAGTGGTTGGGCCGGAGGGAAGCGGGGAAGGGGAACCCCGGAGAAAGTCAAGGGGCCCCTCAGCTGAGAGTGGGGGCAGGGAGCGGCGCACCGGCCCCTGGGCACTTTGCCCTGTGGTTTCTGGAAGACCCAGGGCCTTGCCCTGGATCCTTGCCGGCTTTGTCTCCTCCCCCTGGGGCATTGCACACCTCTCCAGAGAGAGGCCCCAGGCCACTTCCTCTTTCCCGCAGAGACTGCAACAGGCTGCCCTTTGTTTTAGTTCTCCCACCCCCACCCCCAAGGCCAAGTCATGTAACCCTTTCAGCAAATCGCGGAGGTGAGTATTGAGAAGCCCATTTCACAGTTGAGTACACAAGGCAGGGCGAAGGGAAGTCATGTTGGGGAGACAGGGTACATGTCTGAGCCTGGGGGCCCAGAGCCTGGATTCAGAGCCAGGCTGCCTGCAGCTGAATTCCGGCCACATCCCAGTGTGTGGGCCCAGGCAAGTGACCTAACCTTTCTGTGCCTCAGTTTCCCCCACCTGCAAAAAGGGGATGGGATTTAAAAAGAGCGTCAGTGTGGGATTACATGGGTTGACAGCGTTGGGCCCTCAGAGGATGCCTGACTCATAGTGCCAGGTAAGCACCACTGGGCGTTGAATTCCTATCTGTCCTGATGGTAGGCAACATGCTTTACGTGGGTGCCCCTCCCAGCTCCATGCTGCACAGGAGGGGATCTGTGGGCCGGAGAGGAACAGTCGTTGGCCCAGCGCCAGCCAATGGCTTGGGACCACCTGTTGGGGAGAAGGCTTTCCTGGGGCTTCTGTTCTCACCAGGACCCTTTTCCCACTCCCTCCTAGAGCACGTGGTGGGCTCAGAGCAGATTGCCTAGTTTGCTCATCATCCTTTCCTGCTACTTTGGGGGGCGGGGGGCAGGTGGAGAATAAGACAGCCTGGCTGGCATGGCTCAGTGGTTGACCATCGACCTATGAACCAGTAGGTCATGGTTTGATTCCATCCCTGGTCAGGGCACATGCCCTTATGGGCTCCATCTCTGGAGGGAGGTGTGCAGGAGGTAGCCAATCAACGATTCTCTCTCATCATTGATGTTCTTCTCTCTCTTCCTCTCTGAAATCAATAAAAAATATATTTTAAAAAATGACAAAAGGGTTGGGGCACTGGGTGAAAGAGGTGAAGGGACTAAGAAGCACAAATTGGTAGTTACAAAATAGTCAGGGGGGCAGAAGTAAAGCATAGGGAGTATAATCAATAATATGGTCATAACTATGTAGGAACACGATGTAAAGTATATGATTGTCTAACCACTAAGCTGTACACCCAAAACCAATACATAAAAAAAGAAATAAAACACCATGAAAAAAATGACAAAAATAACACATGCTAGCTTTAAGAAGTTGAATTGATGCAAAATGTTACTCACCTGTGTCCTACTTTCTCCAGCTCTGCCCACCTGAGGTCACCAATGAGAACAGTGTGGTATGTTTACTTCCACCATATTTTCCATGCTCAGGTAGATCATGCTTATACCCACGATATCACAGAGTGGCACACCAGGCATGTCTAAGCATTTTTCCTGAATTACCTCATCATCTGCTCCCAGCAGGTTTGTGAGGTAGATGTTATTACGAACCCCCTTTTACAGCCAAGGAAACAAGCCCAGAGGCATTTTTTCCTTTGAAGATGGCGACACCAGGGTTTAGCCACAGGCTTCCTAGCTCCAGAGATTAAGTTCTAAACCATATATTCCACTACCTACAAACATATACAGGAACAAATATCTATAATAACAAAAGCGTAATATGCTAATTAGACCAGATAGCCTTTCGGAACACCTTCTGGATGAAGCCAGGGCTGTGAGGGCCAAGGTGGCCGCTGCAGTGGGCGGGGGCCAAGGCAGAGAGGCAGCGGCGGTGGGGGCTAAGCCCCTTGCACAAATTTTGTGCATTGGGCCTCTAGTTAAAAAACACCATGCATATCACTTTGCCTTTTGTCACCTAATATTTCATGCACATTGCTCCAACTTACTACATCTAGTTTATTCTTTTTTTTAATGTATAATATACAATTTTATTTAAAGTTTCCAAACTTGCAGAATGCTACCTTTTTTGGGGTACATAAAATAGGTACTAAGAAATTAAACAACCAATTTATGATAGTGGTTACCTTTGATGGAGGGAAATAGGACTGAGAAAGGGTAGACAGAGGTCACCAACTGCAATGCTTATTTTCTAGTTTTTGGGGGGTAATGCTTATTTTCTTAAAAGCCAGATGTACACACAGCCTTTTATCTACATCCTTTCAAGTATTTAATACTTTAAAAAATCAATTTTTAAGAGAATGGTAGCAACATGGTGAGAGTATAGCTAAGGAACGAAACTGGTCCACTACATTTCCCTCCCCCTCGCCCCCAACCTAAAAAATAAAAGTCTTTTAGTAAACCTGTGCCAGTTTCAGATACTTGGCAAATACTTTCAGCAATCCTATATGTTTTGTAGTAGGTCTATTTTTGTAGATGAAGCCAGATGTTAAGATATCATTGTTAAATGGTCTACCAAATATTTGAATACAGGTATTTAATCAGTTTGCGAACCAGGAAGGAGTAATTCCTCTTCAAAAGGTTTGAACTATGCACTCCATAATCATTCTGTGACAAAGGAAGTTAGTTGTACCTTTCAAGGATGGTGGGAAAAATGGTTAAGGGACAGGAATCAATGTAAGGAAGGGTTAGCAACAGCAAGGTCCTCGAGGTGGGAAGAAACAGAACCACAGCGCTGGTGGCTATAATAGCCTTGAACAATACAATTCTCTAAAAAAGTAACCAAGAATTGGCAGTTTGTTAACTGTACAGAAGGAAGGATGCATAAATTATGAGTGAATATCCTTAAGTTTTTTCCTGAAGTGAGAATTACTGGCTGTCTCAGATTTGGCAGCCAAGAAGCCTGTTGTTAGCCGAATGAGACGAATCCGTTGTATCCCAGTGAAATGGAAGCAGGACATCATTCTCAGTCAGAAGTCAGTTTGTGTTTCTCCAGGATAGCCTGCCACAAAGGAAAGGTACATACAATCCTTTTAGTGACTGTCTTTGGGGAAGTCATTTAACCTATTTGGTCTTCAGCTTTCACATCACTAAAATAATACTCCCATAGGAACCAAGAAGATTGGATTCAATAAAATGTCTATAAATTTTAGACCCAAAAGTCTTCCGTGATGTTAATCTTTCTAACATTCCTTCTAGGTGTAATATCAGTTACTCATTTCAGATGCTTGCTTCTAAGTTGCTTGGAGCTTTCCTAGTCCATGCTTTACCCTTGACCATATTAACAACCTAAACCTGGAAAATTTGACTTTACTCTTCTTAGGACTTCTATAGCATTATTTATATTCATCATAAACTGGGTAATGACAAGTATGTTTGCCTGGTGCAGTTCTGGTTTTCACATATTATCTTAGCATGATTAAGACTACCCTAATCATAATTTACTTTGTAGATTAAAATGTGTGAGAGCAGAGTGTTTGCATCCTATATAATAAAAGCCTAATATGCTAAGTGTCCGGTTGACTGGTTGGCTGTTCAACCAAGCAAAGTGTAATATGCTAATGATATGCTAAGGCCACTCCACCACTCGATATGATGTTCACTGACCACCAGGGGGCAGACTCTCCAACCGGTAGGTTAGCTTGCTGCAGGGTCCCTCTGGTTGGGACTGAGCGATACAGGCTGGACACACACTGGAGCCCTCACAAGGTCCCTCCCCAGCTGGCCAAACTCCCATGTTCCTCAGCCTGGCCTGCACCCTCCTGCAATCCGGAACCCCTCAGGGGATGTCGGAGAGCCGGTTTCGGCAGGACAGCAGAACGACTGGTGGCAGATGCTCAATGCAGGAACTGCCCCCTGGTGGTCAGTGTGCTCCCACAGGGGGAGCACAGCTCAGCCAGAAGCTGGGCTTATGGCTGGCGAGTGCAGTGGCGATGGCGGGAGCCTCTCCCACCGGCTCCGTGGCAGCACTAAGGATGCCCGACTGTTGGCTTAGGCCCCCTCCCCTGGATGTCAGTCGGACATCCCCGGAGGGCTCCCAGATTGGATGTCAGTCGGACATCCCCCCCGCCCCCTGTGCACAAATTTCATGCATCAGGCCTCTAGTTGTACATAATAGCCCAAATCCTTCCCTTCATAAGATAGCTTCCGATGTTATACAAAGTGTGGTCATTTCATCACATCCGTTATGCAATCTCTCCAACCCTCTATCAAGCTCTTAGGTGTCAAAATGTAACCAACGTGCACTGACTCTCATAAGGGAAAGATAAGGTCCAAAGTGTTCAGAAAGATTGCAGGTTAGAGAAGGAGCTGATTATTAAATAAAGAAGAATCAGCATGTGATCACGGTTAACATCTGGGAAAGAAACTGAAAACAAGAAACTTAACAATTCAGTTTCATCTCTGAAGACAAGAAGGTCCTAGACAATAGGTGGCAAAGGCCTGCGGTGAGCCCTAAGGGGTCAATGGGAGATAAAAGAGGACATAGGTAATACTTTCAACAATAATGATTAAAAAAAAAGTTCTTAACAGAGAGCCTGGTGCAGACAATACTTTCCTTCTTACAGGAAGGGAAAAGGCTGAGATTTTAAGGGGTCACCTGTGGCCCTAAATCTTTGCAGCTGAAGCTGAGGTCTTAAGAGAAATACACGTGCTTTCATTTCTAAAGTCTTCATGCTTTCAGGGTGGGGGGGGAGAGACCAAGCACCCACTGAGTTCATCCCACAAGAAGCCATCACTTCATTAATGATAGACACAGTGCACATTTCGAACCAAGCTGCAGTAACTCTTTTGAAGCACACAAAACAGGGCCCTCCTTTTTAGGCGCTTACACTGTTAATTCCCTAACAGCATTTACAGCCCCATGACTGTTGTTCTTCAGGGCTCGGACTGCCTTTGCTCTTGACACATTTGCTTGTGACACAACCAATTCTATGTCCTTAACTTCCACACCTGTTTCATCGGCCTCTTCCTCTTCACGCTCCTCTTGTACAGTTGGAGCCTGTGGGTTTTCTTGAATGTTTGGGACAGCTTCACCTTGAACTCTGAATTTCTCGGCAGCTGCTAGCTGTGCTCGCTGAGATAAACCCTCGATCTTGGCTTCCCCCAAACTATGTCGGTATCGGAAGCAGGGCTCTTGTAGACATCTGGCTTTGTGAGGACAAAGAGGAGGTTCTCAGATTTCCGTACGGTGACCCTGGTTACCCCTGTAACCTGTCGAAGACCCAGTTTGGACACAGCCTTCCGTGCCTTCTTTCCACTCCGGCTCTGTTTTGCTTCACGGACTGGTTCTTCATTGATTTCAGCCGCCGCTGCCAGCTGGGCTTGTTGTGTGGTTGCCTGTGTGGAATCTTGTTCCTCGAGCTCTGGTACTGATTCATCACTGTCAGATTCTGTCCCAGACCCTGTCTCAGCCTGGGGCTGTGGCAGCTCTTGGTCTGTAGCAGGGACGGTTTCTGTGGCTTCACCGGATAGGGCCGACTGGGGCCCGCAGGCTGGGGAGGGACTGTGGGGGGCTCCAGGGCCTGTCGTGCCCCTCTTGCCTAGTCCCATTGGCTGGACCCCAGCAGCAAGCTAACCTACCTATCAGAGCATCTGCCCCCTGGTGGTCAGTGTCCGTCATAGCAACTGGTCGAGTGGTCTACCATTCAGACACTTAGCATATTATGCTTTTATTATCTGGGATGGGCATGAAGTGATAGCTCTTTGTAACTTTAATTGGCATTTTTATGAACACTCAGGAGAATGAGTATTTTCCTATGTTTGCTGTCCATTTGGATTTGCCATTTGGATTTGTCAATTGCCTGTTCATCTCCCTTGTCCATTTTAAAAATAAATTGGGGTGTTTGCTGTTGTTATCAATTTAGAAAATGGAGCAAAGAATGCTATAACTGGTATTGCTGAGTTATTGGATATGTACATTTTGTGTCTGTTCTTTTTAAAAGCATGAAAGATAACGTACATACAGAACAGTGTTCAGTTGTACTTTTTGTAGAGTTAATAGGACAAATTTATAGAGTTAATAGAATTAGTAGAGTGGCGAGCTCTATTAATTTTCACATCGTGAACACACCATGTATCCAGCACCCAGAGCTACATTTATGAATAGATAATGCCAAATACCACTTCACAAAAGTGTTCGTATTTCTTTTCCACAGCCATGTGATCAGTTTTAAAATGCTTTACCAACCCAGGAATGGTATCTTATTAGTGTTTTATCTGCATCATCTTGAACATCAGAGAGGGTTTCATCTTTTTACATATTCATGACTGCAGCATCTCCTGCAATCTGTTAATCTTTTAAAAATATTTTTATTGATTTCAGAGAGGAAGGGAAAGGGAGAGAGAGAAACATCAATGATGAGAGAGAATCACTGATTGACTGCCTCCTGCATGTCCCCTGCTGGGCATCAAGCCCACAACCCGGGCATGTGTCTTTGACCGGAATTGAACCAGGATACTTCAGTCCGCAGGCTGTGGCTCTATTCACTGAGCCAAACTGGCTAGGGCTGTTCATCTTTTCAAATCATTTTCCTGTTGGGTTTTTTATTTTACACTTTCTGTGTTTCCTATAAGGCCTTAAGAAATCTCTCCACACCAAGATGATAAATCTTTGTCTATTTTAAAAAAATATTGTTTTTTTTTTGTGTGTGTTACTTTTACACCTTTACTTTGGCTTGCATTTATAATTGTATATGGTGTGAGGTAGGGATCTAACTTTGTTTCCAAATGGCTGGTCATTTGTCCCAACACTATTTATTAAATAGTTAGACTTGATTTTAAATTTTATTTTATTTTAATTATTATTTTTTAAAAATTCTCACCCTAGTATATTTTTCCATTGATTTTTTTTTAAAAGATAGAGTAGAAGAAAGAGGGAAGGACAGAGAGAAATATTGATGTGAGAAAAACACGTTGATTAGTTGCCTTCTGCACATGCTCTGACCAGGGCCCAGGCCTTGGAGGAGCCTGCAACCAAGGTATGTGCCCTTGACCAGAATCGAACCCGGGACCCTTTGGTCTGCAGGCCGACACTCTACCCACTGAGCCAAACTGGCTAGAGAAGACCTGGTTTTAAATTTTAGCTCTACCACTTATTAACTGGATGATCTCAGGCAACTGGTTAGCATTTGACATAATTGACCACTTCCTTCTCGAAATACTCTCTTCCCTTAGCTTCTGTGTCATAAGACTGTCTTGGTTTTCCTTCTGCTTCTCTGGCCGGTCCTTTGTTCTCCCTTTCACTCATTCTCTGTTTGTTATACTTTTCCTGCCAGGTGATCTTATCCAGGTAATGCTTCAGCCACCACTGAAATGCAGATAACTTCCAGGTTTTTATGTCCAGCCTAGAACTTTCAACTGAATTCTGGTTCTGTGTGTTCACCCGTGTACTTGACATCTCCACTTGGATGTCCCAGAGGAACTTAAAATGTAAAATTCCCCAAAGGGCTCATGAGTTATTCTTCCAAAATGAATCCTCTTGCAGGAGTCCCTATCTAGGGAATTATAAGGTCACCTTCCAGTTACAGAAGCCATACATCTGAGCACCGTCCTTGACCAACCTCTATTCTCTTCTCTCTCTTTTTTTTTAAAAAATATATTTTATTGATTTTCTACAGAGAAGAAGGGAGAGGGATAGAGAGTTAGAAACATCGATGAGAGAGAAACATCAATCAGCTGCCTCCTGCACACCCCCTACTGGGGATGTGCCCGCAACCAAGGTACATGCCCTTGACCGGAATCGAACCTGGGACACTTGAGTCCGCAGGCCGACTCTCTATCCACTGAGCCAAACCGGTTCAGCGATTCTCTTCCCTCTTGTTTCTTGTACCCAAACCAATGGCCAGTATGTAGCAGGTGCTCAATAAATACCAAATGATTAAATGAATATTCAGTTCACCTCTAAGTCATGTTGCTGTTGCCTCCTAAATCTTTTACGAATTAGACCTCTATTGTCTGTTTCCACTATCTTCACCCTGGTCTTGTCACCATCTCCTAGAACTTCGAGTTTGCTCCCCCCTGCTCAGTGACCTCCCAGCATGCACCCTGGCCCCTGTGAGGCCAAAGCTGAGACCTGATCACGTATTTCCTGAAGGTCACCTTCAGAAATGAGTCACATTTTTAAAAAATATATTTTATTGATTTTTTACAGAGAGGAAGGGATAGAGAGTTAGAAACATCGATGAGAGAGAAACATCAATCAGCTGCCTCCTGCACACTCCCCACTGGGGATGTGCCCGCAACCAAGGTACATGCCCTTGACCGGAATGGAACCTGGGACCCTTCAGTCTGCAGGCCGACGCTCTATCCACTGAGCCAGACCGGTCAGGGCATGAGTCACATTTTTCTGTGGCGTCTCATGACACTCAGGAAGGGTCCCGAGCTCCTCACCATGGCTGCCTTCATCCGCCTCACCTTGCTCACCCCTCTTCCTGCGTCCCCCTGCCACCTGCCCTTCTGGCCGCCCTTGAAGATGCTTTGACTGCCCTGCCCCTGAGGGGACTTTTGTACACACGCGCACAGCTTCAAACACAGCAAGCTTGTGAAATCCAGGAACTTTGCATCTTAGCCTTAAGGTTACAAAACACTCAACTAGTCTTTCGTAAAGACTTGCACGTCAGGTTCCTCATGATACTAAGACTAATTATTAGCCAGGGATGGCGGTGAAGTCTTCCCTTGTTAGAGTTTTATCTAGTCTGCATCTTATCAGCCTAAGATTGTGACACGCACTTGTGAGCGTTTACTGAACCGTTAGTCATTGGGCAATTGTTCTATTGCCTTTAATCTTGGGATTTTCCAGTAGGAAATTAAATTATATTTATTCCCTGCATGCTTCAGGAAGTTATCATTTTAAATATTTAACTTATCTACTGCCTTTATTTGGTCGTGTTATAGTTAATTCAGCCAGTATAAAAACTCACCAGGTTCTCTTGCAGTTAGCAAACAACACGTGTTTTCTTTGTTGTATCGACAGTAATAGAAATAAGATTAAATGGTGATTATAGCAAGGGCAAGTGTAAAACACAATGCAGAATTTTAATTTTTTCCCTTGATGTTCCCAAGCCTGGAATGCTCACCCGGCTTACTTTCCTTTCCCCGGCCTAATTGTCACTGACTATTCTTTCCCTGTCACCTCTGAGGAGGTGACAGGTCCCCTTACTTGCTTTCCCTACATGGTTTCTGCTTTTTCTTCATATTTATTGTAACTGTGGTTATTAACTTAACTGTGCAATCTTTTGATTAATTTCTGTCTCTCCTGCTGTACAGGTAGGTCTATAAGTAGGGTCACGGTATACTTTATTGTCCAAACAATGACACTTGAGAGTAACAGAGGGAGGAGCTATTGCTTATTCTGGGTCAATAGATGTACCTGGTCCGTCCCAACTAACCCAGAATCGGTAATTTCCCCGTTTAAAGACGAAGAAGGGGCGATCATGTCCCCTCTTCTTCCTCATTCCAGCCCCCATTCCTAGCACATAGTTGGAGACAAAGACCTGTGAGTCTCACCTATTAAGCCACCCTTGCTTTCTCCATCTGTGAAATGGGCTTAAGGACAGCCTGTCCCCCACAGGGCAGCTGTAAGCTTCGGGCTGCCCTCGTAAGCGTGTTCCTGGACAAGCGTGCAGATGGAGGCCTCCGCGCCCTGTTGCTAAGTACGTAAAAGTTAGAATCAAGCTAACGGCGGCTGAACACAATGCACTCCCCTCTTCACAAAGGCACCTGCGAAAAGGCAAAGCAGAAAGATGCGTGCAGAGCACCTGTCCACACCCAGCGACTGTGGATGAGGCACTTTCAGGAGGGATTTCCTTTTCCGCCGGAGGCCGTGGCGCACTCTGGGGGGCTGGTGGGAGGAGGGGAGCAGGCAGCCTGCTCCCACAGTTGTTGACGCGGTCCCTCTTTTGGTCATTTGGGAAACTCCCATAATAAATACCCTTTTTCCTTCTTCTCTATGGGGGAGGGGACTGCTCCCTTTTGCTCCTGTCTGGGGTCTCCTGCCTCCCCCCCCCTCCCTCCTGCCTCCGGCTAATGCCTCTGTTCACAAGGTGCCCTCAGCCACCCTGCAGACCGCGTCCTAGGAAGTTCCTCCGGGGAGTGGAGGCGGGAAGACTCCGTTGGAACCTGGAATGCCTTGGAATTTTTTTGTTTTGTTAACTCTCACTGGAGGATATTTTCCCACCGACTTTTAGAGTGAGTGGAAGAGGAGAGAGGGAGAGGGAGAGAGAAACATCAATGTGAGAGAGATACACTGAATTGTTGTCTTCTGCAAGGAAGCGGGGATTGAGCCTGCAACCCAGGTACGTGCCCTTGACCAGGAATCAAACCCCTGACCCTTCAGTCCACGGGCCGATGCTCTAACCACTGTGCAACTGGCCAGGGTAGAATTTCTGGAGGCTTCTGGAGAGCAGGCTCCTGGCTCCCAACTTGCAGCCCACCCCTCTTCTTTTCCAAATCTCCTCCATCTTATCATGAGCCCTCCAGTGCACCCCACTCGCCTGCCCCAGATCTGTCTACAGACCCTGAAATAGGGGCCCCCTTGGGTTTAGGGGCACATGCCTGTCCCCCTTGCATCACTGACTCAGGGAAAAGGCCCACGCACGTTCTGGGAGGAGGCTAGGGGCTGCCTGTTCTGGGAATTCTGGGGTCTTGAGGCCCAGAGCATGTCCAGAGCAAGGGACCCATCTTGCTTCTGGTGATCCCTCGTCCTGTGGGGGTGACTCAGGCCTGAGTCTAAGGGCAGGATGGATGCCAATTCCTTTCCACACAACTTACTGACCACCTACTCTCTGCTCCGCCTACCTGTTGAAGGTGCTGTGAACAAAACAGAAGTTCTTGCATCCACATGTGGGGAAGACAGACAGTAAATAGTATCTACTAAAAATATATACTTATTGCACGTGGTTGCCTATTAGCCTGGTGCCTGCCAGGGAGCATCATCAGCTGTGACCCTGGGATTGGTTCCTGCGCTGGGGAAAGGTTGTAGCATCCCTCTTTGCTGTTGCCTCCTTTGGCCGCCAGAGGGCGAGCGGTGTTTGCTCTCTAACAACAGTATGAAGCAACTTAGAGCCAAGAGTATGGAAGATCTCGCAGCACTTTGGTCCCTCAGATCTGTCTGAGTCTATAGCACCATTAGCCAGGGGCCGGGGAGGGAGAGAGCGAGAGGCTTTTGCAGGCAGAGGGATCAGGGTAGCAAGGCATGGAGGAGAGAAGGGGCAGGGCAGTGTTGTGGAACCATAAGAAACTCGATGTTGCTGGGGTGTAAAGGACCAGGGTGTGTGGGAAGCCAGGTCTGCAGAATTTCTGGGACTTGTCTGGCACACTGAGGGTCTCAACTTCATGTTGTGGGCACTGGGGAGCCATGGAAGAGCATATAAGGATGGGAGTGATGTGAGCCACTTTGCATTTAAAAAATATATATTTTTATTGATTTCAGAGAGGAAGAGAGAGGGAGAGAGAGAAACATCAATGATGAGAGAGAATCATTGATTGGCTGCCTCGTGCACGCCCCACACTGGGGATCAAGCCCGCAACCCGGGCATGTGCCCTGACCGGGAATCGAACCGTGACGTTCTGGTTCATAGGTTGACGCTCAATCTCTGAGCCACACTGGCCAGGCACCACTTTGCATTTTTGAGAGGTCATTCTGGGGAGCGGAGGGAGCTGGAGTGGGAGATACACACTCTTCGAGGGCACCTATGACCACGAAAGCCCTGGAAGCCAGTTTTCAACCAGGAGGCAAGTCCTGATTAGTGTGCTCCAGAGGCAGAGAGGACGCGGAAGAAACCAAGTCCGTGATAGTATTGCCGAGCCCCTGGAGGTAGCCTCTCCTAAGACCAGCCCTCTTGCCAAATTCTTGTGCCCTTTGACGCTTTGTAAAGTAGACCGATTTTTACTCGTTTCTTGTGTCAACCTCCCAATTGGTCAGGAGGTTGTCTTTACTGTATCTTTGAAAGGCTGTGTAATATAATGGTTGTGGTAGGTTCCCCCAGAGATAATCTCTGGAACCTGTGAATGTTACTTTATATCGCAAATACCACCACCACCACCACCACCACCACCATCATCCCCTGACAGGGTCTTTGCAGATGTGATAAAGTTAAGGGTCTTGAGATGGGGAGGTTAACGTGGATTACCCAGGTGGGCCCTAAGTACAGTCATATATGAGGAAAGCAGAGGGACGTTAGACTACAGACGGAAGAGAGGGTGATGTGGAGGCAGAGGCAGAGGTTGGAGTGAAGCAACCACAATCTAGAGACCAGCATCCACTGGAACCTGGAAGAGGCTTGGAACGGATTCTCCCCCAGAGCCTTCGGCGAGCGCTTGGCTCTGCTGGCACCTTGATTTCAGACTCCTGGCCTCCAGAACTGCAAATTTCTTTCTTTTTTTAAAATATATTTCCAACCAGCCAGGGCAAATTTCTGTTGTTTTTAAACCACTAAGGTTGTGGTAATCAAAATTAAAATGCTGCAAGCTTCCCTGACTGGTTTGGCTCAGTGGATAGAGCGTCGGCCTGCGGACTGAAGGGTCCCAGGTTCGATTCCGGTCAAGAGCATGTACTTTGGTTGCAGGCACATCCCCAGTGGGGGGTGTTCAGGAGGCAGCTGATCAATGTTTCTCTCTCCTCAATGTTTCTAACTCTCTATCCATACTCTCTCTTCCCTTCTCCATAAAAAAATCAATAAAATATATTTTAAAAAATGCTGCAAACTTAAGACTAAACAGTGTCAGGCCGGGTTAAAAAGAAAAGAAGTGCACCCACATGTATTTGGCAAGTGACATAATGTACATATCTAACGTTTTTTTTTTTTTAAATATATTTTATTGATTTTTTACAGAGAGGAAGGGAGAGAGATAGAGAGTTAGAAACATCGATGAGAGAGAAACATCGATCAGCTGCCTCCTGCACATCTCCTACTGGGGATGTGCCCGCAACCCAGGAACATGCCCTTGACCGGAATCAAACCTGGGACCTTTCAGTCCGCAGGCCGACGCTCTATCCACTGAGCCAAACTGGTTTCGGCCATATCTAATGTTTTTATGTGGTGTGAGGTGAGAGCCCAACTTCATTCTTTTGCAATTGTCCCAGCACCATTTGTGGAAGAGACCTATCCTTCTCCCGTTGAATGATGGTGGCGCCCTTTTACTCAATCAGTTGGCCATAGACTCATGGGTTTATTTCTGGACTCTCGAGTCTACCCCATTGGTCTCTATGTTTATCCTTATGGCAGTACCACACTGTTTTCTTACTCACCATTCTTGCTCCTTCCTTAAAAAAAGAAAAGCTCAGCATTTGAATTTAAGAAGTACTCATGTGGTTGTTGCACTAGAAACAAATTTAATTCATTTCGGGATCCAAAAAATCAAAAAGTATATAGACTAAAACCTGAAGTTATGTATACATTAAGGAAAATAGAAGTTTATCACTGGAAACAATTCTGTAAGATAAAATTAAGTTTTGAAATCAAGGTGTGTGTGAGCCCTCTAACGTTGGTCTTTTTTTTTTTTTTCCTCTCTCTCGTAATTCCATATGAACTTCAGAATCAGCTTGTCCATTTTTGCAAAAGGCTGTTGGTATTTGGATAGAGATTATATTGAACCTGTAGGTCACTTTGGGGAATATCATCATCTTCACACTATGAAGTCTTCCAATCCATGAATGTGGCTTTAATGTCTTTCAACAATGTTTTGTGCTTTGCAGTGTATTGTTCTTCAACACATTTTGTTAAATTTATTCCTGTGTGTAAGTGGAATTGTTTTTTCTTTAATTTTTATTGTTCAGATTATTACAGATGTCCCTCTTTTTCCCCCCCATTGCTCCCCTCCACCTGGTTCCCACCCTACCCAGGCCCTTGCCACCCCACTCTCTGCGCCCATAGGTACTGCATACCTGCATATAAGATCTTTGTCCAGCCGAAACCGGTTTGGCTCAGTGGATAGAGCGTCGGCCTGCGGACTGAAAGGTCCCAGGTTCGATTCCGGTCAAGGGCATGTACCTGGGTTGCGGGCACATCCCCAGTAGGAGATGTGCAGGAGGCAGCTGATCGATGTTTCTCTTTCATCGATGTTTCTAACTCTCTATCTCTCTCCCTTCCTCTCTGTAAAAAATCAATAAAATATATTTAAAAAAAAAAAAAGATCTTTGTCCAATCTCTTCCCACACCCTCCCCGCATCCCCAACCCCTCCGAGAATTGTCAGTCTTCTCCATTTCCATGCCCCTGATTCTATTACATTCACCAGTTTATTCTGTTCGATTTTTTATTCATTTGATTTTTAGATTCACTTATTGATAGATATGTATTTGTTGTCACTTTGTTGTTCATAATTTTGTATCTTTACTTTTTTCTTCTTCTTCTTCTTAAAGTATACCCTTCAGCATTTCATATAATCCTGGTTTGGTGGTGATGAACTCCTTTAGCTTTTTCTTGTCTGTGAAGCTCTTTATCTGACCTTCAATTCTAAATGATAACTTTGCTGGGTAGAGTAATCTTGGTTGTAGGTTCTTGCTATTCATCACTTTGAATATTTCTTGCCATTCCCTTCTGGCCTGTATAGTTTCTGTTGAGAAATCAGCTAACAGTTGTATGGGTACTCCCTTGTAGGTAACTGACTGTCTTTTTCTTGCTGCTTTTAAGATTCTCTCTTTGTCTTTTGCCCTTGGCATTTTAATTATGATGTGTCTTGGTGTGGTCCTCTTTGGATTCCTCTTGTTTGGGATTCTCTGCGCTTCCTGGACTTGTAAGTCTATTTCTTTCACCAGGTAAGGGAAGTTTTCTGTCATTATTTCTTCAAATAGGTTTTCAATATCTTTCTCTCTTCTTCTGGAACCCCCATAATTTGGATGTTGGTATGCTTGAAGTTGTGCCAGAGGCTCCTTACAATATCTTCATAGTTTTGGATTCTTTTTTCTTTTTACTCTTCCAGTTGGGTGTTTTTTGCCTCCTCCTATTTCAACTCTTTGACTTGATTCTTGGGATCCTCTAGTCTACTGTTGAATCTCTGTATATTATTATTTATTTCAGTCAGTATATGCTTAATTTCTGACTAATTCTTTTCCATTTTTTTGGCAGTCTCACTAAGATCCTTGAAGGTCTCACTGAGTTTCTTGTAGGTTTCTAGAAGATTCTTGAGTAACCTTGCAACTGTGGTTTTGAATTCTATACCCAGTAGTTTGCTGTCTTCCATTCCTTTCATTTGTGACATGTTTCTTTGTCTCTGCATTTTGGCTGCTTCCCTGTGTTTGTTTCTATATATTGGGTAGCTGCTAAGTCTCCTTGAGTTGATAGAGTGGCCTTGTGTGGTAGGTGTCCTGTAGGGCCCAGTGGCTCAGCCTTCCCAGTCACCTGAGGTGGACACGCTTGGTGCACCCCTTTGTGGGCTGTGTGCACAGTCTTGTTGTAGTTGAGCTTTGATTGTTGTTGGTATCACTGGGAGGAATTGACCTCCAGGCCAACTGGCTGTGAGAACCAGCTGTATCTACAATGGAAGAGCTGCTGTGCAGGACACACCCTCATGGGGCATGACCTGCTTCAATGCAGCTTTGGTGCTCACTGGTTCTGCCCCTGAGTGTGTCTCTTATGGATGTGAAGAGTTGTAATCCAGTATGGTCTCACACTGACCAGTGGGTACACTGGCTCTTGGATCTCCAAGGAGGTGCAAAGTCAGCCACTTCCTGAGGCCACCCAGTATTGAGATCTGCAGATTCCTCCTCTTTGTATTGGGTTTGGAAGTGCCCAGACGAGGCCCAGCTGTGAAGCAAGGCAGCCTTGTGCTGGTGCTGCCTTGGGCCTTCTTTTGATAGCTTGGGGGCCCCTGACCCAGCTATAGCTTGTGTGACAGGTTTTAGGCTCTGAGAAAGTTCAGACCATTCATATGCAAAAGCTGCTGCGCACAGCTTGGGTAGGGTTGTAAATTGGGTAGGGCAGGATCTCAGGTAATCTCCAGGGTGGAGCAAACAGCAATGGCTGCCAGTCAGCCCTGCACCGGGGAGGTCCCAGCACAGGAACAATGACCCTTGCAAGTACCTCATCTGGTAGAAAGCTGCCCCCGCATTCCTGCCCCAATGCCAGACAGACCAGTTTCTCTCCGTATGTGTCTGGGTCCCCCTGAGTCTCTCCCAGCACTGGAGCTCAGAGCAAGTCGGACCTTGTATCTCCCTCCTGATTAAAAAAGTGGCACACCTGGGTGCCAGCCTGTTCCGCGCCTCCACAGCTCCCACCAGTCTCAGTGCGCTTTCTTCTTTACTCTCTAGTTGTACTACTTCCACTCAGCCAGCTTTCCCTCGGTTCTGGATGATAGCTGTTCTGTATTTTAGTTATAATTTTGATGTGGTTGTGGGAAGCGGCAAGTACAGGTGTTTACCTATGCCACTATCTTGGTTCTCCTGGAATTGTTTTCTTAATTTGATTTTAGGATTCTTCATTGCTAGTGCATAGAAATACAACTGATTTTTGTGTGTTAATCTTGAATCCTTCAACTTTGTTGAGTTCTTTTACTAGGTCTAGTAGTTTGTGGATTTTTAAAGGATCTGCTATCTGCAAGATCTTTTTATAGAGATAGTTTTACTTAATCCAGTTTGGATGCTTTTTATTTCTTGTACTTGCCTAACTTTTCTGGCCAGAGCTTCCTATACACTGTTGAATAGCAGCCTTGCTGCTGCTGGATGGGGATGAAAATCCAGGTTCCCTAACCCTATGCTTTTCTTGGGACTTCTAACACCATCTGGGGGTGTTGTGGAGACTCCACCTTACAGCCTGGTAAGGGTGGAAATCCCAGCTCTTTATCTTTTGCCAAAGTGTGTGGAGGTGGCTTCACAGTTTTATTTTTGTTGTGTTTGGCTGGAGTGGAGACATTATTATCTGAACGTTTCTTGTCTTGCTAGTCTGTGCCTTTGTCTATCTTTTGGGGCATTTAAAAAATCTGCGTCTGATGGTGTTTCCCAGTTGTGGCTTCTTCAGCGCTGAGTCTGGGGCATTTTAGGCAAAAGGAAAATGAGACAATGGGTTGTGGGCATAAGTAGAGGAGACATGGTGGACAGACATGCTCACCTGCATGGGCATGGCAGATAGTGGGCAGTGTGAACACTGAGCTGTTGGCCTGGCTTCCCAGCACCCATATTCATGCCTATGGCAGTCTGGGCACTGCAGGGGCCCACAGGGGGTAGCCTGGGCTGGGTGGTGATGGTGATAGCAGCAACAGAAGCAGCAGTTGTGGCAACAGTGGTGGCCACAGTATTACAGTCAAGGGAAAGAAGAGGGCCCATCATAAGGCAGCACTGGGACCTGTGGTTGGAGGCCAGCTTGTCCACCCATCCCTGGAGCACATCCCTGTGGCGTCCACACCAATAGTAATGCTTTGTCCTGAGGGGCAGGACAGGAACTGCTAGTACCTTGGCCGTATTCTGCACTAATAATTGTTACAAAATGAAAGTGTGCACAGGCCTTCCTGTTCTGAGACAAGAGAGAATGGACAAACTTATTTCTATTTTTCCCATTAAGTACACACATATTTCTTCCAGGCACATAAGTACCTGGAAATTACATATAAGCAAATATAAAAGAAGCCTGAAAAATCAAGGTAAGAGGCAAACTGGCTGGGAGACTCAGAACCCAAAGAATAAGCAGGTGGCATGGTGTCAGATGAGCCCTATAAGGCAGAAGAAAATATCCTGGACAAATCAGCAATCACTCATCATATTAAGAAGCTGGAAAAGCCACAGCTTGAATGGGAAAAGACAATCACCAACATGGCACAGATGTCAGAATTTTCTGGCATCTGACATCTGTACAGTTATCAGATTAGGATTGTCAAGCAGCCATCTTATTAAAAACTAGAGGCCTGGTGCACAGATTCGTGCACTGATGGGGTCCCTCAGTGTGGCCTGTGGGGATCCGGGGAGGAGCTACTCCTGCTCATCCTGGCCCCACTCATTCTGGTCAGCTGAACGACATTCCCGCTGTGGGGGCACACTGACCACCAGGGGGAAGCTCCTGCATTGAGCGTCTGCCCCCTGGTGGTCAGTGTGTGTCATAGTGACTGGTCAACCAGTAGTTTGGTCATTCAGTCTCTTATTAGGCTTTTATATATACAGATGCATCAACAGCCCTGGCTGGTGAGGCTCAGTTGAGTGGCTGTTTTCCAAGCACAACAGCTTGCTGTTTCGATTCCAGGTCAGGGCACATGCCTGAGTTGCACACTCAATCCCCAGAGAGGAGCATGTGGGACAGCTAATTGGTGTTTTTCTCTCTCCCTAAAAATCAATAAAAATGCTTCAACAAGCAATTATGAAATGCCTGAAACAAATGAAAAAATAGATAACCTTAGCAAGGAAATAAAAGATATAAAGATGAACCAAATTGAACTTTTTAGAACTCAAAAATACAATGACTAAAAGAAAAATAATGGTGGACTCAACAGCAGAATGGATACGACAGAGGAAACAATCATGAGAGAAAGAAAAATAGAAACTACCCAATCTGAGAAAAAGAGAGAAAAATAAAAGAGAATAAAACCCTAAAAACTGTGGGACTATAACAAAAGATCTAACTTATATGTCCCAGAAGGAGAGAAGGAGAGTAGAACTGAAAAATTATTCAAATAAATAATGGATGAAAAAATTTCCAATTTGGCAAAACATAAACCTAGGCATTCAAGAAGGTATATGGAATCCACACAAATAAACCCAAAGGAATTCACTCAAGATACATCATCCTCAAAGTTCTGACAACTAAAGATGAAAGAAAATGTCTTGATAGCAGCAAGGGAGAGAAGAAACACCTTACTTGTAAGGGAAAAACAATTCAAATGACAGCAGATTTCTCATCAGAAACCATGGAGGTCAGAAGAAGTGGGCCTAGTATTTTTCAATCACTGAAAGTAAAAAACTGTCAATCAGAATCTTATATCCATAAAAAATATTCCTCAGAAATAAAGGGGGAAATACAGACATTTCTAGATGAAGAAAACCTAAGAAAATTTGTTTCCCACAGATCTACCCTAAAAAGATGGCTAAAAGGAAGTATTGAAACGGAAAGGAAATGATAAAAGAAATCTTAAAACATCAAAAAGGAAGAAAGAACAACACAGAATAAATGAAATAGATTTTTCTCATCTTTCGTTTTCTAAGTTATGGTCAATTGATTTTGACAAAGTTGTCAAGGTTCTTTGATGGAGAAAAGATAATCTCTTCTTTTTAAAAAAAAATATATTTTTATTGATTTCAGAGAGGAAGGGAGAAGGAGAGTGAGATAGAAACCTCAACGTTGGTAGGGGGGTAAGAGATCAACTAAAGGACTTGTATGCATGCATATAAGCATAACCAGTGGACATAAGACATTGGGGGATAGGGGAGGCTAGGGGACTGTCTAGGGCGGGGGGATAAAATGGACACATATGTAATACCCTTTGTAATACTTTAAGCAATAAATTAAAAAAAAAAAAGAAACCTCAACGTTGAGAGAGAATCATTGATCTGTTGCCCCCCACATCGTCCCCATTGGGAATCGAACCTGCAACCTGGGCATGTGTCCCTGACTGGAATTGAACTCGGGACCCATCAGTCCATAGGCCAATGCTTTATCCAATGAGCCAAACCGGCTAGGGCAAGATAATCTTTTCAACAAATGATGCTGGAGGAATTGCCATATCCATTAAGATAAAATTAAACCTCAACTTTTAAGCCTCATGCCATGCCAAAAGTTAACTTGAAATGGATCACAGGTCTAAAAGATGATGCTAAGCCTTGGTTGGATAGCTCAGTTGGTTAGAGTACTCTACAGAGGGGAGGCAGGCTGAGGGACTGGAAGATATTAACCAAAGAACATATATGCATATATGCATAGCTCATGGACACAGACAATAATGTGGTGAAGGTCTGGGGCTGGGGTTGGGTGGAGGGTAAAGGGGAGAATTGGGGGACTCTGTAATAATGTCAATAATAAAAACAAACAAATAACATAACTTCTTGTGGGGAAAAAAGTACTTCATGCCAGAACCGGTTTGGCTCAGTGGATAGAGTGTCGGCCTGTGGACTCAAGGGTCCCAGGTTCGATTCCGGTCAAGGGCATGTACCTTGGTTGCGGGCACATCCCCAGTGGGGGGTGTGCAGGAGGCAGCTGATCGATGCTTCTCTCTCATTGATGTTTCTAGCTCTCTATCCCTCTCCCTTCCTCTCTGTGGAAAATCAATAAAACATATTTAAAAAAACAAAAAAAGTACTTCATACACTTAGTAGCCAAGACTTTTTAATTAATTAATTAATTAATTAATTATTTTTTTATTGACTTTATTGGTTGATCTTGGTTAACCTATATACTAATAATAGTGGTATATGCAAATTGTCTGGGATGCCATCACAGTAACAGTAACGATCGCACAGCAGGCTGCGTGGGGAGACCAGGCTTGGGGGGGGGCTCTGAGGGGCAACCAGGCCAGCAGAGGCGGCAGTAAGGGGTGACCAGACCAATGGAGGGCAGTTGGGGGCAACCAGGTCAGCCGGTGGAGCAGTTGGGGACGACCAGGCTGGCAGGGGGGCAGTAAGGGGCGACCAGACCAGCAAGGGGGGTAGTTAGGGATGACCAGGCTGGCAGAGGGGTACAGTTGGGGGTGACCCAGCTGGCAGGGGTGGCAGTTAGGGGCAATCAGACAGGCAGGCAGGCAGATGAGCAGTTAGGAGCCAGCAGTCCCAGATTGTGAGAGGGATGTCTGATTGCAGGTTTAGGTCCTATCCCTAGGATTGGGCCTAAACTGGCAATTGGACATCCCCTGAGGGGTCCAAGATTGGAGAGGGTGCAGGCTGGTCTGAGGGGACCCCCCCCCCCCCCACACGAATTTCATGTACCAGGCCTCTACTAAAATTATATCAGTTTCAGGTGTACAATTCTATAATACATTATCTGTATATTGTATTGTGTGTTCATCACCCAAAGTCAAATCTCCTTCCATTAGCATTTATCCTCCATTTACCCTCTTCTACCCCCCACCCCACCCCTATATCTTTCTGGTAATCACCATACTGTTATCTGTCTATGAGCTGTTTTTTACTTTATCCCCTCACTCTTTTACCTAGATCCCCAGCACCCTCCCTCTAAGAGTTGTCAGTCTGTTCTCTGTATCTATGAGTCTGTTTCTATTTTGTTTGTTAGTTTATTTTATTCATTAGATTCCACATATAAGTAAAATCATGTTTATTTTTTTAACCCCAATAAATTTAATAAAAAGACTGGGATACATACATATGTACAAAAATTGTTTGGAGTCTAGAGAAAGAAAGAAATATAATTAAATCTACTACCACTTGCTCTAGTTAAGGCAAGACTGTTTAAATCAACTAAAAAGTACAGTAGGTCCTTGGGCTACATTGGAGATCTGTTCCTATGACGCGACATAACGTGATTTTCACCGTAAGTTGGAACCCACTTACATAAGCACCTATGTCACTCACATGGAGCACATACACAGCAGTAGTGAAGTGAAACCATAAAAAAATTTAAAAGAAAGATAACAATTCCTGACCTTTACTTGTAGTAAATACAATAAATAATAAAAAACATAAAGCACATATGTACATATATCAAAATGATGGAATTTTTTTTTTAATAAATAAATGGGAGATGGTGACATAACCATGAAACGACGTATGTCGAGTTCGACGTAACCCAAGGACTGCCTGTATACCACTATTTATCTAGCACTATTAAATACAATGAAGTATTTAACCTTTTTTAAAATTTTATTTATTGGTTTGAGATAGAGAGGAAGGGTGATGGAGAGAAACACCACTTTGTTGTTCCAGTTTATTTATATACTAGAGGCCTGATGCACAAAAATGTATGCACTCAGGGGGGTGAGTCCCTCAACCCAGCCTGCACCCTCTCACAGTCTGGGACCCCTTGGGGGATATCCACCTCCTAGTTTAAGCCTGCTTCTTGAGGGATTGGGCCTAAGCTGGCAGTCAGACATCCTTCTGGCAGCCTGGGAGCCTTTGGGGGATGTCTGACTGATGGTTTAGGCCCGCTCCAGGGAGCAGACCTAAACCATCAGTCGGACATCCTTAGTGCAGCTGAGGAGGTGGGAGAGGCTCCCGCCACTGCCTCTGTGCTCATAGCCTTCACCCCAGCTTGTGGCTGAGTGGAGCTCCCCCTGTGGGGGCGCACTGACCACCAGGGGGCAGTTCCTGTGTTGAGCGTCTGCCCCCTGGTGGTCAGGGCAGATCATAGTGATCGGTCCTTCCTGGTTCTACCATTAGGGTCAATTTGCATATTACCCTTTTATTATATAGGATTCCAGTTATTTATACATTGTTTCTGGCATGTGCCCTGACTGGAGATTGAACCCACAACCTTGGTGTATCAGGACGATGCTCTAACCAGCCGAGCTATCAGGCCAGGATTAAAGACCTTATAGTTTATCATAGGACTGCTGACCCGCAAATATTACAGTCTTGAGTGTCCTGTGTCTATGCTCCTCAGGATGGTCCAGATAAATTCAGTTCTGGTAGAGGGCTTGCTGGGCAAGTATTCCTTTAGAGAGAGAGAGAGATGAGAGAGAACCAGAGAGAGACATGGGTGATGGGAAGCTCAGCAGAGACTGATGCAACAAATGCCATCCCCTGCCCTGCCCACAGCCAGAACTGGACTCTTACCTGGCCACAGATCCTGCTGAGGGGGGCGGCAATGCAGCTGGACTTTGTGCCTGGGACCTTAAACCTGACAGTGGCCTGATTCTGAGAGCCCCAGGACTCAAGGCAGCAGTGCTGGAAGCAGGGCCAGAAGGTGCAGCTGTGGCCACAGAGGCGGGTGTGGTTCAGGGACAGGACGGTGCCCTCATCACAGCACTGCTCCAAGGGGTTGTAGATCTCGTCCCCACACTTGGGTGCTGGATAGCACATGCACAGCCCAGTATCTGAACAAGCCAGAGCAGAAGGGGCTCCAGGATGGGTCTTAGGCCTTGGAAGCCTCCTCCCACTTAAAGTGCCACCTCCTCCCTCCACCTTTCTCACCTGTGAGTCCTTCCGAGTCTGAGAACAGGAGTTCAAAAATGAAGACGGCAGCTGAGAAGCAGAAGGGGAATGAGAATAATGCTGGAGAGTAGCCTGGTCGCTGTGATGGGGCCCAAGAGATGCCAATGAGCTTCTTTCATTGCTAACAGCTCACAGTGGATTTTGAAACGGACTCTGGGTGGCAGGGAGGGCTCTAGGAAGAGCTAAGATTCTGAAATTTGCAGGTTGGGGGAGAGATTGTAATGCAGTCAGACATGTTATGGGGGGCGGGTTTAGGGGGTAGGAAGCCAATAATAGAGTAGGAGAGAGAATTAAGTGTGAGGTTCAGAGGTAGTATGGGTGTGATAACACATACTCTAGACTTGGGGCTGGTGCCCTCTTACCAAAGCTTCTGGGCACCATGGTTCTTGATGACCCTCCAGAGTAGTTGATGGCAGAGCAGCAGGAGGACTGAGTGTGGGACCGTATATTCTGACTTATATACAAACACACATTACACACCTCACATTACAAAGAAGGGCAGGGCTGCCAGAAAGGGGCCTGAAGAGTCATAGTTGTATGGGAGAAAACACCACATCAACATTTTAATAAAATGTTTCTGAACCAGTTCCAACTGATTTCCATCTTCCCAGGTATCTCAAAGCCTCAGGGTGAATACTACTTAGGAACCTTTCCAAATTGTGATGTGTTTCTTTGTTACAGGGAAACCCAGTTAGCAAAGACTCATTGGCACCTCACCCATCAAACGCTGCCTTGTCCTCACTTCCCACACTCTGGCACATAATCCACCTCCAAACCCGCACTGTCTGTAATTCTTCTGAGTTTTTAAGGGGAAATTATGAAGCTGCAGTGTGATTTAGAAGGAGAGCAGGGGCTGCAGAAACCCTGGTAGGGAGAATAAAAAAGGAACAGACGTAGGATAGACCCTCTGGGATTCATAAAACCGACTGAAAGGGCACCTTGTAGAGTGCCTGGTCCAAAGAAAGGCTCCATCCATGATTCTCACTGTTATTGTATTGTTACCATCACTGTTGTTGCCACAAGATAATAAGTGAGTTATTCCATGGCCCCTCTGTTCTCTGCTGCCCCCCGACCCCCCGCCATGTCACAGTGAATAGGTTGGGAAGGTGAAAGAGAGGAGGCAGAGACTTTCAGACCTGGTAAAGCTCATGGTTAGTGGAGGGACTTCCTCCCCTTAAGTGTATGTGCCGTACTTCTGTATGAGTGGTCCATGCATTCACGTATGCCAGCCCTCCTCTCTTAATTTGGCAGGTGTCTGTGTGGGTTGGTATATATGTTGGCAGGTTTCCTTAATGTGCCCTCCTGCCCATGCACCTGGGCTCCCACCTTTAGAGACTCGCCTCCCATTTACACAGCACAGCTGCTGGAAGAACAGACTCGGAAGGACTACATTCCTGTTTCCTAAATAAATGAGCTTAGTGTTTCATTCGTAATTCTCCATCTACAGGCAAGGAACTCCTGACTAAAATGGAAAGCCCTCGATAAACAGCACCACTGACTATGAAGCAAAACCATAAGCTATTCCTAGAGGACTTCATGTCTGTGTAATCAAATTGTCTACATAGAAATCCCACGGGAGCTACTGTAGAGCCAGAGGCAAAGCTGATAGATTCAGCCAGTCAGTCACAAGACAAGGAGCCCTTAGAATTTTTTTTTTGATTATTTTTTAAAGAATAGTTTATTGATTTTTTTTATAGAAAGAGGAAAGGGGAGGGAGAGAAACATCAATGTGAGAGCGCTACATCCACTGACAGGCCCCTAATGGGGATGGAGACTGCAACCCTGTAGATGCCCTGACCAGGAATCGTACTAGCAACCTCCTGGTGCATGGACAATGCTCAAGCAACTGAGCTACACGGGCCAGGCCCATCAAACCCTTTTAGAGTCAGACAGGTTAATACTTACATAGACAATGAAAGTAAGACTGGCCCCAGGTGCCAGGTGCCAGCTGCCCCTGCCCCTTTGCACAGGATGACAATCGAACAAAGGCGTCAGGTGACTGCAGCAAGGATGACAGGACCCTGCTGCTGAGGAGAGAATGTCATGCTGTGTCTGAGCAGCTTTGGAGCCTGCAGCTCAACCCCACAGGCACGAGGTAGAAGCCTCAGACCCGTCGTCACTGGGAGATGACAAGGAGAAAGGCTCCTAGGACAGCTTCCCTGAAGGATAGAGAAGCAGTGAGAACAGCGTTATGGCAGCTCTTCCTAAGCCTCCCAGGCTCTCCTGTCCCAGGAGGAATAGTGTCCTGCCAAGATTAAGGTTAACCACACCCAATCCTGGCTTATGTGTCCCATGCGGAAACATGAAAAACTGAAAGCTACCATTGAAATTGGAAAGGTTGCAGGATACAAAGTCAACACACAAAGACTAATGTTTCTATACACGAGCATTAACAATGGGAAATTGAAAATGAAAAAACAGTACCATTTATCCCCCCATTGAAATACTTAGGGATGAGTCTAATGAAACAAGTACACCATGTATATGAGGAAACTATAAATAATGAATGAAAGAAATCAAAGATGAACTAAATAAATGGGGAGACGTTTACATTGTGATTTGGAAGATGCAGTATAAATATAGTTAAGATGTCAGTTTGTTACGGGACGGGGTCTGGGCCTGGGGCGGGTCTGCCTAGGGCCCATGGGTAGTGTGTGGATTCTTAACTTCCTGTAGGAAAGATTTCACAACAGGAGTCCAGGTGGCTTTGAGAGTATGTTTATTAAAGCCGGGGGCAGTGAAACCAAGGGAGGGCTTAAGGTAGAAGAAGCAACAGGCAGAAGAAGAGAAAAGGGAGCCTTGGAGACAGGGTCAGAGGCTTAGCCCAGGTCCAGATACCTCTGTCCACCGCTTCCCTGGCTGCACTTCTTGTGAGTCCTTTGGGGTTTAGAAGATGCATGCCTCTGGGGGGAGAAGTCCAGGAAGGGAAAGGTGCCGGTGTGCTCCCAGGAGGGAGAGGGAGCCCGGATCCTTTGTCTTGAAGCTTTAAAAAATTTAAATCTTCACCTGAAGATATTTTTTCGATTGATTTTTAGAGAGGGGTGGGGGGCAGATAGAGACAGAAAGAGGGAGAAACATCAACGTGAGAAAGACAAATAAATTGGTTGCCTCCCGCACTCACCCTGACTGGGACTGGGGATCGAATTTGCAATCCAGGTATGTGCCCTTGATTGGGAATCGAATGCTTTGGTGTGTGGGCTGAGGCTCTAACCACTGAGAAACACTGGCCAGGGCTGTCTTGTAGCTTTTTCTCTTCCTTTGGCTTCCTGGAGTCTGAGAAAGGTCTCGGGCGGGTCTTAACAGAATATCCATTAGCTTTTCAGGTGCAGGCACACTCTTGGGCATTTGCCCCCAGAGAAACAAAACCTTATGGTCCCACAAAAATTCTGTGTGGGCTTATAGCAGGTGTATTTGTAAAAGCCCCAAACTGGAAACAACCCTAATGTCCATCAACAGGTGAATTGATAGACAGGTTGTAGAAATAACCTTAAAATGGACACTACTGAGCAATATAAGCAAGGAACTATTGCTACACCCAAACAGTTGGACAGATCACAAAGGCATTATGCTGGAAAGAAGCAAGTTCCAGAGATTACAGACAGGGTAATTCCATTGATGTAACATCTGGGCAAAACTATAAAGATCGAGGAAACTAAGATGGCGGTATAGATAAACACCGGGAAATTGCCGCCTCCCACAACAATTGAAAAATACCTCAAAGGACAGAGCGGACATCATCCAGAACAACAGGAAGCCTGGCTGAGTGTAAATTCTACAACTAGAAGGAAAGAAAAGCACGCTGAGAGCCAGAGGAGCTGCGGAGGTGAAGTGCAGAGGTACGGTGGCTCGTGCGCGCGCGCGGAAAGGGGGTGGCACCTGAGGACGCGGCTGTTTTTTTTGAATCACAAGCTCCCGACTGCTCTGAACTCTGGTTCCGGGAAGTCTCTGGGGACCCAGGACTCATACGGGGAGAGGCTGGTCTGTCGGGCAGTGGGCGAACTTGAGTGCGGCTTTCCCTCAGAGGTGCTTGCAGCAATTATCGGCTCACTGAGACGCGTGACTCCTTAGGAGAATCAGCCATAGCTGCTTTCTCTGCCCTTTGACTCCCTGAGACCCCGCCCCACCCAGGCTGCGGCAGAGGCTTTTGCATGTGAATGTACCTAACTGCAGCCAAGCCAGGCAGACCCGGAACTTCCAAGAGAAGGCCCAAGGCCCCGCAGTGGCTTGCATTGCTTCACAGCTGAGCCTCTTCATGGCTCCTGCTGTGTGGCCTCAGGCAGGGGCTGAATTAGCACCTCCTTAGATCCAGGAGCCACTGTGCCCAGTGGTCAGAGGGGGACCATCCTCTGAGATTGCAACTCCTCAGATCCATAAGGGACACACTCAGGGAGCAGACTCAGTGAGCACCAAAGCCCCACTGAAGCAAGTCTTGCCCCAGAAGGGTGTCTTCAGCACGGAAGTTCTCCCACTTCAGACACAGCTGATTCTCACAGCCAATTGGCCTGGAGGTCAATTCCTCCCAGTGATCCTACATCAACCAAGGCACCAAGAGTGCACCAAGAGTGTCCACCCCAGGTAACTGGGGAGGCTGAGCCACTGGGCCCTACAGGATACCTGGAGCGCAGGGCCACTCTATCAACACAGGGAAGCAGCCAAATTGCGGAGGCAAAGAAACAGGTCACAAATGGCAGAAATGGAGGAAAGCAAACGACTGGATATAGAGTTCAAGGCCACATTTATAAGGTTTTTCAAGAATTTTATGGAAACCGCCGATAAATTTAATGAATCCCTCAATAAGTATAGTGAGACCATGGAGGACATGAAAAAGGACCAACTAGAAATTAAGCATACACTGACTGAAATAAAGAATAATTTACAGAGATCCAACAGCAGACAAGAAGATCCCAAGAATCAAGTCAAAGATTTGAAGTACAAAGAAACAAAAAATACCCAACCGAAAAAGAAAAAAGAAAAGAGATTCCAAAAATATGAAGATAGTGTAAGGAACCTCTGGGACAACTTCAAGCGTACCAACATCAGAATTATAGGGGTACCAGAAGGAGAGAGAGGGCAAGATATTGAAAACCTTTTTGAAGAAATAATGACAGAAAACTTCCCCTACCTGGTGAAAGAAATGGACTTACAAGTCCAGGAAGCGCAGAGAACCCCAAACAAAAGGAATCCAAAGAGGACCACACCAAGACACATCATAATTAAAATGCCAAGAGCAAAAGATAAAGAGAGACTCTTAAGAGCAGCAAGAGAAAGAAACTCAGTTACCTACAAGGGAGTACCCATAGGACTGTCAGCTGATTTCTCAACAGAAACCATGCAGGCCAGAAGAGAGTGGCAAGAAATATTCAAAGTGATGAATAGCAAGAACCTGCAACCAAGATTACTTTATCCAGCAAAGCTATCATTCAGAATAGAAGGTCAGAGAAAGAGGTTCATGGATAAGAAAAAGCTAAAGGAGTTCATCACCACCAAACCAGCATTCTATGAAATTCTGAAAGGTATTCTTTAAGAAGAGGAAGAAGAAAAAGGAACTCTTACCATTTGCCACAGCATGGATGGAACTGGAGAGTGGATAAATACCACAGGATCTCACTCATTTGTGGAATATAATGAACAACATAAACTGATGAACAAGGACTGATCCAGAGATGGAGAGGCATTGATTGGACTGTCGGGCCTTGGAGGGAAGGTAGGGGAGGGTGGGGGTAAGGGGCAAAGATCAACCAAAGGACTTATATGCAAGCATATAGGCCTAACCAATGGACACGGACAACGGGGGGGTGAGGGCATGAGTGGGGGGGGGTAGAGGGTAACGTGGGGACAAGGACACATATGTAATATCTTAATCAATAAAAAATATATTAAAAAAACTATAAAGATCGAGAACAGAAAGCGGTTGTGGGGGGTTAGGTGTGGGTGGAAGACGTGACCACAAAAGGACTTCCTGGGTTGTTTTTTTTTTTGGGGGGGGGGGCGAGCGGGGTGGAACTGTTCTTAGAAGAGATAGTATCTGCAGTGCTGACAAAGAAGGGCTTTGGAAACAGGGACTATTGTTATGCTGGGAGTGGTCACTCCTACCTTCTACCTGGAAACATCACACAACCGGTTCATTTATGAGGTTAGATAAAATTCCCTCTGCGTTTACAGGGTGTTATTCACTGCATAATGTATACTATGAATGTATTTGTTAGGCAGATTTGAGAAGATTAAGCCAAAAGAGATACATCAATCAAAACTGTTGAAATGTGCAGCGTGTGAGTATCTGACGGAGGAGTCGAGGCTGCAGGACAGTGAGTCCTCCATCAGCTGTTCTCTGGCTGGATTGTGCCTGGTGCCTGTACATGGTGACCATTCCCTCTCATCTTGCCTTCACCTTCCTGAAGGGGTGGGCCCTTGGTGGGTCCCACTGGTGCTCTGATTACTCAGACCCAATTTAGAGGACATCTTTAGTGACTGTGATGCATTTCATTTGCATGTAGTTTACATTACCATGCACATTGTTTATTTTCTTTTCCAAGGTTGGCCATTTGCTTACTGGGACATATTTCCACCGACTCAGTTCCTGAGCACAGCACACACACACTATCTCCCAGCTCTGCAGGCCCAAGTCTTGGGATCCGTCTCACTGGATGAAAGCCAGGTGTCTGCAGGGCCAGGTCCTTCTGGAGGCTCCAGGGGAGGAGCGTGCCCTTAGCCCCTCCAGCTTCTAGGCTGCGTCCCTTGGCTTCCTCCATCTTCAAAGCAGCGTAGGATCTTCAGATCTGTCTCTCATGCTGCTTCTTGGTGAAGGGAAAAGGCCACATGTTTCTGCTCTCACAGTGTTGTTCTTACTTCAGGTGCCCGGAGTCAATACGGAGTTACTTGTTGACATCTAAGTACAGTGGCTGTTCCCCCTGCTTACATCACGTGCAACCCTTGACAGACTCTTAGACTTTTAAAGAGTATTTTTGGTGATATTTGGAGGCAATTACTTGAGATTGTTAAATCAGCTAGATATGAATCATTATTATTTTTTTTCCCCAGTTAATAGGATCTGCAAAGTTAGGAAATGTGAATGTTGGAAATGTGAATACTGGATTGTGTCTGGTGCTTGTTTGTACCTGGTGAGCATAGTTGGCTGGTGTGGCTCAGTGGTTGAGTGTCAACCTATGAACCAGGAGGTCACAGGTTCAATTCCCAGTCAGGGCACATGCCCGGGTTGAGGGCTCAATCCCCAGTGTGGGGTATGCAGGAGGGAGGCGCTCAATGATTCTCTGCCATCATTGATGTTTCTATCTCTCTCTCCCTCTCCCTTCGTCTCTGAAATCAATAAAAATATATATAAAAAATAGGATCCAAGTTCCTGTGCTTGGAAACATTTCTATGCAACTTATTTCCAGAAATGGACTCATTTGGATCATAGGGAACATGCCCGCAGCCCCCAGTTCTCGTGGTATCTCTGCAGGTGTTTTCTTTATTGATACTTACAGTCCTGACATCAGGAGGGCTGGTATTTCACTGAGCTTGAAGAGGACTCTGAGCTCTGGGAGGTTAAGTCATTGGACAAAATCCTACTTATAAGTGGTGCAGTCAGATCCCTGATGTCATGGAAGGAAATTATGAGCATACTAGTGGCCTGGTGCATGAATTCATGCACATTGGAAGGAAATTAATTAGAGAAGAAATATTTTAATATCACTATTCTCCCTTTCTCTGTAATACAAGTGTCAGAGATGAAAGAAAATTAGTAAAACGTATATGAAAGTAATATATAAATTGATTAATAAATAAACAATAACATGATATAACAACAACAAATACATGATATAAAAAGAACAAAAACATAATATAAAAACATCAAAAACATGATATAAAAACAACATTGACAGCCGAAACTAGTTTGGCTCAGTGGATAGAACATCGGCCTGTGGACTGAAGGGTCCCAGGTTCGATTCCGGTCGAGGGCATGTACCTGGGTTGCGGGCACATCCCCAGTGGGAGATGTGCAGGAGGCAGCTGATCGATGTTTCTCTCTCATCGATGTTTCTAACTCTCTATCTCTCTCCCTTCCTCTCTGTAAAAAATCAATAAAATATATTTAAAAAAACAACAACAAAAAACCCCCACAACATTGATAAAAACAATGACTGATATGCCAAACCGGTTTGGCTCAGTGGATAGAGCGTCGGCCTGCGGACTGAAGGGTCCCAGGTTCGATTCCGGTCAAGGGCATGTACCTTGGTTGCGGGCACATCCCCAGAGCGGGGTGTGCAGGAGGCAGCTGGTCGATGTTTCTCTCTCATCGATGTTTCTAACTCTCTATCCCTCTCCCTTCCTCTCTGTAAAAAATCAATAAAAAATATTAAAAAACAAACAAACAATGACTGATAAATTGATTAAACTTATTCTAACACTGAGGCCAGTGTCAGATGGGGACAAATCAATTCTTGGAATCAGAACAACCTCTCCTCAGCAGATCCTGTTAATACTTCAGCTTAGATTATGTTAGGTCGAAATCTTTTGATAATAAATCTAGTACCATTCCAGAGACCCAATTTACTATTAAAATTTCTCAGTAGCATGATGACTGCACCTACTTTCAATTCTAATTTATGACACGGCATTCCTGAAGGAGTAATACTTTTAAGAAATTCAATGGGAAATTTTTTCTTTTCGCATCATCCATTGCATCTAGTATTATTGTCGGTTATACAGCCGTCTCTGAGTCTTAATGCAATATCCATTCCCCAGCCTTTTCAGCATGTGGGAAAAGAATAGGATACATCATCACATCCAATGTAGGAAACAGGATACTGATTTGTTTTATTTTAGTGGCATCCGGATTATCAGGATCTGGTTTACAATGAATGAGCAAGTCCCTTTCAAAAGGAGGTTCTCCATCTTCGTTTCTGAATATAACAACTTTGGTTACATAAGGATAATTATATCTACTCGGATCACTGTTATGATCATATTTAATCACCATGGTTACTTCCATGCAACTCGGCTGCTTTCTTTCAGCTTCAGAATGTCAACAAAAACAACCAAAGTCATCACTGACAATGACAGATCGAAACACATGCGTGCGATTGGTGCCAGCAAAAGCTTTATATGTATCGTGAATGCGCAAGTCAACTTAGCCGTTTATAGATATAGAACAGGCTTGCTTAATTAGACCTGCTTTCTGATGTAGCTAAACGTTTTCAGCCCAGTGAAGCACCTCAACTTCTCTTTCAGGTAATTGTCAGCAACACAACAGCAAATATCAACATGGAGCAGATTATTATTGTAGATCACGCAGGGAGAACAAAGGGTGAAATATTTAACTGCAGCAGCTTTTGACTATATTCTGCGCAGTTAGAAAACCTGAAGTCATTTTCAAGGTCCACCATTTGTTACCTCTTTTCAGTTGGGTAAAGTTTCTAAGCTTTCTAAATCTCCGTTTTCCGGCTAATGGAAAGAAAATAGGATTCCACCGCATTTCCTATCTACCTACCCCAGGACTTCTGTGAGGATCAAATGAGGTGAGGCACGGGAAAACGCTTCACAGACATTTGGTTTAAGTATAAAATGTTTCCACATGAGGCTAGTCATCGCTAGGGAGAGGAAGCCAGGTGTTGCTACTTGACATCATTACCCAGATGGTCGGATACTTAGAACTATGAAGGGGCTACAGCTAGAACCTGGTAACAGCATTGGACAAGTGCAAGTGGGATGGAGTTGGAAGAGGAAAGGGAGAATTTTATTTTTCCTTAAAAAAAACACACAAAACATGTGCTGGAAGTTTTGCCTCATATATGCATGTCTCTGAAATTTTAGAAAGAATCCAGGTTGGGCAAGTAACCAGGAGAGTCACTGCCTGGCATGATCAGCAGGATGGCCGAGGTGAGCAGGAGTGCTGTGGGCAGATGGAGTGGGTCCTCATTCTCTATTATGGGGGCGGGGAGGGGGGCGGAGAAGGGGGAACGGGGAGGAAGCAGGATGGGAGGTGGGAGGAGTAGCTGCCTGAGCTGAACCCTGATGAAGTCACTTTTTCAGGCGAAGGGCGGAGGGCTGCAAGCAGAGACACGCAGGTGCCAGGCTTGGAAGCCTGTTGGGGAACTGTAGGAGAGGCTGTTGGGCGGGGATATGGAGGCCAGCGCTGCTGTGGGAGCTGCAGAGGGGGGAGCAGGGCAGGTCATGCCACCTTGCTGGGCACGCTAGGGAGTTGGGGTTTCATCCCTGAGGCAGTGGGGAGCCCCCAAGGATTTCCAGCCGGAAATTCCAAATGAGGTCACATTCCTGTGACACTGAAGTGTCTGCCCTCACACCTGGGGCTGTCAGTCATCACAGCAGCAAGGCAGGGATTCCCTGGATCACATGTCCGCTCCCTATCACTATCTCAATCGTTCACTTGTTTCTCTCTTACAATATTGTTTGTTGGTGTTGGTGACAGATTCCATGTGTTTCTTGCATTTCTGCACCTCTTGCACTGAAGCATTGACTGTTTTTTCTTCCACCTTCTTTTCAAGGAAGTTTGTACAGCAAGCATGTCAAACTCAAAGGCTAACACGGGCCAAATAAACAAGGTTTAAGTGTATGTGGGCCACAAAAAAAATAAAAGCTTCAATTTTCATAGAAACGTAGGTTTATTTCGAAAAGTATAGTATAAAAAAAAAAGAACAAGAGCAATGATAAAATTAATGTTTCTTCCTGACACTTGGCATCCCTTCTCTGCTACCATCGCTCCTACTTTGGGGGAAATCTTGTTTGCAGTGATCAATTTCAAAACTGACCCAAGGTGAGTGTCAGTAATTCTGGATCTGACAGGAGACTTATTTCCTTTTATAATTATAAATAACTGCTGTCATGATAAGTACTTCCAAAAATGGAAATAATTTCATATGCGAATTTTCGAGTATTTTCAAACCTGGCAGGTAAATATTTGTAAAATTCAGGCACACCAACTTCACTGAATTTTGCCTTCAAATCTGAATCACACTGGATCTCAATGACCTCCATTTGCATTTGATTAGATATTGATTCTATATTTATTGAAAATATTGAAGAAAACAAGGAAAGCTTGCCCTCCAAAAATTTTAAGTCTGCAAACCTTGTTTCAAATTCAGTTCTAAGGCTTAAAAATTTTTTTCTGCGTATTTTTGTTACAGTGCAGTTTCACCTAGACTTGATTTATTCATGTTGCATGTCAGAAAGTGCATTAAATCTTCATTTTTCAACCGTTTTCCCCAAAGAACTAGCTTACATTTGAATGCTTTGACTTGGTCACACATGTTTGTAATAATCTTATCTTTTCCTTGCAGTTATTTATTTATTTGTTTATTTATTTTTTATTTAAAGTATTACAAATAGTAGTACATATGTCTCCTTTTTTTCTTGCAGTTTTAAGTTTAAATCATATAAGTGTTTTGTTATATCAACCACGAGTATTTTGTTAAATCTTGCAACCATATTGTCTCAAAAAACAGGCTTGTGTCTTGATTTTTAGTTATTAATAACTGACATATTTCTTCTTTCAAGTCCCAGAATCGTCTAAGAATCTTGGAGCAGGATAGCCAACGCACCTCGGCATAGTAGGGCAAGTCGGAATATTTGCTAATTCACTTAAGAAAGCAGAGAACTGTCACTGATTTAAATTTCGAGATCTTATAAAGTTGATAATTTTTTTTGATAGGTGTCAACACATTTTCCATGTTTATTCCCTTGCACATAATACTTCTTGATGCAATGCGTAAGATGAATCTTGGATTCGTCATAAATTTCACTGTTTCTTTTTGCAGTAATGCCACAAAATCGTTGTTTTTTTCCGGTCATTGAAGGAACTCCATCTGTAGCTACAGAAGTTAATTTTGAGAGAGGTAGATTGTATTTTTGCAGAAGTTTAAAAACACAATTAGAGATATCTTGTCCTGTATTAGTGTTATGAATCAGTACTAGTTCCAATAATTCCTCAAACATGTTGAAATCTGTTTCACAAGCACGAAGAAACACGGCTAATTGAGCTAAGCTTCCAGTGTCTGTACTCTCCTCACAGGCAATGGGAAAAACTTTGAAACTAGATGATTTTGTTTTGATCTGAATACTTAAGTTGTCGGCCAAATCAGTAACTCTTTCTGCAACTGGATTTCGAGACAAAGATTGTTTGAAAAGACTTCACATTTCCAGGACAAACAATTTCTGCAGCTTTAATTAGTAGAAGGTTTCAAGGGTTTAGCCATCAACTCCGACAAGACGTAGCTGGCATGCACCGCTACTTCATTTTCTGGTGATACTTTAGTCACCATGAACTGTTGTTTTTTTCAGTCCCAACTTGAGCTCTTTCAACTTTTCTTGTGTCATTAATCCCTCGTAATTATCATATTTTGATTTATGTTGTTCATAGTGACGATTAATGTTGTATAACTTTGGTATACTAATAGCATTATTACATTTCAAGCAGATTATTTTATTTTTTATTTCACAGCAAAAATACTCCAATTCCCACTTTTGCTGGAAATTTTGCTGTTCGTCAGCAATTTTTTGTTTATTTTTACTACCACTTGATTTTGATAGAGACATGCTAAGTACAAAGGGCTGAAACAATCAGGTTCCCCACATCTCCCCCTCCTCCTTCCCTTGCTGCCCGTGTCCACCACCACCCACCCCCGGTTCCCCGTCCCAGCCTGAGGCCTGGCCCCAATTGGGCAATGGGGGCCTGCTGGCCAGGCGATAGGGGCCTGCGGGCCGGGGGAAGCTCCTGTGTTAAGCGTCTGCCCCCTGGTGGTCAGTGCAGGTCATAGGGACCAGTCATTCTGGTCATTCGGTTCTAATGATTGCTTAGGCTTTTATATACATTAACATAAAATAATAGAACATTTAATACAAATTAATATTTTTTCTTGAACATTAACTCACCAGACAGACACTGAATAACTGCACAAATTAATAAGTGTAACTCAAATAAACCTATTTTTCTTGTTCTCCGAAAACGAAATATTTCCTGTTGCGCACACCAAACAAGTCAGTCCAAGACTAATGACGTAGCAATCAGCTGCTAAAATATTCGTTGTTAGTATTAGTGGAGAGAAATGGTGCGCCTGTGTGTAAGGTGTGTAAGGGAAATGAATGAAACACAATTATAATAATCAATCATTAGCAAACCTTGTAGTTTGTTATTAATAACTAGAGGCCTGGTGCATGAAATTTCTGCATGGGTGGGGTCCCTAAACTGGCTAGCAATCAGGACCAATCAGGTTCCCCACATCTCCCCCTCCTCCTTCCCTTGCTGCCCCTGTCTGCCACCACCCACCCCGGTTTCCTTATGATCAGTACAACAAAGTACTGATGGGGTGGTCATAATAATCTGGCTGGTCATAATAATCTGGCCACTCAGTGTATATATAGATTATGTGTAACAGGATATTATAAAAATTAAGTTATGAAATTTTTATTAAAATGTTTCTTACATACCATTTATTGGCTGGGCTGTAAAAATATTTGTTGCATGAGCTTGACATGCTTGTTGTACAGTGAACAGCCATGGCAGGTGGAGAGTGTGTCCCTCCAGAGCACCGGGTAGACGTGTTTAGCGTCCTGGGTAACAGTGACAAGGTCTTCCTCCAGGACAAGGCCAGGGAGGCTTGCTGCCCAATGTGACACATTCACATTTCCTCACTTTGGAGTTCATCTACTGTAATGCAACCCATTGTGTGTGCTGGCATCCCCTGGACCTCCTCCCTTGCCCTGTGGGAACTGGGACTTGGGGGACAGGCACAAATTTGGAGACTCAGGTTACTCTCTGTTGCTGTGATAGGAAACTGTCCTTTGTCTCTGGCCCAGAATTCTTGTGTCTTCTGGGAGAAGCCAATGAAACTACAGCAGGGTGCAGTAGAGTTAATATCGCAGTCCCTTCCCAGTTTCTGACAGATCTTTTAAATATGTTTTTAACTGGTAGAAGGAGAACAGCATAGCCTGACGCAGTCATTGCAGGAAGATGGGAGAAAAATCCCTCTCAGATTTTTCCCTTTCAGACACTTGGTTTAGATGCAGAGCATTTTCTGTTGTATTCAGACTGAGAGCAATACCAGCTGAGAACTTCGGTTTCTCTCCTTTGGATGCATCAGGCTTCTCTATGGGGTGCAGGGCAGGAGGTCTCATCACCAAAGGTGCATTTGTAGGGTGAGGGCCACAGCTCCAACCCTCACTCAGCCCTCCTTGGGGGCAGAGTCTGACAGCACCACTGGTGCCTTAGTGTGGTTGAGTTTGGACTGACAAGACAAAAGGAAGAAAATTTTTTTCTTCTTAAATGAACTAGCAGGAAGCTCCTTGGAGCGTGTGTTTTGAATCGTCACAGGTGATTCTGTGCTATGAGCATAAATGGATTAACTACCTCAGTCCTTACTGTAAGGTTGGAACCCAGGGCAGGGACTCAGGCATGGGGTGGGAATCCCAGCCCGAGGAGAGAGCTGAGGCTTGTGCCACAAACGGTTTGTCCTTGAGCAGGCAGGCCTGCCAGCATCCCCCACTCATACCAATTGGGTTGGGAGGGCTGACCATGAGGTCCCCCCTTTCTGCTTTCTTTGCCCTGAGGTCCCATGTTTCCCCCCTTTTGTTGTGGACCAACATTTGCGAGAATAAGACCACCGACTCCAATTAGGTCTTAAACAGCAAGCGAGGATTTATTGAGCTGGCCAGCGACTACAGTTACAGCACCCTGCCGAAGCAGGGGCTGAACTGCAGTGCCGACTACAGGAGTTACATTCTATTATTAAATTCTGTGCAGACTCAGAGAAAAATGTGTCTTTCAAATTCTGAGCCCCCCAATATGGAGGAAACTCTCTTTATTTATATTTTTTCCAGTCCTTTGTCTCCCAAATTTGGAATGAGACTTCCGGGCCTTCTGAGAAAGAAGGCCTGCGTGCTGGGAAGGGGCCAGGAGACCCCATCTCAAGGCCTGGCCTGATGTCAGTACCCTCCTATCAATGTGTTCTAGGACAGCATGCCCCTTCAGCTTGTCCCTCTCGCTGACTATTTCTTTGTTGGACCAGAGGATGAGGAGAGGAGGTGGGCTGGCTGGAGGTGAGATCTGGGGTGTGGCCTAGAAGCCACCACTCAGTTGGAAAGCCGGGGATCCTGGGGAAGCTGGAGCAAAGACCTCTTCAACAGGGTTTCTTTGAGATGCTCCACCTCCACTGCATCTGCTTCTCTGTCTCCATGGAGACATGGCTGTAGAAGGGAAAGAGGTGGAGCAGGATCCTTTGTCCCGAGAGTCTGAGGCCAGGTCCTCTGGTCGCTCAGGTGTCTGTGTAGTCTGGGGAGTTCCACTGGGCCATCCCAGCCCCTCTCGACCCTGTAATGAATGGACCTCCTCCTAGAAGCCCCGATTTCACTTTTGTTTTATCTACCTCTTAGGAAGACAATAGAGAAAAATTAGGTAGTGGCATCTCCACTTGCTTAGGTTGGGGGGGGGGGGGCCGGGAAAAGATTTCTTTTTCCAAAGGAAAATAAAAATATTACCTTAAAAACACTTTCCAAAAATTTTTAAAAAGTAAAAAAAAAGAGGGAGACATTTTCCAGTATCCGCTGGATGATTTTAATTCCCCAAACTTTTCTCTTTCTTTTCCCCCATAATAAGTTTCAGTCTTGGTGAATTTCTCCACTCATTTAAGATGACACAATACTCAAACAGGTAGAGCTTTCACATCGGGGACCCCTGGCCTGCCCCTGTCCCCACACCACATTTCTGCCTGAGAGTCCTTCCCAGGCTTCTCCTCTGTTACCCCACCCCCAAACCACCTCACCAGGTGACTTCCAGTCACTCTCAGCAGGAACTAAGGCTTTGTGTGTGTTGGGTGCTTAGGTCTTCTTCTTTTTTTTTTTTTAATATATTTTATTGGTTTCTTACAGAGAGGAAGGGAGAGGGATAGAGAGTTAGAAACATCGATGAGAGAGAAACATCGATCAGCTGCCTCCTGCACACTCCCCACTGGATTTGTGCCTGCAACCCAGGTACATGCCCTTGACCGGAATCGAACCTGGGACCCTTCAGTCCGTAGGCCGATGCTCTATCCACTGAGCCAAACTGGTCAGGGCGAGTGCTTAGGTCTCGATTTACCATTTTCCCCTGTGGGGGTTGCGGGTGGGACACTTATAACACTTCTGTAAGTTGTACATAACCCACTGCAATAGAAAGGTAAGATGAATTTCAGCAGATAATGAGTTAGCATATGAATAAATATCTGCCACCATTTGGATTCTCCCGTCTCCAGCATCTTGATCTTGGTCCCAGGAACCAAAATAAATCAAAAGAGCTCCTCCCCTGAGGCAGAGTGAATGGGTATATGAGAGAGGCCTCTTACTCAGGACAGTGAAAAATGTATTGTTATGAATGCGAATCACGGGGGGCGGGTGGGGGGAGCTGGAGCAGGGACTCGAGTTTGTGATTACGCGACCCTCTTCTGTAAATGGGGCCACTTTGGAAATTGTACTTTGCTGGAAATTAGCCAGCCGTCACTACCTGGATTTTGATCGTACCCTTTCTCCCACCCTTTAATTTGGTCTTGACTTTGTCTGGGGGGTGGGAGGCGGGGGAGGTGGAGCAGCGGGCTCAGGCTTTTTGGAGTTTGTGCTTTTGCTGGATGAGCACTCCAGTGTCAGCCATGAACCACTTCATTCCACTATCTCAATTTCAACATAAAAGGAAACTTATATGGAAAAATTTATGTTTTTATTACACCCTAGCTGGTTTAGTTCAGTGGATAGAGTGTGTCAGCCTGTGGACTGAAGGGTCCCAAGTTCAATTCTGGTCAAGAGCACATACCTCATTTGCAGGCTCCTCCCTGGTCAGGAGGCAACCAATTGATGTGTTTCTTTCACATCGATATTTCTATCTTTCCTTCTCTCTTCCACTCTCTCTAAAACTCAATGGAAAAAATCCTCAGGTGAGGATTAAAAAATAAATAAAATAAATATGTGTTTATTTCTTGCCTTTATTTATTCTTTCTTTCTAGAAGGACTTCTGCAGGTACTGTACTGATATATATATATATCATATAAGTGATTTTGCTTTATTTACAAAATTTATACCAAGGACTTTTTTTTTTTATAGAGAGTTAGGAACATCGATGAGAGAGAAACATTGATCAGTTGCCTCCTGCACACTCACTACTGGGGATGTGCCCCCAACCAAGGTACATGCCTTTGACCGGAATTGAACCCGGGACCCTTGAGTCCGCAGGCCGATGCTCTATCCACCGAGCCAAACTGGTTAGGGTGAAGTGAACACTTTTTAAAAGCAGACCACGTGTTTCTGAAAAAACTCAGCTGTCCATAGACCAAGTACTTTTTATTGAGATATAATTTATGCATCATAATGTTTACCACTTTGAAGTATATGATTCAATGATATTTTTGCTGACTACATTAAACAATTCTAAAGGATATAATGAAACTCCCCAGGAACATGGTGTGGGTGGAGACAATTTCCACCTGGTGATGGGAAGAGGTCCAGGTGAAGCACGCACAGAGGGTTTCATTACAGGAGAAGAACCACAAAGTTGGGAAACCGGAACCTTTCTTCATTGTGTCAACTTTATTGACTCAGTCACTGAGACTCTTTTTGTATTCACCTCTGAAGGCGTCTAGACTAGACAGCCCACTAGATCTTTCTGCAGTGATGGGCATGCATTTTATCTGCACTGTCCACCAGACACACGAGACTATTGTGGACAAAAAAGTGGTGCTGTAATAAATTACAAATTCCTAACTGGGCAGGTCATGGTGGATAGTCCCACCCCAGGCCTGTAACTTCTTTAGACTGATCCATTGTTCTTGTGCATCTGGTTAAAACACCTTTTGCCGGGACTGACCAGCAGATCCTGAGCAATGGATGAATGGATTACTCTGACACAGGTTTCTGTGAAAGAGAAGGCTAAGGGGCTGCTTGGGAGGAGGCACCAAAACAGCTTGACTGCCTGCCTCCTTAGACTTTTATTGTAACAACAGCTTGAACTAAAATTAACCTCTACTATCAGCAGGGTAAGTATCCTTGAGAAAGCACATGCTTCTAGGAGGTCGTGTTTAAAGACTAAACATAGAGATTCCAGCAAAACACCTGGGGGCTCGGACTATTATGGAAAAGTCAAGGCAGAGGCTGCTGCCTTCGGCAAGGTCTCCCTAGTGGCCCCCAACCTTTTGGAGAATCCTCCTCACAGACTTTTCAACTAAGTCCCGTGCTTCTCCACAACATTTAAGATGCCAGAAGTAACACTACTTGAAGGCACAACCGCCCTTAAGAAAGCACATAATCTTCTTAATTATCCTGTCATCCCATCCCCCCTTGCTTTCTCCCACCTCCACGTAATCTTTCTTACATTCACTGCTTAATTTCAGCTGCATACAAATGGCTGCAAAACTTATTCTCCAGAGTGTTTGAGGTCTTGCTCCCCAGAATATGTCATCAGTTTGGCTCAAATAAACTTTATATAAAATTCTCTACATGTTTGGATGTTTCTTATGTCAACACTGTTAAACACCTGAAATGTGATTCATGAAACTGAGACACTGAATTTTTCATTTTTTTAAAATTTTAATTCACTTAAAAGCAGTGTGTGTGCAGGGGCTGCCATATTGGACACCATGCTCCAGAGAGACACTGCTGCCTCAAGATGCTGACCGTCCCCAGGTTCCCCAAGGTCGCCTCACCTGGAAAACATTGCTGAGCTATGGCCTGGAGTCAGCAGGTCCTGGGAGAACCCTGGATCCCAGGAACTCGCTCTTGGTTCCAATCCCTCTGGTTCTTCCCAGGGTTATTGTTTCCAAGCTGAGGTTGAACCTGTCCCAGATCATCCAGGCATGAGGTGCACCTGGCTCAGACCTCAAAAGGATCAACTGGTTTCCTTCTCCTAAGAGGTGACTACCCCCATCATGGAGAGAGGTGACAGATGGACCAAGTCCATCCTACAACTGTGCACTTGTCCCATTACCATCCAACTCCCCCTGAAGGGCACTATTTTCATAATTTTGTAAACCCTTTAAACAGCCCCAATATGGCAGGGCATTTCTGAGCTAGAGCTAATCACCCCAATTTTTAAATGTGGGTATTTAAAATAAACCAAGACTTTAATAACTTATTTACTTTTTAAAAGTGATTTATGTTTTTATTAATTTCAGAGAGGGGGAGAGAGAGAAACATCAATGATGAGAATCATTGATTAGCTGCATCCTGCACACTCTATGATGGGGATCCAGCCTGCAATCCAGACATGTTCCCTGACTGGGAATCAAAACCGTGACCTCCTGGTTCCTCTATCGATGCTCAACCACTGAGCCACACTGGCCTGGCTGGCCTTTTTTTACTTTTCAACATGAAGAATCCTCAGAGAAAGAAGCCCTGGTACAGCTCTTGAGGTAAACAGACGTAGGTTCCCATGGGTGTCTGTGGTAACTAGTCCAAATTGCAATTCACCAGTGCGCCTGGATCTCCTCACTCACTTGTGGATTATGCAGCGATGTGTTCAGACAGGTGAGACTTCCTTCAATTATGGGCTATTTTTTGCCCTGATTGGTGTGGTTCTGAGCATTGGTCTCATTCAAACGGAGCTCTCCAATCGGATGGAACCATGGACAAACTGGAGCAAACCTTCTTTTGGGTTGTACCCAGGAAGGATTTGTCACCTGAGTGAAATGTGCATGGTGAAGGTGGTGGTGAAGGTGGTGGTGGGGGGGTTGGGGTGGGGTGGGGTGGTAGGAGAGCCTGTGAGAAGTGCAGAGCACAACGGAGTGATTAAATCAGCTTATCCTGATGGGCATGCAGACACCAGCTGCCGCTCAAGGTCCCAATCTGCTGGCCTGGAATTTCATATTTACTTAGAGGAGGTGACCACTCCCAGTCCCAGGGTCTGAAATGATAAATACGTGGGAAGCTTGATTCCTCCCTCCATTAATTAAAATATACTTGTAATATTGGATTCATCAAAAGGACATGTACAGGAATGTTCAGAGAAGCCTCATTCGTTCCAGTCCCAAACTGCGAACGGCTCACATATCCATCAGTGGCAGACAGACAGGTAAGTTCACCAAGTGAAATGAATGCTCCCCAGCGACAAACACGATCTGCTGCCTCACACATAGATACCGTGTCTCTCAGACATCGTGTTCCATGAATAAAGTCAGCACTGAAGACAACATACTGTGTGGTTCACATTGGTCGTTCAAAACAGGCAACACTAATCTATGATGATGTAACTCAGATCATTAAATCTGGGTGTGTGCCCTGGAGCGGTGGAGCGGGATTCACAGTGTGCCGCAGGCAGGAGGGCGGAGAGATCAGTAGTTCCAGACAAGGAGTCCGGAATTTTCCCTCGCCTCCAGGACTGGCATGCCCTCTCCAGCTGTACAGGCCCCAGTCCCCTCTAGCCTCCATCTCAGACTGCTCCTCTTCTGGCGCCACGAGCGGCCTTGGTGTTGAGTGAGTCTGCGAATTTTTACAAATCAGCCACCTAGGAGAAAGGACTTGTACTCATATGAGCCACCTTCTGAGTGTCCTTCCCCAGAGATGGGAGGTCTCCGTGTCCTTCCCCATCAGGTCTGCGGCTCATCTCTGCAGGGTTTATGGCTGTGTAGGCCCCCAAATAAGCTCTGGACATAAGCAGGCTTGTACAACCAGATAATTTGGACAGTACAGTTCCAGACCACAGCTTCCTTTTTCCAGAATTTGAAATCGTCATAGAAACTAATGTTCTATGATGGCAGGGACTTTATTTTGTTCACAGCTGTATCTTCAGAACTATGGACAGTACCCAGCACAGAGCATAGAAGATGAGGTTACACCTGAAGTTTCAGAAAAGATGAATCAGAGATTATCGTGAGCGAGGGTGAAGCACCTGA